>NW_027423080.1:1831181-2438241 GCF_048934315.1 Petromyzon marinus | reverse complement strand
ACAGGTGTTCAGTGTTAATCAGTGAGACTCGCACAGTGTTCAGTGTTAATCAGTGAGACTCCCACAGTGGTCAGTGTTCATCAGTGAGACTCCCTCAGGGTTCAGTGTTAATCACTGAGACTCCCACAGGGTTCAGTGTTAATCAGTGAGATTCCCATAGGGTTCAGTGTTAATCAGTGGGACTCCCATAAGGTTCATTGTTAATCAGTGTAACTTCCACAGGGTTCAGTGTTAATCAGTGAGACTCCCATAGGGTTCAGTGTTAATCAGTGAGACTCCCACAGGGTTCAGTGTTAATCAGTGAAACTCCCATAGGGTTCAGTGTTAATCAGTGAGACTCCCACAGGGTTCAGTGTTAATCAGTGAGACTCCCATAGGGTTCAGTGTTAATCAGTGAGACTCCCATAGGGTTCAGTGTTAATCAGTGAGACTCCCACAGGGTGCAGTGTAAATCAGTGAGACTCCCACAGGGTTCATGTGTTAATCAGTGAGACTCCCACAGGGTTTAGTGTTAATCAATGAGACTCCCATAGGGTTCAGTGTTAATCAGTGAGACTCCCACAGGGTTCAGTGTTCATCAGTGAGCCTCCCACAGGGTTCAGTGTTTATCAGTGATACTCCCTCAGGGTTCATGTGTTAATCAGTGAGACTCCCACAGGGTTCAGTGTTAATCAGTGAGACTCCCACAGAGTTCAGTGTTAATCAGTGAGACTCCCACAGTGTTCAATGTTAATCAGTGAGACTCCCACAGTGTTCAGTGTTAATCAGTGAGACTCCCATAGGGTTCAGTGTTAATCACTGAGACTCCCACAGGGTTCAGTGTTAATCAGTGAGACTCCCATAGGGTTCAGTGTTAATCATTGAGAATCCCATAGAGTTCAGTGTTAATCAGTGAGACTCCCATAGGGTTAAGTGTTAATCAGTGAGACTCCCATAGGGTTCATTGTTAATCAGTGAGTTTCCCATAGGGTTCAGTGTTAATCAATGAGACTCACATATGGTTCAGTGTTAATGAGTGAGACTCCCACAGGGTTCAGTGTTAATCAGTGAGACTCCCACAGGGTTCAGTGTTAATCAGTGAGACTCCCACAGGGTTCAGTGTTAATCAGTGAGACTCCCATAGGGTTCAGTGGTTAATCAGTGAGACTCCCACAGGGTTCAGTGTTAATCAGTGAGACTCCCACAATGTTCATGTGTTAATCAGTGAGACTCCCACAGGGTTCAGTGTTAATCAGTGAGACTCCCATAGGGTTCAGTGTTAATCAGTGGGACTCCCATAGGGTTCAGTGTTAATCAGTGAGACTCCCATAGGGTTCAGTGTTAATCAGTGAGACTCCCACAGGGTTCAGTGTTAATCAGTGAGACTCCCATAGGGTTCAGTGTTAATCAGTGAGACTCCCATAGGGTTCAGTGTAAATCAGTGAGACTCCCACAGGGTTCATGTGTTAATCAGTGAGACTCCCACAGGGTTCAGTGTTAATCAATGAGACTCCCATAGGGTTCAGTGTTAATCAGTGAGACTCCCACAGGGTTCAGTGTTAATCAGTGATACTCCCTCAGGGTTCATGTGTTAATCAGTGAGACTCCCATAGGGTTCAGTGTTAATCAGTGAGACTCCCACAGGGTTCAGTGTTAATCAGTGAGGCTCCCATAGTGTTCAATGTTAATCAGTGAGACTCCCACAGTGTTCAGTGTTAATCAGTGAGTCTCCCATAGGGTTCAGTGTTAATCAGTGAGACTCCCACAGGGTTCAGTGTTAATCAGTTAGACTCCCTCAGGGTTCATGTGTTAATCAGTGAGACTCCCATAGGTTTCAGTGTTAATCAGTGAGACTCCCACAGAGTTCAGTGTTAATCAGTGAGACTCCCACAGTGTTCAATGTTAATCAGTGAGACTCCCATAGGGTTCAGTGTTAATCAGTGAGACTCCCACAGGGTTCAGTGTTAATCAGTGAAACTCCCATAGGGTTCAGTGTTAATCAGTGAGACTCCCACAGGGTTCAGTGTTAATCAGTGAGACTCCCATCGGGTTCAGTGTTAATCAGTGAGACTCCCACAGGGTTCAGTGTTAATCAGTGAGACTCCCATAGGGTTCAGTGTTAATCAGTGAGACTCCCACAGGGTTCAGTGTAAATCAATGAGACTCCCATAGGGTTCAGTGTTAATCAGTGAGACTCCCACAGGGTTCAGTGTTAATCAGTGAGCCTCCCACAGGGTTCAGTGTTAATCAGTGATACTCCCTCAGGGTTCATGTGTTAATCAGTGAGACTCCCACAGGGTTCAGTGTTAATCAGTGAGACTCCCACAGAGTTCAGTGTTAATCAGTGAGACTCCCACAGTGTTCAATGTTAATGAGTGAGACTCCCACAGGGTTCAGTGTTAATCAGTGAGACTCCCACAGGGTTCAGTGTTAATCAGTGAGACTCCCACAGGGTTCAGTGTTAATCAGTGAGACTCCCATAGGGTTCAGTGGTTAATCAGTGAGACTCCCACAGGGTTCAGTGTTAATCAGTGAGACTCCCACAATGTTCATGTGTTAATCAGTGAGACTCCCACAGGGTTCAGTGTTAATCAGTGAGACTCCCATAGGGTTCAGTGTTAATCAGTGGGACTCCCATAGGGTTCAGTGTTAATCAGTGAGACTCCCATAGGGTTCAGTGTTAATCAGTGAGACTCCCACAGGGTTCAGTGTTAATCAGTGAGACTCCCATAGGGTTCAGTGTTAATCAGTGAGACTCCCATAGGGTTCAGTGTAAATCAGTGAGACTCCCACAGGGTTCATGTGTTAATCAGTGAGACTCCCACAGGGTTCAGTGTTAATCAATGAGACTCCCATAGGGTTCAGTGTTAATCAGTGAGACTCCCACAGGGTTCAGTGTTAATCAGTGATACTCCCTCAGGGTTCATGTGTTAATCAGTGAGACTCCCATAGGGTTCAGTGTTAATCAGTGAGACTCCCACAGGGTTCAGTGTTAATCAGTGAGGCTCCCATAGTGTTCAATGTTAATCAGTGAGACTCCCACAGTGTTCAGTGTTAATCAGTGAGTCTCCCATAGGGTTCAGTGTTAATCAGTGAGACTCCCACAGGGTTCAGTGTTAATCAGTTAGACTCCCTCAGGGTTCATGTGTTAATCAGTGAGACTCCCATAGGTTTCAGTGTTAATCAGTGAGACTCCCACAGAGTTCAGTGTTAATCAGTGAGACTCCCACAGTGTTCAATGTTAATCAGTGAGACTCCCATAGGGTTCAGTGTTAATCAGTGAGACTCCCACAGGGTTCAGTGTTAATCAGTGAAACTCCCATAGGGTTCAGTGTTAATCAGTGAGACTCCCACAGGGTTCAGTGTTAATCAGTGAGACTCCCATCGGGTTCAGTGTTAATCAGTGAGACTCCCACAGGGTTCAGTGTTAATCAGTGAGACTCCCATAGGGTTCAGTGTTAATCAGTGAGACTCCCACAGGGTTCAGTGTAAATCAATGAGACTCCCATAGGGTTCAGTGTTAATCAGTGAGACTCCCACAGGGTTCAGTGTTAATCAGTGAGCCTCCCACAGGGTTCAGTGTTAATCAGTGATACTCCCTCAGGGTTCATGTGTTAATCAGTGAGACTCCCACAGGGTTCAGTGTTAATCAGTGAGACTCCCACAGAGTTCAGTGTTAATCAGTGAGACTCCCACAGTGTTCAATGTTAATCAGTGAGACTCCCACAGTGTTCAGTGTTAATCAGTGAGACTCCCATAGGGTTCAGTGTTAATCACTGAGACTCCCACAGGGTTCAGTGTTAATCAGTGAGACTCCCATAGGGTTCAGTGTTAATCATTGAGAATCCCATAGAGTTCAGTGTTAATCAGTGAGACTCCCATAGGGTTAAGTGTTAATCAGTGAGACTCCCATAGGGTTCATTGTTAATCAGTGAGTTTCCCATAGGGTTCAGTGTTAATCAATGAGACTCACATATGGTTCAGTGTTAATGAGTGAGACTCCCACAGGGTTCAGTGTTAATCAGTGAGACTCCCACAGGGTTCAGTGTTAATCAGTGAGACTCCCACAGGGTTCAGTGTTAATCAGTGAGACTCCCATAGGGTTCAGTGTTAATCAGTGAGACTCCCACAGGGTTCAGTGTTAATCAGTGAGACTCCCACAATGTTCATGTGTTAATCAGTGAGACTCCCACAGGGTTCAGTGTTAATCAGTGAGACTCCCATAGGGTTCAGTGTTAATCAGTGGGACTCCCATAGGGTTCAGTGTTAATCAGTGAGACTCCCATAGGGTTCAGTGTTAATCAGTGAGACTCCCACAGGGTTCAGTGTTAATCAGTGAGACTCCCATAGGGTTCAGTGTTAATCAATGAGACTCCCATAGGGTTCAGTGTTAATCAGTGAGACTCCCACAGGGTTCATTGTTAATCAGTGAGACTCCCACAGGGTTCACTGTTAATCAGTGAGACTCCCATAGGGTTCAGTGTTAATCAGTGAGACTCCCACAGGGTTCAGTGTTACTCAGTGAGACTCCCATAGGGTTCAGTGTTAATCAGTGAGACTCCCACAGGGTTCAGTGTTAATCAGTGAGACTCCCACAGGTGTTCAGTGTTAATCAGTGAGACTCGCACAGTGTTCAGTGTTAATCAGTGAGACTCCCACAGTGGTCAGTGTTCATCAGTGAGACTCCCTCAGGGTTCAGTGTTAATCACTGAGACTCCCACAGGGTTCAGTGTTAATCAGTGAGATTCCCATAGGGTTCAGTGTTAATCAGTGGGACTCCCATAAGGTTCATTGTTAATCAGTGTAACTTCCACAGGGTTCAGTGTTAATCAGTGAGACTCCCATAGGGTTCAGTGTTAATCAGTGAAACTCCCATAGGGTTCAGTGTTAATCAGTGAGACTCCCACAGGGTTCAGTGTTAATCAGTGAGACTCCCATAGGGTTCAGTGTTAATCAGTGAGACTCCCATAGGGTTCAGTGTTAATCAGTGAGACTCCCACAGGGTTCAGTGTAAATCAGTGAGACTCCCACAGGGTTCATGTGTTAATCAGTGAGACTCCCACAGGGTTCAGTGTTAATCAATGAGACTCCCATAGGGTTCAGTGTTAATCAGTGAGACTCCCACAGAGTTCAGTGTTCATCAGTGAGCCTCCCACAGGGTTCAGTGTTTATCAGTGATACTCCCTCAGGGTTCATGTGTTAATCAGTGAGACTCCCACAGGGTTCAGTGTTAATCAGTGAGACTCCCACAGAGTTCAGTGTTAATCAGTGAGACTCCCACAGTGTTCAATGTTAATCAGTGAGACTCCCACAGTGTTCAGTGTTAATCAGTGAGACTCCCATAGGGTTCAGTGTTAATCACTGAGACTCCCACAGGGTTCAGTGTTAATCAGTGAGACTCCCATAGGGTTCAGTGTTAATCATTGAGAATCCCATAGAGTTCAGTGTTAATCAGTGAGACTCCCATAGGGTTAAGTGTTAATCAGTGAGACTCCCATAGGGTTCATTGTTAATCAGTTAATTTTCCCATAGGGTTCAGTGTTAATCAATGAGACTCACATATGGTTCAGTGTTAATGAGTGAGACTCCCACAGGGTTCAGTGTTAATCAGTGAGACTCCCACAGGGTTCAGTGTTAATCAGTGAGACTCCCACAGGGTTCAGTGTTAATCAGTGAGACTCCCATAGGGTTCAGTGGTTAATCAGTGAGACTCCCACAGGGTTCAGTGTTAATCAGTGAGACTCCCACAATGTTCATGTGTTAATCAGTGAGACTCCCACAGGGTTCAGTGTTAATCAGTGAGACTCCCATAGGGTTCAGTGTTAATCAGTGGGACTCCCATAGGGTTCAGTGTTAATCAGTGAGACTCCCATAGGGTTCAGTGTTAATCAGTGAGACTCCCACAGGGTTCAGTGTTAATCAGTGAGACTCCCACAGGGTTCAGTGTTAATCAGTGATACTCCCTCAGGGTTCATGTGTTAATCAGTGAGACTCCCATAGGGTTCAGTGTTAATCAGTGAGACTCCCACAGGGTTCAGTGTTAATCAGTGAGGCTCCCATAGTGTTCAATGTTAATCAGTGAGACTCCCACAGTGTTCAGTGTTAATCAGTGAGTCTCCCTTAGGGTTCAGTGTTAATCAGTGAGACTCCCACAGGGTTCAGTGTTAATCAGTTAGACTCCCTCAGGGTTCATGTGTTAATCAGTGAGACTCCCATAGGTTTCAGTGTTAATCAGTGAGACTCCCACAGAGTTCAGTGTTAATCAGTGAGACTCCCACAGTGTTCAATGTTAATCAGTGAGACTCCCACAGTGTTCAGTGTTAATCAGTGAGACTCCCATAGGGTTCAGTGTTAATCACTGAGACTCCCACAGGGTTCAGTGTTAATCAGTGAGACTCCCATAGGGTTCAGTGTTAATCATTGAGAATCCCATAGAGTTCAGTGTTAATCAGTGAGACTCCCATAGGGTTAAGTGTTAATCAGTGAGACTCCCATAGGGTTCATTGTTAATCAGTGAGACTCCCATAGGGTTCAGCGTTAATCAATGAGACTCCCATATGGTTCAGTGTTAATGAGTGAGACTCCCTCAGGGTTCATTGTTAATCAGTGAGACTCCCACATTGTTCAGTATTAAACAGTGAAACTCCCATAGGGTTCAGTGTTAATCAGTGAGTCTCCCACAGGGTTCAGTGTTAATCAGTGAGACTCCCATAGGGTTCAGTGTTAACCAGTGAGACTCCCAAAGGGTTCAGTGTTAATCAGTGAGACTCCCATAGGGTTCAGTGTTAATCAGTGAGACTCCCATAGGGTTCAGTGTAAATCAGTGAGACTCCCACAGGGTTCATGTGTTAATCAGTGAGACTCCCACAGGGTTCAGTGTTAATCAATGAGACTCCCATAGGGTTCAGTGTTAATCAGTGAGACTCCCACAGGGTTCAGTGTTAATCAGTGAGACTCCCACAGGGTTCAGTGTTAATCAGTTATACTCCCTCAGGGTTCATGTGTTAATCAGTGATACTCCCACAGGGTTCAGTGTTAATCAGTGAGACTCCCACAGGGTTCAGTGTTAATCAGTGAGACTCCCACAGTGTTCAATGTTCATCAGTGAGACTCCCACAGTGTTCAGTGTTATTCAGTGAGACTCCCATAGTGTTCAGTGTTAATCAGTGAGACTCCCATAGGGTTCAGTGTTAATCAGTGAGACTTCCACAGCGTTCAGTGTTAATCAGTGAGACTCCCACAGGGTTCAGTGTTAATCAGTGAGACTCCCTCAGGGTGCATGTGTTAATCAGTGAGACTCCCATAGGGTTCAGTGTTAATCAGTGAGACTCCCACAGGGTTCAGTGTTAATCAGTGAGACTCCCACAGTGTTCAGTGTTAATCAGTGAGACTGCCACAGTGTTCAGTGTTCATCAGTGAGACTCCCTCAGGGTTCAGTGTTAATCACTGAGACTCCCACAGGGTTCAGTGTTAATCAGTGAGATTCCCATAGGGTTCAGTGTTAATCAGTGAGACTCCCACAGTGTTCAGTGTTAATCAGTGAGACTCCCACAGTGTTCAGTGTTCATCAGTGAGACTCCCTCAGGGTTCAGTGTTAATCACTGAGACTCACACAGGGTTCATTGTTAATCAGTGAGACTCCCACAGGGTTCACTGTTAATCAGTGAGACTCCCATAGGGTTCAGTGTTAATCAGTGAGACTCCCACAGGGTTCAGTGTTACTCAGTGAGACTCCCATAGGGTTCAGTGTTAATCAGTGAGACTCCCACAGGGTTCAGTGTTAATCAGTGAGACTCCCACAGGTGTTCAGTGTTAATCAGTGAGACTCGCACAGTGTTCAGTGTTAATCAGTGAGACTCCCACAGTGGTCAGTGTTCATCAGTGAGACTCCCTCAGGGTTCAGTGTTAATCACTGAGACTCCCACAGGGTTCAGTGTTAATCAGTGAGATTCCCATAGGGTTCAGTGTTAATCAGTGGGACTCCCATAAGGTTCATTGTTAATCAGTGTAACTTCCACAGGGTTCAGTGTTAATCAGTGAGACTCCCATAGGGTTCAGTGTTAATCAGTGAAACTCCCATAGGGTTCAGTGTTAATCAGTGAGACTCCCACAGGGTTCAGTGTTAATCAGTGAGACTCCCATAGGGTTCAGTGTTAATCAGTGAGACTCCCATAGGGTTCAGTGTTAATCAGTGAGACTCCCACAGGGTTCAGTGTAAATCAGTGAGACTCCCACAGGGTTCATGTGTTAATCAGTGAGACTCCCACAGGGTTCAGTGTTAATCAATGAGACTCCCATAGGGTTCAGTGTTAATCAGTGAGACTCCCACAGAGTTCAGTGTTCATCAGTGAGCCTCCCACAGGGTTCAGTGTTTATCAGTGATACTCCCTCAGGGTTCATGTGTTAATCAGTGAGACTCCCACAGGGTTCAGTGTTAATCAGTGAGACTCCCACAGAGTTCAGTGTTAATCAGTGAGACTCCCACAGTGTTCAATGTTAATCAGTGAGACTCCCACAGTGTTCAGTGTTAATCAGTGAGACTCCCATAGGGTTCAGTGTTAATCACTGAGACTCCCACAGGGTTCAGTGTTAATCAGTGAGACTCCCATAGGGTTCAGTGTTAATCATTGAGAATCCCATAGAGTTCAGTGTTAATCAGTGAGACTCCCATAGGGTTAAGTGTTAATCAGTGAGACTCCCATAGGGTTCATTGTTAATCAGTTAATTTTCCCATATGGTTCAGTGTTAATGAGTGAGACTCCCACAGGGTTCAGTGTTAATGAGTGAGACTCCCACAGGGTTCAGTGTTAATCAGTGAGACTCCCACAGGGTTCAGTGTTAATCAGTGAGACTCCCACAGGGTTCAGTGTTAATCAGTGAGACTCCCATAGGGTTCAGTGGTTAATCAGTGAGACTCCCACAGGGTTCAGTGTTAATCAGTGAGACTCCCACAATGTTCATGTGTTAATCAGTGAGACTCCCACAGGGTTCAGTGTTAATCAGTGAGACTCCCATAGGGTTCAGTGTTAATCAGTGGGACTCCCATAGGGTTCAGTGTTAATCAGTGAGACTCCCATAGGGTTCAGTGTTAATCAGTGAGACTCCCACAGGGTTCAGTGTTAATCAGTGAGACTCCCACAGGGTTCAGTGTTAATCAGTGATACTCCCTCAGGGTTCATGTGTTAATCAGTGAGACTCCCATAGGGTTCAGTGTTAATCAGTGAGACTCCCACAGGGTTCAGTGTTAATCAGTGAGGCTCCCATAGTGTTCAATGTTAATCAGTGAGACTCCCACAGTGTTCAGTGTTAATCAGTGAGTCTCCCTTAGGGTTCAGTGTTAATCAGTGAGACTCCCACAGGGTTCAGTGTTAATCAGTTAGACTCCCTCAGGGTTCATGTGTTAATCAGTGAGACTCCCATAGGTTTCAGTGTTAATCAGTGAGACTCCCACAGAGTTCAGTGTTAATCAGTGAGACTCCCACAGTGTTCAATGTTAATCAGTGAGACTCCCACAGTGTTCAGTGTTAATCAGTGAGACTCCCATAGGGTTCAGTGTTAATCACTGAGACTCCCACAGGGTTCAGTGTTAATCAGTGAGACTCCCATAGGGTTCAGTGTTAATCATTGAGAATCCCATAGAGTTCAGTGTTAATCAGTGAGACTCCCATAGGGTTAAGTGTTAATCAGTGAGACTCCCATAGGGTTCATTGTTAATCAGTGAGACTCCCATAGGGTTCAGCGTTAATCAATGAGACTCCCATATGGTTCAGTGTTAATGAGTGAGACTCCCTCAGGGTTCATTGTTAATCAGTGAGACTCCCACATTGTTCAGTATTAAACAGTGAAACTCCCATAGGGTTCAGTGTTAATCAGTGAGTCTCCCACAGGGTTCAGTGTTAATCAGTGAGACTCCCATAGGGTTCAGTGTTAACCAGTGAGACTCCCAAAGGGTTCAGTGTTAATCAGTGAGACTCCCATAGGGTTCAGTGTTAATCAGTGAGACTCCCATAGGGTTCAGTGTAAATCAGTGAGACTCCCACAGGGTTCATGTGTTAATCAGTGAGACTCCCACAGGGTTCAGTGTTAATCAATGAGACTCCCATAGGGTTCAGTGTTAATCAGTGAGACTCCCACAGGGTTCAGTGTTAATCAGTGAGACTCCCACAGGGTTCAGTGTTAATCAGTTATACTCCCTCAGGGTTCATGTGTTAATCAGTGATACTCCCACAGGGTTCAGTGTTAATCAGTGAGACTCCCACAGGGTTCAGTGTTAATCAGTGAGACTCCCACAGTGTTCAATGTTCATCAGTGAGACTCCCACAGTGTTCAGTGTTATTCAGTGAGACTCCCATAGTGTTCAGTGTTAATCAGTGAGACTCCCATAGGGTTCAGTGTTAATCAGTGAGACTTCCACAGCGTTCAGTGTTAATCAGTGAGACTCCCACAGGGTTCAGTGTTAATCAGTGAGACTCCCTCAGGGTGCATGTGTTAATCAGTGAGACTCCCATAGGGTTCAGTGTTAATCAGTGAGACTCCCACAGGGTTCAGTGTTAATCAGTGAGACTCCCACAGTGTTCAGTGTTAATCAGTGAGACTGCCACAGTGTTCAGTGTTCATCAGTGAGACTCCCTCAGGGTTCAGTGTTAATCACTGAGACTCCCACAGGGTTCAGTGTTAATCAGTGAGATTCCCATAGGGTTCAGTGTTAATCAGTGAGACTCCCACAGTGTTCAGTGTTAATCAGTGAGACTCCCACAGTGTTCAGTGTTCATCAGTGAGACTCCCTCAGGGTTCAGTGTTAATCACTGAGACTCACACAGGGTTCAGTGTTAATCAGTGAGATTCCCATAGGGTTCAGTGTTAATCAGTGAGACTCCCATAAGGTTCATTGTTAATCAGTGTAACTTCCACAGGGTTCAGTGTTAATCAGTGAGACTCCCATAGGGTTCAGTGTTAATCAGTGAGACTCCCACAGGGTTCAGTGTTAATCAGTGAGACTCCCATAGGGTTCAGTGTAAATCAGTGAGACTCCCACAGGGTTCAGTGTTAATCAGTGAGACTCCCATAGGGTTCAGTGTTAATCAGTGAGACTCCCATAGGGTTCAGTGTAAATCAATGAAACTCCCACAGGGTTCATGTGATAATCAGTGAGACTCCCACAGGGTTCAGTGTTAATCAATGAGACTCCCGTAGGGTTCAGTGTTAATCAGTGAGACTCCCACAGGGGTCAGTGTTAATCAGTGAGACTCCCACAGGGTTCAGTGTTAATCAGTGATACTCCCTCAGGGTTCATGTGTTAATCAGTGAGACTCCCATAGGGTTCAGTGTTAATCAGTGAGACTCCCACAGGGTTCAGTGTTAATTGGTGAGGCTCCCATAGTGTTCAATGTTAATCAGTGAGACTCCCAAAGTGTTCAGTGTTAATCAGTGAGACTCCCACAGGCTTCAGTGTTAATCAGTGAGACTCCCTCAGGGTTCATGTGTTAATCAGTGAGACTCCCATAGGTTTCAGTGTTAATCACTGAGACTCCCACAGGGTTCAGTGTTAATCAGTGAGACTCCCATAGGGTTCAGTGTTAATCATTGAGAATCCCATAGAGTTCAGTGTTAATCAGTGAGACTCCCATAGGGTTAAGTGTTAATCAGTGAGACTCCCATAGGGTTCATTGTTAATCAGTGAGTTTCCCATAGGGTTCAGTGTTAATCAATGAGACTCACATATGGTTCAGTGTTAATGAGTGAGACTCCCACAGGGTTCAGTGTTAATCAGTGAGACTCCCACAGGGTTCAGTGTTAATCAGTGAGACTCCCACAGGGTTCAGTGTTAATCAGTGAGACTCCCATAGGGTTCAGTGTTAATCAGTGAGACTCCCACAGGGTTCAGTGTTAATCAGTGAGACTCCCACAATGTTCATGTGTTAATCAGTGAGACTCCCACAGGGTTCAGTGTTAATCAGTGAGACTCCCATAGGGTTCAGTGTTAATCAGTGGGACTCCCATAGGGTTCAGTGTTAATCAGTGAGACTCCCATAGGGTTCAGTGTTAATCAGTGAGACTCCCACAGGGTTCAGTGTTAATCAGTGAGACTCCCATAGGGTTCAGTGTTAATCAATGAGACTCCCATAGGGTTCAGTGTTAATCAGTGAGACTCCCACAGGGTTCATTGTTAATCAGTGAGACTCCCACAGGGTTCACTGTTAATCAGTGAGACTCCCATAGGGTTCAGTGTTAATCAGTGAGACTCCCACAGGGTTCAGTGTTACTCAGTGAGACTCCCATAGGGTTCAGTGTTAATCAGTGAGACTCCCACAGGGTTCAGTGTTAATCAGTGAGACTCCCACAGGTGTTCAGTGTTAATCAGTGAGACTCGCACAGTGTTCAGTGTTAATCAGTGAGACTCCCACAGTGGTCAGTGTTCATCAGTGAGACTCCCTCAGGGTTCAGTGTTAATCACTGAGACTCCCACAGGGTTCAGTGTTAATCAGTGAGATTCCCATAGGGTTCAGTGTTAATCAGTGGGACTCCCATAAGGTTCATTGTTAATCAGTGTAACTTCCACAGGGTTCAGTGTTAATCAGTGAGACTCTCATAGGGTTCAGTGTTAATCAGTGAAACTCCCATAGGGTTCAGTGTTAATCAGTGAGACTCCCACAGGGTTCAGTGTTAATCAGTGAGACTCCCATAGGGTTCAGTGTTAATCAGTGAGACTCCCATAGGGTTCAGTGTTAATCAGTGAGACTCCCACAGGGTTCAGTGTAAATCAGTGAGACTCCCACAGGGTTCATGTGTTAATCAGTGAGACTCCCACAGGGTTCAGTGTTAATCAATGAGACTCCCATAGGGTTCAGTGTTAATCAGTGAGACTCCCACAGAGTTCAGTGTTCATCAGTGAGCCTCCCACAGGGTTCAGTGTTTATCAGTGATACTCCCTCAGGGTTCATGTGTTAATCAGTGAGACTCCCACAGGGTTCAGTGTTAATCAGTGAGACTCCCACAGAGTTCAGTGTTAATCAGTGAGACTCCCACAGTGTTCAATGTTAATCAGTGAGACTCCCACAGTGTTCAGTGTTAATCAGTGAGACTCCCATAGGGTTCAGTGTTAATCACTGAGACTCCCACAGGGTTCAGTGTTAATCAGTGAGACTCCCATAGGGTTCAGTGTTAATCATTGAGAATCCCATAGAGTTCAGTGTTAATCAGTGAGACTCCCATAGGGTTAAGTGTTAATCAGTGAGACTCCCATAGGGTTCATTGTTAATCAGTTAATTTTCCCATAGGGTTCAGTGTTAATCAATGAGACTCACATATGGTTCAGTGTTAATGAGTGAGACTCCCACAGGGTTCAGTGTTAATCAGTGAGACTCCCACAGGGTTCAGTGTTAATCAGTGAGACTCCCACAGGGTTCAGTGTTAATCAGTGAGACTCCCATAGGGTTCAGTGGTTAATCAGTGAGACTCCCACAGGGTTCAGTGTTAATCAGTGAGACTCCCACAATGTTCATGTGTTAATCAGTGAGACTCCCACAGGGTTCAGTGTTAATCAATGAGACTCCCATAGGGTTCAGTGTTAATCAGTGAGACTCCCACAGGGTTCAGTGTTAATCAGTGATACTCCCTCAGGGTTCATGTGTTAATCAGTGAGACTCCCATAGGGTTCAGTGTTAATCAGTGAGACTCCCACAGGGTTCAGTGTTAATCAGTGAGGCTCCCATAGTGTTCAATGTTAATCAGTGAGACTCCCACAGTGTTCAGTGTTAATCAGTGAGTCTCCCATAGGGTTCAGTGTTAATCAGTGAGACTCCCACAGGGTTCAGTGTTAATCAGTTAGACTCCCTCAGGGTTCATGTGTTAATCAGTGAGACTCCCATAGGTTTCAGTGTTAATCAGTGAGACTCCCACAGAGTTCAGTGTTAATCAGTGAGACTCCCACAGTGTTCAATGTTAATCAGTGAGACTCCCACAGTGTTCAGTGTTAATCAGTGAGACTCCCATAGGGTTCAGTGTTAATCACTGAGACTCCCACAGGGTTCAGTGTTAATCAGTGAGACTCCCATAGGGTTCAGTGTTAATCATTGAGAATCCCATAGAGTTCAGTGTTAATCAGTGAGACTCCCATAGGGTTAAGTGTTAATCAGTGAGACTCCCATAGGGTTCATTGTTAATCAGTGAGACTCCCATAGGGTTCAGCGTTAATCAATGAGACTCCCATATGGTTCAGTGTTAATGAGTGAGACTCCCTCAGGGTTCATTGTTAATCAGTGAGACTCCCACATTGTTCAGTATTAAACAGTGAAACTCCCATAGGGTTCAGTGTTAATCAGTGAGTCTCCCACAGGGTTCAGTGTTAATCAGTGAGACTCCCATAGGGTTCAGTGTTAACCAGTGAGACTCCCAAAGGGTTCAGTGTTAATCAGTGAGACTCCCATAGGGTTCAGTGTTAATCAGTGAGACTCCCATAGGGTTCAGTGTAAATCAGTGAGACTCCCACAGGGTTCATGTGTTAATCAGTGAGACTCCCACAGGGTTCAGTGTTAATCAATGAGACTCCCATAGGGTTCAGTGTTAATCAGTGAGACTCCCACAGGGTTCAGTGTTAATCAGTGAGACTCCCACAGGGTTCAGTGTTAATCAGTTATACTCCCTCAGGGTTCATGTGTTAATCAGTGATACTCCCACAGGGTTCAGTGTTAATCAGTGAGACTCCCACAGGGTTCAGTGTTAATCAGTGAGACTCCCACAGTGTTCAATGTTCATCAGTGAGACTCCCACAGTGTTCAGTGTTATTCAGTGAGACTCCCATAGTGTTCAGTGTTAATCAGTGAGACTCCCATAGGGTTCAGTGTTAATCAGTGAGACTTCCACAGCGTTCAGTGTTAATCAGTGAGACTCCCACAGGGTTCAGTGTTAATCAGTGAGACTCCCTCAGGGTGCATGTGTTAATCAGTGAGACTCCCATAGGGTTCAGTGTTAATCAGTGAGACTCCCACAGGGTTCAGTGTTAATCAGTGAGACTCCCACAGTGTTCAGTGTTAATCAGTGAGACTGCCACAGTGTTCAGTGTTCATCAGTGAGACTCCCTCAGGGTTCAGTGTTAATCACTGAGACTCCCACAGGGTTCAGTGTTAATCAGTGAGATTCCCATAGGGTTCAGTGTTAATCAGTGAGACTCCCACAGTGTTCAGTGTTAATCAGTGAGACTCCCACAGTGTTCAGTGTTCATCAGTGAGACTCCCTCAGGGTTCAGTGTTAATCACTGAGACTCACACAGGGTTCAGTGTTAATCAGTGAGATTCCCATAGGGTTCAGTGTTAATCAGTGAGACTCCCATAAGGTTCATTGTTAATCAGTGTAACTTCCACAGGGTTCAGTGTTAATCAGTGAGACTCCCATAGGGTTCAGTGTTAATCAGTGAGACTCCCACAGGGTTCAGTGTTAATCAGTGAGACTCCCATAGGGTTCAGTGTAAATCAGTGAGACTCCCACAGGGTTCAGTGTTAATCAGTGAGACTCCCATAGGGTTCAGTGTTAATCAGTGAGACTCCCATAGGGTTCAGTGTAAATCAATGAAACTCCCACAGGGTTCATGTGATAATCAGTGAGACTCCCACAGGGTTCAGTGTTAATCAATGAGACTCCCGTAGGGTTCAGTGTTAATCAGTGAGACTCCCACAGGGGTCAGTGTTAATCAGTGAGACTCCCACAGGGTTCAGTGTTAATCAGTGATACTCCCTCAGGGTTCATGTGTTAATCAGTGAGACTCCCATAGGGTTCAGTGTTAATCAGTGAGACTCCCACAGGGTTCAGTGTTAATCGGTGAGGCTCCCATAGTGTTCAATGTTAATCAGTGAGACTCCCAAAGTGTTCAGTGTTAATCAGTGAGACTCCCACAGGCTTCAGTGTTGATCAGTGAGACTCCCTCAGGGTTCATGTGTTAATCAGTGAGACTCCCATAGGTTTCAGTGTTAATCAGTGAGACTCCCACAGGGTTCAGTGTTAATCAGTGAAACTCCCACAGTGTTCAATGTTAATCAGTGAGACTCCCACAGTGTTCAGTGTTAATCAGTGAGACTCCCATAGGGTTCAGTGTTAATCACTGAGACTCCCACAGGGTTCAGTGTTAATCAGTGAGACTCCCATAGGGTTCAGTGTTAATCATTGAGAATCCCATAGAGTTCAGTGTTAATCAGTGAGACTCCCATAGGGTTAAGTGTTAATCAGTGAGACTCCCATAGGGTTCAATGTTAATCAGTGAGACTCCCATAGGGTTCAGTGTTAATCAATGAGACTCCCATATGGTTCAGTGTTAATGAGTGAGACTCTCACAGGGTTCAGTGTTAATCAGTGAGACTCCCACATGGTTCAGTGTTAAACAGTGAAACTCCCATAGGGTTCAGTGTTAATCACTGAGACTCCCACAGGGTTCAGTGTTAATCAGTGAGACTCCCATAGGGTTCAGTGTTAATCATTGAGAATCCCATAGAGTTCAGTGTTAATCATTGAGACTCCCATAGGGTTAAGTGTTAATCAGTGAGACTCCCATAGGGTTCATTGTTAATCAGTGAGACTCCCATAGGGTTCAGCGTTAATCAATGAGACTCCCATATGGTTCAGTGTTAATGAGTGAGACTCCCTCAGGGTTCAGTGTTAATCAGTGAGACTCCCACATTGTTCAGTATTAAACAGTGAAACTCCCATACGGTTCAGTGTTAATCAGTGAGTCTCCCACAGGGTTCAGTGTTAATCAGTGAGACTCCCATAGGGTTCAGTGTTAACCAGTGAGACTCCCAAAGGGTTCAGTGTTAATCAGTGAGACTCCCATAGGGTTCAGTGTTAATCAGTGAGACTCCCATAGGGTTCAGTGTAAATCAGTGAGACTCCCACAGGGTTCATGTGTTAATCAGTGAGACTCCCACAGGGTTCAGTGTTAATCAATGAGACTCCCATAGGGTTCAGTGTTAATCAGTGAGACTCCCACAGGGTTCAGTGTTAATCAGTGAGACTCCCACAGGGTTCAGTGTTAATCAGTGATACTTCTTCAGGGTTCATGTGTTAATCAGTGATACTCCCACAGGGTTCAGTGTTAATCAGTGAGACTCCCACAGGGTTCAGTGTTAATCAGTGAGACTCCCACAGTGTTCAATGTTCATCAGTGAGACTCCCACAGTGTTCAGTGTTATTCAGTGAGACTCCCATAGTGTTCAGTGTTAATCAGTGAGACTCCCATAGGGTTCAGTGTTAATCAGTGAGACTTCCACAGGGTTCAGTGTTAATCAGTGAGACTCCCACAGGGTTCAGTGTTAATCAGTGAGACTCCCTCAGGGTGCATGTGTTAATCAGTGAGACTCCCATAGGGTTCAGTGTTAATCAGTGAGACTCCCACAGGGTTCAGTGTTAATCAGTGAGACTCCCACAGTGTTCAGTGTTAATCAGTGAGACTCCCACAGTGTTCAGTGTTCATCAGTGAGACTCCCTCAGGGTTCAGTGTTAATCACTGAGACTCACACAGGGTTCAGTGTTAATCAGTGAGATTCCCATAGGGTTCAGTGTTAATCAGTGAGACTCCCATAAGGTTCATTGTTAATCAGTGTAACTTCCACAGGGTTCAGTGTTAATCAGTGAGACTCCCATAGGGTTCAGTGTTAATCAGTGAGACTCCCACAGGGTTCAGTGTTAATCAGTGAAACTCCCATAGGGTTCAGTGTAAATCAGTGAGACTCCCACAGGGTTCAGTGTTAATCAGTGAGACTCCCATAGGGTTCAGTGTTAATCAGTGAGACTCCCATAGGGTTCCGTGTAAATCAATGAGACTCCCACAGGGTTCATGTGTTAATCAGTGAGACTCCCACAGGGTTCAGTGTTAATCAATGAGACTCCCGTAGGGTTCAGTGTTAATCAGTGAGACTCCCACAGGGTTCAGTGTTAATCAGTGAGACTCCCACAGGGTTCAGTGTTAATCAGTGATACTCCCTCAGGGTTCATGTGTTAATCAGTGAGACTCCCATAGGGTTCAGTGTTAATCAGTGAGACTCCCACAGGGTTCAGTGTTAATCGGTGAGGCTCCCATAGTGTTCAATGTTAATCAGTGAGACTCCCAAAGTGTTCAGTGTTAATCAGTGAGACTCCCACAGGCTTCAGTGTTAATCAGTGAGACTCCCTCAGGGTTCATGTGTTAATCAGTGAGACTCCCATAGGTTTCAGTGTTAATCAGTGAGACTCCCACAGGGTTCAGTGTTAATCAGTGAAACTCCCACAGTGTTCAATGTTAATCAGTGAGACTCCCACAGAGTTCAGTGTTAATCAGTGAGACTCCCATAGGGTTCAGTGTTAATCACTGAGACTCCCACAGGGATCAGTGTTAATCAGTGAGACTCCCATAGGGTTCAGTGTTAATCATTGAGAATCCCATAGAGTTCAGTGTTAATCAGTGAGACTCCCATAGGGTTAAGTGTTAATCAGTGAGACTCCCATAGGGTTCATTGTTAATCAGTGAGACTCCCATAGGGTTCAGTGTTAATCAATGAGACTCCCATATGGTTCAGTGTTAATGAGTGAGACTCTCACAGGGTTCAGTGTTAATCAGTGAGACTCCCACATGGTTCAGTGTTAAACAGTGAAACTCCCATAGGGTTCAGTGTTAATCAGTGAGTCTCCCACAGGGTTCAGTGTTAATCAGTGAGACTCCCATAGGGTTCAGTGTTAATCAGTGAGACTCCCACAGGGTTCAGTGTTAATCAGTGAGACTCCCATAGGGTTCAGTGTTAATCAGTGAGACTCCCATAGGGTTCAGTGTAAATCAGTGAGACTCCCACAGGGTTCATGTGTTAATCAGTGAGACTCCCACAGGGTTCAGTGTTAATCAATGAGACTCCCATAGGGTTCAGTGTTAATCAGTGAGACTCCCACAGGGTTCAGTGTTAATAAGTGAGACTCCCACAGGGTTCAGTGTTAATCAGTGATACTCCCTCAGGTTTCATATGTTAATCAGTGAGACTCCCATAGGGTTCAGTGTTAATCAGTGAGACTCCCACAGTGTTCAGTGTTAATCAGTGAGACTCCCATAGGGTTCAGTGTTAATCAGTGAGACTCCCACAGGGTTCAGTGTTAATCAGTGAGACTCCCTCAGGGTTCATGTGTTAATCAATGAGACTCCCATAGGGTTCAATGTTAATCAGTGAGACTCCCACAGTGTTCAGTGTTAATCAGTGAGACTCCCATAGGGTTCAGTGTTAATCACTGAGACTCCCACAGGGTTCAGTGTTAATCAGTGAGACTCCCATAGGGTTCAGTGTTAATCATTGAGAATCCCATAGAGTTCAGTGTTAATCAGTGAGACTCCCATAGGGTCAAGTGTTAATCAGTGAGACTCCCATAGGGTTCATTGTTAATCAGTGAGACTCCCATAGGGTTCAGTGTTAATCAATGAGAATCCCATAGAGTTCAGTGTTAATCAGTGAGACTCCCATAGGGTTAAGTGTTAATCAGTGAGACTCCCATAGGGTTCATTGTTAATCAGTGAGACTCCCATACGGTTCAGCGTTAATCTGTGAGACTCCCACATGGTTCATGTGTTAATCAGTGAGACTCCCACAGGGTTCAGTGTTAATCAGTGATACTCCCTCAGGTTTCATATGTTAATCAGTGAGACTCCCATAGGGTTCAGTGTTAATCAGTGAGACTCCCACAGTGTTCAGTGTTAATCAGTGAGACTCCCATAGGGTTCAGTGTTAATCAGTGAGACTCCCACAGGGTTCAGTGTTAATCAGTGAGACTCCCTCAGGGTTCATGTGTTAATCAATGAGACTCCCATAGGGTTCAATGTTAATCAGTGAGACTCCCACAGTGTTCAGTGTTAATCAGTGAGACTCCCATAGGGTTCAGTGTTAATCACTGAGACTCCCACAGGGTTCAGTGTTAATCAGTGAGACTCCCATAGGGTTCAGTGTTAATCATTGAGAATCCCATAGAGTTCAGTGTTAATCAGTGAGACTCCCATAGGGTCAAGTGTTAATCAGTGAGACTCCCATAGGGTTCATTGTTAATCAGTGAGACTCCCATAGGGTTCAGTGTTAATCATTGAGAATCCCATAGAGTTCAGTGTTAATCAGTGAGACTCCCATAGGGTTAATTGTTAATCAGTGAGACTCCCATAGGGTTCATTGTTAATCAGTGAGACTCCCATACGGTTCAGCGTTAATCTGTGAGACTCCCACATGGTTCATGTGTTAATCAGTGAGACTCCCACAGGGTTCAGTGTTAATCAGTGAGACTCCCACAGTGTTCAGTGTTAATCAGTGAGACTCCCACAGTGTTCAGTGTTCATCAGTGAGACTCCCTCAGGGTTCAGTGTTAATCCCTGAGACTCCCACAGGGTTCAGTGTTAATCAGTGAGATTCCCATAGGGTTCAGTGTTAATCAGTGAGACTCCCATAAGGTTCATTGTTAATCAGTGTAACTTCCACAGGGTTCAGTGTTAATCAGTGAGACTCCCATAGGGTTCAGTGTTAATCAGTGAGACTCCCATAGGGTTCAGTGTAAATCAGTGAGACTCCCACAGGGTTCAGTGTTAATCAGTGAGACTCCCACAGGGTTCAGTGTTAATCAGTGAGACTCCCATAGGGTTCAGTGCTAATCAGTGAGACTCCCATAGGGTTCAGTGTAAATCAGTGAGACTCCCACAGGGTTCAGTGTTAATCAGTGAGAATCCCATAGGGTTCAGTGTTAATCAGTGAGACTCCCATAGGGTTCAGTGTAAATCAGTGAGACTCCCACAGGGTTCAGTGTTAATCAGTGAGACTCCCACAGGGTTCAGTGTTAATCAGTGAGACTCCCATAGGGTTCAGTGTTAATCAGTGAGACTCCCATAGGGTTCAGTGTAAATCAGTGAGACTCCCACAGGGTTCAGTGTTAATCAGTGAGACTCCCATAGGGTTCAGTGTTAATCAGTGAGACTCCCATAGGGTTCAGTGTAAATCAATGAGACTCCCACAGGGTTCATGTGTTAATCAGTGAGACTCCCACAGGGTTCAGTGTTAATCAATGAGACTCCCATAGGGTTCAGTGTTAATCAGTGAGACTCCCACAGGGTTCAGTGTTAATCAGTGAGACTCCCACAGGGTTCAGTGTTAATCAGTGATACTCCCTCAGGGTTCATGTGTTAATCAGTGAGACTCCCATAGGGTCCAGTGTTAATCAGTGAGACTCCCACAGGGTTCAGTGTTAATCGGTGAGGCTCCCATAGTGTTCAATGTTAATCAGTGAGACTCCCAAAGTGTTCAGTGTTAATCAGTGAGACTCCCACAGGCTTCAGTGTTAATCAGTGAGACTCCCTCAGGGTTCATGTGTTAATCAGTGAGACTCCCATAGGTTTCAGTGTTAATCAGTGAGACTCCCACAGGGTTCAGTGTTAATCAGTGAAACTCCCACAGTGTTCAATGTTAATCAGTGAGACTCCCACAGAGTTCAGTGTTAATCAGTGAGACTCCCATAGGGTTCAGTGTTAATCAATGAGACTCCCACAGGGTTCAGTGTTAATCAGTGAGACTCCCATAGGGTTCAGTGTTAATCATTGAGAATCCCATAGAGTTCAGTGTTAATCAGTGAGACTCCCATAGGGTTAAGTGTTAATCAGTGAGACTCCCATAGGGTTCATTGTTAATCAGTGAGACTCCCATAGGGTTCAGTGTTAATCAATGAGACTCCCATATGGTTCAGTGTTAATGAGTGAGACTCTCACAGGGTTCAGTGTTAATCAGTGAGACTCCCACATGGTTCAGTGTTAAACAGTGAAACTCCCATAGGGTTCAGTGTTAATCAGTGAGTCTCCCACAGGGTTCAGTGTTAATCAGTGAGACTCCCATAGGGTTCAGTGTTAATCAGTGAGACTCCCACAGGGTTCAGTGTTAATCAGTGAGACTCCCATAGGGTTCAGTGTTAATCAGTGAGACTCCCATAGGGTTCAGTGTAAATCAGTGAGACTCCCACAGGGTTCATGTGTTAATCAGTGAGACTCCCACAGGGTTCAGTGTTAATCAATGAGACTCCCATAGGGTTCAGTGTTAATCAGTGAGACTCCCACAGGGTTCAGTGTTAATAAGTGAGACTCCCACAGGGTTCAGTGTTAATCAGTGATACTCCCTCAGGTTTCATATGTTAATCAGTGAGACTCCCATAGGGTTCAGTGTTAATCAGTGAGACTCCCACAGTGTTCAGTGTTAATCAGTGAGACTCCCATAGGGTTCAGTGTTAATCAGTGAGACTCCCACAGGGTTCAGTGTTAATCAGTGAGACTCCCTCAGGGTTCATGTGTTAATCAATGAGACTCCCATAGGGTTCAATGTTAATCAGTGAGACTCCCACAGTGTTCAGTGTTAATCAGTGAGACTCCCATAGGGTTCAGTGTTAATCACTGAGACTCCCACAGGGTTCAGTGTTAATCAGTGAGACTCCCATAGGGTTCAGTGTTAATCATTGAGAATCCCATAGAGTTCAGTGTTAATCAGTGAGACTCCCATAGGGTCAAGTGTTAATCAGTGAGACTCCCATAGGGTTCATTGTTAATCAGTGAGACTCCCATAGGGTTCAGTGTTAATCATTGAGAATCCCATAGAGTTCAGTGTTAATCAGTGAGACTCCCATAGGGTTAAGTGTTAATCAGTGAGACTCCCATAGGGTTCATTGTTAATCAGTGAGACTCCCATACGGTTCAGTGTTAATCTGTGAGACTCCCACATGGTTCATGTGTTAATCAGTGAGACTCCCACAGGGTTCAGTGTTAATCGGTGAGGCTCCCATAGTGTTCAATGTTAATCAGTGAGACTCCCAAAGTGTTCAGTGTTAATCAGTGAGACTCCCACAGGCTTCAGTGTTAATCAGTGAGACTCCCTCAGGGTTCATGTGTTAATCAGTGAGACTCCCATAGGTTTCAGTGTTAATCAGTGAGACTCCCACAGGGTTCAGTGTTAATCAGTGAAACTCCCACAGTGTTCAATGTTAATCAGTGAGACTCCCACAGAGTTCAGTGTTAATCAGTGAGACTCCCATAGGGTTCAGTGTTAATCAATGAGACTCCCACAGGGTTCAGTGTTAATCAGTGAGACTCCCATAGGGTTCAGTGTTAATCATTGAGAATCCCATAGAGTTCAGTGTTAATCAGTGAGACTCCCATAGGGTTAAGTGTTAATCAGTGAGACTCCCATAGGGTTCATTGTTAATCAGTGAGACTCCCATAGGGTTCAGTGTTAATCAATGAGACTCCCATATGGTTCAGTGTTAATGAGTGAGACTCTCACAGGGTTCAGTGTTAATCAGTGAGACTCCCACATGGTTCAGTGTTAAACAGTGAAACTCCCATAGGGTTCAGTGTTAATCAGTGAGTCTCCCACAGGGTTCAGTGTTAATCAGTGAGACTCCCATAGGGTTCAGTGTTAATCAGTGAGACTCCCACAGGGTTCAGTGTTAATCAGTGAGACTCCCATAGGGTTCAGTGTTAATCAGTGAGACTCCCATAGGGTTCAGTGTAAATCAGTGAGACTCCCACAGGTTTCATGTGTTAATCAGTGAGACTCCCACAGGGTTCAGTGTTAATCAATGAGACTCCCATAGGGTTCAGTGTTAATCAGTGAGACTCCCACAGGGTTCAGTGTTAATAAGTGAGACTCCCACAGGGTTCAGTGTTAATCAGTGATACTCCCTCAGGTTTCATATGTTAATCAGTGAGACTCCCATAGGGTTCAGTGTTAATCAGTGAGACTCCCATAGGGTTCAGTGTTAATCAGTGAGACTCCCACAGGGTTCAGTGTTAATCAGTGAGACTCCCTCAGGGTTCATGTGTTAATCAATGAGACTCCCATAGGGTTCAATGTTAATCAGTGAGACTCCCACAGTGTTCAGTGTTAATCAGTGAGACTCCCATAGGGTTCAGTGTTAATCACTGAGACTCCCACAGGGTTCAGTGTTAATCAGTGAGACTCCCACAGTGTTCAGTGTTAATCAGTGAGACTCCCACAGTGTTCAGTGTTCATCAGTGAGACTCCCTCAGGGTTCAGTGTTAATCCCTGAGACTCCCACAGGGTTCAGTGTTAATCAGTGAGATTCCCATAGGGTTCAGTGTTAATCAGTGAGACTCCCATAAGGTTCATTGTTAATCAGTGTAACTTCCACAGGGTTCAGTGTTAATCAGTGAGACTCCCATAGGGTTCAGTGTTAATCAGTGAGACTCCCATAGGGTTCAGTGTAAATCAGTGAGACTCCCACAGGGTTCAGTGTTAATCAGTGAGACTCCCATAGGGTTCAGTGTAAATCAGTGAGACTCCCACAGGGTTCAGTGTTAATCAGTGAGAATCCCATAGGGTTCAGTGTTAATCAGTGAGACTCCCATAGGGTTCAGTGTAAATCAGTGAGACTCCCACAGGGTTCAGTGTTAATCAGTGAGACTCCCACAGGGTTCAGTGTTAATCAGTGAGACTCCCATAGGGTTCAGTGTTAATCAGTGAGACTCCCATAGGGTTCAGTGTAAATCAGTGAGACTCCCACAGGGTTAATGTGTTAATCAGTGAGACTCCCACAGGGTTCAGTGTTAATCAATGAGACTCCCATAGGGTTCAGTGTTAATCAGTGAGACTCCCACAGGGTTCAGTGTTAATCAGTGAGACTCCCTCAGGGTTCATGTGTTAATCAATGAGACTCCCATAGGGTTCAATGTTAATCAGTGAGACTCCCACAGTGTTCAGTGTTAATCAGTGAGACTCCCATAGGGTTCAGTGTTAATCACTGAGACTCCCACAGGGTTCAGTGTTAATCAGTGAGACTCCCATAGGGTTCAGTGTTAATCATTGAGAATCCCATAGAGTTCAGTATTAATCAGTGAGACTCCCATAGGGTCAAGTGTTAATCAGTGAGACTCCCATAGGGTTCATTGTTAATCAGTGAGACTCCCATAGGGTTCAGTGTTAATCATTGAGAATCCCATAGAGTTCAGTGTTAATCAGTGAGACTCCCATAGGGTTAAGTGTTAATCAGTGAGACTCCCATAGGGTTCATTGTTAATCAGTGAGACTCCCATACGGTTCAGCGTTAATCTGTCAGACTCCCACATGGTTCATGTGTTAATCAGTGAGACTCCCACAGGGTTCAGTGTTAATCAGTGAGACTCCCACAGTGTTCAGTGTTAATCAGTGAGACTCCCACAGTGTTCAGTGTTCATCAGGTAGACTCCCTCAGGGTTCAGTGTTAATCCCTGAGACTTCCACAGGGTTCAGTGTTAATCAGTGAGATTCCCATAGGGTTCAGTGTTAATCAGTGAGACTCCCATAAGGTTCATTGTTAATCAGTGTAACTTCCACAGGGTTCAGTGTTAATCAGTGAGACTCCCATAGGGTTCAGTGTTAATCAGTGAGACTCCCATAGGGTTCAGTGTAAATCAGTGAGACTCCCACAGGGTTCAGTGTTAATCAGTGAGACTCCCACAGGGTTCAGTGTTAATCAGTGAGACTCCCATAGGGTTCAGTGCTAATCAGTGAGACTCCCATAGGGTTCAGTGTAAATCAGTGAGACTCCCACAGGGTTCAGTGTTAATCAGTGAGAATCCCATAGGGTTCAGTGTTAATCAGTGAGACTCCCATAGGGTTCAGTGTAAATCAGTGAGACTCCCACAGGGTTCAGTGTTAATCAGTGAGACTCCCACAGGGTTCAGTGTTAATCAGTGAGACTCCCATAGGGTTCAGTGTTAATCAGTGAGACTCCCATAGGGTTCAGTGTAAATCAGTGAGACTCCCACAGGGTTAATGTGTTAATCAGTGAGACTCCCACAGGGTTCAGTGTTAATCAATGAGACTCCCATAGGGTTCAGTGTTAATCAGTGAGACTCCCACAGGGTTCAGTGTTAATCAGTGAGACTCCCACAGGGTTCAATGTTAATCAGTGATACTCCCTCAGGGTTCATGTGTTAATCAGTGAGACTCCCATAGGGTTCAGTGTTAATCAGTGAGACTCCCACAGGGTTCAGTTTTAATCAGTGAGGCTCCCATAGTGTTCAATGTTAATCAGTGAGACTCCCACAGTGTTCAGTGTTAATCAGTGAGACTCCCACAGGGTTCAGTGTTAATCAGTGAGACTCCCTCAGGGTTCATGTGTTAATCAGTGAGACTCCCATAGGTTTCAGTGTTAATCAGTGAGACTCCCACAGGGTTCAGTGTTAATCTGTGAGACTCCCACAGTGTTCAATGTTAATCAGGGAGACCCCACAGTGTTCAGTGTTAATCAGTTAGACTCCCATAGGGTTCAGTGTTAATCAGTGAGACTCCCACAGGGTTCAGTGTTAATTAGTGAGACTCCCACAGTGTTCAGTGTTAATCAGTGAGACTCCCACAGTGTTCAGTGTTCATCAGTGAGACTCGCTCAGGGTTCAGTGTTAATCACTGAGACTCCCACAGGGTTCAGTGTTAATCAGTGAGATTCCCATAGGGTTCAGTGTTAATCAGTGAGACTCCCATAAGGTTCATTGTTAATCAGTGTAACTTCCACAGGGTTCAGTGCTAATCAGTGAGACTCCCATAGGGTTCAGTGTTAATCAGTGAGACTCCCACAGGGTTCAGTGTTAATCAGTGAAACTCCCATAGGGTTCAGTGTTTATCAGTGAGACTCCCACAGGGTTCAGTGTTAATCAGTGAGACTCCCATAGGATTCAGTGTTAATCAGTGAGACTCCCACAGGGTTCAGTGTTAATCAGTGAGACTCCCATAGGGTTCAGTGTTAATCAGTGAGACTCCAATAGGGTTCAGTGTAAATCAGTGAGACTCCCACAGGGTTCAGTGTTAATCAGTGAGACTCCCACAGGGTTCAGTGTTAATCAGTGAGACTCCCACAGTGTTCAGTGTTAATCAGTGAGACTCCCACAGTGTTCAGTGTTCATCAGTGAGACTCCCACAGGGTTCAGTGTTAATCAGTGAGATTCCCATAGGGTTCAGTGTTAATCAGTGAGACTCCCATAAGGTTCATTGTTAATCAGTGTAACTTCCACAGGGTTCAGTGTTAATCAGTGAGACTCCCATAGGGTTCAGTGTTAATCAGTGAGACTCCCACAGGGTTCAGTGTTAATCAGTGAAACTCCCATAGGGTTCAGTGTTTATCAGTGAGACTCCCACAGGGTTCAGTGTTAATCAGTGCGACTCCCATAGGGTTCAGTGTTAATCATTGAGACTCCCACAGGGTTCAGTGTTAATCAGTGAGACTCCCATAGGGTTCAGTGTTAATCAGTGAGACTCCCACAGTATTCAGTGTTAATCAGTGAGACTCCCACAGTGTTCAGTGTTTATCAGTGAGACTCGCTCAGGGTTCAGTGTTAATCACTGAGACTCCCACAGGGTTCAGTGTTAATCAGTGAGATTCCCATAGGGTTCAGTGTTAATCAGTGAGACTCCCATAAGGTTCATTGTTAATCAGTGTAACTTCCACAGGGTTCAGTGCTAATCAGTGAGACTCCCATAGGGTTCAGTGTTAATCAGTGAGACTCCCACAGGGTTCAGTGTTAATCAGTGAAACTCCCATAGGGTTCAGTGTTTATCAGTGAGACTCCCACAGGGTTCAGTGTTAATCAGTGAGACTCCCATAGGATTCAGTGTTAATCAGTGAGACTCCCACAGGGTTCAGTGTTAATCAGTGAGACTCCCATAGGGTTCAGTGTTAATCAGTGAGACTCCAATAGGGTTCAGTGTAAATCAGTGAGACTCCCACAGGGTTCAGTGTTAATCAGTGAGACTCCCACAGGGTTCAGTGTTAATCAGTGAGACTCCCACAGTGTTCAGTGTTAATCAGTGAGACTCCCACAGTGTTCAGTGTTCATCAGTGAGACTCCCACAGGGTTCAGTGTTAATCAGTGAGATTCCCATAGGGTTCAGTGTTAATCAGTGAGACTCCCATAAGGTTCATTGTTAATCAGTGTAACTTCCACAGGGTTCAGTGTTAATCAGTGAGACTCCCATAGGGTTCAGTGTTAATCAGTGAGACTTCCACAGGGTTCAGTGTTAATCAGTGAAACTCCCATAGGGTTCAGTGTTTATCAGTGAGACTCCCACAGGGTTCAGTGTTAATCAGTGCGACTCCCATAGGGTTCAGTGTTAATCATTGAGACTCCCACAGGGTTCAGTGTTAATCAGTGAGACTCCCATAGGGTTCAGTGTTAATCAGTGAGGCTCCCATAGGGTTCAGTGTAAATCAGTGAGACTCCCACAGGGTTCAGTGTTAATCAGTGAGACTCCCATAGGGTTCAGTGTTAATCAGTCAGACTCCCATAGGGTTCAGTGTAAATCAATGAGACTCCCACAGGGTTCATGTGTTAATCAGTGAGACTCCCACAGGGTTCAGTGTTAATCAATGAGACTCCCATATGGTTCAGTGTTAATCAGTGAGACTCCCACAGGGTTCAGTGTTAATCAGTGAGACTCCCACAGGGTTCAGTGTTAATCAGTGATACTCCCTCAGGGTTCATGTGTTAATCAGTGAGACTCCCATAGGGTTCAGTGTTAATCAGTGAGACTCCCACAGGGTTCAGTGTTAATCAGTGAGGCTCCCATAGTGTTCAATGTTAATCAGTGAGACTCCCACAGTGTTCAGTGTTAATCAGTGAGACTCCCACAGGGTTCAGTGTTAATCAGTGAGACTCCCACAGTGTTCAGTGTTAATCAGTGAGACTCCCATAGGGTTCAGTGTTAATCAGTGATACTCCCACAGGGTTCAGTGTTAATCAGTGAGACTCCCACAGTGTTCAGTGTTAATCAGTGAGACTCCCACAGTGTTCAGTGTTCATCAGTGAGACTCCCACAGTGTTCAGTGTTAATCAGTGAGACTCCCATAGGGTTCAGTGTTAATCAGTGAGACTCCCACAGGGTTCAGTGTTAATCAGTGAGGCTCCCATAGTGTTCAATGTTAATCAGTGAGACTCCCACAGTGTTCAGTGTTAATCAGTGAGACTCCCACAGGGTTCAGTGTTAATCAGTGAGACTCCCACAGTGTTCAGTGTTAATCAGTGAGACTCCCATAGGGTTCAGTGTTAATCAGTGATACTCCCACAGGGTTCAGTGTTAATCAGTGAGACTCCCACAGTGTTCAGTGTTAATCAGTGAGACTCCCACAGTGTTCAGTGTTCATCAGTGAGACTCCCTCAGGGTTCAGTGTTAATCATTGAGACTCCCACAGGGTTCAGTGTTAATCAGTGAGATTCCCATAGGGTTCAGTGTTAATCAGTGAGACTCCCATAAGGTTCATTGTTAATCAGTGTAACTTCCACAGGGTTCAGTGCTAATCAGTGAGACTCCCATAGGGTTCAGTGTTAATCAGTGAGACTCCCACAGGGTTCAGTGTTAATCAGTGAAACTCCCATAGGGTTCAGTGTTTATCAGTGAGACTCCCACAGGGTTCAGTGTTAATCAGTGAGACTCCCATAGGGTTCAGTGTTAATCAGTGAGACTCCCACAGGGTTCAGTGTTAATCAGTGAGACTCCCATAGGGTTCAGTGTTAATCAGTGAGACTCCAATAGGGTTCAGTGTAAATCAGTGAGACTCCCACAGGGTTCAGTGTTAATCAGTGAGACTCCCATAGGGTTCAGTGTTAATCAGTGAGACTCCCATAGGGTTCAGTGTAAATCAATGAGACTCCCACAGTGTTCATGTGTTAATCAGTGAGACTCCCACAGGGTTCAGTGTTAATCAATGAGACTCCCATAGGGTTCAGTGTTAATCAGTGAGACTCCCACAGGGTTCAGTGTTAATCAGTGAGACTCCCATAGGGTTCAGTGTTAATCAGTGAGACTCCCACAGGGTCCAGTGTTAATCAGTGAGGCTCCCATAGTGTTCAATGTTAATCAGTGAGACTCCCACAGTGTTCAGTGTTAATCAGTGAGACTCCCCCAGGGTTCAGTGTTAATCAGTGAGACTCCCTCAGGGTTCATGTGTTAATCAGTGAGACTCCCATAGGTTTCAGTGTTAATCAGTGAGACTCCCACAGGGTTCAGTGTTAATCAGTGAGACTCCCACAGTGTTCAATGTTAATCAGTGAGACTCCCACAGTGTTCAGTGTTAATCAGTGAGACTCCCATAGGGTTCAGTGTTTATCACTGAGACTCCCACAGGGTTCAGTGTTAATCAGTGAGACTCCCATAGGGTTCAGTGTTAATCATTGAGAATTCCATAGAGTTAAGTGTTAATCAGTGAGACTCCCATAGGGTTAAGTGTTAATCAGTGAGACTCCCATAGGGTTTATTGTTAATCAGTGAGACTCCCATAGGGTTCAGTGTTAATCAATGAGACTCCCATATGGTTCAGTGTTAATGAGTGAGACTCCCACAGGGTTCAGTGTTAATCAGTGAGACTCCCACAGGGTTCAGTGTTAATCAGTGAGGCTCCCATAGTGTTCAATGTTAATCAGTGAGACTCCCACAGTGTTCAGTGTTAATCAGTGAGACTCCCACAGGGTTCAGTGTTAATCAGTGAGACTCCCACAGGGTTCAGTGTTAATCAGTGAAACTCCCATAGGGTTCAGTGTTTATCAGTGAGACTCCCACAGGGTTCAGTGTTAATCAGTGCGACTCCCATAGGGTTCAGTGTTAATCATTGAGACTCCCACAGGGTTCAGTGTTAATCAGTGAGACTCCCATAGGGTTCAGTGTTAATCAGTGAGACTCCCATAGGGTTCAGTGTAAATCAGTGAGACTCCCACAGGGTTCAGTGTTAATCAGTGAGACTCCCATAGGGTTCAGTGTTAATCAGTCAGACTCCCATAGGGTTCAGTGTAAATCAATGAGACTCCCACAGGGTTCATGTGTTAATCAGTGAGACTCCCACAGGGTTCAGTGTTAATCAATGAGACTCCCACAGGGTTCAGTGTTAATCAGTGATACTCCCTCAGGGTTCATGTGTTAATCAGTGAGACTCCCATAGGGTTCAGTGTAAATCAGTGAGACTCCCACAGGGTTCAGTGTTAATCAGTGAGACTCCCACAGGGTTCAGTGTTAATCAGTGAGACTCCCATAGGGTTCAGTGCTAATCAGTGAGACTCCCATAGGGTTCAGTGTAAATCAGTGAGACTCCCACAGGGTTCAGTGTTAATCAGTGAGAATCCCATAGGGTTCAGTGTTAATCAGTGAGACTCCCATAGGGTTCAGTGTAAATCAGTGAGACTCCCACAGGGTTCAGTGTTAATCAGTGAGACTCCCACAGGGTTCAGTGTTAATCAGTGAGACTCCCATAGGGTTCAGTGTTAATCAGTGAGACTCCCATAGGGTTCAGTGTAAATCAGTGAGACTCCCACAGGGTTCATGTGTTAATCAGTGAGACTCCCACAGGGTCCAGTGTTAATCAATGAGACTCCCATAGGGTTCAGTGTTAATCAGTGAGACTCCCACAGGGTTCAGTGTTAATCAGTGAGACTCCCACAGGGTTCAGTGTTAATCAGTGATACTCCCTCAGGGTTCATGTGTTAATCAGTGAGACTCCCATAGGGTTCAGTGTTAATCAGTGAGACTCCCACAGGGTTCAGTGTTAATCAGTGAGGCTCCCATAGTGTTCAATGTTAATCAGTGAGACTCCCACAGTGTTCAGTGTTAATCAGTGAGACTCCCACAGGGTTCAGTGTTAATCAGTGAGACTCCCTCAGGGTTCATGTGTTAATCAGTGAGACTCCCATAGGTTTCAGTGTTAATCAGTGAGACTCCCACAGGGTTCAGTGTTAATCAGTGAGACTCCCACAGTGTTCAATGTTAATCAGGGAGACCCCACAGTGTTCAGTGTTAATCAGTTAGACTCCCATAGGGTTCAGTGTTAATCAGTGAGACTCCCACAGGGTTCAGTGTTAATTAGTGAGACTCCCACAGTGTTCAGTGTTAATCAGTGAGACTCCCACAGTGTCCAGTGTTCATCAGTGAGACTCGCTCAGGGTTCAGTGTTAATCACTGAGACTCCCACAGGGTTCAGTGTTAATCAGTGAGATTCCCATAGGGTTCAGTGTTAATCAGTGAGACTCCCATAAGGTTCATTGTTAATCAGTGTAACTTCCACAGGTTTCAGTGCTAATCAGTGAGACTCCCATAGGGTTCAGTGTTAATCAGTGAGACTCCCACAGGGTTCAGTGTTAATCAGTGAAACTCCCATAGGGTTCAGTGTTTATCAGTGAGACTCCCACAGGGTTCAGTGTTAATCAGTGAGACTCCCATAGGATTCAGTGTTAATCAGTGAGACTCCCACAGGGTTCAGTGTTAATCAGTGAGACTCCCATAGGGTTCAGTGTTAATCATTGAGACTCCAATAGGGTTCAGTGTAAATCAGTGAGACTCCCACAGGGTTCAGTGTTAATCAGTGAGACTCCCACAGGGTTCAGTGTTAATCAGTGAGACTCCCACAGTGTTCAGTGTTAATCAGTGAGACTCCCACAGTGTTCAGTGTTCATCAGTGAGACTCCCACAGGGTTCAGTGTTAATCAGTGAGATTCCCATAGGGTTCAGTGTTAATCAGTGAGACTCCCATAAGGTTCATTGTTAATCAGTGTAACTTCCACAGGGTTCAGTGTTAATCAGTGAGACTCCCATAGGGTTCAGTGTTAATCAGTGAGACTCCCACAGGGTTCAGTGTTAATCAGTGAAACTCCCATAGGGTTCAGTGTTTATCAGTGAGACTCCCACAGGGTTCAGTGTTAATCAGTGCGACTCCCATAGGGTTCAGTGTTAATCATTGAGACTCCCACAGGGTTCAGTGTTAATCAGTGAGACTCCCATAGGGTTCAGTGTTAATCAGTGAGACTCCCACAGGGTTCAGTGTTAATCAGTGAGACTCCCTCAGGGTTCATGTGTTAATCAGTGAGACTCCCATAGGTTTCAGTGTTAATCAGTGAGACTCCCACAGGGTTCAGTGTTAATCAGTGAGACTCCCACAGTGTTCAATGTTAATCAGGGAGACCCCACAGTGTTCAGTGTTAATCAGTTAGACTCCCATAGGGTTCAGTGTTAATCAGTGAGACTCCCACAGGGTTCAGTGTTAATTAGTGAGACTCCCACAGTGTTCAGTGTTAATCAGTGAGACTCCCACAGTGTTCAGTGTTCATCAGTGAGACTCGCTCAGGGTTCAGTGTTAATCACTGAGACTCCCACAGGGTTCAGTGTTAATCAGTGAGATTCCCATAGGGTTCAGTGTTAATCAGTGAGACTCCCATAAGGTTCATTGTTAATCAGTGTAACTTCCACAGGTTTCAGTGCTAATCAGTGAGACTCCCATAGGGTTCAGTGTTAATCAGTGAGACTCCCACAGGGTTCAGTGTTAATCAGTGAAACTCCCATAGGGTTCAGTGTTTATCAGTGAGACTCCCACAGGGTTCAGTGTTAATCAGTGAGACTCCCATAGGATTCAGTGTTAATCAGTGAGACTCCCACAGGGTTCAGTGTTAATCAGTGAGACTCCCATAGGGTTCAGTGTTAATCATTGAGACTCCAATAGGGTTCAGTGTAAATCAGTGAGACTCCCACAGGGTTCAGTGTTAATCAGTGAGACTCCCACAGGGTTCAGTGTTAATCAGTGAGACTCCCACAGTGTTCAGTGTTAATCAGTGAGACTCCCACAGTGTTCAGTGTTCATCAGTGAGACTCCCACAGGGTTCAGTGTTAATCAGTGAGATTCCCATAGGGTTCAGTGTTAATCAGTGAGACTCCCATAAGGTTCATTGTTAATCAGTGTAACTTCCACAGGGTTCAGTGTTAATCAGTGAGACTCCCATAGGGTTCAGTGTTAATCAGTGAGACTCCCACAGGGTTCAGTGTTAATCAGTGAAACTCCCATAGGGTTCAGTGTTTATCAGTGAGACTCCCACAGGGTTCAGTGTTAATCAGTGCGACTCCCATAGGGTTCAGTGTTAATCATTGAGACTCCCACAGGGTTCAGTGTTAATCAGTGAGACTCCCATAGGGTTCAGTGTTAATCAGTGAGACTCCCACAGGGTTCAGTGTTAATCAGTGAAACTCCCATAGGGTTCAGTGTTTATCAGTGAGACTCCCACAGGGTTCAGTGTTAATCAGTGAGACTCCCATAGGGTTCAGTGTTAATCAGTGAGACTCCCACAGGGTTCAGTGTTAATCAGTGAGACTCCCATAGGGTTCAGTGTTAATCAGTGAGACTCCAATAGGGTTCAGTGTAAATCAGTGAGACTCCCACAGGGTTCAGTGTTAATCAGTGAGACTCCCATAGGGTTCAGTGTTAATCAGTGAGACTCCCATAGGGTTCAGTGTAAATCAATGAGACTCCCACAGTGTTCATGTGTTAATCAGTGAGACTCCCACAGGGTTCAGTGTTAATCAATGAGACTCCCATAGGGTTCAGTGTTAATCAGTGAGACTCCCACAGGGTTCAGTGTTAATCAGTGAGACTCCCATAGGGTTCAGTGTTAATCAGTGAGACTCCCACAGGGTCCAGTGTTAATCAGTGAGGCTCCCATAGTGTTCAATGTTAATCAGTGAGACTCCCACAGTGTTCAGTGTTAATCAGTGAGACTCCCCCAGAGTTCAGTGTTAATCAGTGAGACTCCCTCAGGGTTCATGTGTTAATCAGTGAGACTCCCATAGGTTTCAGTGTTAATCAGTGAGACTCCCACAGGGTTCAGTGTTAATCAGTGAGACTCCCACAGTGTTCAATGTTAATCAGTGAGACTCCCACAGTGTTCAGTGTTAATCAGTGAGACTCCCATAGGGTTCAGTGTTAATCACTGAGACTCCTACAGGGTTCAGTGTTAATCAGTGAGACTCCCATAGGGTTCAGTGTTAATCATTGAGAATTCCATAGAGTTAAGTGTTAATCAGTGAGACTCCCATAGGGTTAAGTGTTAATCAGTGAGACTCCCATAGGGTTCATTGTTAATCAGTGAGACTCCCATAGGGTTCAGTGTTAATCAATGAGACTCCCATATGGTTCAGTGTTAATGAGTGAGACTCCCACAGGGTTCAGTGTTAATCAGTGAGACTCCCACAGGGTTCAGTGTTAATCAGTGAGGCTCCCATAGTGTTCAATGTTAATCAGTGAGACTCTCACAGTGTTCAGTGTTAATCAGTGAGACTCCCACAGGGTTCAGTGTTAATCAGTGAGACTCCCACAGGGTTCAGTGTTAATCAGTGAAACTCCCATAGGGTTCAGTGTTTATCAGTGAGACTCCCACAGGGTTCAGTGTTAATCAGTGCGACTCCCATAGGGTTCAGTGTTAATCATTGAGACTCCCACAGGGTTCAGTGTTAATCAGTGAGACTCCCATAGGGTTCAGTGTTAATCAGTGAGACTCCCATAGGGTTCAGTGTAAATCAGTGAGACTCCCACAGGGTTCAGTGTTAATCAGTGAGACTCCCATAGGGTTCAGTGTTAATCAGTCAGACTCCCATAGGGTTCAGTGTAAATCAATGAGACTCCCACAGGGTTCATGTGTTAATCAGTGAGACTCCCACAGGGTTCAGTGTTAATCAATGAGACTCCCATAGGGTTCAGTGTTAATCAGTGAGACTCCCACAGGGTTCAGTGTTAATCAGTGAGACTCCCACAGGGTTCAGTGTTAATCAGTGATACTCCCTCAGGGTTCATGTGTTAATCAGTGAGACTCCCATAGGGTTCAGTGTAAATCAGTGAGACTCCCACAGGGTTCAGTGTTAATCAGTGAGACTCCCACAGGGTTCAGTGTTAATCAGTGAGACTCCCATAGGGTTCAGTGCTAATCAGTGAGACTCCCATAGGGTTCAGTGTAAATCAGTGAGACTCCCACAGGGTTCAGTGTTAATCAGTGAGAATCCCATAGGGTTCAGTGTTAATCAGTGAGACTCCCATAGGGTTCAGTGTAAATCAGTGAGACTCCCACAGGGTTCAGTGTTAATCAGTGAGACTCCCACAGGGTTCAGTGTTAATCAGTGAGACTCCCATAGGGTTCAGTGTTAATCAGTGAGACTCCCATAGGGTTCAGTGTAAATCAGTGAGACTCCCACAGGGTTCATGTGTTAATCAGTGAGACTCCCACAGGGTTCAGTGTTAATCAATGAGTCTCCCATAGGGTTCAGTGTTAATCAGTGAGACTCCCACAGGGTTCAGTGTTAATCAGTGAGACTCCCACAGGGTTCAGTGTTAATCAGTGATACTCCCTCAGGGTTCATGTGTTAATCAGTGAGACTCCCATAGGGTTCAGTGTTAATCAGTGAGACTCCCACAGGGTTCAGTGTTAATCAGTGAGGCTCCCATAGTGTTCAATGTTAATCAGTGAGACTCCCACAGTGTTCAGTGTTAATCAGTGAGACTCCCACAGGGTTCAGTGTTAATCAGTGAGACTCCCTCAGGGTTCATGTGTTAATCAGTGAGACTCCCATAGGTTTCAGTGTTAATCAGTGAGACTCCCACAGGGTTCAGTGTTAATCAGTGAGACTCCCACAGTGTTCAATGTTAATCAGGGAGACCCCACAGTGTTCAGTGTTAATCAGTTAGACTCCCATAGGGTTCAGTGTTAATCAGTGAGACTCCCACAGGGTTCAGTGTTAATTAGTGAGACTCCCACAGTGTTCAGTGTTAATCAGTGAGACTCCCACAGTGTTCAGTGTTCATCAGTGAGACTCGCTCAGGGTTCAGTGTTAATCAGTGAGATTCCCATAGGGTTCAGTGTTAATCAGTGAGACTCCCATAAGGTTCATTGTTAATCAGTGTAACTTCCACAGGGTTCAGTGCTAATCAGTGAGACTCCCATAGGGTTCAGTGTTAATCAGTGAGACTCCCACAGGGTTCAGTGTTAATCAGTGAAACTCCCATAGGGTTCAGTGTTTATCAGTGAGACTCCCACAGGGTTCAGTGTTAATCAGTGAGACTCCCATAGGATTCAGTGTTAATCAGTGAGACTCCCACAGGGTTCAGTGTTAATCAGTGAGACTCCCATAGGGTTCAGTGTTAATCAGTGAGACTCCAATAGGGTTCAGTGTAAATCAGTGAGACTCCCACAGGGTTCAGTGTTAATCAGTGAGACTCCCACAGGGTTCAGTGTTAATCAGTGAGACTCCCACAGTGTTCAGTGTTAATCAGTGAGACTCCCACAGTGTTCAGTGTTCATCAGTGAGACTCCCACAGGGTTCAGTGTTAATCAGTGAGATTCCCATAGGGTTCAGTGTTAATCAGTGAGACTCCCATAAGGTTCATTGTTAATCAGTGTAACTTCCACAGGGTTCAGTGTTAATCAGTGAGACTCCCATAGGGTTCAGTGTAAATCAGTGAGACTCCCACAGGGTTCAGTGTTAATCAGTGAGACTCCCACAGGGTTCAGTGTTAATCAGTGAGACTCCCATAGGGTTCAGTGCTAATCAGTGAGACTCCCATAGGGTTCAGTGTAAATCAGTGAGACTCCCACAGGGTTCAGTGTTAATCAGTGAGAATTCCATAGGGTTCAGTGTTAATCAGTGAGACTCCCATAGGGTTCAGTGTAAATCAGTGAGACTCCCACAGGGTTCAGTGTTAATCAGTGAGACTCCCACAGGGTTCAGTGTTAATCAGTGAGACTCCCATAGGGTTCAGTGTTAATCAGTGAGACTCCCATAGGGTTCAGTGTAAATCAGTGAGACTCCCACAGGGTTCATGTGTTAATCAGTGAGACTCCCACAGGGTTCAGTGTTAATCAATGAGACTCCCATAGGGTTCAGTGTTAATCAGTGAGACTCCCACAGGGTTCAGTGTTAATCAGTGAGACTCCCACAGGGTTCAGTGTTAATCAGTGATACTCCCTCAGGGTTCATGTGTTAATCAGTGAGACTCCCATAGGGTTCAGTGTTAATCAGTGAGACTCCCACAGGGTTCAGTGTTAATCAGTGCGGCTCCCATAGTGTTCAATGTTAATCAGTGAGACTCCCACAGTGTTCAGTGTTAATCAGTGAGACTCCCACAGGGTTCAGTGTTAATCAGTGAGACTCCCTCAGGGTTCATGTGTTAATCAGTGAGACTCCCATAGGTTTCAGTGTTAATCAGTGAGACTCCCACAGGGTTCAGTGTTAATCAGTGAGACTCCCACAGTGTTCAATGTTAATCAGGGAGACCCCACAGTGTTCAGTGTTAATCAGTTAGACTCCCATAGGGTTCAGTGTTAATCAGTGAGACTCCCACAGGGTTCAGTGTTAATTAGTGAGACTCCCACAGTGTTCAGTGTTAATCAGTGAGACTCCCACAGTGTTCAGTGTTCATCAGTGAGACTCGCTCAGGGTTCAGTGTTAATCACTGAGACTCCCACAGGGTTCAGTGTTAATCAGTGAGATTCCCATAGGGTTCAGTGTTAATCAGTGAGACTCCCATAAGGTTCATTGTTAATCAGTGTAACTTCCACAGGGTTCAGTGCTAATCAGTGAGACTCCCATAGGGTTCAGTGTTAATCAGTGAGACTCCCACAGGGTTCAGTGTTAATCAGTGAAACTCCCATAGGGTTCAGTGTTTATCAGTGAGACTCCCACAGGGTTCAGTGTTAATCAGTGAGACTCCCATAGGGTTCAGTGTTAATCAGTGAGACTCCCACAGGGTTCAGTGTTAATCAGTGAGACTCCCATAGGGTTCAGTGTTAATCAGTGAGACTCCAATAGGGTTCAGTGTAAATCAGTGAGACTCCCACAGGGTTCAGTGTTAATCAGTGAGACTCCCATAGGGTTCAGTGTTAATCAGTGAGACTCCCATAGGGTTCAGTGTAAATCAATGAGACTCCCACAGTGTTCATGTGTTAATCAGTGAGACTCCCACAGGGTTCAGTGTTAATCAATGAGACTCCCATAGGGTTCAGTGTTAATCAGTGAGACTCCCACAGGGTTCAGTGTTAATCAGTGAGACTCCCATAGGGTTCAGTGTTAATCAGTGAGACTCCCACAGGGTCCAGTGTTAATCAGTGAGGCTCCCATAGTGTTCAATGTTAATCAGTGAGACTCCCACAGTGTTCAGTGTTAATCAGTGAGACTCCCCCAGGGTTCAGTGTTAATCAGTGAGACTCCCTCAGGGTTCATGTGTTAATCAGTGAGACTCCCATAGGTTTCAGTGTTAATCAGTGAGACTCCCACAGGGTTCAGTGTTAATCAGTGAGACTCCCACAGTGTTCAATGTTAATCAGTGAGACTCCCACAGTGTTCAGTGTTAATCAGTGAGACTCCCATAGGGTTCAGTGTTAATCACTGATACTCCCACAGGGTTCAGTGTTAATCAGTGAGACTCCCATAGGGTTCAGTGTTAATCATTGAGAATTCCATAGAGTTCAGTGTTAATCAGTGAGACTCCCATAGGGTTAAGTGTTAATCAGTGAGACTCCCATAGGGTTCATTGTTAATCAGTGAGACTCCCATAGGGTTCAGTGTTAATCAATGAGACTCCCATATGGTTCAGTGTTAATGAGTGAGACTCCCACAGGGTTCAGTGTTAATCAGTGAGACTCCCACAGGGTTCAGTGTTAATCAGTGAGGCTCCCATAGTGTTCAGTGTTAATCAATGAGACTCCCATATGGTTCAGTGTTAATGAGTGAGACTCCCACAGGGTTCAGTGTTAATCAATGAGACTCCCATATGGTTCAGTGTTAATGAGTGAGACTCCCACAGTGTTCAGTGTTAATCAGTGAGACTCCCACAGGGTTCAGTGTTAATCAGTGAGACTCCCACAGGGTTCAGTGTTAATCAGTGAAACTCCCATAGGGTTCAGTGTTTATCAGTGAGACTCCCACAGGGTTCAGTGTTAATCAGTGCGACTCCCATAGGGTTCAGTGTTAATCATTGAGACTCCCACAGGGTTCAGTGTTAATCAGTGAGACTCCCATAGGGTTCAGTGTTAATCAGTGAGACTCCCATAGGGTTCAGTGTAAATCAGTGAGACTCCCACAGGGTTCAGTGTTAATCAGTGAGACTCCCATAGGGTTCAGTGTTAATCAGTCAGACTCCCATAGGGTTCAGTGTAAATCAATGAGACTCCCACAGGGTTCATGTGTTAATCAGTGAGACTCCCACAGGGTTCAGTGTTAATCAATGAGACTCCCATAGGGTTCAGTGTTAATCAGTGAGACTCCCACAGGGTTCAGTGTTAATCAGTGAGACTCCCACAGGGTTCAGTGTTAATCAGTGATACTCCCTCAGGGTTCATGTGTTAATCAGTGAGACTCCCATAGGGTTCAGTGTTAATCAGTGAGACTCCCACAGGGTTCAGTGTTAATCAGTGAGGCTCCCATAGTGTTCAATGTTAATCAGTGAGACTCCCACAGTGTTCAGTGTTAATCAGTGAGACTCCCACAGGGTTCAGTGTTAATCAGTGAGATTCCCACAGTGTTCAGTGTTAATCAGTGAGACTCCCATAGGGTTCAGTGTTAATCAGTGCGACTCCCACAAGGTTCAGTGTTAATCAGTGAGACTCCCACAGTGTTCAGTGTTAATCAGTGAGACTCCCACAGTGTTCAGTGTTCATCAGTGAGACTCCCTCAGGGTTCAGTGTTAATCACTGAGACTCCCACAGGGTTCAGTGTTAATCAGTGAGATTCCCATAGGGTTCAGTGTTAATCAGTGAGACTCCCATAAGGTTCATTGTTAATCAGTGTAACTTCCACAGGGTTCAGTGCTAATCAGTGAGACTCCCATAGGGTTCAGTGTTAATCAGTGAGACTCCCACAGGGTTCAGTGTTAATCAGTGAAACTCCCATAGGGTTCAGTGTTTATCAGTGAGACTCCCACAGGGTTCAGTGTTAATCAGTGAGACTCCCATAGGGTTCAGTGTTAATCAGTGAGACTCCCACAGGGTTCAGTGTTAATCAGTGAGACTCCCATAGGGTTCAGTGTTAATCAGTGAGACTCCAATAGGGTTCAGTGTAAATCAGTGAGACTCCCACAGGGTTCAGTGTTAATCAGTGAGACTCCCATAGGGTTCAGTGTTAATCAGTGAGACTCCCATAGGGTTCAGTGTAAATCAATGAGACTCCCACAGTGTTCATGTGTTAATCAGTGAGACTCCCACAGGGTTCAGTGTTAATCAATGAGACTCCCATAGGGTTCAGTGTTAATCAGTGAGACTCCCACAGGGTTCAGTGTTAATCAGTGAGACTCCCATAGGGTTCAGTGTTAATCAGTGAGACTCCCACAGGGTCCAGTGTTAATCAGTGAGGCTCCCATAGTGTTCAATGTTAATCAGTGAGACTCCCACAGTGTGCAGTGTTAATCAGTGAGACTCCCCCAGGGTTCAGTGTTAATCAGTGAGACTCCCTCAGGGTTCATGTGTTAATCAGTGAGACTCCCATAGGTTTCAATGTTAATCAGTGAGACTCCCACAGGGTTCAGTGTTAATCAGTGAGACTCCCACAGTGTTCAATGTTAATCAGTGAGAATCCCACAGTGTTCAGTGTTAATCAGTGAGACTCCCATAGGGTTCAGTGTTAATCACTGAGACTCCCACAGGGTTCAGTGTTAATCAGTGAGACTCCCATAGGGTTCAGTGTTAATCATTGAGAATTCCATAGAGTTCAGTGTTAATCAGTGAGACTCCCATAGGGTTAAGTGGTAATCAGTGAGACTCCCATAGGGTTAATTGTTAATCAGTGAGACTCCCATAGGGTTCAGTGTTAATCAATGAGACTCCCATATGGTTCAGTGTTAATGAGTGAGACTCCCACAGGGTTCAGTGTTAATCAGTGAGACTCCCACAGGGTTGAGTGTTAATCAGTGAGGCTCCCATAGTGTTCAATGTTAATCAGTGAGACTCCCACAGTGTTCAGTGTTAATCAGTGAGACTCCCACAGGGTTCAGTGTTAATCAGTGAGACTCCCTCAGGGTTCATGTGTTAATCAGTGAGACTCCCATAGGTTTCAGTGTTAATCAGTGAGACTCCCACAGGGTTCAGTGTTAATCAGTGAGACTCCCACAGTGTTCAATGTTAATCAGTGAGACTCCCACAGTGTTCAGTGTTCATCAGTGAGACTCCCTCAGGGTTCAGTGTTAATCACTGAGACTCCCACAGGGTTCAGTGTTAATCAGTGAGATTCCCATAGGGTTCAGTGTTAATCAGTGAGACTCCCATAAGGTTCATTGTTAATCAGTGTAACTTCCACAGGGTTCAGTGCTAATCAGTGAGACTCCCATAGGGTTCAGTGTTAATCAGTGAGACTCCCACAGGGTTCAGTGTTAATCAGTGAAACTCCCATAGGGTTCAGTGTTTATCAGTGAGACTCCCACAGGGTTCAGTGTTAATCAGTGAGACTCCCATAGGGTTCAGTGTTAATCAGTGAGACTCCCACAGGGTTCAGTGTTAATCAGTGAGACTCCCATAGGGTTCAGTGTTAATCAGTGAGACTCCAATAGGGCTCAGTGTAAATCAGTGAGACTCCCACAGGGTTCAGTGTTAATCAGTGAGACTCCCATAGGGTTCAGTGTTAATCAGTGAGACTCCCATAGGGTTCAGTGTAAATCAATGAGACTCCCACAGTGTTCATGTGTTAATCAGTGAGACTCCCACAGGGTTCAGTGTTAATCAATGAGACTCCCATAGGGTTCAGTGTTAATCAGTGAGACTCCCACAGGGTTCAGTGTTAATCAGTGAGACTCCCATAGGGTTCAGTGTTAATCAGTGAGACTCCCACAGGGTCCAGTGTTAATCAGTGAGGCTCCCATAGTGTTCAATGTTAATCAGTGAGACTCCCACAGTGTTCAGTGTTAATCAGTGAGACTCCCCCAGGGTTCAGTGTTAATCAGTGAAACTCCCTCAGGGTTCATGTGTTAATCAGTGAGACTCCCATAGGTTTCAGTGTTAATCAGTGAGACTCCCACAGGGTTCAGTGTTAATCAGTGAGACTCCCACAGTGTTCAATGTTAATCAGTGAGACTCCCGCAGTGTTCAGTGTTAATCAGTGAGACTCCCATAGGGTTCAGTGTTAATCACTGAGACTCCCACAGGGTTCAGTGTTAATCAGTGAGACTCCCATAGGGTTCAGTGTTAATCATTGAGAATGCCATAGAGTTCAGTGTTAATCAGTGAGACTCCCATAGGGTTAAGTGTTAATCAGTGAGACTCCCATAGGGTTAATTGTTAATCAGTGAGACTCCCATAGGGTTCAGTGTTAATCAATGAGACTCCCATATGGTTCAGTGTTAATGAGTGAGACTCCCACAGGGTTCAGTGTTAATCAGTGAGACTCCCACAGGGTTGAGTGTTAATCAGTGAGGCTCCCATAGTGTTCAATGTTAATCAGTGAGACTCCCACAGTGTTCAGTGTTAATCAGTGAGACTCCCACAGGGTTAAGTGTTAATCAGTGAGACTCCCTCAGGGTTCATGTGTTAATCAGTGAGACTCCCATAGGTTTCAGTGTTAATCAGTGAGACTCCCACAGGGTTCAGTGTTAATCAGTGAGACTCCCACAGTGTTCAATGTTAATCAGTGAGACTCCCACAGTGTTCAGTGTTAATCAGTGAGACTCCCATAGGGTTCAGTGTTAATCACTGAGACTCCCACAGGGTTCAGTGTAAATCAGTGAGACTCCCATAGGGTTCAGTGTTAATCATTGAGAATCCCATAGAGTTCAGTGTTAATCAGTGAGACTCCCATAGGGTTCAGTGTTAATCAGTGAGACTCCCACAGGGTTCAGTGTTAATCAGTGAGGCTCCCATAGTGTTCAATGTTAATCAGTGAGACTCCCACAGTGTTCAGTGTTAATCAGTGAGACGCCCACAGGGTTCAGTGTTAATCAGTGAGACTCCCACAGTGTTCAGTGTTAATCAGTGAGACTCCCATAGGGTTCAGTGTTAATCAGTGAGACTCCCACAGGGTTCAGTGTTAATCAGTGAGACTCCCACAGTGTTCAGTGTTAATCAGTGAGACTCCCACAGTGTTCAGTGTTCATCAATGAGACTCCCTCAGGGTTCAGTGTTAATCACTGAGACTCCCACAGGGTTCAGTGTTAATCAGTGAGATTCCCACAGTGTTCAGTGTTAATCAGTGAGACTCCCACAGTGTTCAGTGTTAATCAGTGAGACTCCCATAGGGTTCAGTGTTAATCACTGAGACTCCCACAGGGTTCAGTGTTAATCAGTGAGACTCCCATAGGGTTCAGTGTTAATCATTGAGAATCCCATAGAGTTCAGTGTTAATCAGTGAGACTCCCATAGGGTTAAGTGTTAATCAGTGAGACTCCCATAGGGTTCATTGTTAATCAGTGAGACTCCCATAGGGTTCAGTGTTAATCAATGAGACTCCCATATGGTTCAGTGTTAATGAGTGAGACTCCCACAGGGTTCAGTGTTAATCAGTGAGACTCCCACAGGGTTCAGTGTTAATCAGTGAGGCTCACATAGTGTTCAATGTTAATCAGTGAGACTCCCACAGTGTTCAGTGTTAATCAGTGAGACTCCCACAGGGTTCAGTGTTAATCAGTGAGACTCCCTCAGGGTTCATGTGTTAATCAGTGAGACTCCCATAGGGTTCAGTGTAAATCAATGAGACTCCCACAGTGTTCATGTGTTAATCAGTGAGACTCCCACAGGGTTCAGTGTTAATCAATGAGACTCCCATAGGGTTCAGTGTTAATCAGTGAGACTCCCACAGGGTTCAGAGTTAATCAGTGAGACTCCCACAGGGTTCAGTGTTAATCAGTGATACTCCCTCAGGGTTCATGTATTAATCAGTGAGACTCCCATAGGGTTCAGTGTTAATCAGTGAGACTCCCACAGGGTCCAGTGTTAATCAGTGAGGCTCCCATAGTGTTCAATGTTAATCAGTGAGACTCCCACAGTGTTCATTGTTAATCAGTGAGACTCCCCCAGGGTTCAGTGTTAATCAGTGAGACTCCCTCAGGGTTCATGTGTTAATCAGTGAGACTCCCATAGGTTTCAGTGTTAATCAGTGAGACTCCCACAGGGTTCAGTGTTAATCAGTGAGACTCCCACAGTGTTCAATGTTAATCAGTGAGACTCCCACAGTGTTCAGTGTTAATCAGTGAGACTCCCATAGGGTTCAGTGTTAATCACTGAGACTCCCACAGGGTTCAGTGTTAATCAGTGAGACTCCCATAGGGTTCAGTGTTAATCATTGAGAATCCCATAGAGTTCAGTGTTAATCAGTGAGACTCCTATAGGGTTAAGTGTTAATCAGTGAGACTCCCATAGGGTTCATTGTTAATCAGTGAGACTCCCATAGGGTTCAGTGTTAATCAATGATACTCCCATATGGTTCAGTGTTAATGAGTGAGACTCCCACAGGGTTCAGTGTTAATCAGTGAGGCTCCCACAGGGTTCAGTGTTAATCAGTGAGACTCCCATAGTGTTCAATGTTAATCAGTGAGACTCCCACAGTGTTCAGTGTTAATCAGTGAGACTCCCACAGGGTTCAGTGTTAATCAGTGAGACTCCCTCAGGGTTCATGTGTTAATCAGTGAGACTCCCATAGGTTTCAGTGTTAATCAGTGAGACTCCCACAGGGTTCTGTGTTAATCAGTGAGACTCCCACAGTGTTCAATGTTAATCAGTGAGACTCCCACAGTGTTCAGTGTTAATCAGTGAGACTCCCATAGGGTTCAGTGTTAATCACTGAGACTCCCACAGGGTTCAGTGTAAATCAGTGAGACTCCCATAGGGTTCAGTGTTAATCATTGAGAATCCCATAGAGTTCAGTGTTAATCAGTGAGACTCCCATAGGGTTCAGTGTTAATCAGTGAGACTCCCACAGGGTTCAGTGTTAATCAGTGAGGCCCCCATAGTGTTCAATGTTAATCAGTGAGACTCCCACAGTGTTCAGTGTTAATCAGTGAGACTCCCACAGGGTTCAGTGTTAATCAGTGAGACTCCCACAGTGTTCAGTGTTAATCAGTGAGACTCCCATAGGGTTCAGTGTTAATCAGTGAGACTCCCACAGGGTTCAGTGTTAATCAGTGAGACTCCCACAGTGTTCAGTGTTAATCAGTGAGACTCCCACAGTGTTCAGTGTTCATCAATGAGACTCCCTCAGGGTTCAGTGTTAATCACTGAGACTCCCACAGGGTTCAGTGTTAATCAGTGAGATTCCCACAGTGTTCAGTGTTAATCAGTGAGACTCCCACAGTGTTCAGTGTTAATCAGTGAGACTCCCAGAGGGTTCAGTGTTAATCACTGAGACTCCCACAGGGTTCAGTGTTAATCATTGAGAATCCCATAGAGTTCAGTGTTAATCAGTGAGACTCCCATAGGGTTCAGTGTTAATCAGTGAGACTCCCACAGGGTTCAGTGTTAATCAGTGAGGCTCCCATAGTGTTCAATGTTAATCAGTGAGACTCCCACAGTGTTCAGTGTTAATCAGTGAGACTCCCACAGGGTTCAGTGTTAATCAGTGAGACTCCCACAGTGTTCAGTGTTAATCAGTGAGACTCCCATAGGGTTCAGTGTTAATCAGTGAGACTCCCACAGGGTTCAGTGTTAATCAGTGAGACTCCCACAGTGTTCAGTGTTAATCAGTGAGACTCCCACAGTGTTCAGTGTTAATCAGTGAGACTCCCACAGGGTTCAGTGTTAATCAGTGAGACTCCCTCAGGGTTCATGTGTTAATCAGTGAGACTCCCATAGGTTTCAGTGTTAATCAGTGAGACTCCCACAGGGTTCAGTGTTAATCAGTGAGATTCCCACAGTCTTCAGTGTTAATCAGTGAGACTCCCACAGTGTTCAGTGTTAATCAGTGAGACTCCCATAGGGTTCAGTGTTAATCACTGAGACTCCCACAGGGTTCAGTGTTAATCAGTGAGACTCCCATAGGGTTCAGTGTTAATCATTGAGAATCCCATAGAGTTCAGTGTTAATCAGTGAGACTCCCATAGGGTTAAGTGTTAATCAGTGAGACTCCCATAGGGTTCATTGTTAATCAGTGAGACTCCCATAGGGTTCAGTGTTAATCAATGAGACTCCCATATGGTTCAGTGTTAATGAGTGAGACTCCCACAGGGTTCAGTGTTAATCAGTGAGGCTCACATAGTGTTCAATGTTAATCAGTGAGACTCCCACAGTGTTCAGTGTTAATCAGTGAGACTCCCACAGGGTTCAGTGTTAATCAGTGAGACTCCCTCAGGGTTCATGTGTTAATCAGTGAGACTCCCATAGGGTTCAGTGTAAATCAATGAGACTCCCACAGTGTTCATGTGTTAATCAGTGAGACTCCCACAGGGTTCAGTGTTAATCAATGAGACTCCCATAGGGTTCAGTGTTAATCAGTGAGACTCCCACAGGGTTCAGTGTTAATCAGTGAGACTCCCACAGGGTTCAGTGTTAATCAGTGATACTCCCTCAGGGTTCATGTATTAATCAGTGAGACTCCCATAGGGTTCAGTGTTAATCAGTGAGACTCCCACAGGGTCCAGTGTTAATCAGTGAGGCTCCCATAGTGTTCAATGTTAATCAGTGAGACTCCCACAGTGTTCAGTGTTAATCAGTGAGACTCCCCCAGGGTTCAGTGTTAATCAGTGAGACTTCGTCAGGGTTCATGTGTTAATCAGTGAGACTCCCATAGGTTTCAGTGTTAATCAGTGAGACTCCCATAGGGTTCAGTGTTAATCATTGAGAATCCCATAGAGTTCAGTGTTAATCAGTGAGACTCCCATAGGGTTAAGTGTTAATCAGTGAGACTCCCATAGGGTTCATTGTTAATCAGTGAGACTCCCATAGGGTTCAGTGTTAATCAATGAGACTCCCATATGGTTCAGTGTTAATGAGTGAGACTCCCACAGGGTTCAGTGTTAATCAGTGAGACTCCCACAGGGTTCAGTGTTAATCAGTGAGGCTCCCATAGTGTTCAATGTTAATCAGTGAGACTCCCACAGTGTTCAGTGTTAATCAGTGAGACTCCCACAGGGTTCAGTGTTAATCAGTGAGACTCCCTCAGGGTTCATGTGTTAATCAGTGAGACTCCCATAGGTTTCAGTGTTAATCAGTGAGACTCCCACAGGGTTCTGTGTTAATCAGTGAGACTCCCACAGTGTTCAATGTTAATCAGTGAGACTCCCACAGTGTTCAGTGTTAATCAGTGAGACTCCCATAGGGTTCAGTGTTAATCACTGAGACTCCCACAGGGTTCAGTGTAAATCAGTGAGACTCCCATAGGGTTCAGTGTTAATCATTGAGAATCCCATAGAGTTCAGTGTTAATCAGTGAGACTCCCATAGGGTTCAGTGTTAATCAGTGAGACTCCCACAGGGTTCAGTGTTAATCAGTGAGGCCCCCATAGTGTTCAATGTTAATCAGTGAGACTCCCACAGTGTTCAGTGTTAATCAGTGAGACTCCCACAGGGTTCAGTGTTAATCAGTGAGACTCCCACAGTGTTCAGTGTTAATCAGTGAGACTCCCATAGGGTTCAGTGTTAATCAGTGAGACTCCCACAGGGTTCAGTGTTAATCAGTGAGACTCCCACAGTGTTCAGTGTTAATCAGTGAGACTCCCACAGTGTTCAGTGTTCATCAATGAGACTCCCTCAGGGTTCAGTGTTAATCACTGAGACTCCCACAGGGTTCAGTGTTAATCAGTGAGATTCCCACAGTGTTCAGTGTTAATCAGTGAGACTCCCACAGTGTTCAGTGTTAATCAGTGAGACTCCCACAGGGTTCAGTGTTAATCAATGAGACTCCCATAGGGTTCAGTGTTAATCAGTGAGACTCCCACAGGGTTCAGTGTTAATCAGTGAGACTCCCACAGGGTTCAGTGTTAATCAGTGATACTCCCTCAGGGTTCATGTATTAATCAGTGAGACTCCCATAGGGTTCAGTGTTAATCAGTGAGACTCCCACAGGGTCCAGTGTTAATCAGTGAGGCTCCCATAGTGTTCAATGTTAATCAGTGAGACTCCCACAGTGTTCAGTGTTAATCAGTGAGACTCCCCCAGGGTTCAGTGTTAATCAGTGAGACTCCCTCAGGGTTCATGTGTTAATCAGTGAGACTCCCATAGGTTTCAGTGTTAATCAGTGAGACTCCCACAGGGTTCAGTGTTAATCAGTGAGACTCCCACAGTGTTCAATGTTAATCAGTGAGACTCCCACAGTGTTCAGTGTTAATCAGTGAGACTCCCATAGGGTTCAGTGTTAATCACTGAGACTCCCACAGGGTTCAGTGTTAATCAGTGAGACTCCCATAGGGTTCAGTGTTAATCATTGAGAATCCCATAGAGTTCAGTGTTAATCAGTGAGAATCCCATAGAGTTCAGTGTTAATCAGTGAGACTCCCATAGGGTTAAGTGTTAATCAGTGAGACTCCCATAGGGTTCATTGTTAATCAGTGAGACTCCCATAGGGTTCAGTGTTAATCAATGAGACTCCCATATGGTTCAGTGTTAATGAGTGAGACTCCCACAGGGTTCAGTGTTAATCAGTGAGACTCCCACAGGGTTCAGTGTTAATCAGTGAGGCTCCCATAGTGTTCAATGTTAATCAGTGAGACTCCCACAGTGTTCAGTGTTAATCAGTGAGACTCCCACAGGGTTCAGTGTTAATCAGTGAGACTCCCTCAGGGTTCATGTGTTAATCAGTGAGACTCCCATAGGTTTCAGTGTTAATCAGTGAGACTCCCACAGGGTTCAATGTTAATCAGTGAGACTCCCACAGTGTTCAGTGTTAATCAGTGAGACTCCCATAGGGTTCAGTGTTAATCACTGAGACTCCCACAGGGTTCAGTGTAAATCAGTGAGACTCCCATAGGGTTCAGTGTTAATCATTGAGAATCCCATAGAGTTCAGTGTTAATCAGCGAGACTCCCATAGGGTTCATTGTTAATCAGTGAGACTCCCATAGGGTTCAGTGTTAATCAATGAGACTCCCATATGGTTCAGTGTTAATGAGTGAGACTCCCACAGGGTTCAGTGTTAATCAGTGAGGCTCACATAGTGTTCAATGTTAATCAGTGAGACTCCCACAGTGTTCAGTGTTAATCAGTGAGACTCCCACAGGGTTCAGTGTTAATCAGTGAGACTCCCTCAGGGTTCATGTGTTAATCAGTGAGACTCCCATAGGGTTCAGTGTAAATCAATGAGACTCCCACAGTGTTCATGTGTTAATCAGTGAGACTCCCACAGGGTTCAGTGTTAATCAATGAGACTCCCACAGGGTTCAGTGTTAATCAGTGAGACTCCCACAGGGTTCAGTGTTAATCAGTGAGACTCCCACAGGGTTCAGTGTTAATCAGTGATACTCCCTCAGGGTTCATGTATTAATCAGTGAGACTCCCATAGGGTTCAGTGTTAATCAGTGAGACTCCCACAGGGTCCAGTGTTAATCAGTGAGGCTCCCATAGTGTTCAATGTTAATCAGTGAGACTCCCACAGTGTTCAGTGTTAATCAGTGAGACTCCCCCAGGGTTCAGTGTTAATCAGTGAGACTTCCTCAGGGTTCATGTGTTAATCAGTGAGACTCCCATAGGTTTCAGTGTTAATCAGTGAGACTCCCACAGGGTTCAGTGTTAATCAGGGAGACTCCCACAGTGTTCAATGTTAATCAGTGAGACTCCCACAGTGTTCAGTGTTAATCAGTGAGACTCCCATAGGGTTCAGTGTTAATCACTGAGACTCCCACAGGGTTCAGTGTTAATCAGTGAGACTCCCATAGGGTTCAGTGTTAATCATTGAGAATCCCATAGAGTTCAGTGTTAATCAGTGAGACTCCCATAGGGTTAAGTGTTAATCAGTGAGACTCCCATAGGGTTCATTGTTAATCAGTGAGACTCCCATAGGGTTCAGTGTTAATCAATGAGACTCCCATATGGTTCAGTGTTAATGAGTGAGACTCCCACAGGGTTCAGTGTTAATCAGTGAGACTCCCACAGGGTTCAGTGTTAATCAGTGAGGCTCACATAGTGTTCAATGTTAATCAGTGAGACTCCCACAGTGTTCAGTGTTAATCAGTGAGACTCCCACAGGGTTCAGTGTTAATCAGTGAGACTCCCTCAGGGTTCATGTGTTAATCAGTGAGACTCCCATAGGGTTCAGTGTAAATCAATGAGACTCCCACAGTGTTCATGTGTTAATCAGTGAGACTCCCACAGGGTTCAGTGTTAATCAATGAGACTCCCATAGGGTTCAGTGTTAATCAGTGAGACTCCCACAGGGTTCAGAGTTAATCAGTGAGACTCCCACAGGGTTCAGTGTTAATCAGTGATACTCCCTCAGGGTTCATGTATTAATCAGTGAGACTCCCATAGGGTTCAGTGTTAATCAGTGAGACTCCCACAGGGTCCAGTGTTAATCAGTGAGGCTCCCATAGTGTTCAATGTTAATCAGTGAGACTCCCACAGTGTTCATTGTTAATCAGTGAGACTCCCCCAGGGTTCAGTGTTAATCAGTGAGACTCCCTCAGGGTTCATGTGTTAATCAGTGAGACTCCCATAGGTTTCAGTGTTAATCAGTGAGACTCCCACAGGGTTCAGTGTTAATCAGTGAGACTCCCACAGTGTTCAATGTTAATCAGTGAGACTCCCACAGTGTTCAGTGTTAATCAGTGAGACTCCCATAGGGTTCAGTGTTAATCACTGAGACTCCCACAGGGTTCAGTGTTAATCAGTGAGACTCCCATAGGGTTCAGTGTTAATCATTGAGAATCCCATAGAGTTCAGTGTTAATCAGTGAGACTCCTATAGGGTTAAGTGTTAATCAGTGAGACTCCCATAGGGTTCATTGTTAATCAGTGAGACTCCCATAGGGTTCAGTGTTAATCAATGAGACTCCCATATGGTTCAGTGTTAATGAGTGAGACTCCCACAGGGTTCAGTGTTAATCAGTGAGACTCCCACAGGGTTCAGTGTTAATCAGTGAGACTCCCATAGTGTTCAATGTTAATCAGTGAGACTCCCACAGTGTTCAGTGTTAATCAGTGAGACTCCCACAGGGTTCAGTGTTAATCAGTGAGACTCCCTCAGGGTTCATGTGTTAATCAGTGAGACTCCCATAGGTTTCAGTGTTAATCAGTGAGACTCCCACAGGGTTCTGTGTTAATCAGTGAGACTCCCACAGTGTTCAATGTTAATAAGTGAGACTCCCACAGTGTTCAGTGTTAATCAGTGAGACTCCCATAGGGTTCAGTGTTAATCACTGAGACTCCCACAGGGTTCAGTGTAAATCAGTGAGACTCCCATAGGGTTCAGTGTTAATCATTGAGAATCCCATAGAGTTCAGTGTTAATCAGTGAGACTCCCATAGGGTTCAGTGTTAATCAGTGAGACTCCCACAGGGTTCAGTGTTAATCAGTGAGGCCCCCATAGTGTTCAATGTTAATCAGTGAGACTCCCACAGTGTTCAGTGTTAATCAGTGAGACTCCCACAGGGTTCAGTGTTAATCAGTGAGACTCCCACAGTGTTCAGTGTTAATCAGTGAGACTCCCATAGGGTTCAGTGTTAATCAGTGAGACTCCCACAGGGTTCAGTGTTAATCAGTGAGACTCCCACAGTGTTCAGTGTTAATCAGTGAGACTCCCACAGTGTTCAGTGTTCATCAATGAGACTCCCTCAGGGTTCAGTGTTAATCACTGAGACTCCCACAGGGTTCAGTGTTAATCAGTGAGATTCCCACAGTGTTCAGTGTTAATCAGTGAGACTCCCACAGTGTTCAGTGTTAATCAGTGAGACTCCCAGAGGGTTCAGTGTTAATCACTGAGACTCCCACAGGGTTCAGTGTTAATCATTGAGAATCCCATAGAGTTCAGTGTTAATCAGTGAGACTCCCATAGGGTTCAGTGTTAATCAGTGAGACTCCCACAGGGTTCAGTGTTAATCAGTGAGGCTCCCATAGTGTTCAATGTTAATCAGTGAGACTCCCACAGTGTTCAGTGTTAATCAGTGAGACTCCCACAGGGTTCAGTGTTAATCAGTGAGACTCCCACAGTGTTCAGTGTTAATCAGTGAGACTCCCATAGGGTTCAGTGTTAATCAGTGAGACTCCCACAGGGTTCAGTGTTAATCAGTGAGACTCCCACAGTGTTCAGTGTTAATCAGTGAGACTCCCACAGTGTTCAGTGTTAATCAGTGAGACTCCCACAGGGTTCAGTGTTAATCAGTGAGACTCCCTCAGGGTTCATGTGTTAATCAGTGAGACTCCCATAGGTTTCAGTGTTAATCAGTGAGACTCCCACAGGGTTCAGTGTTAATCAGTGAGATTCCCACAGTCTTCAGTGTTAATCAGTGAGACTCCCACAGTGTTCAGTGTTAATCAGTGAGACTCCCATAGGGTTCAGTGTTAATCACTGAGACTCCCACAGGGTTCAGTGTTAATCAGTGAGACTCCCATAGGGTTCAGTGTTAATCATTGAGAATCCCATAGAGTTCAGTGTTAATCAGTGAGACTCCCATAGGGTTAAGTGTTAATCAGTGAGACTCCCATAGGGTTCATTGTTAATCAGTGAGACTCCCATAGGGTTCAGTGTTAATCAATGAGACTCCCATATGGTTCAGTGTTAATGAGTGAGACTCCCACAGGGTTCAGTGTTAATCAGTGAGGCTCACATAGTGTTCAATGTTAATCAGTGAGACTCCCACAGTGTTCAGTGTTAATCAGTGAGACTCCCACAGGGTTCAGTGTTAATCAGTGAGACTCCCTCAGGGTTCATGTGTTAATCAGTGAGACTCCCATAGGGTTCAGTGTAAATCAATGAGACTCCCACAGTGTTCATGTGTTAATCAGTGAGACTCCCACAGGGTTCAGTGTTAATCAATGAGACTCCCATAGGGTTCAGTGTTAATCAGTGAGACTCCCACAGGGTTCAGTGTTAATCAGTGAGACTCCCACAGGGTTCAGTGTTAATCAGTGATACTCCCTCAGGGTTCATGTATTAATCAGTGAGACTCCCATAGGGTTCAGTGTTAATCAGTGAGACTCCCACAGGGTCCAGTGTTAATCAGTGAGGCTCCCATAGTGTTCAATGTTAATCAGTGAGACTCCCACAGTGTTCAGTGTTAATCAGTGAGACTCCCCCAGGGTTCAGTGTTAATCAGTGAGACTTCGTCAGGGTTCATGTGTTAATCAGTGAGACTCCCATAGGTTTCAGTGTTAATCAGTGAGACTCCCATAGGGTTCAGTGTTAATCATTGAGAATCCCATAGAGTTCAGTGTTAATCAGTGAGACTCCCATAGGGTTAAGTGTTAATCAGTGAGACTCCCATAGGGTTCATTGTTAATCAGTGAGACTCCCATAGGGTTCAGTGTTAATCAATGAGACTCCCATATGGTTCAGTGTTAATGAGTGAGACTCCCACAGGGTTCAGTGTTAATCAGTGAGACTCCCACAGGGTTCAGTGTTAATCAGTGAGGCTCCCATAGTGTTCAATGTTAATCAGTGAGACTCCCACAGTGTTCAGTGTTAATCAGTGAGACTCCCACAGGGTTCAGTGTTAATCAGTGAGACTCCCTCAGGGTTCATGTGTTAATCAGTGAGACTCCCATAGGTTTCAGTGTTAATCAGTGAGACTCCCACAGGGTTCTGTGTTAATCAGTGAGACTCCCACAGTGTTCAATGTTAATCAGTGAGACTCCCACAGTGTTCAGTGTTAATCAGTGAGACTCCCATAGGGTTCAGTGTTAATCACTGAGACTCCCACAGGGTTCAGTGTAAATCAGTGAGACTCCCATAGGGTTCAGTGTTAATCATTGAGAATCCCATAGAGTTCAGTGTTAATCAGTGAGACTCCCATAGGGTTCAGTGTTAATCAGTGAGACTCCCACAGGGTTCAGTGTTAATCAGTGAGGCCCCCATAGTGTTCAATGTTAATCAGTGAGACTCCCACAGTGTTCAGTGTTAATCAGTGAGACTCCCACAGGGTTCAGTGTTAATCAGTGAGACTCCCACAGTGTTCAGTGTTAATCAGTGAGACTCCCATAGGGTTCAGTGTTAATCAGTGAGACTCCCACAGGGTTCAGTGTTAATCAGTGAGACTCCCACAGTGTTCAGTGTTAATCAGTGAGACTCCCACAGTGTTCAGTGTTCATCAATGAGACTCCCTCAGGGTTCAGTGTTAATCACTGAGACTCCCACAGGGTTCAGTGTTAATCAGTGAGATTCCCACAGTGTTCAGTGTTAATCAGTGAGACTCCCACAGTGTTCAGTGTTAATCAGTGAGACTCCCACAGGGTTCAGTGTTAATCAATGAGACTCCCATAGGGTTCAGTGTTAATCAGTGAGACTCCCACAGGGTTCAGTGTTAATCAGTGAGACTCCCACAGGGTTCAGTGTTAATCAGTGATACTCCCTCAGGGTTCATGTATTAATCAGTGAGACTCCCATAGGGTTCAGTGTTAATCAGTGAGACTCCCACAGGGTCCAGTGTTAATCAGTGAGGCTCCCATAGTGTTCAATGTTAATCAGTGAGACTCCCACAGTGTTCAGTGTTAATCAGTGAGACTCCCCCAGGGTTCAGTGTTAATCAGTGAGACTCCCTCAGGGTTCATGTGTTAATCAGTGAGACTCCCATAGGTTTCAGTGTTAATCAGTGAGACTCCCACAGGGTTCAGTGTTAATCAGTGAGACTCCCACAGTGTTCAATGTTAATCAGTGAGACTCCCACAGTGTTCAGTGTTAATCAGTGAGACTCCCATAGGGTTCAGTGTTAATCACTGAGACTCCCACAGGGTTCAGTGTTAATCAGTGAGACTCCCATAGGGTTCAGTGTTAATCATTGAGAATCCCATAGAGTTCAGTGTTAATCAGTGAGAATCCCATAGAGTTCAGTGTTAATCAGTGAGACTCCCATAGGGTTAAGTGTTAATCAGTGAGACTCCCATAGGGTTCATTGTTAATCAGTGAGACTCCCATAGGGTTCAGTGTTAATCAATGAGACTCCCATATGGTTCAGTGTTAATGAGTGAGACTCCCACAGGGTTCAGTGTTAATCAGTGAGACTCCCACAGGGTTCAGTGTTAATCAGTGAGGCTCCCATAGTGTTCAATGTTAATCAGTGAGACTCCCACAGTGTTCAGTGTTAATCAGTGAGACTCCCACATGGTTCAGTGTTAATCAGTGAGACTCCCTCAGGGTTCATGTGTTAATCAGTGAGACTCCCATAGGTTTCAGTGTTAATCAGTGAGACTCCCACAGGGTTCAATGTTAATCAGTGAGACTCCCACAGTGTTCAGTGTTAATCAGTGAGACTCCCATAGGGTTCAGTGTTAATCACTGAGACTCCCACAGGGTTCAGTGTAAATCAGTGAGACTCCCATAGGGTTCAGTGTTAATCATTGAGAATCCCATAGAGTTCAGTGTTAATCAGCGAGACTCCCATAGGGTTCATTGTTAATCAGTGAGACTCCCATAGGGTTCAGTGTTAATCAATGAGACTCCCATATGGTTCAGTGTTAATGAGTGAGACTCCCACAGGGTTCAGTGTTAATCAGTGAGGCTCACATAGTGTTCAATGTTAATCAGTGAGACTCCCACAGTGTTCAGTGTTAATCAGTGAGACTCCCACAGGGTTCAGTGTTAATCAGTGAGACTCCCTCAGGGTTCATGTGTTAATCAGTGAGACTCCCATAGGGTTCAGTGTAAATCAATGAGACTCCCACAGTGTTCATGTGTTAATCAGTGAGACTCCCACAGGGTTCAGTGTTAATCAATGAGACTCCCACAGGGTTCAGTGTTAATCAGTGAGACTCCCACAGGGTTCAGTGTTAATCAGTGAGACTCCCACAGGGTTCAGTGTTAATCAGTGATACTCCCTCAGGGTTCATGTATTAATCAGTGAGACTCCCATAGGGTTCAGTGTTAATCAGTGAGACTCCCACAGGGTCCAGTGTTAATCAGTGAGGCTCCCATAGTGTTCAATGTTAATCAGTGAGACTCCCACAGTGTTCAGTGTTAATCAGTGAGACTCCCCCAGGGTTCAGTGTTAATCAGTGAGACTTCCTCAGGGTTCATATGTTAATCAGTGAGACTCCCATAGGTTTCAGTGTTAATCAGTGAGACTCCCACAGGGTTCAGTGTTAATCAGGGAGACTCCCACAGTGTTCAATGTTAATCAGTGAGACTCCCACAGTGTTCAGTGTTAATCAGTGAGACTCCCATAGGGTTCAGTGTTAATCACTGAGACTCCCACAGGGTTCAGTGTTAATCAGTGAGACTCCCATAGGGTTCAGTGTTAATCATTGAGAATCCCATAGAGTTCAGTGTTAATCAGTGAGACTCCCATAGGGTTAAGTGTTAATCAGTGAGACTCCCATAGGGTTCATTGTTAATCAGTGAGACTCCCATAGGGTTCAGTGTTAATCAATGAGACTCCCATATGGTTCAATGTTAATCAGTGAGACTCCCACAGTGTTCAGTGTTAATCAGTGAGACTCCCATAGGGTTCAGTGTTAATCACTGAGACTCCCACAGGGTTCAGTGTAAATCAGTGAGACTCCCATAGGGTTCAGTGTTAATCATTGAGAATCCCATAGAGTTCAGTGTTAATCAGTGAGACTCCCATAGGGTTCAGTGTTAATCAGTGAGACTCCCACAGGGTTCAGTGTTAATCAGTGAGGCCCCCATAGTGTTCAATGTTAATCAGTGAGACTCCAACAGTGTTCAGTGTTAATCAGTGAGACTCCCACAGGGTTCAGTGTTAATCAGTGAGACTCCCACAGTGTTCAGTGTTAATCAGTGAGACTCCCATAGGGTTCAGTGTTAATCAGTGAGACTCCCACAGGGTTCAGTGTTAATCAGTGAGACTCCCACAGTGTTCAGTGTTAATCAGTGAGACTCCCACAGTGTTCAGTGTTCATCAATGAGACTCCCTCAGGGTTCAGTGTTAATCACTGAGACTCCCACAGGGTTCAGTGTTAATCAGTGAGATTCCCACAGTGTTCAGTGTTAATCAGTGAGACTCCCACAGTGTTCAGTGTTAATCAGTGAGACTCCCACAGGGTTCAGTGTTAATCAATGAGACTCCCATAGGGTTCAGTGTTAATCAGTGAGACTCCCACAGTGTTCAGTGTTAATCAGTGAGACTCCCATAGGGTTCAGTGTTAATCACTGAGACTCCCACAGGGTTCAGTGTTAATCAGTGAGACTCCCATAGGGTTCAGTGTTAATCATTGAGAATCCCATAGAGTTCAGTGTTAATCAGTGAGACTCCCATAGGGTTAAGTGTTAATCAGTGAGACTCCCATAGGGTTCATTGTTAATCAGTGAGACTCCCATAGGGTTCAGTGTTAATCAATGAGACTCCCATATGGTTCAATGTTAATCAGTGAGACTCCCACAGTGTTCAGTGTTAATCAGTGAGACTCCCATAGGGTTCAGTGTTAATCACTGAGACTCCCACAGGGTTCAGTGTAAATCAGTGAGACTCCCATAGGGTTCAGTGTTAATCATTGAGAATCCCATAGAGTTCAGTGTTAATCAGTGAGACTCCCATAGGGTTCAGTGTTAATCAGTGAGACTCCCACAGGGTTCAGTGTTAATCAGTGAGGCCCCCATAGTGTTCAATGTTAATCAGTGAGACTCCCACAGTGTTCAGTGTTAATCAGTGAGACTCCCACAGGGTTCAGTGTTAATCAGTGAGACTCCCACAGTGTTCAGTGTTAATCAGTGAGACTCCCATAGGGTTCAGTGTTAATCAGTGAGACTCCCACAGGGTTCAGTGTTAATCAGTGAGACTCCCACAGTGTTCAGTGTTAATCAGTGAGACTCCCACAGTGTTCAGTGTTCATCAATGAGACTCCCTCAGGGTTCAGTGTTAATCACTGAGACTCCCACAGGGTTCAGTGTTAATCAGTGAGATTCCCACAGTGTTCAGTGTTAATCAGTGAGACTCCCACAGTGTTCAGTGTTAATCAGTGAGACTCCCACAGGGTTCAGTGTTAATCAATGAGACTCCCATAGGGTTCAGTGTTAATCAGTGAGACTCCCACAGGGTTCAGTGTTAATCAGTGAGACTCCCACAGGGTTCAGTGTTAATCAGTGAGACTCCCACAGGGTTCAGTGTTAATCAGTGAGACTCCCACAGTGTTCAGTGTTAATCAGTGAGACTCCCACAGGGTTCAGTGTTAATCAATGAGACTCCCATAGGGTTCAGTGTTAATCAGTGAGACTCCCACAGGGTTCAGTGTTAATCAGTGAGACTCCCACAGGGTCCAGTGTTAATCAGTGAGGCTCCCATAGTGTTCAATGTTAATCAGTGAGACTCCCACAGTGTTCAGTGTTAATCAGTGAGACTCCCTCAGGGTTCATGTGTTAATCAGTGAGACTCCCATAGGTTTCAGTGTTAATCAGTGAGACTCCCACAGGGTTCAGTGTTAATCAGTGAGACTCCCACAGTGTTCAATGTTAATCAGTGAGACTCCCACAGTGTTCAGTGTCAATCAGTGAGACTCCCATAGGGTTCAGTGTTAATCACTGAGACTCCCACAGGGTTCAGTGTTAATCAGTGAGACTCCCATAGGGTTCAGTGTTAATCATTGAGAATCCCATAGAGTTCAGTGTTAATCAGTGAGACTCCCATAGGGTTAAGTGTTAATCAGTGAGACTCCCATAGGGTTCATTGTTAATCAGTGAGACTCCCATAGGGTTCAGTGTTAATCAATGAGACTCCCATATGGTTCAGTGTTAATGAGTGAGACTCCCACAGGGTTCAGTGTTAATCAGTGAGACTCCCACAGGGTTCAGTGTTAATCAGTGAGGCTCCCATAGTGTTCAATGTTAATCAGTGAGACTCCCACAGTGTTCAGTGTTAATCAGTGAGACTCCCACAGGGTTCAGTGTTAATCAGTGAGACTCCCTCAGGGTTCATGTGTTAATCAGTGAGACTCCCATAGGTTTCAGTGTTAATCAGTGAGACTCCCACAGGGTTCTGTGTTAATCAGTGAGACTCCCACAGTGTTCAATGTTAATCAGTGAGACTCCCACAGTGTTCAGTGTTAATCAGTGAGACTCCCATAGGGTTCAGTGTTAATCACTGAGACTCCCACAGGGTTCAGTGTAAATCAGTGAGACTCCCATAGGGTTCAGTGTTAATCATTGAGAATCCCATAGAGTTCAGTGTTAATCAGTGAGACTCCCATAGGGTTCAGTGTTAATCAGTGAGACTCCCACAGGGTTCAGTGTTAATCAGTGAGGCCCCCATAGTGTTCAATGTTAATCAGTGAGACTCCCACAGTGTTCAGTGTTAATCAGTGAGACTCCCACAGGGTTCAGTGTTAATCAGTGAGACTCCCACAGTGTTCAGTGTTAATCAGTGAGACTCCCATAGGGTTCAGTGTTAATCAGTGAGACTCCCACAGTGTTCAGTGTTAATCAGTGAGACTCCCACAGTGTTCAGTGTTCATCAATGAGACTCCCTCAGGGTTTAGTGTTAATCACTGAGACTCCCACAGGGTTCAGTGTTAATCAGTGAGATTCCCACAGTGTTCAGTGTTAATCAGTAAGACTCCCACAGTGTTCAGTGTTAATCAGTGAGACTCCCATAGGGTTCAGTGTTAATCACTCAGACTCCCACAGGGTTCAGTGTTAATCAGTGAGACTCCCATAGGGTTCAGTGTTAATCAGTGAGACTCCCATAGGGTTCAGTGTTAATCATTGAGACTCCCACAGGGTTCAGTGTTAATCAGTGAGACTCCCACAGGGTTCAGTGTTAATCAGTGAGACTCCCACAGGGTTCATGTGTTAATCAGTGAGACTCCCACAGGGTTCAGTGTTAATCAGTGAGACTCCCATAGGGTTCAGTGTTAATCAATGAGACTCCCATAGGGTTCAGTGTTAATCAGTGAGACTCCCACAGGGTTCACTGTTAATCAGTGAGACTCCCACAGGGTTCAGTGTTAATCAGTGAGACTCCCATAGGGTTCAGTGTTAATCAGTGAGACTCCCACAGGGTTCAGTGTTAATCAGTGAGACTCCCATAGGGTTCAGTGTTAATCAGTGAGACTCCCACATGGTTCAGTGTTAATCAGTGAGACTCCCATAGGGTTCAGTGTTAATCAGTGAGACTCCCATAGGGTTCAGTGTAAATCAGTGAGACTCCCACAGGGTTCATGTGTTAATCAGTGAGACTCCCACAGGGTTCAGTGTTAATCAATGAGACTCCCATAGGGTTCAGTGTTAATCAGTGAGACTCCCACAGGGTTCAGTGTTAATCAGTGAGACTCCCACAGGGTTCAGTGTTAATCAGTGATACTCCCTCAGTTTTCATGTGTTAATCAGTGAGACTCCCACAGGGTTCAGTGTTAATCAGTGAGACTCCCACAGGGTTCAGTGTTAATCAGTGAGACTCCCACAGGGTTCATGTGTTAATCAGTGAGACTCCTACAGGGTTCATTGTTAATCAGTGTAACTTCCACAGGGTTCAGTGTTAATCAGTGAGACTCACATAGGGTTCAGTGTTAATCAATGAGACTCCCATAGGGTTCAGTGTTAATCAGTGAGACTCCCACAGGGTTCAGTGTTAATCAGTGAGACTCCCACAGAGTTCAGTGTTAATCAGTGAGACTCCCTCAGGGTTCATGTGTTAATCAGTGAGACTCCCATAGGGTTCAGTGTTAATCAGTGAGACTCCCACAGGGTTCAGTGTTAATCAGTGAGACTCCCACAGTGTTCAGTGTTAATCAGTGAGACTCCCACAGTGGTCAGTGTTCATCAGTGAGACTCCCACAGGGTTCATGTGTTAATCAGTGAGACTCCCACAGGGTTCAGTGTTAATCAATGAGACTCCCATAGGGTTCAGTGTTAATCAGTGAGATTCGCACAGGGTTCAGTGTTAATCAGTGAGACTCCCACAGGGTTCAGTGTTAATCAGTGATACTCCCTCAGGGTTCATGTGTTAATCAGTGAGACTCCCACAGGGTTCATTGTTAATCAGTGAGACTCCCACAGGGTTCAGTGTTAATCAGTGAGACTCCCACAGGGTTCATGTGTTAATCAGTGAGACTCCCACAGGGTTCACTGTTAATCAGTGAGACTCCCACAGGGTTCACTGTTAATCAGTGAGACTCCCATAGGGTTCAGTGTTAATCAATGAGACTCCCATAGGGTTCAGTGTTAATCAGTGAGACTCCCACAGGGTTCAGTGTTAATCAGTGAGACTCCCACAGGGATCCGTGTTAATCAGTGAGACTCCCATAGGGTTCAGTGTTAATCAGTGAGACTCCCACAGGGTTCAGTGTTAATCAGTGAGACTCCCATAGGGTTCAGTGTTAATCAGTGAGACTCCCACAGGGTTCAGTGTTAATCAGTGAGACTCCCACAGGTGTTCAATGTTAATCAGTGAGACTCCCACAGTGTTCAGTGTTAATCAGTGAGACTCCCACAGTGGTCAGTGTTCATCAGTGAGACTCCCTCAGGGTTCAGTGTTAATCACTGAGACTCCCACAGGGTTCAGTGTTAATCAGTGAGATTCCCATAGGGTTCAGTGTTAATCAGTGGGACTCCCATAAGGTTCATTGTTAATCAGTGTAACTTCCACAGGGTTCAGTGTTAATCAGTGAGACTCCCATAGGGTTCAGTGTTAATCAGTGAGACTCCCACAGGGTTCAGTGTTAATCAGTGAAACTCCCATAGGGTTCAGTGTTAATCAGTGAGACTCCCACAGGGTTCAGTGTTAATCAGTGAGACTCCCATAGGGTTCAGTGTTAATCAGTGAGACTCCCACAGGGTTCAGTGTTAATCAGTGAGACTCCCATAGGGTCCAGTGTTAATCAGTGAGACTCCCACAGGGTTCAGTGTAAATCAGTGAGACTCCCACAGGGTTCATGTGTTAATCAGTGAGACTCCCACAGGGTTCAGTGTTAATCAATGAGACTCCCATAGGGTTCAGTGTTAATCAGTGAGACTCCCACAGGGTTCAGTGTTAATCAGTGAGCCTCCCACAGGGTTCAGTGTTAATCAGTGATACTCCCTCAGGGTTCATGTGTTAATCAGTGAGACTCCCACAGGGTTCAGTGTTAATCAGTGAGACTCCCACAGAGTTCAGTGTTAATCAGTGAGACTCCCACAGTGTTCAATGTTAATCAGTGAGACTCCCACAGTGTTCAGTGTTAATCAGTGAGACTCCCATAGGGTTCAGTGTTAATCACTGAGACTCCCACAGGGTTCAGTGTTAATCAGTGAGACTCCCATAGGGTTCAGTGTTAATCATTGAGAATCCCATAGAGTTCAGTGTTAATCAGTGAGACTCCCATAGGGTTAAGTGTTAATCAGTGAGACTCCCATAGGGTTCATTGTTAATCAGTGAGTTTCCCATAGGGTTCAGTGTTAATCAATGAGACTCACATATGGTTCAGTGTTAATGAGTGAGACTCCCACAGGGTTCAGTGTTAATCAGTGAGACTCCCACATGGATCAGTGTTAAACAGTGAAACTCCCATAGGGTTCAGTGTTAATCAGTGAGTCTCCCACAGGGTTCAGTGTTAATCAGTGAGACTCCCACAGGGTTCAGTGTTAATCAGTGAGACTCCCACAGGGTTCAGTGTTAATCAGTGAGACTCCCATAGGGTTCAGTGTTAATCAGTGAGACTCCCACAGGGTTCAGTGTTAATCAGTGAGACTCCCACAATGTTCATGTGTTAATCAGTGAGACTCCCACAGGGTTCAGTGTTAATCAGTGAGACTCCCATAGGGTTCAGTGTTAATCAGTGGGACTCCCATAGGGTTCAGTGTTATTCAGTGAGACTCCCATAGGGTTCAGTGTTAATCAGTGAGACTCCCACAGGGTTCAGTGTTAATCAATGAGACTCCCATAGGGTTCAGTGTTAATCAGTGAGACTCCCACAGGGTTCAGTGTTAATCAGTGAGACTCCCACAGGGTTCAGTGTTAATCAGTGATACTCCCTCAGTTTTCATGTGTTAATCAGTGAGACTCCCACAGGGTTCAGTGTTAATCAGTGAGACTCCCACAGGGTTCAGTGTTAATCAGTAAGACTCCCACAGGGTTCATGTGTTAATCAGTGAGACTCCTACAGGGTTCATTGTTAATCAGTGTAACTTCCACAGGGTTCAGTGTTAATCAGTGAGACTCCCATAGGGTTCAGTGTTAATCAATGAGACTCCCATAGGGTTCAGTGTTAATCAGTGAGACTCCCACAGGGTTCAGTGTAATCAGTGAGACTCCCATAGGTTTCAGTGTTAATCAGTGAGACTCCCACAGAGTTCAGTGTTAATCAGTGAGACTCCCACAGTGTTCAATGTTAATCAGTGAGACTCCCACAGTGTTCAGTGTTAATCAGTGAGACTCCCATAGGGTTCAGTGTTAATCACTGAGACTCCCACAGGGTTCAGTGTTAATCAGTGAGACTCCCATAGGGTTCAGTGTTAATCATTGAGAATCCCATAGAGTTCAGTGTTAATCAGTGAGACTCCCATAGGGTTAAGTGTTAATCAGTGAGACTCCCATAGGGTTCATTGTCAATCAGTGAGACTCCCACAATGTTCATGTGTTAATCAGTGAGATTCCCATAGGGTTCAGTGTTAATCAGTGAAACTCCCATAGGGTTCAGTGTTAATCAGTGAGACTCCCACAGGGTTCAGTGTTAATCAGTGAGACTCCCATAGGGTTCAGTGTTAATCAGTGAGACTCCCACAGGGTTCAGTGTTAATCAGTGAGACTCCCATAGGGTCCAGTGTTAATCAGTGAGACTCCCACAGGGTTCAGTGTAAATCAGTGAGACTCCCACAGGGTTCATGTGTTAATCAGTGAGACTCCCACAGGGTTCAGTGTTAATCAATGAGACTCCCATAGGGTTCAGTGTTAATCAGTGAGACTCCCACAGGGTTCAGTGTTAATCAGTGAGCCTCCCACAGGGTTCAGTGTTAATCAGTGATACTCCCTCAGGGTTCATGTGTTAATCAGTGAGACTCCCACAGGGTTCAGTGTTAATCAGTGAGACTCCCACAGAGTTCAGTGTTAATCAGTGAGACTCCCACAGTGTTCAATGTTAATCAGTGAGACTCCCACAGTGTTCAGTGTTAATCAGTGAGACTCCCATAGGGTTCAGTGTTAATCACTGAGACTCCCACAGGGTTCAGTGTTAATCAGTGAGACTCCCATAGGGTTCAGTGTTAATCATTGAGAATCCCATAGAGTTCAGTGTTAATCAGTGAGACTCCCATAGGGTTAAGTGTTAATCAGTGAGACTCCCATAGGGTTCATTGTTAATCAGTGAGTTTCCCATAGGGTTCAGTGTTAATCAATGAGACTCACATATGGTTCAGTGTTAATGAGTGAGACTCCCACAGGGTTCAGTGTTAATCAGTGAGACTCCCACATGGATCAGTGTTAAACAGTGAAACTCCCATAGGGTTCAGTGTTAATCAGTGAGTCTCCCACAGGGTTCAGTGTTAATCAGTGAGACTCCCACAGGGTTCAGTGTTAATCAGTGAGACTCCCACAGGGTTCAGTGTTAATCATTGAGACTCCCATAGGGTTCAGTGTTAATCAGTGAGACTCCCACAGGGTTCAGTGTTAATCAGTGAGACTCCCACAATGTTCATGTGTTAATCAGTGAGACTCCCACAGGGTTCAGTGTTAATCAGTGAGTCTCCCACAGGGTTCAGTGTTAATCAGTGAGACTCCCACAGGGTTCAGTGTTAATCAGTGAGACTCCCACAGGGTTCAGTGTTAATCAGTGAGACTCCCATAGGGTTCAGTGTTAATCAGTGAGACTCCCACAGGGTTCAGTGTTAATCAGTGAGACTCCCACAATGTTCATGTGTTAATCAGTGAGACTCCCACAGGGTTCAGTGTTAATCAGTGAGACTCCCATAGGGTTCAGTGTTAATCAGTGGGACTCCCATAGGGTTCAGTGTTATTCAGTGAGACTCCCATAGGGTTCAGTGTTAATCAGTGAGACTCCCACAGGGTTCAGTGTTAATCAATGAGACTCCCATAGGGTTCAGTGTTAATCAGTGAGACTCCCACAGGGTTCAGTGTTAATCAGTGAGACTCCCACAGGGTTCAGTGTTAATCAGTGATACTCCCTCAGTTTTCATGTGTTAATCAGTGAGACTCCCACAGGGTTCAGTGTTAATCAGTGAGACTCCCACAGGGTTCAGTGTTAATCAGTGAGACTCCCACAGGGTTCATGTGTTAATCAGTGAGACTCCTACAGGGTTCATTGTTAATCAGTGTAACTTCCACAGGGTTCAGTGTTAATCAGTGAGACTCCCATAGGGTTCAGTGTTAATCAATGAGACTCCCATAGGGTTCAGTGTTAATCAGTGAGACTCCCACAGGGTTCAGTGTAATCAGTGAGACTCCCATAGGTTTCAGTGTTAATCAGTGAGACTCCCACAGAGTTCAGTGTTAATCAGTGAGACTCCCACAGTGTTCAATGTTAATCAGTGAGACTCCCACAGTGTTCAGTGTTAATCAGTGAGACTCCCATAGGGTTCAGTGTTAATCACTGAGACTCCCACAGGGTTCAGTGTTAATCAGTGAGACTCCCATAGGGTTCAGTGTTAATCATTGAGAATCCCATAGAGTTCAGTGTTAATCAGTGAGACTCCCATAGGGTTAAGTGTTAATCAGTGAGACTCCCATAGGGTTCATTGTCAATCAGTGAGACTCCCACAATGTTCATGTGTTAATCAGTGAGACTCCCACAGGGTTCAGTGTTAATCAGTGAGACTCCCATAGGGTTCAGTGTTAATCAGTGGGAATCCCACAGGGTTCAGTGTTAATCATTGAGACTCCCATAGGGTTCAGTGTTAATCAGTGAGACTCCCACAGGGTTCAGTGTTAATCAGTGAGACTCCCATAGGGTTCAGTGTTAATCAGTGAGACTCCCATAGGGTTCAGTGTAAATCAGTGAGACTCCCACAGGGTTCATGTGCTAATCAGTGAGACTCCCACAGGGTTCAGTGTTAATCAATGAGACTCCCATAGGGTTCAGTGTTAATCAGTGAGACTCCCACAGGGTTCAGTGTTAATCAGTGAGACTCCCACAGTGTTCAGTGTTAATCAGTGAGACTCCCATAGGGTTCAGTGTTAATCAGTGAGACTCCCACAGGGTTCAGTGTTAATCAGTGAGACTTCCACAGGGTTCAGTGTTAATCAGTGAGACTCCCACAGGGTTCAGTGTTAATCAGTGAGACTCCCACAGGGTTCAGTGTTAATCAGTGAGATTCCCATAGGGTTCAGTGTAAATCAGTGAGACTCCCACAGGGTTCATGTGTTAATCAGTGAGACTCCCACAGGGTTCAGTGTTAATCGATGAGACTCCCATAGGGTTCAGTGTTAATCAGTGAGACTCCCACAGGGTTCAGTGTTAATCAGTGAGACTCCCATAGGGTTCAGTGTTAATCAGTGAGACTCCCATAGGGTTCAGTGTAAATCAGTGAGACTCCCACAGGGTTCATGTGTTAATCATTGAGACTCCCACAGGGTTCAGTGTTAATCAGTGAGACTCCCACAGGGTTCAGTGTTAATCAGTGAGGCTCCCTCAGGGTTAATGTGTTAATCAGTGAGACTCCCATAGGGTTCAGTGTTAATCAGTGAGACTCCCACAGGGTTCAGTGTTAATCAGTGAGACTCCCACAGGGTTCAGTGTTAATCAGTGAGACTCCCACAGGGTTCAGTGTTAATCAGTGAGATTCCCATAGGGTTCAGTGTAAATCAGTGAGACTCCCACAGGGTTCATGTGTTAATCAGTGAGACTCCCACAGGGTTCATGTGTTAATCAATGAGACTCCCATAGGTTTCAGTGTTAATCAGTGAGACTCCCACAGTGTTCAATGTTAATCAGTGAGACTCCCACAGTGTTCAGTGTTAATCAGTGAGACTCCCATAGGGTTCAGTGTTAATCACTGAGACTCCCACAGGGTTCATGTGTTAATCATTGAGACTCCCACAGGGTTCAGTGTTAATCAGAGAGACTCCCACAGGGTTCAGTGTTAATCAGTGAGACTCCCATAGGGTTAAGTGTTAATCAGTGAGACTCCCATAGGGTTCATTGTTAATCAGTGAGACTCCCATAGGGTTCAGCGTTAATCAATGAGACTCCCATATGGTTCAGTGTTAATGAGTGAGACTCCCTCAGGGTTCAGTGTTAATCAGTGAGACTCCCACATTGTTCAGTATTAAACAGTGAAACTCCCATAGGGTTCACTGTTAATCAGTGAGTCTCCCACAGGGTTCAGTGTTAATCAGTGAGACTCCCATAGGGTTCAGTGTTAACCAGTGAGACTCCCAAAGGGTTCAGTGTTAATCAGTGAGTCTCCCACAGGGTTCAGTGTTAATCAATGAGACTCCCATAGGGTTCAGTGTTAATCAGTGAGACTCCCACAGGGTTCATGTGTTAATCAGTGAGACTCCCACAGGGTTCAGTGTTAATCAATGAGACTCCCATAGGGTTCAGTGTTAATCAGTGAGACTCCCACAGTGTTCAATGTTAATCAGTGAGACTCCCACAGGGTTCAGTGTTAATCAGTGATACTCCCTCAGGGTTCAGTGTTAATCACTGAGACTCCCACAGGGTTCAGTGTTAATCAGTGAGACTCCCATAGGGTTCAGTGTTAATCATTGAGAATCCCATAGAGTTCAGTGTTAATCAGTGAGACTCCCATAGGGTTAAGTGTTAATCAGTGAGACTCCCATAGGGTTCATTGTCAATCAGTGAGACTCCCACAATGTTCATGTGTTAATCAGTGAGATTCCCATAGGGTTCAGTGTTAATCAGTGAAACTCCCATAGGGTTCAGTGTTAATCAGTGAGACTCCCACAGGGTTCAGTGTTAATCAGTGAGACTCCCATAGGGTTCAGTGTTAATCAGTGAGACTCCCACAGGGTTCAGTGTTAATCAGTGAGACTCCCATAGGGTCCAGTGTTAATCAGTGAGACTCCCACAGGGTTCAGTGTAAATCAGTGAGACTCCCACAGGGTTCATGTGTTAATCAGTGAGACTCCCACAGGGTTCAGTGTTAATCAATGAGACTCCCATAGGGTTCAGTGTTAATCAGTGAGACTCCCACAGGGTTCAGTGTTAATCAGTGAGCCTCCCACAGGGTTCAGTGTTAATCAGTGATACTCCCTCAGGGTTCATGTGTTAATCAGTGAGACTCCCACAGGGTTCAGTGTTAATCAGTGAGACTCCCACAGAGTTCAGTGTTAATCAGTGAGACTCCCACAGTGTTCAATGTTAATCAGTGAGACTCCCACAGTGTTCAGTGTTAATCAGTGAGACTCCCATAGGGTTCAGTGTTAATCACTGAGACTCCCACAGGGTTCAGTGTTAATCAGTGAGACTCCCATAGGGTTCAGTGTTAATCATTGAGAATCCCATAGAGTTCAGTGTTAATCAGTGAGACTCCCATAGGGTTAAGTGTTAATCAGTGAGACTCCCATAGGGTTCATTGTTAATCAGTGAGTTTCCCATAGGGTTCAGTGTTAATCAATGAGACTCACATATGGTTCAGTGTTAATGAGTGAGACTCCCACAGGGTTCAGTGTTAATCAGTGAGACTCCCACATGGATCAGTGTTAAACAGTGAAACTCCCATAGGGTTCAGTGTTAATCAGTGAGTCTCCCACAGGGTTCAGTGTTAATCAGTGAGACTCCCACAGGGTTCAGTGTTAATCAGTGAGACTCCCATAGGGTTCAGTGTTAATCAGTGAGACTCCCATAGGGTTCAGTGTAAATCAGTGAGACTCCCACAGGGTTCATGTGCTAATCAGTGAGACTCCCACAGGGTTCAGTGTTAATCAATGAGACTCCCATAGGGTTCAGTGTTAATCAGTGAGACTCCCACAGGGTTCAGTGTTAATCAGTGATACTCCCACAGTGTTCAGTGTTAATCAGTGAGACTCCCATAGGGTTCAGTGTTAATCAGTGAGACTCCCACAGGGTTCAGTGTTAATCAGTGAGACTTCCACAGGGTTCAGTGTTAATCAGTGAGACTCCCACAGGGTTCAGTGTTAATCAGTGAGACTCCCACAGGGTTCAGTGTTAATCAGTGAGATTCCCATAGGGTTCAGTGTAAATCAGTGAGACTCCCACAGGGTTCATGTGTTAATCAGTGAGACTCCCACAGGGTTCAGTGTTAATCAATGAGACTCCCATAGGGTTCAGTGTTAATCAGTGAGACTCCCACAGGGTTCAGTGTTAATCAGTGAGACTCCCATAGGGTTCAGTGTTAATCAGTGAGACTCCCATAGGGTTCAGTGTAAATCAGTGAGACTCCCACAGGGTTCATGTGTTAATCATTGAGACTCCCACAGGGTTCAGTGTTAATCAGTGAGACTCCCACAGGGTTCAGTGTTAATCAGTGAGGCTCCCTCAGGGTTCATGTGTTAATCAGTGAGACTCCCATAGGGTTCATTGTTAATCAGTGAGACTCCCATAGGGTTCAGCGTTAATCAATGAGACTCCCATATGGTTCAGTGTTAATGAGTGAGACTCCCTCAGGGTTCAGTGTTAATCAGTGAGACTCCCACATTGTTCAGTATTAAACAGTGAAACTCCCATAGGGTTCACTGTTAATCAGTGAGTCTCCCACAGGGTTCAGTGTTAATCAGTGAGACTCCCATAGGGTTCAGTGTTAACCAGTGAGACTCCCAAAGGGTTCAGTGTTAATCAGTGAGACTCCCATAGGGTTCAGTGTTAATCAGTGAGACTCCCATAGGGTTCAGTGTAAATCAGTGAGACTCCCACAGGGTTCATGTGTTAATCAGTGAGACTCCCACAGGGTTCAGTGTTAATCAATGAGACTCCCATAGGGTTCAGTGTTAATCAGTGAGACTCCCACAGGGTTCAGTGTTAATCAGTGAGACTCCCACAGGGTTCAGTGTTAATCAGTGATACTCCCTCAGGGTTCATGTGTTAATCAGTGAGACTCCCACAGGGTTCAGTGTTAATCAGTGAGACTCCCACAGTGTTCAATGTTCATCAGTGAGACTCCCACAGTGTTCAGTGTTATTCAGTGAGACTCCCATAGTGTTCAGTGTTAATCAGTGAGACTTCCACAGGGTTCAGTGTTAATCAGTGAGACTCCCACAGGGTTCAGTGTTAATCAGTGAGACTCCCTCAGGGTGCATGTGTTAATCAGTGAGACTCCCATAGGGTTCAGTGTTAATCAGTGAGACTCCCACAGGGTTCATGTGTTAATCAGTGAGACTCCCACAGGGTTCAGTGTTAATCAGTGAGACTCCCATAGGGTTCAGTGTTAATCAGTGAGACTCCCACAGGGTTCATGTGTTAATCAGTGAGACTCCCACAGAGTTCAGTGTTAATCAGTGAGACTCCCACAGTGTTCAATGTTAATCAGTGAGACTCCCACAGTGTTCAGTGTTAATCAGTGAGACTCCCATAGGGTTCAGTGTTAATCACTGAGATTCCCACAGGGTTCAGTGTTAATCAGTGAGACTCCCATAGGGTTCAGTGTTAATCATTGAGAATCCCATAGAGTTCAGTGTTAATCAGTGAGACTCCCATAGGGTTAAGTGTTAATCAGTGAGACTCCCATAGGGTTCATTGTTAATCAGTGAGACTCCCATAGGGTTCAGCGTTAATCAATGAGACTCCCATATGGTTCAGTGTTAATGAGTGAGACTCCCTCAGGGTTCAGTGTTAATCAGTGAGACTCCCACATTGTTCAGTATTAAACAATGAAACTCCCATAGGGTTCAGTGTTAATCAGTGAGTCTCCCACAGGGTTCAGTGTTAATCAGTGAGACTCCCATAGGGTTCAGTGTTAACCAGTGAGACTCCCAAAGGGTTCAGTGTTAATCAGTGAGACTCCCATAGGGTTCAGTGTTAATCAGTGAGACTCCCATAGGGTTCAGTGTAAATCAGTGAGACTCCCACAGGGTTCATGTGTTAATCAGTGAGACTCCCACAGGGTTCAGTGTTAATCAATGAGACTCCCATAGGGTTCAGTGTTAATCAGTGAGACTCCCACAGGGTTCAGTGTTAATCAGTGAGACTCCCACAGGGTTCAGTGTTAATCAATGAGACTCCCATAGGGTTCAGTGTAAATCAGTGAGACTCCCACAGGGTTCATGTGTTAATCAGTGAGACTCCCACAGGGTTCAGTGTTAATCAATGAGACTCCCATAGGGTTCAGTGTTAATCAGTGAGACTCCCACAGGGTTCAGTGTTAATCAGTGATACTCCCTCAGGGTTCATGTGTTAATCAGTGAGACTCCCACAGTGTTCAGTGTTAATCAGTGAGACTCCCATAGGGTTCAGTGTTAATCAGTGAGACTCCCACAGGGTTCAGTGTTAATCAGTGAGACTCCCTCAGGGTTCAGTGTTAATCAGTGAGACTCCCATAGGGTTCAGTGTTAACCAGTGAGACTCCCAAAGGGTTCAGTGTTAATCAGTGAGACTCCCATAGGGTTCAGTGTTAATCAGTGAGACTCCCATAGGGTTCAGTGTAAATCAGTGAGACTCCCACAGGGTTCATGTGTTAATCAGTGAGACTCCCACAGGGTTCAGTGTTAATCAATGAGACTCCCATAGGGTTCAGTGTTAATCAGTGAGACTCCCACAGGGTTCAGTGTTAATCAGTGAGACTCCCACAGGGTTCAGTGTTAATCAATGAGACTCCCATAGGGTTCAGTGTAAATCAGTGAGACTCCCACAGGGTTCATGTGTTAATCATTGAGACTCCCACAGGGTTCAGTGTTAATCAGTGAGACTCCCACAGGGTTCAGTGTTAATCAGTGAGGCTCCCTCAGGGTTCATGTGTTAATCAGTGAGACTCCCATAGGGTTCAGTGTTAATCAGTGAGACTCCCACAGGGTTCAGTGTTAATCAGTGAGACTCCCACAGGGTTCAGTGTTAATCAGTGAGACTCCCACAGGGTTCAGTGTTAATCAGTGAGATTCCCATAGGGTTCAGTGTAAATCAGTGAGACTCCCACAGGGTTCATGTGTTAATCAGTGAGACTCCCACAGGGTTCATGTGTTAATCAATGAGACTCCCATAGGTTTCAGTGTTAATCAGTGAGACTCCCACAGTGTTCAATGTTAATCAGTGAGACTCCCACAGTGTTCAGTGTTAATCAGTGGGACTCCCATAGGGTTCAGTGTTAATCACTGAGACTCCCACAGGGTTCATGTGTTAATCATTGAGACTCCCACAGGGTTCAGTGTTAATCAGAGAGACTCCCACAGGGTTCAGTGTTAATCAGTGAGACTCCCATAGGGTTAAGTGTTAATCAGTGAGACTCCCATAGGGTTCATTGTTAATCAGTGAGACTCCCATAGGGTTCAGCGTTAATCAATGAGACTCCCATATGGTTCAGTGTTAATGAGTGAGACTCCCTCAGGGTTCAGTGTTAATCAGTGAGACTCCCACATTGTTCAGTATTAAACAGTGAAACTCCCATAGGGTTCACTGTTAATCAGTGAGTCTCCCACAGGGTTCAGTGTTAATCAGTGAGACTCCCATAGGGTTCAGTGTTAACCAGTGAGACTCCCAAAGGGTTCAGTGTTAATCAGTGAGTCTCCCACAGGGTTCAGTGTTAATCAATGAGACTCCCATAGGGTTCAGTGTTAATCAGTGAGACTCCCACAGGGTTCATGTGTTAATCAGTGAGACTCCCACAGGGTTCAGTGTTAATCAATGAGACTCCCATAGGGTTCAGTGTTAATCAGTGAGACTCCCACAGTGTTCAATGTTAATCAGTGAGACTCCCACAGGGTTCAGTGTTAATCAGTGATACTCCCTCAGGGTTCAGTGTTAATCACTGAGACTCCCACAGGGTTCAGTGTTAATCAGTGAGACTCCCATAGGGTTCAGTGTTAATCATTGAGAATCCCATAGAGTTCAGTGTTAATCAGTGAGACTCCCATAGGGTTAAGTGTTAATCAGTGAGACTCCCATAGGGTTCATTGTCAATCAGTGAGACTCCCACAATGTTCATGTGTTAATCAGTGAGATTCCCATAGGGTTCAGTGTTAATCAGTGAAACTCCCATAGGGTTCAGTGTTAATCAGTGATACTCCCACAGGGTTCAGTGTTAATCAGTGAGACTCCCATAGGGTTCAGTGTTAATCAGTGAGACTCCCACAGGGTTCAGTGTTAATCAGTGAGACTCCCATAGGGTCCAGTGTTAATCAGTGAGACTCCCACAGGGTTCAGTGTAAATCAGTGAGACTCCCACAGGGTTCATGTGTTAATCAGTGAGACTCCCACAGGGTTCAGTGTTAATCAATGAGACTCCCATAGGGTTCAGTGTTAATCAGTGAGACTCCCACAGGGTTCAGTGTTAATCAGTGAGCCTCCCACAGGGTTCAGTGTTAATCAGTGATACTCCCTCAGGGTTCATGTGTTAATCAGTGAGACTCCCACAGGGTTCAGTGTTAATCAGTGAGACTCCCACAGAGTTCAGTGTTAATCAGTGAGACTCCCACAGTGTTCAATGTTAATCAGTGAGACTCCCACAGTGTTCAGTGTTAATCAGTGAGACTCCCATAGGGTTCAGTGTTAATCACTGAGACTCCCACAGGGTTCAGTGTTAATCAGTGAGACTCCCATAGGGTTCAGTGTTAATCATTGAGAATCCCATAGAGTTCAGTGTTAATCAGTGAGACTCCCATAGGGTTAAGTGTTAATCAGTGAGACTCCCATAGGGTTCATTGTTAATCAGTGAGTTTCCCATAGGGTTCAGTGTTAATCAATGAGACTCACATATGGTTCAGTGTTAATGAGTGAGACTCCCACAGGGTTCAGTGTTAATCAGTGAGACTCCCACATGGATCAGTGTTAAACAGTGAAACTCCCATAGGGTTCAGTGTTAATCAGTGAGTCTCCCACAGGGTTCAGTGTTAATCAGTGAGACTCCCACAGGGTTCAGTGTTAATCAGTGAGACTCCCATAGGGTTCAGTGTTAATCAGTGAGACTCCCATAGGGTTCAGTGTAAATCAGTGAGACTCCCACAGGGTTCATGTGCTAATCAGTGAGACTCCCACAGGGTTCAGTGTTAATCAATGAGACTCCCATAGGGTTCAGTGTTAATCAGTGAGACTCCCACAGGGTTCAGTGTTAATCAGTGAGACTCCCACAGTGTTCAGTGTTAATCAGTGAGACTCCCATAGGGTTCAGTGTTAATCAGTGAGACTCCCACAGGGTTCAGTGTTAATCAGTGAGACTTCCACAGGGTTCAGTGTTAATCAGTGAGACTCCCACAGGGTTCAGTGTTAATCAGTGAGACTCCCACAGGGTTCAGTGTTAATCAGTGAGATTCCCATAGGGTTCAGTGTAAATCAGTGAGACTCCCACAGGGTTCATGTGTTAATCAGTGAGACTCCCACAGGGTTCAGTGTTAATCAATGAGACTCCCATAGGGTTCAGTGTTAATCAGTGAGACTCCCACAGGGTTCAGTGTTAATCAGTGAGACTCCCATAGGGTTCAGTGTTAATCAGTGAGACTCCCATAGGGTTCAGTGTAAATCAGTGAGACTCCCACAGGGTTCATGTGTTAATCATTGAGACTCCCACAGGGTTCAGTGTTAATCAGTGAGACTCCCACAGGGTTCAGTGTTAATCAGTGAGGCTCCCTCAGGGTTCATGTGTTAATCAGTGAGACTCCCATAGGGTTCATTGTTAATTAGTGAGACTCCCATAGGGTTCAGCGTTAATCAATGAGACTCCCATATGGTTCAGTGTTAATGAGTGAGACTCCCTCAGGGTTCAGTGTTAATCAGTGAGACTCCCACATTGTTCAGTATTAAACAGTGAAACTCCCATAGGGTTCACTGTTAATCAGTGAGTCTCCCACAGGGTTCAGTGTTAATCAGTGAGACTCCCATAGGGTTCAGTGTTAACCAGTGAGACTCCCAAAGGGTTCAGTGTTAATCAGTGAGACTCCCATAGGGTTCAGTGTTAATCAGTGAGACTCCCATAGGGTTCAGTGTAAATCAGTGAGACTCCCACATGGTTCATGTGTTAATCAGTGAGACTCCCACAGGGTTCAGTGTTAATCAATGAGACTCCCATAGGGTTCAGTGTTAATCAGTGAGACTCCCACAGGGTTCAGTGTTAATCAGTGAGACTCCCACAGGGTTCAGTGTTAATCAGTGATACTCCCTCAGGGTTCATGTGTTAATCAGTGAGACTCCCACAGGGTTCAGTGTTAATCAGTGAGACTCCCACAGTGTTCAATGTTCATCAGTGAGACTCCCACAGTGTTCAGTGTTATTCAGTGAGACTCCCATAGTGTTCAGTGTTAATCAGTGAGACTTCCACAGGGTTCAGTGTTAATCAGTGAGACTCCCACAGGGTTCAGTGTTAATCAGTGAGACTCCCTCAGGGTGCATGTGTTAATCAGTGAGACTCCCATAGGGTTCAGTGTTAATCAGTGAGACTCCCACAGGGTTCATGTGTTAATCAGTGAGACTCCCACAGGGTTCAGTGTTAATCAGTGAGACTCCCATAGGGTTCAGTGTTAATCAGTGAGACTCCCACAGGGTTCATGTGTTAATCAGTGAGACTCCCACAGAGTTCAGTGTTAATCAGTGAGACTCCCACAGTGTTCAATGTTAATCAGTGAGACTCCCACAGTGTTCAGTGTTAATCAGTGAGACTCCCATAGGGTTCAGTGTTAATCACTGAGACTCCCACAGGGTTCAGTGTTAATCAGTGAGACTCCCATAGGGTTCAGTGTTAATCATTGAGAATCCCATAGAGTTCAGTGTTAATCAGTGAGACTCCCATAGGGTTAAGTGTTAATCAGTGAGACTCCCATAGGGTTCATTGTTAATCAGTGAGACTCCCATAGGGTTCAGCGTTAATCAATGAGACTCCCATATGGTTCAGTGTTAATGAGTGAGACTCCCTCAGGGTTCAGTGTTAATCAGTGAGACTCCCACATTGTTCAGTATTAAACAATGAAACTCCCATAGGGTTCAGTGTTAATGAGTGAGTCTCCCACAGGGTTCAGTGTTAATCAGTGAGACTCCCATAGGGTTCAGTGTTTACCAGTGAGACTCCCAAAGGGTTCAGTGTTAATCAGTGAGACTCCCATAGGGTTCAGTGTTAATCAGTGAGACTCCCATAGGGTTCAGTGTAAATCAGTGAGACTCCCACAGGGTTCATGTGTTAATCAGTGAGACTCCCACAGGGTTCAGTGTTAATCAATGAGACTCCCATAGGGTTCAGTGTTAATCAGTGAGACTCCCACAGGGTTCAGTGTTAATCAGTGAGACTCCCACAGGGTTCAGTGTTAATCAATGAGACTCCCATAGGGTTCAGTGTAAATCAGTGAGACTCCCACAGGGTTCATGTGTTAATCAGTGAGACTCCCACAGGGTTCAGTGTTAATCAATGAGACTGCCATAGGGTTCAGTGTTAATCAGTGAGACTCCCACAGGGTTCAGTGTTAATCAGTGATACTCCCTCAGGGTTCATGTGTTAATCAGTGAGACTCCCACAGTGTTCAGTGTTAATCAGTGAGACTCCCATAGGGTTCAGTGTTAATCAGTGAGACTCCCACAGGGTTCAGTGTTAATCAGTGAGACTCCCTCAGGGTTCAGTGTTAATCAGTGAGACTCCCATAGGGGTTTCAGTGTTAACCAGTGAGACTCCCAAAGGGTTCAGTGTTAATCAGTGAGACTCCCATAGGGTTCAGTGTTAATCAGTGAGACTCCCATAGGGTTCAGTGTAAATCAGTGAGACTCCCACAGGGTTCATGTGTTAATCAGTGAGACTCCCACAGGGTTCAGTGTTAATCAATGAGACTCCCATAGGGTTCAGTGTTAATCAGTGAGACTCCCACAGGGTTCAGTGTTAATCAGTGAGACTCCCACAGGGTTCAGTGTTAATCAATGAGACTCCCATAGGGTTCAGTGTAAATCAGTGAGACTCCCACAGGGTTCATGTGTTAATCAGTGAGACTCCCACAGGGTTCAGTGTTAATCAATGAGACTCCCATAGGGTTCAGTGTTAATCAGTGAGACTCCCACAGGGTTCAGTGTTAATCAGTGATACTCCCTCAGGGTTCATGTGTTAATCAGTGAGACTCCCATAGGGTTCAGTGTTAATCAGTGAGACTCCCACAGGGTTCAGTGTTAATCAGTGAGGCTCCCATAGTGTTCAATGTTAATCAGTGAGATTCCCACAGTGTTCAGTGTTAATCAGTGAGACTCCCATAGGGTTCAGTGTTAATCAGTGAGACTCACACAGGGTTCAGTGTTAATCAGTGAGACTCCCTCAGGGTTCATGTGTTAATCAGTGAGACTCCCATAGGTTTCAGTGTTAATCAGTGAGACTCCCACAGAGTTCAGTGTTAATCAGTGAGACTCCCACAGTGTTCAATGTTAATCAGTGAGACTCCCACAGTGTTCAGTGTTAATCAGTGAGACTCCCATAGGGATCAGTGTTAATCACTGAGACTCCCACAGGGTTCAGTGTTAATCAGTGAGACTCCCATAGGGTTCAGTGTAAATCAGTGAGACTCCCACAGGGTTCATGTGTTAATCAGTGAGACTCCCACAGGGTTCAGTGTTAATCAATGAGACTCCCATAGGGTTCAGTGTTAATCAGTGAGACTCCCACAGGGTTCAGTGTTAATCAGTGAGACTCCCACAGGGTTCAGTGTTAATCAGTGATACTCCCTCAGGGTTCATGTGTTAATCAGTGAGACTCCCACAGGGTTCAGTGTTAATCAGTGAGACTCCCACAGTGTTCAATGTTCATCAGTGAGACTCCCACAGTGTTCAGTGTTATTCAGTGAGACTCCCATAGTGTTCAGTGTTAATCAGTGAGACTCCCATAGGGTTCAGTGTTAATCAGTGAGACTTCCACAGGGTTCAGTGTTAATCAGTGAGACTCCCACAGGGTTCAGTGTTAATCAGTGAGACTCCCTCAGGGTGCATGTGTTAATCAGTGAGACTCCCATAGGGTTCAGTGTTAATCAGTGAGACTCCCACAGGGTTCATGTGTTAATCAGTGAGACTCCCACAGGGTTCAGTGTTAATCAGTGAGACTCCCACAGTGTTCAGTGTTAATCAGTGAGACTCCCATAGGGTTCAGTGTTAATCAGTGAGACTCCCACAGGGTTCATGTGTTAATCGGTGAGACTCCCACAGAGTTCAGTGTTAATCAGTGAGACTCCCACAGTGTTCAATGTTAATCAGTGAGACTCCCACAGTGTTCAGTGTTAATCAGTGAGACTCCCATAGGGTTCAATGTTAATCACTGAGACTCCCACAGGGTTCAGTGTTAATCAGTGAGACTCCCATAGGGTTCAGTGTTAATCATTGAGAATCCCATAGAGTTCAGTGTTAATCAGTGAGACTCCCATAGGGTTAAGTGTTAATCAGTGAGACTCCCATAGAGTTCATTGTTAATCAGTGAGACTCCCATAGGGTTCAGCGTTAATCAATGAGACTCCCATATGGTTCAGTGTTAATGAGTGAGACTCCCTCAGGGTTCAGTGTTAATCAGTGAGACTCCCACATTGTTCAGTATTAAACAGTGAAACTCCCATAGGGTTCAGTGTTAATCAGTGAGTCTCCCACAGGGTTCAGTGTTAATCAGTGAGACTCCCATAGGGTTCAGTGTTAACCAGTGAGACTCCCAAAGGGTTCAGTGTTAATCAGTGAGACTCCCATAGGGTTCAGTGTTAATCAGTGAGACTGCCATAGGGTTCAGTGTAAATCAGTGAGACTCCCACAGGGTTCATGTGTTAATCAGTGAGACTCCCACAGGGTTCAGTGTTAATCAATGAGACTCCCATAGGGTTCAGTGTTAATCAGTGAGACTCCCACAGGGTTCAGTGTTAATCAGTGAGACTCCCACATGGTTCAGTGTTAATCAGTGATACTCCCTCAGGGTTCATGTGTTAATCAGTGATACTCCCACAGGGTTCAGTGTTAATCAGTGAGACTCCCACAGGGTTCAGTGTTAATCAGTGAGACTCCCTCAGTGTTCAATGTTCATCAGTGAGACTCCCACAGTGTTCAGTGTTATTCAGTGAGACTCCCATAGTGTTCAGTGTTAATCAGTGAGACTCCCACAGGGTTCAGTGTTAATCAGTGAGACTTCCACAGGGTTCAGTGTTAATCAGTGAGACTCCCACAGGGTTCATTGTTAATCAGTGAGACTCCCTCAGGGTGCATGTGTTAATCAGTGAGACTCCCTTAGGGTTCAGTGTTAATCAGTGAGACTCCCACAGGGTTCATGTGTTAATCAGTGAGACTCCCACAGGGTTCAGTGTTAATCAGTGAGACTCCCATAGGGTTCAGTGTTAATCAATGAGACTCCCTCAGGGTTCAGTGTTAATCACTGAGACTCCCACAGGGTTCAGTGTTAATCAGTGAGATTCCCATAGGGTTCAGTGTTAATCAGTGAGACTCCCACAGTGTTCAGTGTTAATCAGTGAGACTCCCACAGGGTTCAGTGTTAACCATTGAGACTCCCACAGGGTTCAGTGTTAATCACTGAGACTCCCACAGGGTTCATGTGTTAATCAGTGAGACTCCCACAGGGTTCAGTGTTAATCAGTGAGACTCCCATAGGGTTCAGTGTTAATCAATGAGACTCCCATAGGGTTCAGTGTTAATCAGTGAGACTCCCACAGGGTTCACTGTTAATCAGTGAGACTCCCACAGGGTTCAGTGTTAATCAGTGAGACTCCCATAGGGTTCAGTGTTAATCAGTGAGACTCCCACAGGGTTCAGTGTTAATCAGTGAGACTCCCATAGGGTTCAGTGTAAATCAGTGAGACTCCCACATGGTTCAGTGTTAATCAGTGAGACTCCCATAGGGTTCAGTGTTAATCAGTGAGACTCCCATAGGGTTCAGTGTAAATCAGTGAGACTCCCACAGGGTTCATGTGTTAATCAGTGAGACTCCCACAGGGTTCAGTGTTAATCAGTGAGACTCCCTCAGGGTTCATGTGTTAATCAGTGAGACTCCCATAGGTTTCAGTGTTAATCAGTGAGACTCCCACAGAGTTCAGTGTTAATCAGTGAGACTCCCGCAGTGTTCAATGTTAATCAGTGAGACTCCCACAGTGTTCAGTGTTAATCAGTGAGACTCCCATAGGGTTCAGTGTTAATCACTGAGACTCCCACAGGGTTCAGTGTTAATCAGTGAGACTCCCATAGGGTTCAGTGTTAATCATTGAGAATCCCATAGAGTTCAGTGTTAATCAGTGAGACTCCCATAGCGTTAAGTGTTAATCAGTGAGACTCCCATAGGGTTCATTGTTAATCAGTGAGACTCCCATAGGGTTCAGCGTTAATCAATGAGACTCCCATATGGTTCAGTGTTAATGAGTGAGACTCCCTCAGGGTTCAGTGTTAATCAGTGAGACTCCCACATTGTTCAGTATTAAACAGTGAAACTCCCACAGGGTTCAGTGTTAATCAGTGAGACTCCCTCAGGGTGCATGTGTTAATCAGTGAGACTCCCATAGGGTTCAGTGTTAATCAGTGAGACTCCCACAGGGTTCATGTGTTAATCAGTGAGACTCCCACAGGGTTCAGTGTTAATCAGTGAGACTCCCACAGTGTTCAATGTTAATCAGTGAGACTCCCACAGTGTTCAGTGTTAATCAGTGAGACTCCCATAGGGTTCAGTGTTAATCAGTGAGACTCCCACAGGGTTCATGTGTTAATCAGTGAGACTCCCACAGAGTTCAGTGTTAATCAGTGAGACTCCCACAGTGTTCAATGTTAATCAGTGAGACTCCCACAGTGTTCAGTGTTAATCAGTGAGACTCCCATAGGGTTCAGTGTTAATCACTGAGACTCCCACAGGGTTCAGTGTTAATCAGTGAGACTCCCATAGGGTTCAGTGTTAATCATTGAGAATCCCATAGAGTTCAGTGTTAATCAGTGAGACTCCCATAGGGTTAAGTGTTAATCAGTGAGACTCCCATAGGGTTCATTGTTAATCAGTGAGACTCCCATAGGGTTCAGCGTTAATCAATGAGACTCCCATATGGTTCAGTGTTAATGAGTGAGACTCCCTCAGGGTTCAGTGTTAATCAGTGAGACTCCCACATTGTTCAGTATTAAACAGTGAAACTCCCATAGGGTTCAGTGTTAATCAGTGAGTCTCCCACAGGGTTCAGTGTTAATCAGTGAGACTCCCATAGGGTTCAGTGTTAACCAGTGAGACTCCCAAAGGGTTCAGTGTTAATCAGTGAGACTCCCATAGGGTTCAGTGTTAATCAGTGAGACTGCCATAGGGTTCAGTGTAAATCAGTGAGACTCCCACAGGGTTCATGTGTTAATCAGTGAGACTCCCACAGGGTTTAGTGTTAATCAATGAGACTCCCATAGGGTTCAGTGTTAATCAGTGAGACTCCCACAGGGTTCAGTGTTAATCAGTGAGACTCCCACAGGGTTCAGTGTTAATCAGTGATACTCCCTCAGGGTTCATGTGTTAATCAGTGATACTCCCATAGGGTTCAGTGTTAATCAGTGAAACTCCCATAGGGTTCAGTGTTAATCAGTGAGACTCCCACAGGGTTCAGTGTTAATCAGTGAGACTCCCATAGGGTTCAGTGTTAATCAGTGAGACTCCCACAGGGTTCAGTGTTAATCAGTGAGACTCCCATAGGGTCCAGTGTTAATCAGTGAGACTCCCACAGGGTTCAGTGTAAATCAGTGAGACTCCCACAGGGTTCATGTGTTAATCAGTGAGACTCCCACAGGGTTCAGTGTTAATCAATGAGACTCCCATAGGGTTCAGTGTTAATCAGTGAGACTCCCACAGGGTTCAGTGTTAATCAGTGAGCCTCCCACAGGGTTCAGTGTTAATCAGTGATACTCCCTCAGGGTTCATGTGTTAATCAGTGAGACTCCCACAGGGTTCAGTGTTAATCAGTGAGACTCCCACAGAGTTCAGTGTTAATCAGTGAGACTCCCACAGTGTTCAATGTTAATCAGTGAGACTCCCACAGTGTTCAGTGTTAATCAGTGAGACTCCCATAGGGTTCAGTGTTAATCACTGAGACTCCCACAGGGTTCAGTGTTAATCAGTGAGACTCCCATAGGGTTCAGTGTTAATCATTGAGAATCCCATAGAGTTCAGTGTTAATCAGTGAGACTCCCATAGGGTTAAGTGTTAATCAGTGAGACTCCCATAGGGTTCATTGTTAATCAGTGAGTTTCCCATAGGGTTCAGTGTTAATCAATGAGACTCACATATGGTTCAGTGTTAATGAGTGAGACTCCCACAGGGTTCAGTGTTAATCAGTGAGACTCCCACATGGATCAGTGTTAAACAGTGAAACTCCCATAGGGTTCAGTGTTAATCAGTGAGTCTCCCACAGGGTTCAGTGTTAATCAGTGAGACTCCCACAGGGTTCAGTGTTAATCAGTGAGACTCCCATAGGGTTCAGTGTTAATCAGTGAGACTCCCATAGGGTTCAGTGTAAATCAGTGAGACTCCCACAGGGTTCATGTGCTAATCAGTGAGACTCCCACAGGGTTCAGTGTTAATCAATGAGACTCCCATAGGGTTCAGTGTTAATCAGTGAGACTCCCACAGGGTTCAGTGTTAATCACTGAGACTCCCACAGGGTTCAGTGTTAATCAGTGAGACTCCCATAGGGTTCAGTGTTAATCATTGAGAATCCCATAGAGTTCAGTGTTAATCAGTGAGACTCCCATAGGGTTAAGTGTTAATCAGTGAGACTCCCATAGGGTTCATTGTTAATCAGTGAGACTCCCATAGGGTTCAGCGTTAATCAATGAGACTCCCATATGGTTCAGTGTTAATGAGTGAGACTCCCTCAGGGTTCAGTGTTAATCAGTGAGACTCCCACATTGTTCAGTATTAAACAGTGAAACTCCCATAGGGTTCAGTGTTAATCAGTGAGTCTCCCACAGGGTTCAGTGTTAATCAGTGAGACTCCCATAGGGTTCAGTGTTAACCAGTGAGACTCCCAAAGGGTTCAGTGTTAATCAGTGAGACTCCCATAGGGTTCAGTGTTAATCAGTGAGACTGCCATAGGGTTCAGTGTAAATCAGTGAGACTCCCACAGGGTTCATGTGTTAATCAGTGAGACTCCCACAGGGTTTAGTGTTAATCAATGAGACTCCCATAGGGTTCAGTGTTAATCAGTGAGACTCCCACAGGGTTCAGTGTTAATCAGTGAGACTCCCACAGGGTTCAGTGTTAATCAGTGATACTCCCTCAGGGTTCATGTGTTAATCAGTGATACTCCCATAGGGTTCAGTGTTAATCAGTGAAACTCCCATAGGGTTCAGTGTTAATCAGTGAGACTCCCACAGGGTTCAGTGTTAATCAGTGAGACTCCCATAGGGTTCAGTGTTAATCAGTGAGACTCCCACAGGGTTCAGTGTTAATCAGTGAGACTCCCATAGGGTCCAGTGTTAATCAGTGAGACTCCCACAGGGTTCAGTGTAAATCAGTGAGACTCCCACAGGGTTCATGTGTTAATCAGTGAGACTCCCACAGGGTTCAGTGTTAATCAATGAGACTCCCATAGGGTTCAGTGTTAATCAGTGAGACTCCCACAGGGTTCAGTGTTAATCAGTGAGCCTCCCACAGGGTTCAGTGTTAATCAGTGATACTCCCTCAGGGTTCATGTGTTAATCAGTGAGACTCCCACAGGGTTCAGTGTTAATCAGTGAGACTCCCACAGAGTTCAGTGTTAATCAGTGAGACTCCCACAGTGTTCAATGTTAATCAGTGAGACTCCCACAGTGTTCAGTGTTACTCAGTGAGACTCCCATAGGGTTCAGTGTTAATCACTGAGACTCCCACAGGGTTCAGTGTTAATCAGTGAGACTCCCATAGGGTTCAGTGTTAATCATTGAGAATCCCATAGAGTTCAGTGTTAATCAGTGAGACTCCCATAGGGTTAAGTGTTAATCAGTGAGACTCCCATAGGGTTCATTGTTAATCAGTGAGTTTCCCATAGGGTTCAGTGTTAATCAATGAGACTCACATATGGTTCAGTGTTAATGAGTGAGACTCCCACAGGGTTCAGTGTTAATCAGTGAGACTCCCACATGGATCAGTGTTAAACAGTGAAACTCCCATAGGGTTCAGTGTTAATCAGTGAGTCTCCCACAGGGTTCAGTGTTAATCAGTGAGACTCCCACAGGGTTCAGTGTTAATCAGTGAGACTCCCATAGGGTTCAGTGTTAATCAGTGAGACTCCCATAGGGTTCAGTGTAAATCAGTGAGACTCCCACAGGGTTCATGTGCTAATCAGTGAGACTCCCACAGGGTTCAGTGTTAATCAATGAGACTCCCATAGGGTTCAGTGTTAATCAGTGAGACTCCCACAGGGTTCAGTGTTAATCAGTGAGACTCCCACAGTGTTCAGTGTTAATCAGTGAGACTCCCATAGGGTTCAGTGTTAATCAGTGAGACTCCCACAGGGTTCAGTGTTAATCAGTGAGACTTCCACAGGGTTCAGTGTTAATCAGTGAGACTCCCACAGGGTTCAGTGTTAATCAGTGAGACTCCCACAGGGTTCAGTGTTAATCAGTGAGATTCCCATAGGGTTCAGTGTAAATCAGTGAGACTCCCACAGGGTTCATGTGTTAATCAGTGAGACTCCCACAGGGTTCAGTGTTAATCAATGAGACTCCCATAGGGTTCAGTGTTAATCAGTGAGACTCCCACAGGGTTCAGTGTTAATCAGTGAGACTCCCATAGGGTTCAGTGTTAATCAGTGAGACTCCCATAGGGTTCAGTGTAAATCAGTGAGACTCCCACAGGGTTCATGTGTTAATCATTGAGACTCCCACAGGGTTCAGTGTTAATCAGTGAGACTCCCACAGGGTTCAGTGTTAATCAGTGAGGCTCCCTCAGGGTTCATGTGTTAATCAGTGAGACTCCCATAGGGTTCATTGTTAATCAGTGAGACTCCCATAGGGTTCAGCGTTAATCAATGAGACTCCCATATGGTTCAGTGTTAATGAGTGAGACTCCCTCAGGGTTCAGTGTTAATCAGTGAGACTCCCACATTGTTCAGTATTAAACAGTGAAACTCCCATAGGGTTCACTGTTAATCAGTGAGTCTCCCACAGGGTTCAGTGTTAATCAGTGAGACTCCCATAGGGTTCAGTGTTAATCAGTGAGACTCCCACAGGGTTCATGTGTTAATCAGTGAGACTCCCACAGAGTTCAGTGTTAATCAGTGAGACTCCCACAGTGTTCAATGTTAATCAGTGAGACTCCCACAGTGTTCAGTGTTAATCAGTGAGACTCCCATAGGGTTCAGTGTTAATCACTGAGACTCCCACAGGGTTCAGTGTTAATCAGTGAGACTCCCATAGGGTTCAGTGTTAATCATTGAGAATCCCATAGAGTTCAGTGTTAATCAGTGAGACTCCCATAGGGTTAAGTGTTAATCAGTGAGACTCCCATAGGGTTCATTGTTAATCAGTGAGACTCCCATAGGGTTCAGCGTTAATCAATGAGACTCCCATATGGTTCAGTGTTAATGAGTGAGACTCCCTCAGGGTTCAGTGTTAATCAGTGAGACTCCCACATTGTTCAGTATTAAACAGTGAAACTCCCATAGGGTTCACTGTTAATCAGTGAGTCTCCCACAGGGTTCAGTGTTAATCAGTGAGACTCCCATAGGGTTCAGTGTTAATCAGTGAGACTCCCACAGGGTTCATGTGTTAATCAGTGAGACTCCCACAGAGTTCAGTGTTAATCAGTGAGACTCCCACAGTGTTCAATGTTAATCAGTGAGACTCCCACAGTGTTCAGTGTTAATCAGTGAGACTCCCATAGGGTTCAGTGTTAATCACTGAGACTCCCACAGGGTTCAGTGTTAATCAGTGAGACTCCCATAGGGTTCAGTGTTAATCATTGAGAATCCCATAGAGTTCAGTGTTAATCAGTGAGACTCCCATAGGGTTAAGTGTTAATCAGTGAGACTCCCATAGGGTTCATTGTTAATCAGTGAGACTCCCATAGGGTTCAGCGTTAATCAATGAGACTCCCATATGGTTCAGTGTTAATGAGTGAGACTCCCTCAGGGTTCAGTGTTAATCAGTGAGACTCCCACATTGTTCAGTATTAAACAATGAAACTCCCATAGGGTTCAGTGTTAATCAGTGAGTCTCCCACAGGGTTCAGTGTTAATCAGTGAGACTCCCATAGGGTTCAGTGTTAACCAGTGAGACTCCCAAAGGGTTCAGTGTTAATCAGTGAGACTCCCATAGGGTTCAGTGTTAATCAGTGAGACTCCCATAGGGTTCAGTGTAAATCAGTGAGACTCCCACAGGGTTCATGTGTTAATCAGTGAGACTCCCACAGGGTTCAGTGTTAATCAATGAGACTCCCATAGGGTTCAGTGTTAATCAGTGAGACTCCCACAGGGTTCAGTGTTAATCAGTGAGACTCCCACAGGGTTCAGTGTTAATCAATGAGACTCCCATAGGGTTCAGTGTAAATCAGTGAGACTCCCACAGGGTTCATGTGTTAATCAGTGAGACTCCCACAGGGTTCAGTGTTAATCAATGAGACTCCCATAGGGTTCAGTGTTAATCAGTGAGACTCCCACAGGGTTCAGTGTTAATCAGTGATACTCCCTCAGGGTTCATGTGTTAATCAGTGAGACTCCCACAGTGTTCAGTGTTAATCAGTGAGACTCCCATAGGGTTCAGTGTTAATCAATGAGACTCCCATATGGTTCAGTGTTAATGAGTGAGACTCCCTCAGGGTTCAGTGTTAATCAGTGAGACTCCCACATTGTTCAGTATTAAACAATGAAACTCCCATAGGGTTCAGTGTTAATCAGTGAGTCTCCCACAGGGTTCAGTGTTAATCAGTGAGACTCCCATAGGGTTCAGTGTTAACCAGTGAGACTCCCAAAGGGTTCAGTGTTAATCAGTGAGACTCCCATAGGGTTCAGTGTTAATCAGTGAGACTCCCATAGGGTTCAGTGTAAATCAGTGAGACTCCCACAGGGTTCATGTGTTAATCAGTGAGACTCCCACAGGGTTCAGTGTTAATCAATGAGACTCCCATAGGGTTCAGTGTTAATCAGTGAGACTCCCACAGGGTTCAGTGTTAATCAGTGAGACTCCCACAGGGTTCAGTGTTAATCAATGAGACTCCCATAGGGTTCAGTGTAAATCAGTGAGACTCCCACAGGGTTCATGTGTTAATCAGTGAGACTCCCACAGGGTTCAGTGTTAATCAATGAGACTCCCATAGGGTTCAGTGTTAATCAGTGAGACTCCCACAGGGTTCAGTGTTAATCAGTGATACTCCCTCAGGGTTCATGTGTTAATCAGTGAGACTCCCACAGTGTTCAGTGTTAATCAGTGAGACTCCCATAGGGTTCAGTGTTAATCAGTGAGACTCCCACAGGGTTCAGTGTTAATCAGTGAGACTCCCTCAGGGTTCAGTGTTAATCAGTGAGACTCCCATAGGGTTCAGTGTTAACCAGTGAGACTCCCAAAGGGTTCAGTGTTAATCAGTGAGACTCCCATAGGGTTCAGTGTTAATCAGTGAGACTCCCATAGGGTTCAGTGTAAATCAGTGAGACTCCCACAGGGTTCATGTGTTAATCAGTGAGACTCCCACAGGGTTCAGTGTTAATCAATGAGACTCCCATAGGGTTCAGTGTTAATCAGTGAGACTCCCACAGGGTTCAGTGTTAATCAGTGAGACTCCCACAGGGTTCAGTGTTAATCAATGAGACTCCCATAGGGTTCAGTGTAAATCAGTGAGACTCCCACAGGGTTCATGTGTTAATCAGTGAGACTCCCACAGGGTTCAGTGTTAATCAATGAGACTCCCATAGGGTTCAGTGTTAATCAGTGAGACTCCCACAGGGTTCAGTGTTAATCAGTGATACTCCCTCAGGGTTCATGTGTTAATCAGTGAGACTCCCATAGGGTTCAGTGTTAATCAGTGAGACTCCCACAGGGTTCAGTGTTAATCAGTGAGGCTCCCATAGTGTTCAATGTTAATCAGTGAGACTCCCACAGTGTTCAGTGTTAATCAGTGAGACTCCCATAGGGTTCAGTGTTAATCAGTGAGACTCCCACAGGGTTCAGTGTTAATCAGTGAGACTCCCTCAGGGTTCATGTGTTAATCAGTGAGACTCCCATAGGTTTCAGTGTTAATCAGTGAGACTCCCACAGAGTTCAGTGTTAATCAGTGAGACTCCCACAGTGTTCAATGTTAATCAGTGAGACTCCCACAGTGTTCAGTGTTAATCAGTGAGACTCCCATAGGGATCAGTGTTAATCACTGAGACTCCCACAGGGTTCAGTGTTAATCAGTGAGACTCCCATAGGGTTCAGTGTAAATCAGTGAGACTCCCACAGGGTTCATGTGTTAATCAGTGAGACTCCCACAGGGTTCAGTGTTAATCAATGAGACTCCCATAGGGTTCAGTGTTAATCAGTGAGACTCCCACAGGGTTCAGTGTTAATCAGTGAGACTCCCACAGGGTTCAGTGTTAATCAGTGATAGTCCCTCAGGGTTCATGTGTTAATCAGTGAGACTCCCACAGGGTTCAGTGTTAATCAGTGAGACTCCCACAGTGTTCAATGTTCATCAGTGAGACTCCCACAGTGTTCAGTGTTATTCAGTGAGACTCCCATAGTGTTCAGTGTTAATCAGTGAGACTCCCATAGGGTTCAGTGTTAATCAGTGAGACTTCCACAGGGTTCAGTGTTAATCAGTGAGACTCCCACAGGGTTCAGTGTTAATCAGTGAGACTCCCTCAGGGTGCATGTGTTAATCAGTGAGACTCCCATAGGGTTCAGTGTTAATCAGTGAGACTCCCACAGGGTTCATGTGTTAATCAGTGAGACTCCCACAGGGTTCAGTGTTAATCAGTGAGACTCCCACAGTGTTCAGTGTTAATCAGTGAGACTCCCATAGGGTTCAGTGTTAATCAGTGAGACTCCCACAGGGTTCATGTGTTAATCGGTGAGACTCCCACAGAGTTCAGTGTTAATCAGTGAGACTCCCACAGTGTTCAATGTTAATCAGTGAGACTCCCACAGTGTTCAGTGTTAATCAGTGAGACTCCCATAGGGTTCAATGTTAATCACTGAGACTCCCACAGGGTTCAGTGTTAATCAGTGAGACTCCCATAGGGTTCAGTGTTAATCATTGAGAATCCCATAGAGTTCAGTGTTAATCAGTGAGACTCCCATAGGGTTAAGTGTTAATCAGTGAGACTCCCATAGAGTTCATTGTTAATCAGTGAGACTCCCATAGGGTTCAGCGTTAATCAATGAGACTCCCATATGGTTCAGTGTTAATGAGTGAGACTCCCTCAGGGTTCAGTGTTAATCAGTGAGACTCCCACATTGTTCAGTATTAAACAGTGAAACTCCCATAGGGTTCAGTGTTAATCAGTGAGTCTCCCACAGGGTTCAGTGTTAATCAGTGAGACTCCCTCAGGGTTCATGTGTTAATCAGTGAGACTCCCATAGGTTTCAGTGTTAATCAGTGAGACTCCCACAGAGTTCAGTGTTAATCAGTGAGACTCCCACAGTGTTCAATGTTAATCAGTGAGACTCCCACAGTGTTCAGTGTTAATCAGTGAGACTCCCATAGGGATCAGTGTTAATCACTGAGACTCCCACAGGGTTCAGTGTTAATCAGTGAGACTCCCATAGGGTTAAGTGTAAATCAGTGAGACTCCCACAGGGTTCATGTGTTAATCAGTGAGACTCCCACAGGGTTCAGTGTTAATCAATGAGACTCCCATAGGGTTCAGTGTTAATCAGTGAGACTCCCACAGGGTTCAGTGTTAATCAGTGAGACTCCCACAGGGTTCAGTGTTAATCAGTGATAGTCCCTCAGGGTTCATGTGTTAATCAGTGAGACTCCCACAGGGTTCAGTGTTAATCAGTGAGACTCCCACAGTGTTCAATGTTCATCAGTGAGACTCCCACAGTGTTCAGTGTTATTCAGTGAGACTCCCATAGTGTTCAGTGTTAATCAGTGAGACTCCCATAGGGTTCAGTGTTAATCAGTGAGACTTCCACAGGGTTCAGTGTTAATCAGTGAGACTCCCACAGGGTTCAGTGTTAATCAGTGAGACTCCCTCAGGGTGCATGTGTTAATCAGTGAGACTCCCATAGGGTTCAGTGTTAATCAGTGAGACTCCCACAGGGTTCATGTGTTAATCAGTGAGACTCCCACAGGGTTCAGTGTTAATCAGTGAGACTCCCACAGTGTTCAGTGTTAATCAGTGAGACTCCCATAGGGTTCAGTGTTAATCAGTGAGACTCCCACAGGGTTCATGTGTTAATCGGTGAGACTCCCACAAAGTTCAGTGTTAATCAGTGAGACTCCCACAGTGTTCAATGTTAATCAGTGAGACTCCCACAGTGTTCAGTGTTAATCAGTGAGACTCCCATAGGGTTCAATGTTAATCACTGAGACTCCCACAGGGTTCAGTGTTAATCAGTGAGACTCCCATAGGGTTCAGTGTTAATCATTGAGAATCCCATAGAGTTCAGTGTTAATCAGTGAGACTCCCATAGGGTTAAGTGTTAATCAGTGAGACTCCCATAGAGTTCATTGTTAATCAGTGAGACTCCCATAGGGTTCAGCGTTAATCAATGAGACTCCCATATGGTTCAGTGTTAATGAGTGAGACTCCCTCAGGGTTCAGTGTTAATCAGTGAGACTCCCACATTGTTCAGTATTAAACAGTGAAACTCCCATAGGGTTCAGTGTTAATCAGTGAGTCTCCCACAGGGTTCAGTGTTAATCAGTGAGACTCCCATAGGGTTCAGTGTTAACCAGTGAGACTCCCAAAGGGTTCAGTGTTAATCAGTGAGACTCCCATAGGGTTCAGTGTTAATCAGTGAGACTGCCATAGGGTTCAGTGTAAATCAGTGAGACTCCCACAGGGTTCATGTGTTAATCAGTGAGACTCCCACAGGGTTCAGTGTTAATCAATGAGACTCCCATAGGGTTCAGTGTTAATCAGTGAGACTCCCACAGGGTTCAGTGTTAATCAGTGAGACTCCCACATGGTTCAGTGTTAATCAGTGATACTCCCTCAGGGTTCATGTGTTAATCAGTGATACTCCCACAGGGTTCAGTGTTAATCAGTGAGACTCCCACAGGGTTCAGTGTTAATCAGTGAGACTCCCTCAGTGTTCAATGTTCATCAGTGAGACTCCCACAGTGTTCAGTGTTATTCAGTGAGACTCCCATAGTGTTCAGTGTTAATCAGTGAGACTCCCATAGGGTTCAGTGTTAATCAGTGAGACTTCCACAGGGTTCAGTGTTAATCAGTGAGACTCCCACAGGGTTCAGTGTTAATCAGTGAGACTCCCTCAGGGTGCATGTGTTAATCAGTGAGACTCCCTTAGGGTTCAGTGTTAATCAGTGAGACTCCCACAGGGTTCATGTGTTAATCAGTGAGACTCCCACAGGGTTCAGTGTTAATCAGTGAGACTCCCATAGGGTTCAGTGTTAATCAATGAGACTCCCTCAGGGTTCAGTGTTAATCACTGAGACTCCCACAGGGTTCAGTGTTAATCAGTGAGATTCCCATAGGGTTCAGTGTTAATCAGTGAGACTCCCACAGTGTTCAGTGTTAATCAGTGAGACTCCCACAGGGTTCAGTGTTAACCATTGAGACTCCCACAGGGTTCAGTGTTAATCACTGAGACTCCCACAGGGTTCATGTGTTAATCAGTGAGACTCCCACAGGGTTCAGTGTTAATCAGTGAGACTCCCATAGGGTTCAGTGTTAATCAATGAGACTCCCATAGGGTTCAGTGTTAATCAGTGAGACTCCCACAGGGTTCACTGTTAATCAGTGAGACTCCCACAGGGTTCAGTGTTAATCAGTGAGACTCCCATAGGGTTCAGTGTTAATCAGTGAGACTCCCACAGGGTTCAGTGTTAATCAGTGAGACTCCCATAGGGTTCAGTGTAAATCAGTGAGACTCCCACATGGTTCAGTGTTAATCAGTGAGACTCCCATAGGGTTCAGTGTTAATCAGTGAGACTCCCATAGGGTTCAGTGTAAATCAGTGAGACTCCCACAGGGTTCATGTGTTAATCAGTGAGACTCCCACAGGGTTCAGTGTTAATCAGTGAGACTCCCTCAGGGTTCATGTGTTAATCAGTGAGACTCCCATAGGTTTCAGTGTTAATCAGTGAGACTCCCACAGAGTTCAGTGTTAATCAGTGAGACTCCCGCAGTGTTCAATGTTAATCAGTGAGACTCCCACAGTGTTCAGTGTTAATCAGTGAGACTCCCATAGGGTTCAGTGTTAATCACTGAGACTCCCACAGGGTTCAGTGTTAATCAGTGAGACTCCCATAGGGTTCAGTGTTAATCATTGAGAATCCCATAGAGTTCAGTGTTAATCAGTGAGACTCCCATAGCGTTAAGTGTTAATCAGTGAGACTCCCATAGGGTTCATTGTTAATCAGTGAGACTCCCATAGGGTTCAGCGTTAATCAATGAGACTCCCATATGGTTCAGTGTTAATGAGTGAGACTCCCTCAGGGTTCAGTGTTAATCAGTGAGACTCCCACATTGTTCAGTATTAAACAGTGAAACTCCCACAGGGTTCAGTGTTAATCAGTGAGACTCCCTCAGGGTGCATGTGTTAATCAGTGAGACTCCCATAGGGTTCAGTGTTAATCAGTGAGACTCCCACAGGGTTCATGTGTTAATCAGTGAGACTCCCACAGGGTTCAGTGTTAATCAGTGAGACTCCCACAGTGTTCAATGTTAATCAGTGAGACTCCCACAGTGTTCAGTGTTAATCAGTGAGACTCCCATAGGGTTCAGTGTTAATCAGTGAGACTCCCACAGGGTTCATGTGTTAATCAGTGAGACTCCCACAGAGTTCAGTGTTAATCAGTGAGACTCCCACAGTGTTCAATGTTAATCAGTGAGACTCCCACAGTGTTCAGTGTTAATCAGTGAGACTCCCATAGGGTTCAGTGTTAATCACTGAGACTCCCACAGGGTTCAGTGTTAATCAGTGAGACTCCCATAGGGTTCAGTGTTAATCATTGAGAATCCCATAGAGTTCAGTGTTAATCAGTGAGACTCCCATAGGGTTAAGTGTTAATCAGTGAGACTCCCATAGGGTTCATTGTTAATCAGTGAGACTCCCATAGGGTTCAGCGTTAATCAATGAGACTCCCATATGGTTCAGTGTTAATGAGTGAGACTCCCTCAGGGTTCAGTGTTAATCAGTGAGACTCCCACATTGTTCAGTATTAAACAGTGAAACTCCCATAGGGTTCAGTGTTAATCAGTGAGTCTCCCACAGGGTTCAGTGTTAATCAGTGAGACTCCCATAGGGTTCAGTGTTAACCAGTGAGACTCCCAAAGGGTTCAGTGTTAATCAGTGAGACTCCCATAGGGTTCAGTGTTAATCAGTGAGACTGCCATAGGGTTCAGTGTAAATCAGTGAGACTCCCACAGGGTTCATGTGTTAATCAGTGAGACTCCCACAGGGTTTAGTGTTAATCAATGAGACTCCCATAGGGTTCAGTGTTAATCAGTGAGACTCCCACAGGGTTCAGTGTTAATCAGTGAGACTCCCACAGGGTTCAGTGTTAATCAGTGATACTCCCTCAGGGTTCATGTGTTAATCAGTGATACTCCCACAGGGTTTAGTGTTAATCAGTGAGACTCCCACAGGGTTCAGTGTTAATCAGTGAGACTCCCACAGTGTTCAATGTTCATCAGTGAGACTCCCACAGTTTTCAGTGTTATTCAGTGAGACTCCCATAGTGTTCAGTGTTAATCAGTGAGACTCCCATAGGGTTCAGTGTTAATCAGTGAGAATTCGACAGGCTTCAGTGTTAATCAGTGAGACTCCCACAGGGTTCAGTGTTAATCAGTGAGACTCCCTCAGGGTGCATGTGTTAATCAGTGAGACTCCCATAGGGTTCAGTGTTAATCAGTGAGACTCCCACAGGGTTCATGTGTTAATCAGTGAGACTCCCACAGGGTTCAGTGTTAATCAGTGAGACTCCCATAGGGTTCAGTGTTAATCAATGAGACTCCCTCAGGGTTCAGTGTTAATCACTGAGACTCCCACAGGGTTCAGTGTTAATCAGTGAGATTCCCATAGGGTTCAGTGTTAATCAGTGAGACTCCCACAGTGTTCAGTGTTAATCAGTGAGACTCCCACAGGGTTCAGTGTTAATCATTGAGACTCCCACAGGGTTCAGTGTTAATCAGTGAGACTCCCATAGGGTTCAGTGTTAATCAATGAGATTCCCATAGGGTTCAGTGTTAATCAGTGAGACTCCCACAGTGTTCAGTGTTAATCAGTGAGACTCCCACAGGGTTCAGTGTTAATCATTGAGACTCCCACAGGGTTCAGTGTTAATCAGTGATACTCCCATAGGGTTCAGTGTTAATCAATGAGACTCACATAGGGTTCAGTGTTAATCAGTGAGACTCCCACAGGGTTCACTGTTAATCAGTGAGACTCCCACAGGGTTCAGTGTTAATCAGTGAGACTCCCATAGGGTTCAGTGTTAATCAGTGAGACTCCCACAGGGTTCAGTGTTAATCAGTGAGACTCCCATAGGGTTCAGTGTAAATCAGTGAGACTCCCACATGGTTCAGTGTTAATCAGTGAGACTCCCATAGGGTTCAGTGTTAATCAGTGAGACTCCCATAGGGTTCAGTGTAAATCAGTGAGACTCCCACAGGGTTCATGTGTTAATCAGTGAGACTCCCACAGGGTTCAGTGTTAATCAGTGAGACTCCCTCAGGGTTCATGTGTTAATCAGTGAGACTCCCATAGGTTTCAGTGTTAATCAGTGAGACTCCCACAGAGTTCAGTGTTAATCAGTGAGACTCCCACAGTGTTCAATGTTAATCAGTGAGACTCCCACAGTGTTCAGTGTTAATCAGTGAGACTCCCAAAGGGTTCAGTGTTAATCACTGAGACTCCCACAGGGTTCAGTGTTAATCAGTGAGACTCCCATAGGGTTCAGTGTTAATCATTGAGAATCCCATAGAGTTCAGTGTTAATCAGTGAGACTCCCATAGCGTAAAGTGTTAATCAGTGAGACTCCCATAGGGTTCATTGTTAATTAGTGAGACTCCCACAGGGTTCAGCGTTAATCAATGAGACTCCCATATGGTTCAGTGTTAATGAGTGAGACTCCCTCAGGGTTCAGTGTTAATCAGTGAGACTCCCACATTGTTCAGTATTAAACAGTGAAACTCCCATAGGGTTCAGTGTTAATCAGTGAGTCTCCCACAGGGTTCAGTGTTAATCAGTGAGACTCCCATAGGGTTCAGTGTTAACCAGTGAGACTCCCAAAGGGTTCAGTGTTAATTAGTGAGACTCCCATAGGGTTCAGTGTTAATCAGTGAGACTCCCATAGGGTTCAGTGTAATTCAGTGAGACTCCCACAGGGTTCATGTGTTAATCAGTGAGACTCCCACAGGGTTCAGTGTTAATCAATGAGACTCCCATAGGGTTCAGTGTTAATCAGTGAGACTCCCACAGGGTTCAGTGTTAATCAGTGAGACTCCCACAGGGTTCAGTGTTAATCAGTGAGACTCCCACAGGGTTCAGTGTTAATCAGTGAGACTCCCACAGTGTTCAATGTTCATCAGTGAGACTCCCACAGTGGTCAGTGTTATTCAGTGAGACTCCCATAGTGTTCAGTGTTAATCAGTGAGACTCCCATAGGGTTCAGTGTTAATCAGTGAGACTTCCACAGGGTTCAGTGTTAATCAGTGAGACTCCCACAGGGTTCAGTGTTAATCAATGAGACTCCCTCAGGGTGCATGTGTTAATCAGTGAGACTCCCATAGGGTTCAGTGTTAATCAGTGAGACTCCCACAGGGTTCATGTGTTAATCAGTGAGACTCCCCCAGGGTTCAGTGTTAATCAGTGAGACTCCCATAGGGTTCAGTGTTAATCAATGAGACTCCCTCAGGGATCAGTGTTAATCACTGAGACTCCCACAGGGTTCAGTGTTAATCAGTGAGATTCCCATAGGGTTCAGTGTTAATCAGTGAGACTCCCACAGTGTTCAGTGTTAATCAGTGAGACTCCCACAGGGTTCAGTGTTAATCAGTGAGACTCCCACAGGGTTCAGTGTTAATCACTGAGACTCCCACAGGGTTCATGTGTTAATCAGTGAGACTCCCACAGGGTTCAGTGTTAATCAGTGAGACTCCCATAGGGTTCAGTGTTAATCAATGAGACTCCCATAGGGTTCAGTGTTAATCAGTGAGACTCCCACAGGGTTCACTGTTAATCAGTGAGACTCCCACAGGGTTCAGTGTTAATCAGTGAGACTCCCATAGGGTTCAGTGTTAATCAGTGAGACTCCCACAGGGTTCAGTGTTAATCAGTGAGACTCCCATAGGGTTCAGTGTAAATCAGTGAGACTCCCACATGGTTCAGTGTTAATCAGTGAGACTCCCATAGGGTTCAGTGTTAACTAGTGAGACTCCCAAAGGGTTCAGTGTTAATCAGTGAGACTCCCATAGGGTTCAGTGTTAATCAGTGAGACTCCCATAGGGTTCAGTGTAAATCAGTGAGACTCCCACAGGGTTCATGTGTTAATCAGTGAGACTCCCACAGGGTTCAGTGTTAATCAATGAGACTCCCATAGGGTTCAGTGTTAATCAGTGAGACTCCCACAGGGTTCAGTGTTAATCAGTGAGACTCCCACAGGGTTCAGTGTTAATCAGTGATACTCCCTCAGGGTTCATGTGTTAATCAGTGATACTCCCACAGGGTTCAGTGTTAATCAGTGAGACTCCCACAGGGTTCAGTGTTAATCAGTGAGACTCCCACAGTGTTCAATGTTCATCAGTGAGACTCCCACAGTGTTCAGTGTTATTCAGTGAGACTCCCATAGTGTTCAGTGTTAATCAGTGAGACTCCCATAGGGTTCAGTGTTAATCAGTGAGACTTCCACAGGGTTCAGTGTTAATCAGTGAGACTCCCACAGGGTTCAGTGTTAATCAATGAGACTCCCTCAGGGTGCATGTGTTAATCAGTGAGACTCCCATAGGGTTCAGTGTTAATCAGTGAGACTCCCACAGGGTTCATGTGTTAATCAGTGAGACTCCCACAGGGTTCAGTATTAATCAGTGAGACTCCCATAGGGTTCAGTGTTAATCAATGAGACTCCCTCATGGATCAGTGTTAATCACTGAGACTCCCACAGGGTTCAGTGTTAATCAGTGAGATTCCCATAGGGTTCAGTGTTAATCAGTGAGACTCCCACAGTGTTCAGTGTTAATCAGTGAGACTCCCACAGGGTTCAGTGTTAATCAGTGAGACTCCCACAGGGTTCAGTGTTAATCACTGAGACTCCCACAGGGTTCATGTGTTAATCAGTGAGACTCCCACAGGGTTCAGTGTTAATCAATGAGACTCCCATAGGGTTCAGTGTTAATCAATGAGACTCCCATAGGGTTCAGTGTTAATCAGTGAGACTCCCACAGGGTTCACTGTTAATCAGTGAGACTCCCACAGGGTTCAGTGTTAATCAGTGAGACTCCCATAGGGTTCAGTGTTAATCAGTGAGACTCCCACATGGTTCAGTGTTAATCAGTGAGACTCCCATAGGGTTCAGTGTTAATCAGTGAGACTCCCATAGGGTTCAGTGTAAATCAGTGAGACTCCCACAGGGTTCATGTGTTAATCAGTGAGACTCCCACAGGGTTCAGTGTTAATCAGTGAGACTCCCTCAGGGTTCATGTGTTAATCAGTGAGACTCCCATAGGTTTCAGTGTTAATCAGTGAGACTCCCACAGAGTTCAGTGTTAATCAGTGAGACTCCCACAGTGTTCAATGTTAATCAGTGAGTCTCCCACAGTGTTCAGTGTTAATCAGTGAGACTCCCATAGGGTTCAGTGTTAATCACTGAGACTCCCACAGGGTTCAGTGTTAATCAGTGAGACTCCCATAGGGTTCAGTGTTAATGATTGAGAATCCCATAGAGTTCAGTGTTAATCAGTGAGACTCCCATAGCGTCAAGTGTTAATCAGTGAGACTCCCATAGGGTTCATTGTTAATCAGTGAGACTCCCATAGGGTTCAGCGTTAATCAGTGAGACTCCCATATGGTTCAGTGTTAATGAGTGAGACTCCCTCAGGGTTCAGTGTTAATCAGTGAGACTCCCACATTGTTCAGTATTAAACAGTGAAACTCCCATAGGGTTCAGTGTTAATCAGTGAGTCTCCCACAGTGTTCAGTGTTAATCAGTGAGACTCCCATAGGGTTCAGTGTTAACCAGTGAGACTCCCAAAGGGTTCAGTGTTAATCAGTGAGACTCCCATAGGGTTCAGTGTTAATCAGTGAGACTCCCATAGGGTTCAGTGTAAATCAGTGAGACTCCCACAGGGTTCATGTGTTAATCAGTGAGACTCCCACAGGGTTCAGTGTTAATCAATGAGACTCCCATAGGGTTCAGTGTTAATCAGTGAGACTCCCACAGGGTTCAGTGTTAATCAGTGAGACTCCCACAGGGTTCAGTGTTAATCAGTGATACTCCCTCAGGGTTCATGTGTTAATCAGTGATACTCCCACAGGGTTCAGTGTTAATCAGTGAGACTCCCACAGGGTTCAGTGTTAATCAGTGAGACTCCCACAGTGTTCAATGTTCATCAGTGAGACTCCCACAGTGTTCAGTGTTATTCAGTGAGACTCCCATAGTGTTCAGTGTTAATCAGTGAGACTCCCATAGGGTTCAGTGTTAATCAGTGAGACTCCCATAGGGTTCAGTGTTAATGAGTGAGACTCCCTCAGGGTTCAGTGTTAATCAGTGAGACTCCCACATTGTTCAGTATTAAACAGTGAAACTCCCATAGGGTTCAGTGTTAATCAGTGAGTCTCCCACAGTGTTCAGTGTTAATCAGTGAGACTCCCATAGGGTTCAGTGTTAACCAGTGAGACTCCCAAAGGGTTCAGTGTTAATCAGTGAGACTCCCATAGGGTTCAGTGTTAATCAGTGAGACTCCCATAGGGTTCAGTGTAAATCAGTGAGACTCCCACAGGGTTCATGTGTTAATCAGTGAGACTCCCACAGGGTTCAGTGTTAATCAGTGAGACTCCCTCAGGGTTCATGTGTTAATCAGTGAGACTCCCATAGGTTTCAGTGTTAATCAGTGAGACTCCCACAGAGTTCAGTGTTAATCAGTGAGACTCCCACAGTGTTCAATGTTAATCAGTGAGACTCCCACAGTGTTCAGTGTTAATCAGTGAGATTCCCATAGGGTTCAGTGTTAATCACTGAGACTCCCACAGGGTTCAGTGTTAATCAGTGAGACTCCCATAGGGTTCAGTGTTAATCATTGAGAATCCCATAGAGTTCAGTGTTAATCAGTGAGACTCCCATAGCGTTAAGTGTTAATCAGTGAGACTCCCATAGGGTTCATTGTTAATCAGTGAGACTCCCATAGGGTTCAGCGTTAATCAATGAGACTCCCATATGGTTCAGTGTTAATGAGTGAGACTCCCTCAGGGTTCAGTGTTAATCAGTGAGACTCCCACATTGTTCAGTATTAAACAGTGAAACTCCCATAGGGTTCAGTGTTAATCAGTGAGTCTCCCACAGTGTTCAGTGTTAATCAGTGAGACTCCCATAGGGTTCAGTGTTAACCAGTGAGACTCCCAAAGGGTTCAGTGTTAATCAGTGAGACTCCCATAGGGTTCAGTGTTAATCAGTGAGACTCCCATAGGGTTCAGTGTAAATCAGTGAGACTCCCACAGGGTTCATGTGTTAATCAGTGAGACTCCCACAGGGTTCAGTGTTAATCAATGAGACTCCCATAGGGTTCAGTGTTAATCAGTGAGACTCCCACAGGGTTCAGTGTTAATCAGTGAGACTCCCACAGGGTTCAGTGTTAATCAGTGATACTCCCTCAGGGTTCATGTGTTAATCAGTGATACTCCCACAGGGTTCAGTGTTAATCAGTGAGACTCCCACAGGGTTCAGTGTTAATCAGTGAGACTCCCACAGTGTTCAATGTTCATCAGTGAGACTCCCACAGTGTTCAGTGTTATTCAGTGAGACTCCCATAGTGTTCAGTGTTAATCAGTGAGACTCCCATAGGGTTCAGTGTTAATCAGTGAGACTCCCATAGGGTTCAGTGTTAATGAGTGAGACTCCCTCAGGGTTCAGTGTTAATCAGTGAGACTCCCACATTGTTCAGTATTAAACAGTGAAACTCCCATAGGGTTCAGTGTTAATCAGTGAGTCTCCCACAGTGTTCAGTGTTAATCAGTGAGACTCCCATAGGGTTCAGTGTTAACCAGTGAGACTCCCAAAGGGTTCAGTGTTAATCAGTGAGACTCCCATAGGGTTCAGTGTTAATCAGTGAGACTCCCATAGGGTTCAGTGTAAATCAGTGAGACTCCCACAGGGTTCATGTGTTAATCAGTGAGACTCCCACAGGGTTCAGTGTTAATCAGTGAGACTCCCTCAGGGTTCATGTGTTAATCAGTGAGACTCCCATAGGTTTCAGTGTTAATCAGTGAGACTCCCACAGAGTTCAGTGTTAATCAGTGAGACTCCCACAGTGTTCAATGTTAATCAGTGAGACTCCCACAGTGTTCAGTGTTAATCAGTGAGATTCCCATAGGGTTCAGTGTTAATCACTGAGACTCCCACAGGGTTCAGTGTTAATCAGTGAGACTCCCATAGGGTTCAGTGTTAATCATTGAGAATCCCATAGAGTTCAGTGTTAATCAGTGAGACTCCCATAGCGTTAAGTGTTAATCAGTGAGACTCCCATAGGGTTCATTGTTAATCAGTGAGACTCCCATAGGGTTCAGCGTTAATCAATGAGACTCCCATATGGTTCAGTGTTAATGAGTGAGACTCCCTCAGGGTTCAGTGTTAATCAGTGAGACTCCCACATTGTTCAGTATTAAACAGTGAAACTCCCATAGGGTTCAGTGTTAATCAGTGAGTCTCCCACAGGGTTCAGTGTTAATCAGTGAGACTCCCATAGGGTTCAGTGTTAACCAGTGAGACTCCCAAAGGGTTCAGTGTTAATCAGTGAGACTCCCATAGGGTTCATTGTTAATCAGTGAGACTCCCATAGGGTTCAGTGTAAATCAATGAAACTCCCACAGGGTTCATGTGTTAATCAGTGAGACTCCCACAGGGTTCAGTGTTAATCAATGAGACTCCCATAGGGTTCAGTGTTAATCAGTGAGACTCCCACAGGGTTCAGTGTTAATCAGTGAGACTCCCACAGGGTTCAGTGTTAATCAGTGATACTCCCTCAGGGTTCATGTGTTAATCAGTGAGACTCCCATAGGGTTCAGTGTTAATCACTGAGACTCCCACAGGGTTCAGTGTTAATCAGTGAGACTCCCATAGGGTTCAGTGTTAATCATTGAGAATCCCATAGAGTTCAGTGTTAATCAGTGAGACTCCCATAGCGTTAAGTGTTAATCAGTGAGACTCCCATAGGGTTCATTGTTAATCAGTGAGACTCCCATAGGGTTCAGCGTTAATCAATGAGACTCCCATATGGTTCAGTGTTAATGAGTGAGACTCCCTCAGGGTTCAGTGTTAATCAGTGAGACTCCCACATTGTTCAGTATTAAACAGTGAAACTCCCATAGGGTTCAGTGTTAATCAGTGAGTCTCCCACAGGGTTCAGTGTTAATCAGTGAGACTCCCATAGGGTTCAGTGTTAACCAGTGAGACTCCCAAAGGGTTCAGTGTTAATCAGTGAGACTCCCATAGGGTTCATTGTTAATCAGTGAGACTCCCATAGGGTTCAGTGTAAATCAATGAAACTCCCACAGGGTTCATGTGTTAATCAGTGAGACTCCCACAGGGTTCAGTGTTAATCAATGAGACTCCCATAGGGTTCAGTGTTAATCAGTGAGACTCCCACAGGGTTCAGTGTTAATCAGTGAGACTCCCACAGGGTTCAGTGTTAATCAGTGATACTCCCTCAGGGTTCATGTGTTAATCAGTTATACTCCCACAGGGTTCAGTGTTAATCAGTGAGACTCCCACAGGGTTCAGTGTTAATCAGTGAGACTCCCACAGTGTTCAATGTTCATCAGTGAGACTCCCACAGTGTTCAGTGTTATTCAGTGAGACTCCCATAGTGTTCAGTGTTAATCAGTGAGACTCCCATAGGGTTCAGTGTTAATCAGTGAGACTTCCACAGGGTTCAGTGTTAATCAGTGAGACTCCCACAGGGTTCCGTGTTAATCAATGAGATTCCCTCAGGGTGCATGTGTTAATCAGTGAGACTCCCATAGGGTTCAGTGTTAATCAGTGAGACTCCCACAGGGTTCATGTGTTAATCAGTGAGACTCCCACAGGGTTCAGTGTTAATCAGTGAGACTCCCATAGGGTTCAGTGTTAATCAATGAGACTCCCTCAGGGATCAGTGTTAATCACTGAGACTCCCACAGGGTTCAGTGTTAATCAGTGCGATTCCCATAGGGTTCAGTGTTAATCAGTGAGACTCCCACAGTGTTCAGTGTTAATCAGTGAGACTCCCACAGGGTTCAGTGTTAATCAGTGAGACTCCCACAGGGTTCAGTGTTAATCACTGAGACTCCCACAGGGTTCATGTGTTAATCAGTGAGACTCCCACAGGGTTCAGTGTTAATCAGTGAGACTCCCATAGGGTTCAGTGTTAATCAGTGAGACTCCCACAGGGTTCACTGTTAATCAGTGAGACTCCCACAGGGTTCAGTGTTAATCAGTGAGACTCCCACAGGGTTCACTGTTAATCAGTGAGACTCCCACAGGGTTCAGTGTTAATCAGTGAGACTCCCATAGTGTTCAGTGTTAATCAGTGAGACTCCCATAGGGTTCAGTGTTAATCAGTGAGACTTCCACAGGGTTCAGTGTTAATCAGTGAGACTCCCACAGGGTTCCGTGTTAATCAATGAGATTCCCTCAGGGTGCATGTGTTAATCAGTGAGACTCCCATAGGGTTCAGTGTTAACCAGTGAGACTCCCAAAGGGTTCAGTGTTAATCAGTGAGACTCCCATAGGGTTCATTGTTAATCAGTGAGACTCCCATAGGGTTCAGTGTAAATCAATGAAACTCCCACAGGGTTCATGTGTTAATCAGTGAGACTCCCACAGGGTTCAGTGTTAATCAATGAGACTCCCATAGGGTTCAGTGTTAATCAGTGAGACTCCCACAGGGTTCAGTGTTAATCAGTGAGACTCCCACAGGGTTCAGTGTTAATCAGTGATACTCCCTCAGGGTTCATGTGTTAATCAGTTATACTCCCACAGGGTTCAGTGTTAATCAGTGAGACTCCCACAGGGTTCAGTGTTAATCAGTGAGACTCCCACAGTGTTCAATGTTCATCAGTGAGACTCCCACAGTGTTCAGTGTTATTCAGTGAGACTCCCATAGTGTTCAGTGTTAATCAGTGAGACTCCCATAGGGTTCAGTGTTAATCAGTGAGACTTCCACAGGGTTCAGTGTTAATCAGTGAGACTCCCACAGGGTTCCGTGTTAATCAATGAGATTCCCTCAGGGTGCATGTGTTAATCAGTGAGACTCCCATAGGGTTCAGTGTTAATCAGTGAGACTCCCACAGGGTTCATGTGTTAATCAGTGAGACTCCCACAGGGTTCAGTGTTAATCAGTGAGCATCCCATAGGGTTCAGTATTAATCAATAAGACTCCCTCAGGGATCAGTGTTAATCACTGAGACTCCCACAGGGTTCAGTGTTAATCAGTGCGATTCCCATAGGGTTCAGTGTTAATCAGTGAGACTCCCACAGTGTTCAGTGTTAATCAGTGAGACTCCCACAGGGTTCAGTGTTAATCAGTGAGACTCCCACAGGGTTCAGTGTTAATCACTGAGACTCCCACAGGGTTCATGTGTTAATCAGTGAGACTCCCACAGGGTTCAGTGTTAATCAGTGAGACTCCCATAGGGTTCAGTGTTAATCAATGAGACTCCCATAGGGTTCAGTGTTAATCAGTGAGACTCCCACAGGGTTCACTGTTAATCAGTGAGACTCCCACAGGGTTCAGTGTTAATCAGTGAGACTCCCATAGGGTTCAGTGTTAATCAGTGAGACTCCCACAGGGTTCAGTGTTAATCAGTGAGACTCCCATAGGGTTCAGTGTAAATCAGTGAGTCTCCCACAGGGTTCAGTGTTAATCAGTGAGACTCCCATAGGGTTCAGTGTTAACCAGTGAGACTCCCAAAGGGTTCAGTGTTAATCAGTGAGACTCCCATAGGGTTCATTGTTAATCAGTGAGACTCCCATAGGGTTCAGTGTAAATCAATGAAACTCCCACAGGGTTCATGTGTTAATCAGTGAGACTCCCACAGGGTTCAGTGTTAATCAATGAGACTCCCATAGGGTTCAGTGTTAATCAGTGAGACTCCCACAGGGTTCAGTGTTAATCAGTGAGACTCCCACAGGGTTCAGTGTTAATCAGTGATACTCCCTCAGGGTTCATGTGTTAATCAGTTATACTCCCACAGGGTTCAGTGTTAATCAGTGAGACTCCCACAGGGTTCAGTGTTAATCAGTGAGACTCCCACAGTGTTCAATGTTCATCAGTGAGACTCCCACAGTGTTCAGTGTTATTCAGTGAGACTCCCATAGTGTTCAGTGTTAATCAGTGAGACTCCCATAGGGTTCAGTGTTAATCAGTGAGACTTCCACAGGGTTCAGTGTTAATCAGTGAGACTCCCACAGGGTTCCGTGTTAATCAATGAGATTCCCTCAGGGTGCATGTGTTAATCAGTGAGACTCCCATAGGGTTCAGTGTTAATCAGTGAGACTCCCACAGGGTTCATGTGTTAATCAGTGAGACTCCCACAGGGTTCAGTGTTAATCAGTGAGACTCCCATAGGGTTCAGTGTTAATCAATGAGACTCCCTCAGGGATCAGTGTTAATCACTGAGACTCCCACAGGGTTCAGTGTTAATCAGTGCGATTCCCATAGGGTTCAGTGTTAATCAGTGAGACTCCCACAGTGTTCAGTGTTAATCAGTGAGACTCCCACAGGGTTCAGTGTTAATCAGTGAGACTCCCACAGGGTTCAGTGTTAATCACTGAGACTCCCACAGGGTTCATGTGTTAATCAGTGAGACTCCCACAGGGTTCAGTGTTAATCAGTGAGACTCCCATAGGGTTCAGTGTTAATCAATGAGACTCCCATAGGGTTCAGTGTTAATCAGTGAGACTCCCACAGGGTTCACTGTTAATCAGTGAGACTCCCACAGGGTTCAGTGTTAATCAGTGAGACTCCCATAGGGTTCAGTGTTAATCAGTGAGACTCCCACAGGGTTCAGTGTTAATCAGTGAGACTCCCATAGGGTTCAGTGTAAATCAGTGAGACTCCCACATGGTTCAGTGTTAATCAGTGAGACTCCCATAGGGTTCAGTGTAAATCAGTGAGACTCCCACATGGTTCAGTGTTAATCAGTGAGTCTCCCACAGGGTTCAGTGTTAATCAGTGAGACTCCCATAGGGTTCAGTGTTAACCAGTGAGACTCCCAAAGGGTTCAGTGTTAATCAGTGAGACTCCCATAGGGTTCATTGTTAATCAGTGAGACTCCCATAGGGTTCAGTGTAAATCAATGAAACTCCCACAGGGTTCATGTGTTAATCAGTGAGACTCCCACAGGGTTCAGTGTTAATCAATGAGACTCCCATAGGGTTCAGTGTTAATCAGTGAGACTCCCACAGGGTTCAGTGTTAATCAGTGAGACTCCCACAGGGTTCAGTGTTAATCAGTGATACTCCCTCAGGGTTCATGTGTTAATCAGTGAGACTCCCATAGGGTTCAGTGTTAATCACTGAGACTCCCACAGGGTTCAGTGTTAATCAGTGAGACTCCCATAGGGTTCAGTGTTAATCATTGAGAATCCCATAGAGTTCAGTGTTAATCAGTGAGACTCCCATAGCGTTAAGTGTTAATCAGTGAGACTCCCATAGGGTTCATTGTTAATCAGTGAGACTCCCATAGGGTTCAGCGTTAATCAATGAGACTCCCATATGGTTCAGTGTTAATGAGTGAGACTCCCTCAGGGTTCAGTGTTAATCAGTGAGACTCCCACATTGTTCAGTATTAAACAGTGAAACTCCCATAGGGTTCAGTGTTAATCAGTGAGTCTCCCACAGGGTTCAGTGTTAATCAGTGAGACTCCCATAGGGTTCAGTGTTAACCAGTGAGACTCCCAAAGGGTTCAGTGTTAATCAGTGAGACTCCCATAGGGTTCATTGTTAATCAGTGAGACTCCCATAGGGTTCAGTGTAAATCAATGAAACTCCCACAGGGTTCATGTGTTAATCAGTGAGACTCCCACAGGGTTCAGTGTTAATCAATGAGACTCCCATAGGGTTCAGTGTTAATCAGTGAGACTCCCACAGGGTTCAGTGTTAATCAGTGAGACTCCCACAGGGTTCAGTGTTAATCAGTGATACTCCCTCAGGGTTCATGTGTTAATCAGTTATACTCCCACAGGGTTCAGTGTTAATCAGTGAGACTCCCACAGGGTTCAGTGTTAATCAGTGAGACTCCCACAGTGTTCAATGTTCATCAGTGAGACTCCCACAGTGTTCAGTGTTATTCAGTGAGACTCCCATAGTGTTCAGTGTTAATCAGTGAGACTCCCATAGGGTTCAGTGTTAATCAGTGAGACTTCCACAGGGTTCAGTGTTAATCAGTGAGACTCCCACAGGGTTCCGTGTTAATCAATGAGATTCCCTCAGGGTGCATGTGTTAATCAGTGAGACTCCCATAGGGTTCAGTGTTAATCAGTGAGACTCCCACAGGGTTCATGTGTTAATCAGTGAGACTCCCACAGGGTTCAGTGTTAATCAGTGAGACTCCCATAGGGTTCAGTGTTAATCAATGAGACTCCCTCAGGGATCAGTGTTAATCACTGAGACTCCCACAGGGTTCAGTGTTAATCAGTGCGATTCCCATAGGGTTCAGTGTTAATCAGTGAGACTCCCACAGTGTTCAGTGTTAATCAGTGAGACTCCCACAGGGTTCAGTGTTAATCAGTGAGACTCCCACAGGGTTCAGTGTTAATCACTGAGACTCCCACAGGGTTCATGTGTTAATCAGTGAGACTCCCACAGGGTTCAGTGTTAATCAGTGAGACTCCCATAGGGTTCAGTGTTAATCAATGAGACTCCCATAGGGTTCAGTGTTAATCAGTGAGACTTCCACAGGGTTCAGTGTTAATCAGTGAGACTCCCACAGGGTTCCGTGTTAATCAATGAGATTCCCTCAGGGTGCATGTGTTAATCAGTGAGACTCCCATAGGGTTCAGTGTTAATCAGTGAGACTCCCACAGGGTTCATGTGTTAATCAGTGAGACTCCCACAGGGTTCAGTGTTAATCAGTGAGACTCCCATAGGGTTCAGTGTTAATCAATGAGACTCCCTCAGGGATCAGTGTTAATCACTGAGACTCCCACAGGGTTCAGTGTTAATCAGTGCGATTCCCATAGGGTTCAGTGTTAATCAGTGAGACTCCCACAGTGTTCAGTGTTAATCAGTGAGACTCCCACAGGGTTCAGTGTTAATCAGTGAGACTCCCACAGGGTTCAGTGTTAATCACTGAGACTCCCACAGGGTTCATGTGTTAATCAGTGAGACTCCCACAGGGTTCAGTGTTAATCAGTGAGACTCCCATAGGGTTCAGTGTTAATCAATGAGACTCCCATAGGGTTCAGTGTTAATCAGTGAGACTCCCACAGGGTTCACTGTTAATCAGTGAGACTCCCACAGGGTTCAGTGTTAATCAGTGAGACTCCCACAGGGTTCACTGTTAATCAGTGAGACTCCCACAGGGTTCAGTGTTAATCAGTGAGACTCCCATAGGGTTCAGTGTTAATCAGTGAGACTCCCACAGGGTTCAGTGTTAATCAGTGAGACTCCCATAGGGTTCAGTGTAAATCAGTGAGACTCCCACATGGTTCAGTGTTAATCAGTGAGACTCCCATAGGGTTCAGTGTTAATCAGTGAGACTCCCACAGGGTTCAGTGTTAATCAGTGAGACTCCCACAGGGTTCAGTGTTAATCAGTGATACTCCCTCAGGGTTCATGTGTTAATCAGTGAGACTCCCATAGGGTTCAGTGTTAATCACTGAGACTCCCACAGGGTTCAGTGTTAATCAGTGAGACTCCCATAGGGTTCAGTGTTAATCATTGAGAATCCCATAGAGTTCAGTGTTAATCAGTGAGACTCCCATAGCGTTAAGTGTTAATCAGTGAGACTCCCATAGGGTTCATTGTTAATCAGTGAGACTCCCATAGGGTTCAGCGTTAATCAATGAGACTCCCATATGGTTCAGTGTTAATGAGTGAGACTCCCTCAGGGTTCAGTGTTAATCAGTGAGACTCCCACATTGTTCAGTATTAAACAGTGAAACTCCCATAGGGTTCAGTGTTAATCAGTGAGTCTCCCACAGGGTTCAGTGTTAATCAGTGAGACTCCCATAGGGTTCAGTGTTAACCAGTGAGACTCCCAAAGGGTTCAGTGTTAATCAGTGAGACTCCCATAGGGTTCATTGTTAATCAGTGAGACTCCCATAGGGTTCAGTGTAAATCAATGAAACTCCCACAGGGTTCATGTGTTAATCAGTGAGACTCCCACAGGGTTCAGTGTTAATCAATGAGACTCCCATAGGGTTCAGTGTTAATCAGTGAGACTCCCACAGGGTTCAGTGTTAATCAGTGAGACTCCCACAGGGTTCAGTGTTAATCAGTGATACTCCCTCAGGGTTCATGTGTTAATCAGTTATACTCCCACAGGGTTCAGTGTTAATCAGTGAGACTCCCACAGGGTTCAGTGTTAATCAGTGAGACTCCCACAGTGTTCAATGTTCATCAGTGAGACTCCCACAGTGTTCAGTGTTATTCAGTGAGACTCCCATAGTGTTCAGTGTTAATCAGTGAGACTCCCATAGGGTTCAGTGTTAATCAGTGAGACTTCCACAGGGTTCAGTGTTAATCAGTGAGACTCCCACAGGGTTCCGTGTTAATCAATGAGATTCCCTCAGGGTGCATGTGTTAATCAGTGAGACTCCCATAGGGTTCAGTGTTAATCAGTGAGACTCCCACAGGGTTCATGTGTTAATCAGTGAGACTCCCACAGGGTTCAGTGTTAATCAGTGAGACTCCCATAGGGTTCAGTGTTAATCAATGAGACTCCCTCAGGGATCAGTGTTAATCACTGAGACTCCCACAGGGTTCAGTGTTAATCAGTGCGATTCCCATAGGGTTCAGTGTTAATCAGTGAGACTCCCACAGTGTTCAGTGTTAATCAGTGAGACTCCCACAGGGTTCAGTGTTAATCAGTGAGACTCCCACAGGGTTCAGTGTTAATCACTGAGACTCCCACAGGGTTCATGTGTTAATCAGTGAGACTCCCACAGGGTTCAGTGTTAATCAGTGAGACTCCCATAGGGTTCAGTGTTAATCAATGAGACTCCCATAGGGTTCAGTGTTAATCAGTGAGACTCCCACAGGGTTCACTGTTAATCAGTGAGACTCCCACAGGGTTCAGTGTTAATCAGTGAGACTCCCATAGGGTTCAGTGTTAATCAGTGAGACTCCCACAGGGTTCAGTGTTAATCAGTGAGACTCCCATAGGGTTCAGTGTAAATCAGTGAGACTCCCACATGGTTCAGTGTTAATCAGTGAGACTCCCATAGGGTTCAGTGTTAATCAGTGAGACTCCCATAGGGTTCAGTGTAAATCAGTGAGACTCCCACAGGGTTCATGTGTTAATCAGTGAGACTCCCACAGGGTTCAGTGTTAATCAGTGAGACTCCCTCAGGGTTCATGTGTTAATCAGTGAGACTCCCATAGGTTTCAGTGTTAATCAGTGAGACTCCCACAGAGTTCAGTGTTAATCAGTGAGACTCCCACAGTGTTCAATGTTAATCAGTGAGACTCCCACAGTGTTCAGTGTTAATCAGTGAGACTCCCATAGGGTTCAGTGTTAATCACTGAGACTCCCACAGGGTTCAGTGTTAATCAGTGAGACTCCCATAGGGTTCAGTGTTAATCATTGAGAATCCCATAGAGTTCAGTGTTAATCAGTGAGACTCCCATAGTGTCAAGTGTTAATCAGTGAGACTCCCATAGGGTTCATTGTTAATCAGTGAGACTCCCATAGGGTTCAGCGTTAATCAATGAGACTCCCATATGGTTCAGTGTTAATGAGTGAGACTCCCTCAGGGTTCAGTGTTAATCAGTGAGACTCCCACATTGTTCAGTATTAAACAGTGAAACTCCCATAGGGTTCAGTGTTAATCAGTGAGTCTCCCACAGGGTTCAGTGTTAATCAGTGAGACTCCCATAGGGTTCAGTGTTAACCAGTGAGACTCCCAAAGGGTTCAGTGTTAATCAGTGAGACTCCCATAGGGTTCAGTGTTAATCAGTGAGACTCCCATAGGGTTCAGTGTTAATCAGTGAGACTCCCATAGGGTTCAGTGTTAATCAGTGAGACTCCCATAGGGTTCAGTGTTAATCAGTGAGACTCCCACAGGGTTCAGTGTTAATCAGTGATACTCCCTCAGGGTTCATGTGTTAATCAGTGAGACTCCCATAGGGTTCAGTGTTAATCACTGAGACTCCCACAGGGTTCAGTGTTAATCAGTGAGACTCCCATAGGGTTCAGTGTTAATCATTGAGAATCCCATAGAGTTCAGTGTTAATCAGTGAGACTCCCATAGCGTTAAGTGTTAATCAGTGAGACTCCCATAGGGTTCATTGTTAATCAGTGAGACTCCCATAGGGTTCAGCGTTAATCAATGAGACTCCCATATGGTTCAGTGTTAATGAGTGAGACTCCCTCAGGGTTCAGTGTTAATCAGTGAGACTCCCACATTGTTCAGTATTAAACAGTGAAACTCCCATAGGGTTCAGTGTTAATCAGTGAGTCTCCCACAGGGTTCAGTGTTAATCAGTGAGACTCCCATAGGGTTCAGTGTTAACCAGTGAGACTCCCAAAGGGTTCAGTGTTAATCAGTGAGACTCCCATAGGGTTCATTGTTAATCAGTGAGACTCCCATAGGGTTCAGTGTAAATCAATGAAACTCCCACAGGGTTCATGTGTTAATCAGTGAGACTCCCACAGGGTTCAGTGTTAATCAATGAGACTCCCATAGGGTTCAGTGTTAATCAGTGAGACTCCCACAGGGTTCAGTGTTAATCAGTGAGACTCCCACAGGGTTCAGTGTTAATCAGTGATACTCCCTCAGGGTTCATGTGTTAATCAGTTATACTCCCACAGGGTTCAGTGTTAATCAGTGAGACTCCCACAGGGTTCAGTGTTAATCAGTGAGACTCCCACAGTGTTCAATGTTCATCAGTGAGACTCCCACAGTGTTCAGTGTTATTCAGTGAGACTCCCATAGTGTTCAGTGTTAATCAGTGAGACTCCCATAGGGTTCAGTGTTAATCAGTGAGACTTCCACAGGGTTCAGTGTTAATCAGTGAGACTCCCACAGGGTTCCGTGTTAATCAATGAGATTCCCTCAGGGTGCATGTGTTAATCAGTGAGACTCCCATAGGGTTCAGTGTTAATCAGTGAGACTCCCACAGGGTTCATGTGTTAATCAGTGAGACTCCCACAGGGTTCAGTGTTAATCAGTGAGACTCCCATAGGGTTCAGTGTTAATCAATGAGACTCCCTCAGGGATCAGTGTTAATCACTGAGACTCCCACAGGGTTCAGTGTTAATCAGTGCGATTCCCATAGGGTTCAGTGTTAATCAGTGAGACTCCCACAGTGTTCAGTGTTAATCAGTGAGACTCCCACAGGGTTCAGTGTTAATCAGTGAGACTCCCACAGGGTTCAGTGTTAATCACTGAGACTCCCACAGGGTTCATGTGTTAATCAGTGAGACTCCCACAGGGTTCAGTGTTAATCAGTGAGACTCCCATAGGGTTCAGTGTTAATCAATGAGACTCCCATAGGGTTCAGTGTTAATCAGTGAGACTCCCACAGGGTTCACTGTTAATCAGTGAGACTCCCACAGGGTTCAGTGTTAATCAGTGAGACTCCCATAGGGTTCAGTGTTAATCAGTGAGACTCCCACAGGGTTCAGTGTTAATCAGTGAGACTCCCATAGGGTTCAGTGTAAATCAGTGAGACTCCCACATGGTTCAGTGTTAATCAGTGAGACTCCCATAGGGTTCAGTGTTAATCAGTGAGACTCCCATAGGGTTCAGTGTAAATCAGTGAGACTCCCACAGGGTTCATGTGTTAATCAGTGAGACTCCCACAGGGTTCAGTGTTAATCAGTGAGACTCCCTCAGGGTTCATGTGTTAATCAGTGAGACTCCCATAGGTTTCAGTGTTAATCAGTGAGACTCCCACAGAGTTCAGTGTTAATCAGTGAGACTCCCACAGTGTTCAATGTTAATCAGTGAGACTCCCACAGTGTTCAGTGTTAATCAGTGAGACTCCCATAGGGTTCAGTGTTAATCACTGAGACTCCCACAGGGTTCAGTGTTAATCAGTGAGACTCCCATAGGGTTCAGTGTTAATCATTGAGAATCCCATAGAGTTCAGTGTTAATCAGTGAGACTCCCATAGTGTCAAGTGTTAATCAGTGAGACTCCCATAGGGTTCATTGTTAATCAGTGAGACTCCCATAGGGTTCAGCGTTAATCAATGAGACTCCCATATGGTTCAGTGTTAATGAGTGAGACTCCCTCAGGGTTCAGTGTTAATCAGTGAGACTCCCACATTGTTCAGTATTAAACAGTGAAACTCCCATAGGGTTCAGTGTTAATCAGTGAGTCTCCCACAGGGTTCAGTGTTAATCAGTGAGACTCCCATAGGGTTCAGTGTTAACCAGTGAGACTCCCAAAGGGTTCAGTGTTAATCAGTGAGACTCCCATAGGGTTCAGTGTTAATCAGTGAGACTCCCATAGGGTTCAGTGTAAATCAGTGAGACTCCCATAGGGTTCAGTGTTAATCAGTGAGACTCCCATAGGGTTCAGTGTAAATCAGTGAGACTCCCACAGGGTTCATGTGTTAATCAGTGAGACTCCCACAGGGTTCAGTGTTAATCAATGAGACTCCCATAGGGTTCAGTGTTAATCAGTGAGACTCCCACAGGGTTCAGTGTTAATCAGTGAGACTCCCACAGGGTTCAGTGTTAATCAGTGATACTCCCTCAGGGTTCATGTGTTAATCAGTTATACTCCCACAGGGTTCAGTGTTAATCAGTGAGACTCCCACAGGGTTCAGTGTTAATCAGTGAGACTCCCACAGTGTTCAATGTTCATCAGTGAGACTCCCACAGTGTTCAGTGTTATTCAGTGAGACTCCCATAGTGTTCAGTGTTAATCAGTGAGACTCCCATAGGGTTCAGTGTTAATCAGTGAGACTTCCACAGGGTTCAGTGTTAATCAGTGAGACTCCCACAGGGTTCAGTGTTAATCAATGAGATTCCCTCAGGGTGCATGTGTTAATCAGTGAGACTCCCATAGGGTTCAGTGTTAATCAGTGAGACTCCCACAGGGTTCATGTGTTAATCAGTGAGACTCCCACAGGGTTCAGTGTTAATCAGTGAGACTCCCATAGGGTTCAGTGTTAATCAATGAGACTCCCTCAGGGATCAGTGTTAATCACTGAGACTCCCACAGGGTTCAGTGTTAATCAGTGCGATTCCCATAGGGTTCAGTGTTAATCAGTGAGACTCCCACAGTGTTCAGTGTTAATCAGTGAGACTCCCACAGGGTTCAGTGTTAATCAGTGAGACTCCCACAGGGTTCAGTGTTAATCACTGAGACTCCCACAGGGTTCATGTGTTAATCAGTGAGACTCCCACAGGGTTCAGTGTTAATCAGTGAGACTCCCATAGGGTTCAGTGTTAATCAATGAGACTCCCATAGGGTTCAGTGTTAATCAGTGAGACTCCCACAGGGTTCACTGTTAATCAGTGAGACTCCCACAGGGTTCAGTGTTAATCAGTGAGACTCCCATAGGGTTCAGTGTTAATCAGTGAGACTCCCACAGGGTTCAGTGTTAATCAGTGAGACTCCCATAGGGTTCAGTGTAAATCAGTGAGACTCCCACATGGTTCAGTGTTAATCAGTGAGACTCCCATAGGGTTCAGTGTTAATCAGTGAGACTCCCATAGGGTTCAGTGTAAATCAGTGAGACTCCCACAGGGTTCATGTGTTAATCAGTGAGACTCCCACAGGGTTCAGTGTTAATCAGTGAGACTCCCTCAGGGTTCATGTGTTAATCAGTGAGACTCCCATAGGTTCCAGTGTTAATCAGTGAGACTCCCACAGAGTTCAGTGTTAATCAGTGAGACTCCCACAGTGTTCAATGTTAATCAGTGAGACTCCCACAGTGTTCAGTGTTAATCAGTGAGACTCCCATAGGGTTCAGTGTTAATCACTGAGACTCCCACAGGGTTCAGTGTTAATCAGTGAGACTCCCATAGGGTTCAGTGTTAATCATTGAGAATCCCATAGAGTTCAGTGTTAATCAGTGAGACTCCCATAGTGTCAAGTGTTAATCAGTGAGACTCCCATAGGGTTCATTGTTAATCAGTGAGACTCCCATAGGGTTCAGCGTTAATCAATGAGACTCCCATATGGTTCAGTGTTAATGAGTGAGACTCCCTCAGGGTTCAGTGTTAATCAGTGAGACTCCCACATTGTTCAGTATTAAACAGTGAAACTCCCATAGGGTTCAGTGTTAATCAGAGAGTCTCCCACAGGGTTCAGTGTTAATCAGTGAGACTCCCATAGGGTTCAGTGTTAACCAGTGAGACTCCCAAAGGGTTCAGTGTTAATCAGTGAGACTCCCATAGGGTTCAGTGTTAATCAGTGAGACTCCCATAGGGTTCAGTGTAAATCAGTGAGACTCCCACAGGGTTCATGTGTTAATCAGTGAGACTCCCACAGGGTTCAGTGTTAATCAATGAGACTTCCATAGGGTTCAGTGTTAATCAGTGAGACTCCCACAGGGTTCAGTGTTAATCAGTGAGACTCCCACAGGGTTCAGTGTTAATCAGTGATACTCCCTCAGGGTTCATGTGTTAATCAGTGATACTCCCACAGGGTTCAGTGTTAATCAGTGAGACTCCCACAGGGTTCAGTGTTAATCAGTGAGACTCCCACAGTGGTCAATGTTCATCAGTGAGACTCCCACAGTGTTCAGTGTTATTCAGTGAGACTCCCATAGTGTTCAGTGTAAATCAGTGAGACTCCCACATGGTTCAGTGTTAATCAGTGAGACTCCCATAGGGTTCAGTGTTAATCAGTGAGACTCCCATAGGGTTCAGTGTAAATCAGTGAGACTCCCACAGGGTTCATGTGTTAATCAGTGAGACTCCCACAGGGTTCAGTGTTAATCAGTGAGACTCCCTCAGGGTTCATGTGTTAATCAGTGAGACTCCCATAGGTTTCAGTGTTAATCAGTGAGTCTCCCACAGAGTTCAGTGTTAATAAGTGAGACTCCCACAGTGTTCAATGTTAATCAGTGAGACTCCCACAGTGTTCAGTGTTAATCAGTGAGACTCCCATAGGGTTCAGTGTTAATCACTGAGACTCCCACAGGGTTCAGTGTTAATCAGTGAGACTCCCATAGGGTTCAGTGTTAATCATTGAGAATCCCATAGAGTTCAGTGTTAATCAGTGAGACTCCCATAGCGTCAAGTGTTAATCAGTGAGACTCCCATAGGGTTCATTGTTAATCAGTGAGACTCCCATAGGGTTCAGCGTTAATCAATGAGACTCCCATATGGTTCAGTGTTAATGAGTGAGAATCCCTCAGGGTTCAGTGTTAATCAGTGAGACTCCCACATTGTTCAGTATTAAACAGTGAAACTCCCATAGGGTTCAGTGTTAATCAGTGAGTCTCCCACAGGGTTCAGTGTTAATCAGTGAGACTCCCATAGGGTTCAGTGTTAACCAGTGAGACTCCCAAAGGGTTCAGTGTTAATCAGTGAGACTGCCATAGGGTTCAGTGTTAATCAGTGAGACTCCCATAGGGTTCAGTGTAAATCAGTGAGACTCCCACAGGGTTCAGTGTTAATCAGTGAGACTCCCACAGGGTTCAGTGTTAATCATTGAGACTCCCACAGGGTTCAGTGTTAATCAGTGAGACTCCCATAGGGTTCAGTGTTAATCAATGAAACTCACATAGGGTTCAGTGTTAATCAGTGAGACTCCCACAGGGTTCACTGTTAATCAGTGAGACTCCCACAGGGTTCAGTGTTAATCAGTGAGACTCCCATAGGGTTCAGTGTTAATCAGTGAGACTCCCACAGGGTTCAGTGTTAATCAGTGAGACTCCCATAGGGTTCAGTGTAAATCAGTGAGACTCCCACATGGTTCAGTGTTAATCAGTGAGACTCCCATAGGGTTCAGTGTTAATCAGTGAGACTCCCATAGGGTTCAGTGTAAATCAGTGAGACTCCCACAGGGTTCATGTGTTAATCAGTGAGACTCCCACAGGGTTCAGTGTTAATCAGTGAGACTCCCTCAGGGTTCATGTGTTAATCAGTGAGACTCCCATAGGTTTCAGTGTTAATCAGTGAGACTCCCACAGAGTTCAGTGTTAATCAGTGAGACTCCCACAGTGTTCAATGTTAATCAGTGAGACTCCCACAGTGTTCAGTGTTAATCAGTGAGACTCCCAAAGGGTTCAGTGTTAATCACTGAGACTCCCACAGGGTTCAGTGTTAATCAGTGAGACTCCCATAGGGTTCAGTGTTAATCATTGAGAATCCCATAGAGTTCAGTGTTAATCAGTGAGACTCCCATAGCGTAAAGTGTTAATCAGTGAGACTCCCATAGGGTTCATTGTTAATTAGTGAGACTCCCACAGGGTTCAGCGTTAATCAATGAGACTCCCATATGGTTCAGTGTTAATGAGTGAGACTCCCTCAGGGTTCAGTGTTAATCAGTGAGACTCCCACATTGTTCAGTATTAAACAGTGAAACTCCCATAGGGTTCAGTGTTAATCAGTGAGTCTCCCACAGGGTTCAGTGTTAATCAGTGAGACTCCCATAGGGTTCAGTGTTAACCAGTGAGACTCCCAAAGGGTTCAGTGTTAATTAGTGAGACTCCCATAGGGTTCAGTGTTAATCAGTGAGACTCCCATAGGGTTCAGTGTAATTCAGTGAGACTCCCACAGGGTTCATGTGTTAATCAGTGAGACTCCCACAGGGTTCAGTGTTAATCAATGAGACTCCCATAGGGTTCAGTGTTAATCAGTGAGACTCCCACAGGGTTCAGTGTTAATCAGTGAGACTCCCACAGGGTTCAGTGTTAATCAGTGATACTCCCTCAGGGTTCATGTGTTAATCAGTGATACTCCCACAGGGTTCAGTGTTAATCAGTGAGACTCCCACAGGGTTCAGTGTTAATCACTGAGACTCCCACAGTGTTCAATGTTCATCAGTGAGACTCCCACAGTGTTCAGTGTTATTCAGTGAGACTCCCATAGTGTTCAGTGTTAATCAGTGAGACTCCCATAGGGTTCAGTGTTAATCAGTGAGACTTCCACAGGGTTCAGTGTTAATCAGTGAGACTCCCACAGGGTTCAGTGTTAATCAATGAGACTCCCTCAGGGTGCATGTGTTAATCAGTGAGACTCCCATAGGGTTCAGTGTTAATCAGTGAGACTCCCACAGGGTTCATGTGTTAATCAGTGAGACTCCCACAGGGTTCAGTGTTAATCAGTGAGACTCCCATAGGGTTCAGTGTTAATCAATGAGACTCCCTCAGGGATCAGTGTTAATCACTGAGACTCCCACAGGGTTCAGTGTTAATCAGTGAGATTCCCATAGGGTTCAGTGTTAATCAGTGAGACTCCCACAGTGTTCAGTGTTAATCAGTGAGACTCCCACAGGGTTCAGTGTTAATCAGTGAGACTCCCACAGGGTTCAGTGTTAATCACTGAGACTCCCACAGGGTTCATGTGTTAATCAGTGAGACTCCCACAGGGTTCAGTGTTAATCAGTGAGACTCCCATAGGGTTCAGTGTTAATCAATGAGACTCCCATAGGGTTCAGTGTTAATCAGTGAGACTCCCACAGGGTTCACTGTTAATCAGTGAGACTCCCACAGGGTTCAGTGTTAATCAGTGAGACTCCCATAGGGTTCAGTGTTAATCAGTGAGACTCCCACAGGGTTCAGTGTTAATCAGTGAGACTCCCATAGGGTTCAGTGTAAATCAGTGAGACTCCCACATGGTTCAGTGTTAATCAGTGAGACTCCCATAGGGTTCAGTGTTAACTAGTGAGACTCCCAAAGGGTTCAGTGTTAATCAGTGAGACTCCCATAGGGTTCAGTGTTAATCAGTGAGACTCCCATAGGGTTCAGTGTAAATCAGTGAGACTCCCACAGGGTTCATGTGTTAATCAGTGAGACTCCCACAGGGTTCAGTGTTAAGCAATGAGACTCCCATAGGGTTCAGTGTTAATCAGTGAGACTCCCACAGGGTTCAGTGTTAATCAGTGAGACTCCCACAGGGTTCAGTGTTAATCAGTGATACTCCCTCAGGGTTCATGTGTTAATCAGTGATACTCCCACAGGGTTCAGTGTTAATCAGTGAGACTCCCACAGGGTTCAGTGTTAATCAGTGAGACTCCCACAGTGTTCAATGTTCATCAGTGAGACTCCCACAGTGTTCAGTGTTATTCAGTGAGACTCCCATAGTGTTCAGTGTTAATCAGTGAGACTCCCATAGGGTTCAGTGTTAATCAGTGAGACTTCCACAGGGTTCAGTGTTAATCAGTGAGACTCCCACAGGGTTCAGTGTTAATCAATGAGACTCCCTCAGGGTGCATGTGTTAATCAGTGAGACTCCCATAGGGTTCAGTGTTAATCAGTGAGACTCCCAAGGGGTTCATGTGTTAATCAGTGAGACTCCCACAGGGTTCAGTATTAATCAGTGAGACTCCCATAGGGTTCAGTGTTAATCAATGAGACTCCCTCATGGATCAGTGTTAATCACTGAGACTCCCACAGGGTTCAGTGTTAATCAGTGAGATTCCCATAGGGTTCAGTGTTAATCAGTGAGACTCCCACAGTGTTCAGTGTTAATCAGTGAGACTCCCACAGGGTTCAGTGTTAATCAGTGAGACTCCCATAGGGTTCAGTGTTAATCAGTGAGACTCCCACAGGGTTCAGTGTTAATCAGTGAGACTCCCATAGGGTTCAGTGTAAATCAGTGAGACTCCCACATGGTTCAGTGTTAATCAGTGAGACTCCCATAGGGTTCAGTGTTAACTAGTGAGACTCCCAAAGGGTTCAGTGTTAATCAGTGAGACTCCCATAGGGTTCAGTGTTAATCAGTGAGACTCCCATAGGGTTCAGTGTAAATCAGTGAGACTCCCACAGGGTTCATGTGTTAATCAGTGAGACTCCCACAGGGTTCAGTGTTAATCAATGAGACTCCCATAGGGTTCAGTGTTAATCAGTGAGACTCCCACAGGGTTCAGTGTTAATCAGTGAGACTCCCACAGGGTTCAGTGTTAATCAGTGATACTCCCTCAGGGTTCATGTGTTAATCAGTGATACTCCCACAGGGTTCAGTGTTAATCAGTGAGACTCCCACAGGGTTCAGTGTTAATCAGTGAGACTCCCACAGTGTTCAATGTTCATCAGTGAGACTCCCACAGTGTTCAGTGTTATTCAGTGAGACTCCCATAGTGTTCAGTGTTAATCAGTGAGACTCCCATAGGGTTCAGTGTTAATCAGTGAGACTTCCACAGGGTTCAGTGTTAATCAGTGAGACTCCCACAGGGTTCAGTGTTAATCAATGAGACTCCCTCAGGGTGCATGTGTTAATCAGTGAGACTCCCATAGGGTTCAGTGTTAATCAGTGAGACTCCCACAGGGTTCATGTGTTAATCAGTGAGACTCCCATAGGGTTCAGTGTAAATCAGTGAGACTCCCACATGGTTCAGTGTTAATCAGTGAGACTCCCATAGGGTTCAGTGTTAACTAGTGAGACTCCCAAAGGGTTCAGTGTTAATCAGTGAGACTCCCATAGGGTTCAGTGTTAATCAGTGAGACTCCCATAGGGTTCAGTGTAAATCAGTGAGACTCCCACAGGGTTCATGTGTTAATCAGTGAGACTCCCACAGGGTTCAGTGTTAATCAATGAGACTCCCATAGGGTTCAGTGTTAATCAGTGAGACTCCCACAGGGTTCAGTGTTAATCAGTGAGACTCCCACAGGGTTCAGTGTTAATCAGTGATACTCCCTCAGGGTTCATGTGTTAATCAGTGATACTCCCACAGGGTTCAGTGTTAATCAGTGAGACTCCCACAGGGTTCAGTGTTAATCAGTGAGACTCCCACATGGTTCAGTGTTAATCAGTGAGACTCCCATAGGGTTCAGTGTTAACTAGTGAGACTCCCAAAGGGTTCAGTGTTAATCAGTGAGACTCCCATAGGGTTCAGTGTTAATCAGTGAGACTCCCATAGGGTTCAGTGTAAATCAGTGAGACTCCCACAGGGTTCATGTGTTAATCAGTGAGACTCCCACAGGGTTCAGTGTTAATCAATGAGACTCCCATAGGGTTCAGTGTTAATCAGTGAGACTCCCACAGGGTTCAGTGTTAATCAGTGAGACTCCCACAGGGTTCAGTGTTAATCAGTGATACTCCCTCAGGGTTCATGTGTTAATCAGTGATACTCCCACAGGGTTCAGTGTTAATCAGTGAGACTCCCACAGGGTTCAGTGTTAATCAGTGAGACTCCCACAGTGTTCAATGTTCATCAGTGAGACTCCCACAGTGTTCAGTGTTATTCAGTGAGACTCCCATAGTGTTCAGTGTTAATCAGTGAGACTCCCATAGGGTTCAGTGTTAATCAATGAGACTCCCTCAGGGTGCATGTGTTAATCAGTGAGACTCCCATAGGGTTCAGTGTTAATCAGTGAGACTCCCACAGGGTTCATGTGTTAATCAGTGAGACTCCCACAGGGTTCAGTATTAATCAGTGAGACTCCCATAGGGTTCAGTGTTAATCAAGGAGACTCCCTCATGGATCAGTGTTAATCACTGAGACTCCCACAGGGTTCAGTGTTAATCAGTGAGATTCCCATAGGGTTCAGTGTTAATCAGTGAGACTCCCACAGTGTTCAGTGTTAATCAGTGAGACTCCCACAGGGTTCAGTGTTAATCAGTGAGACTCCCACAGGGTTCAGTATTAATCAGTGAGACTCCCATAGGGTTCAGTGTTAATCAATGAGACTCCCTCATGGATCAGTGTTAATCACTGAGACTCCCACAGGGTTCAGTGTTAATCAGTGAGATTCCCATAGGGTTCAGTGTTAATCAGTGAGACTCCCACAGTGTTCAGTGTTAATCAGTGAGACTCCCATAGCGTCAAGTGTTAATCAGTGAGACTCCCATAGGGTTCATTGTTAATCAGTGAGACTCCCATAGGGTTCAGCGTTAATCAATGAGACTCCCATATGGTTCAGTGTTAATGAGTGAGACTCCCTCAGGGTTCAGTGTTAATCAGTGAGACTCCCACATTGTTCAGTATTAAACAGTGAAACTCCCATAGGGTTCAGTGTTAATCAGTGAGTCTCCCACAGTGTTCAGTGTTAATCAGTGAGACTCCCATAGGGTTCAGTGTTAACCAGTGAGACTCCCAAAGGGTTCAGTGTTAATCAGTGAGACTCCCATAGGGTTCAGTGTTAATCAGTGAGACTCCCATAGGGTTCAGTGTAAATCAGTGAGACTCCCACAGGGTTCATGTGTTAATCAGTGAGACTCCCACAGGGTTCAGTGTTAATCAATGAGACTCCCATAGGGTTCAGTGTTAATCAGTGAGACTCACACAGGGTTCAGTGTTAATCAGTGAGACTCCCACAGGGTTCAGTGTTAATCAGTGATACTCCCTCAGGGTTCATGTGTTAATCAGTGATACTCCCACAGGGTTCAGTGTTAATCAGTGAGACTCCTTCAGGGTTCAGTGTTAATCAGTGAGACTCCCACAGTGTTCAATGTTCATCAGTGAGACTCCCACAGTGTTCAGTGTTATTCAGTGAGACTCCCATAGTGTTCAGTGTTAATCAGTGAGACTCCCATAGGGTTCAGTGTTAATCAGTGAGACTCCCATAGGGTTCAGTGTAAATCAGTGAGACTCCCACAGGGTTCATGTGTTAATCAGTGAGACTCCCACAGGGTTCAGTGTTAATCAGTGAGACTCCCTCAGGGTTCATGTGTTAATCAGTGAGACTCTCATAGGTTTCAGTGTTAATCAGTGAGACTCCCACAGAGTTCAGTGTTAATCAGTGAGACTCCCACAGTGTTCAATGTTAATCAGTGAGACTCCCACAGTGTTCAGTGTTAATCAGTGAGACTCCCATAGGGTTCAGTGTTAATCACTGAGACTCCCACAGGGTTCAGTGTTAATCAGTGAGACTCCCATAGGGTTCAGTGTTAATCATTGAGAATCCCATAGAGTTCAGTGTTAATCAGTGAGACTCCCATAGCGTTAAGTGTTAATCAGTGAGACTCCCATAGGGTTCATTGTTAATCAGTGAGACTCCCATAGGGTTCAGCGTTAATCAATGAGACTCCCATATGGTTCAGTGTTAATGAGTGAGACTCCCTCAGGGTTCAGTGTTAATCAGTGAGACTCCCACATTGTTCAGTATTAAACAGTGAAACTCCCATAGGGTTCAGTGTTAATCAGTGAGTCTCCCACAGGGTTCAGTGTTAATCAGTGAGACTCCCATAGGGTTCAGTGTTAACCAGTGAGACTCCCAAAGGGTTCAGTGTTAATCAGTGAGACTCCCATAGGGTTCATTGTTAATCAGTGAGACTCCCATAGGGTTCAGTGTAAATCAATGAGACTCCCACAGGGTTCATGTGTTAATCAGTGAGACTCCCACAGGGTTCAGTGTTAATCAATGAGACTCCCATAGGGTTCAGTGTTAATCAGTGAGACTCCCACAGGGTTCAGTGTTAATCAGTGAGACTCCCACAGGGTTCAGTGTTAATCAGTGATACTCCCTCAGGGTTCATGTGTTAATCAGTTATACTCCCACAGGGTTCAGTGTTAATCAGTGAGACTCCCACAGGGTTCAGTGTTAATCAGTGAGACTCCCACAGTGTTCAATGTTCATCAGTGAGACTCCCACAGTGTTCAGTGTTATTCAGTGAGACTCCCATAGTGTTCAGTGTTAATCAGTGAGACTCCCATAGGGTTCAGTGTTAATCAGTGAGACTTCCACAGGGTTCAGTGTTAATCAGTGAGACTCCCACAGGGTTCCGTGTTAATCAATGAGATTCCCTCAGGGTGCATGTGTTAATCAGTGAGACTCCCATAGGGTTCAGTGTTAATCAGTGAGACTCCCACAGGGTTCATGTGTTAATCAGTGAGACTCCCACAGGGTTCAGTGTTAATCAGTGAGACTCCCATAGGGTTCAGTGTTAATCAATGAGACTCCCTCAGGGATCAGTGTTAATCACTGAGACTCCCACAGGGTTCAGTGTTAATCAGTGCCATTCCCATAGGGTTCAGTGTTAATCAGTGAGACTCCCACAGTGTTCAGTGTTAATCAGTGAGACTCCCACAGGGTTCAGTGTTAATCAGTGAGACTCCCACAGGGTTCAGTGTTAATCACTGAGACTCCCACAGGGTTCATGTGTTAATCAGTGAGACTCCCACAGGGTTCAGTGTTAATCAGTGAGACTCCCATAGGGTTCAGTGTTAATCAATGAGACTCCCATAGGGTTCAGTGTTAATCAGTGAGACTCCCACAGGGTTCACTGTTAATCAGTGAGACTCCCACAGGGTTCAGTGTTAATCAGTGAGACTCCCATAGGGTTCAGTGTTAATCAGTGAGACTCCCACAGGGTTCAGTGTTAATCAGTGAGACTCCCATAGGGTTCAGTGTAAATCAGTGAGTCTCCCACAGGGTTCAGTGTTAATCAGTGAGACTCCCACAGGGTTCAGTGTTAATCAGTGATACTCCCTCAGGGTTCATGTGTTAATCAGTGATACTCCCACAGGGTTCAGTGTTAATCAGTGAGACTCCCACAGGGTTCAGTGTTAATCAGTGAGACTCCCACAGTGTTCAATGTTCATCAGTGAGACTCCCACAGTGTTCAGTGTTATTCAGTGAGACTCCCATAGTGTTCAGTGTTAATCAGTGAGACTCCCATAGGGTTCAGTGTTAATCAGTGAGACTTCCACAGGGTTCAGTGTTAATCAGTGAGACTCCCACAGGGTTCAGTGTTAATCAATGAGACTCCCTCAGGGTGCATGTGTTAATCAGTGAGACTCCCATAGGGTTCAGTGTTAATCAGTGAGACTCCCAAGGGGTTCATGTGTTAATCAGTGAGACTCCCACAGGGTTCAGTATTAATCAGTGAGACTCCCATAGGGTTCAGTGTTAATCAATGAGACTCCCTCATGGATCAGTGTTAATCACTGAGACTCCCACAGGGTTCAGTGTTAATCAGTGAGATTCCCATAGGGTTCAGTGTTAATCAGTGAGACTCCCACAGTGTTCAGTGTTAATCAGTGAGACTCCCACAGGGTTCAGTGTTAATCAGTGAGACTCCCATAGGGTTCAGTGTTAATCAGTGAGACTCCCACAGGGTTCAGTGTTAATCAGTGAGACTCCCATAGGGTTCAGTGTAAATCAGTGAGACTCCCACATGGTTCAGTGTTAATCAGTGAGACTCCCATAGGGTTCAGTGTTAACTAGTGAGACTCCCAAAGGGTTCAGTGTTAATCAGTGAGACTCCCATAGGGTTCAGTGTTAATCAGTGAGACTCCCATAGGGTTCAGTGTAAATCAGTGAGACTCCCACAGGGTTCATGTGTTAATCAGTGAGACTCCCACAGGGTTCAGTGTTAATCAATGAGACTCCCATAGGGTTCAGTGTTAATCAGTGAGACTCCCACAGGGTTCAGTGTTAATCAGTGAGACTCCCACAGGGTTCAGTGTTAATCAGTGATACTCCCTCAGGGTTCATGTGTTAATCAGTGATACTCCCACAGGGTTCAGTGTTAATCAGTGAGACTCCCACAGGGTTCAGTGTTAATCAGTGAGACTCCCACAGTGTTCAATGTTCATCAGTGAGACTCCCACAGTGTTCAGTGTTATTCAGTGAGACTCCCATAGTGTTCAGTGTTAATCAGTGAGACTCCCATAGGGTTCAGTGTTAATCAGTGAGACTTCCACAGGGTTCAGTGTTAATCAGTGAGACTCCCACAGGGTTCAGTGTTAATCAATGAGACTCCCTCAGGGTGCATGTGTTAATCAGTGAGACTCCCATAGGGTTCAGTGTTAATCAGTGAGACTCCCACAGGGTTCATGTGTTAATCAGTGAGACTCCCACAGGGTTCAGTATTAATCAGTGAGACTCCCATAGGGTTCAGTGTTAATCAAGGAGACTCCCTCATGGATCAGTGTTAATCACTGAGACTCCCACAGGGTTCAGTGTTAATCAGTGAGATTCCCATAGGGTTCAGTGTTAATCAGTGAGACTCCCACAGTGTTCAGTGTTAATCAGTGAGACTCCCACAGGGTTCAGTGTTAATCAGTGAGACTCCCACAGGGTTCAGTATTAATCAGTGAGACTCCCATAGGGTTCAGTGTTAATCAATGAGACTCCCTCATGGATCAGTGTTAATCACTGAGACTCCCACAGGGTTCAGTGTTAATCAGTGAGATTCCCATAGGGTTCAGTGTTAATCAGTGAGACTCCCACAGTGTTCAGTGTTAATCAGTGAGACTCCCATAGCGTCAAGTGTTAATCAGTGAGACTCCCATAGGGTTCATTGTTAATCAGTGAGACTCCCATAGGGTTCAGCGTTAATCAATGAGACTCCCATATGGTTCAGTGTTAATGAGTGAGACTCCCTCAGGGTTCAGTGTTAATCAGTGAGACTCCCACATTGTTCAGTATTAAACAGTGAAACTCCCATAGGGTTCAGTGTTAATCAGTGAGTCTCCCACAGTGTTCAGTGTTAATCAGTGAGACTCCCATAGGGTTCAGTGTTAACCAGTGAGACTCCCAAAGGGTTCAGTGTTAATCAGTGAGACTCCCATAGGGTTCAGTGTTAATCAGTGAGACTCCCATAGGGTTCAGTGTAAATCAGTGAGACTCCCACAGGGTTCATGTGTTAATCAGTGAGACTCCCACAGGGTTCAGTGTTAATCAATGAGACTCCCATAGGGTTCAGTGTTAATCAGTGAGACTCACACAGGGTTCAGTGTTAATCAGTGAGACTCCCACAGGGTTCAGTGTTAATCAGTGATACTCCCTCAGGGTTCATGTGTTAATCAGTGATACTCCCACAGGGTTCAGTGTTAATCAGTGAGACTCCTTCAGGGTTCAGTGTTAATCAGTGAGACTCCCACAGTGTTCAATGTTCATCAGTGAGACTCCCACAGTGTTCAGTGTTATTCAGTGAGACTCCCATAGTGTTCAGTGTTAATCAGTGAGACTCCCATAGGGTTCAGTGTTAATCAGTGAGACTCCCATAGGGTTCAGTGTAAATCAGTGAGACTCCCACAGGGTTCATGTGTTAATCAGTGAGACTCCCACAGGGTTCAGTGTTAATCAGTGAGACTCCCTCAGGGTTCATGTGTTAATCAGTGAGACTCCCATAGGTTTCAGTGTTAATCAGTGAGACTCTTACAGAGTTCAGTGTTAATCAGTGAGACTCCCACAGTGTTCAATGTTAATCAGTGAGACTCCCACAGTGTTCAGTGTTAATCAGTGAGACTCCCATAGGGTTCAGTGTTAATCACTGAGACTCCCACAGGGTTCAGTGTTAATCAGTGAGACTCCCATAGGGTTCAGTGTTAATCATTGAGAATCCCATAGAGATCAGTGTTAATCAGTGAGACTCCCATAGCGTTAAGTGTTAATCAGTGAGACTCCCATAGGGTTCATTGTTAATCAGTGAGACTCCCATAGGGTTCAGCGTTAATCAATGAGACTCCCATATGGTTCAGTGTTAATGAGTGAGACTCCCTCAGGGTTCAGTGTTAATCAGTGAGACTCCCACATTGTTCAGTATTAAACAGTGAAACTCCCATAGGGTTCAGTGTTAATCAGTGAGTCTCCCACAGGGTTCAATGTTAATCAGTGAGACTCCCATAGGGTTCAGTGTTAACCAGTGAGACTCCCAAAGGGTTCAGTGTTAATCAGTGAGACTCCCATAGGGTTCATTGTTAATCAGTGAGACTCCCATAGGGTTCAGTGTAAATCAATGAGACTCCCACAGGGTTCATGTGTTAATCAGTGAGACTCCCACAGGGTTCAGTGTTAATCAATGAGACTCCCATAGGGTTCAGTGTTAATCAGTGAGACTCCCACAGGGTTCAGTGTTAATCAGTGAGACTCCCACAGGGTTCAGTGTTAATCAGTGATACTCCCTCAGGGTTCATGTGTTAATCAGTTATACTCCCACAGGGTTCAGTGTTAATCAGTGAGACTCCCACAGGGTTCAGTGTTAATCAGTGAGACTCCCACAGTGTTCAATGTTCATCAGTGAGACTCCCACAGTGTTCAGTGTTATTCAGTGAGACTCCCATAGTGTTCAGTGTTAATCAGTGAGACTCCCATAGGGTTCAGTGTTAATCAGTGAGACTTCCACAGGGTTCAGTGTTAATCAGTGAGACTCCCACAGGGTTCCGTGTTAATCAATGAGATTCCCTCAGGGTGCATGTGTTAATCAGTGAGACTCCCATAGGGTTCAGTGTTAATCAGTGAGACTCCCACAGGGTTCATGTGTTAATCAGTGAGACTCCCACAGGGTTCAGTGTTAATCAGTGAGACTCCCATAGGGTTCAGTGTTAATCAATGAGACTCCCTCAGGGATCAGTGTTAATCACTGAGACTCCCACAGGGTTCAGTGTTAATCAGTGCCATTCCCATAGGGTTCAGTGTTAATCAGTGAGACTCCCACAGTGTTCAGTGTTAATCAGTGAGACTCCCACAGGGTTCAGTGTTAATCAGTGAGACTCCCACAGGGTTCAGTGTTAATCACTGAGACTCCCACAGGGTTCATGTGTTAATCAGTGAGACTCCCACAGGGTTCAGTGTTAATCAGTGAGACTCCCATAGGGTTCAGTGTTAATCAATGAGACTCCCATAGGGTTCAGTGTTAATCAGTGAGACTCCCACAGGGTTCACTGTTAATCAGTGAGACTCCCACAGGGTTCAGTGTTAATCAGTGAGACTCCCATAGGGTTCAGTGTTAATCAGTGAGACTCCCACAGGGTTCAGTGTTAATCAGTGAGACTCCCATAGGGTTCAGTGTAAATCAGTGAGTCTCCCACATGGTTCAGTGTTTATCAGTGAGACTCCCATAGGGTTCAGTGTTAATCAGTGAGACTCCCATAGGGTTCAGTGTAAATCAGTGAGACTCCCACAGGGTTCATGTGTTAATCAGTGAGACTCCCACAGGGTTCAGTGTTAATCAGTGAGACTCCCTCAGGGTTCATGTGTTAATCAGTGAGACTCCCATAGGTTTCAGTGTTAATCAGTGAGACTCCCACAGAGTTCAGTGTTAATCAGTGAGACTCCCACAGTGTTCAATGTTAATCAGTGAGACTCCCACAGTGTTCAGTGTTAATCAGTGAGACTCCCATAGGGTTCAGTGTTAATCACTGAGACTCCCACAGGGTTCAGTGTTAATCAGTGAGACTCCCATAGGGTTCAGTGTTAATCATTGAGAATCCCATAGAGTTCAGTGTTAATCAGTGAGACTCCCATAGTGTCAAGTGTTAATCAGTGAGACTCCCATAGGGTTCATTGTTAATCAGTGAGACTCCCATAGGGTTCAGCGTTAATCAATGAGACTCCCATATGGTTCAGTGTTAATGAGTGAGACTCCCTCAGGGTTCAGTGTTAATCAGTGAGACTCCCACATTGTTCAGTATTAAACAGTGAAACTCCCATAGGGTTCAGTGTTAATCAGTGAGTCTCCCACAGGGTTCAGTGTTAATCAGTGAGACTCCCATAGGGTTCAGTGTTAACCAGTGAGACTCCCAAAGGGTTTAGTGTTATTCAGTGAGACTCCCATAGTGTTCAGTGTTAATCAGTGAGACTCCCATAGGGTTCAGTGTTAATCAGTGAGACTTCCACAGGGTTCAGTGTTAATCAGTGAGACTCCCACAGGGTTCAGTGTTAATCAATGAGATTCCCTCAGGGTGCATGTGTTAATCAGTGAGACTCCCATAGGGTTCAGTGTTAATCAGTGAGACTCCCACATTGTTCAGTATTAAACAGTGAAACTCCCATAGGGTTCAGTGTTAATCAGTGAGTCTCCCACAGGGTTCAGTGTTAATCAGTGAGACTCCCATAGGGTTCAGTGTTAACCAGTGAGACTCCCAAAGGGTTCAGTGTTAATCAGTGAGACTCCCATAGGGTTCATTGTTAATCAGTGAGACTCCCATAGGGTTCAGTGTAAATCAATGAGACTCCCACAGGGTTCATGTGTTAATCAGTGAGACTCCCACAGGGTTCAGTGTTAATCAATGAGACTCCCATAGGGTTCAGTGTTAATCAGTGAGACTCCCACAGGGTTCAGTGTTAATCAGTGAGACTCCCACAGGGTTCAGTGTTAATCAGTGATACTCCCTCAGGGTTCATGTGTTAATCAGTTATACTCCCACAGGGTTCAGTGTTAATCAGTGAGACTCCCACAGGGTTCAGTGTTAATCAGTGAGACTCCCACAGTGTTCAATGTTCATCAGTGAGACTCCCACAGTGTTCAGTGTTATTCAGTGAGACTCCCATAGTGTTCAGTGTTAATCAGTGAGACTCCCATAGGGTTCAGTGTTAATCAGTGAGACTTCCACAGGGTTCAGTGTTAATCAGTGAGACTCCCACAGGGTTCCGTGTTAATCAATGAGATTCCCTCAGGGTGCATGTGTTAATCAGTGAGACTCCCATAGGGTTCAGTGTTAATCAGTGAGACTCCCACAGGGTTCATGTGTTAATCAGTGAGACTCCCACAGGGTTCAGTGTTAATCAGTGAGATTCCCATAGGGTTCAGTGTTAATCAATGAGACTCCCTCAGGGATCAGTGTTAATCACTGAGACTCCCACAGGGTTCAGTGTTAATCAGTGCGATTCCCATAGGGTTCAGTGTTAATCAGTGAGACTCCCACAGTGTTCAGTGTTAATCAGTGAGACTCCCACAGGGTTCAGTGTTAATCAGTGAGACTCCCACAGTGTTCAGTGTTAATCACTGAGACTCCCACAGGGTTCATGTGTTAATCAGTGAGACTCCCACAGGGTTCAGTGTTAATCAGTGAGACTCCCATAGGGTTCAGTGTTAATCAATGAGACTCCCATAGGGTTCAGTGTTAATCAGTGAGACTCCCACAGGGTTCACTGTTAATCAGTGAGACTCCCACAGGGTTCAGTGTTAATCAGTGAGACTCCCATAGGGTTCAGTGTTAATCAGTGAGACTCCCACAGGGTTCAGTGTTAATCAGTGAGACTCCCATAGGGTTCAGTGTAAATCAGTGAGTCTCCCACATGGTTCAGTGTTTATCAGTGAGACTCCCATAGGGTTCAGTGTTAATCAGTGAGACTCCCATAGGGTTCAGTGTAAATCAGTGAGACTCCCACAGGGTTCATGTGTTAATCAGTGAGACTCCCACAGGGTTCAGTGTTAATCAGTGAGACTCCCTCAGGGTTCATGTGTTAATCAGTGAGACTCCCATAGGTTTCAGTGTTAATCAGTGAGACTCCCACAGGGTTCATGTGTTAATCAGTGAGACTCCCACAGGGTTCAGTGTTAATCAATGAGACTCCCATAGGGTTCAGTGTTAATCAGTGAGACTCACACAGGGTTCAGTGTTAATCAGTGAGACTCCCACAGGGTTCAGTGTTAATCAGTGATACTCCCTCAGGGTTCATGTGTTAATCAGTGATACTCCCACAGGGTTCAGTGTTAATCAGTGAGACTCCTTCAGGGTTCAGTGTTAATCAGTGAGACTCCCACAGTGTTCAATGTTCATCAGTGAGACTCCCACAGTGTTCAGTGTTATTCAGTGAGACTCCCATAGTGTTCAGTGTTAATCAGTGAGACTCCCATAGGGTTCAGTGTTAATCAGTGAGACTCCCATAGGGTTCAGTGTAAATCAGTGAGACTCCCACAGGGTTCATGTGTTAATCAGTGAGACTCCCACAGGGTTCAGTGTTAATCAGTGAGACTCCCTCAGGGTTCATGTGTTAATCAGTGAGACTCCCATAGGTTTCAGTGTTAATCAGTGAGACTCCCACAGAGTTCAGTGTTAATCAGTGAGACTCCCACAGTGTTCAATGTTAATCAGTGAGACTCCCACAGTGTTCAGTGTTAATCAGTGAGACTCCCATAGGGTTCAGTGTTAATCACTGAGACTCCCACAGGGTTCAGTGTTAATCAGTGAGACTCCCATAGGGTTCAGTGTTAATCATTGAGAATCCCATAGAGTTCAGTGTTAATCAGTGAGACTCCCATAGCGTTAAGTGTTAATCAGTGAGACTCCCATAGGGTTCATTGTTAATCAGTGAGACTCCCATAGGGTTCAGCGTTAATCAATGAGACTCCCATATGGTTCAGTGTTAATGAGTGAGACTCCCTCAGGGTTCAGTGTTAATCAGTGAGACTCCCACATTGTTCAGTATTAAACAGTGAAACTCCCATAGGGTTCAGTGTTAATCAGTGAGTCTCCCACAGGGTTCAGTGTTAATCAGTGAGACTCCCATAGGGTTCAGTGTTAACCAGTGAGACTCCCAAAGGGTTCAGTGTTAATCAGTGAGACTCCCATAGGGTTCATTGTTAATCAGTGAGACTCCCATAGGGTTCAGTGTAAATCAATGAGACTCCCACAGGGTTCATGTGTTAATCAGTGAGACTCCCACAGGGTTCAGTGTTAATCAATGAAACTCCCATAGGGTTCAGTGTTAATCAGTGAGACTCCCACAGGGTTCAGTGTTAATCAGTGAGACTCCCACAGGGTTCAGTGTTAATCAGTGATACTCCCTCAGGGTTCATGTGTTAATCAGTTATACTCCCACAGGGTTCAGTGTTAATCAGTGAGACTCCCACAGGGTTCAGTGTTAATCAGTGAGACTCCCACAGTGTTCAATGTTCATCAGTGAGACTCCCACAGTGTTCAGTGTTATTCAGTGAGACTCCCATAGTGTTCAGTGTTAATCAGTGAGACTCCCATAGGGTTCAGTGTTAATCAGTGAGACTTCCACAGGGTTCAGTGTTAATCAGTGAGACTCCCACAGGGTTCCGTGTTAATCAATGAGATTCCCTCAGGGTGCATGTGTTAATCAGTGAGACTCCCATAGGGTTCAGTGTTAATCAGTGAGACTCCCACAGGGTTCATGTGTTAATCAGTGAGACTCCCACAGGGTTCAGTGTTAATCAGTGAGACTCCCATAGGGTTCAGTGTTAATCAATGAGACTCCCTCAGGGATCAGTGTTAATCACTGAGACTCCCACAGGGTTCAGTGTTAATCAGTGCCATTCCCATAGGGTTCAGTGTTAATCAGTGAGACTCCCACAGTGTTCAGTGTTAATCAGTGAGACTCCCACAGGGTTCAGTGTTAATCAGTGAGACTCCCACAGGGTTCAGTGTTAATCACTGAGACTCCCACAGGGTTCATGTGTTAATCAGTGAGACTCCCACAGGGTTCAGTGTTAATCAGTGAGACTCCCATAGGGTTCAGTGTTAATCAATGAGACTCCCATAGGGTTCAGTGTTAATCAGTGAGACTCCCACAGGGTTCACTGTTAATCAGTGAGACTCCCACAGGGTTCAGTGTTAATCAGTGAGACTCCCATAGGGTTCAGTGTTAATCAGTGAGACTCCCACAGGGTTCAGTGTTAATCAGTGAGACTCCCATAGGGTTCAGTGTAAATCAGTGAGTCTCCCACATGGTTCAGTGTTTATCAGTGAGACTCCCATAGGGTTCAGTGTTAATCAGTGAGACTCCCATAGGGTTCAGTGTAAATCAGTGAGACTCCCACAGGGTTCATGTGTTAATCAGTGAGACTCCCACAGGGTTCAGTGTTAATCAGTGAGACTCCCTCAGGGTTCATGTGTTAATCAGTGAGACTCCCATAGGTTTCAGTGTTAATCAGTGAGACTCCCACAGAGTTCAGTGTTAATCAGTGAGACTCCCACAGTGTTCAATGTTAATCAGTGAGACTCCCACAGTGTTCAGTGTTAATCAGTGAGACTCCCATAGGGTTCAGTGTTAATCACTGAGACTCCCACAGGGTTCAGTGTTAATCAGTGAGACTCCCATAGGGTTCAGTGTTAATCATTGAGAATCCCATAGAGTTCAGTGTTAATCAGTGAGACTCCCATAGTGTCAAGTGTTAATCAGTGAGACTCCCATAGGGTTCATTGTTAATCAGTGAGACTCCCATAGGGTTCAGCGTTAATCAATGAGACTCCCATATGGTTCAGTGTTAATGAGTGAGACTCCCTCAGGGTTCAGTGTTAATCAGTGAGACTCCCACATTGTTCAGTATTAAACAGTGAAACTCCCATAGGGTTCAGTGTTAATCAGTGAGTCTCCCACAGGGTTCAGTGTTAATCAGTGAGACTCCCATAGGGTTCAGTGTTAACCAGTGAGACTCCCAAAGGGTTCAGTGTTAATCAGTGAGACTCCCATAGGGTTCAGTGTTAATCAGTGAGACTCCCATAGGGTTCAGTGTAAATCAGTGAGACTCCCATAGGGTTCAGTGTTAATCAGTGAGACTCCCATAGGGTTCAGTGTAAATCAGTGAGACTCCCACAGGGTTCATGTGTTAATCAGTGAGACTCCCACAGGGTTCAGTGTTAATCAATGAGACTCCCATAGGGTTCAGTGTTAATCAGTGAGACTCCCACAGGGTTCAGTGTTAATCAGTGAGACTCCCACAGGGTTCAGTGTTAATCAGTGATACTCCCTCAGGGTTCATGTGTTAATCAGTTATACTCCCACAGGGTTCAGTGTTAATCAGTGAGACTCCCACAGGGTTCAGTGTTAATCAGTGATACTCCCTCAGGGTTCATGTGTTAATCAGTTATACTCCCACAGGGTTCAGTGTTAATCAGTGAGACTCCCACAGTGTTCAATGTTCATCAGTGAGACTCCCACAGTGTTCAGTGTTATTCAGTGAGACTCCCATAGTGTTCAGTGTTAATCAGTGAGACTCCCATAGGGTTCAGTGTTAATCAGTGAGACTTCCACAGGGTTCAGTGTTAATCAGTGAGACTCCCACAGGGTTCAGTGTTAATCAATGAGATTCCCTCAGGGTGCATGTGTTAATCAGTGAGACTCCCATAGGGTTCAGTGTTAATCAGTGAGACTCCCACATTGTTCAGTATTAAACAGTGAAACTCCCATAGGGTTCAGTGTTAATCAGTGAGTCTCCCACAGGGTTCAGTGTTAATCAGTGAGACTCCCATAGGGTTCAGTGTTAACCAGTGAGACTCCCAAAGGGTTCAGTGTTAATCAGTGAGACTCCCATAGGGTTCATTGTTAATCAGTGAGACTCCCATAGGGTTCAGTGTAAATCAATGAGACTCCCACAGGGTTCATGTGTTAATCAGTGAGACTCCCACAGGGTTCAGTGTTAATCAATGAGACTCCCATAGGGTTCAGTGTTAATCAGTGAGACTCCCACAGGGTTCAGTGTTAATCAGTGAGACTCCCACAGGGTTCAGTGTTAATCAGTGATACTCCCTCAGGGTTCATGTGTTAATCAGTTATACTCCCACAGGGTTCAGTGTTAATCAGTGAGACTCCCACAGGGTTCAGTGTTAATCAGTGAGACTCCCACAGTGTTCAATGTTCATCAGTGAGACTCCCACAGTGTTCAGTGTTATTCAGTGAGACTCCCATAGTGTTCAGTGTTAATCAGTGAGACTCCCATAGGGTTCAGTGTTAATCAGTGAGACTTCCACAGGGTTCAGTGTTAATCAGTGAGACTCCCACAGGGTTCCGTGTTAATCAATGAGATTCCCTCAGGGTGCATGTGTTAATCAGTGAGACTCCCATAGGGTTCAGTGTTAATCAGTGAGACTCCCACAGGGTTCATGTGTTAATCAGTGAGACTCCCACAGGGTTCAGTGTTAATCAGTGAGACTCCCATAGGGTTCAGTGTTAATCAATGAGACTCCCTCAGGGATCAGTGTTAATCACTGAGACTCCCACAGGGTTCAGTGTTAATCAGTGCGATTCCCATAGGGTTCAGTGTTAATCAGTGAGACTCCCACAGTGTTCAGTGTTAATCAGTGAGACTCCCACAGGGTTCAGTGTTAATCAGTGAGACTCCCACAGGGTTCAGTGTTAATCACTGAGACTCCCACAGGGTTCATGTGTTAATCAGTGAGACTCCCACAGGGTTCAGTGTTAATCAGTGAGACTCCCATAGGGTTCAGTGTTAATCAATGAGACTCCCATAGGGTTCAGTGTTCAGTGAGACTCCCACAGGGTTCACTGTTAATCAGTGAGACTCCCACAGGGTTCAGTGTTAATCAGTGAGACTCCCATAGGGTTCAGTGTTAATCAGTGAGACTCCCACAGGGTTCAGTGTTAATCAGTGAGACTCCCATAGGGTTCAGTGTAAATCAGTGAGTCTCCCACATGGTTCAGTGTTTATCAGTGAGACTCCCATAGGGTTCAGTGTTAATCAGTGAGACTCCCATAGGGTTCAGTGTAAATCAGTGAGACTCCCACAGGGTTCATGTGTTAATCAGTGAGACTCCCACAGGGTTCAGTGTTAATCAGTGAGACTCCCTCAGGGTTCATGTGTTAATCAGTGAGACTCCCATAGGTTTCAGTGTTAATCAGTGAGACTCCCACAGAGTTCAGTGTTAATCAGTGAGACTCCCACAGTGTTCAATGTTAATCAGTGAGACTCCCACAGTGTTCAGTGTTAATCAGTGAGACTCCCATAGGGTTCAGTGTTAATCACTGAGACTCCCACAGGGTTCAGTGTTAATCAGTGAGACTCCCATAGGGTTCAGTGTTAATCATTGAGAATCCCATAGAGTTCAGTGTTAATCAGTGAGACTCCCATAGGGTTCATTGTTAATCAGTGAGACTCCCATAGGGTTCAGCGTTAATCAATGAGACTCCCATATGGTTCAGTGTTAATGAGTGAGACTCCCTCAGGGTTCAGTGTTAATCAGTGAGACTCCCACATTGTTCAGTATTAAACAGTGAAACTCCCATAGGGTTCAGTGTTAATCAGTGAGTCTCCCACAGGGTTCAGTGTTAATCAGTGAGACTCCCATAGGGTTCAGTGTTAACCAGTGAGACTCCCAAAGGGTTCAGTGTTAATCAGTGAGACTCCCATAGGGTTCAGTGTTAATCAGTGAGACTCCCATAGGGTTCAGTGTAAATCAGTGAGACTCCCATAGGGTTCAGTGTTAATCAGTGAGACTCCCATAGGGTTCAGTGTAAATCAGTGAGACTCCCACAGGGTTCATGTGTTAATCAGTGAGACTCCCACAGGGTTCAGTGTTAATCAATGAGACTCCCATAGGGTTCAGTGTTAATCAGTGAGACTCCCACAGGGTTCAGTGTTAATCAGTGAGACTCCCACAGGGTTCAGTGTTAATCAGTGATACTCCCTCAGGGTTCATGTGTTAATCAGTTATACTCCCACAGGGTTCAGTGTTAATCAGTGAGACTCCCACAGGGTTCAGTGTTAATCAGTGATACTCCCTCAGGGTTCATGTGTTAATCAGTTATACTCCCACAGGGTTCAGTGTTAATCAGTGAGACTCCCACAGTGTTCAATGTTCATCAGTGAGACTCCCACAGTGTTCAGTGTTATTCAGTGAGACTCCCATAGTGTTCAGTGTTAATCAGTGAGACTCCCATAGGGTTCAGTGTTAATCAGTGAGACTTCCACAGGGTTCAGTGTTAATCAGTGAGACTCCCACAGGGTTCAGTGTTAATCAATGAGATTCCCTCAGGGTGCATGTGTTAATCAGTGAGACTCCCATAGGGTTCAGTGTTAATCAGTGAGACTCCCACAGGGTTCATGTGTTAATCAGTGAGACTCCCACAGGGTTCAGTGTTAATCAGTGAGACTCCCATAGGGTTCAGTGTTAATCATTGAGACTCCCTCAGGGATCAGTGTTAATCACTGAGACTCCCACAGGGTTCAGTGTTAATCAGTGCGATTCCCATAGGGTTCAGTGTTAATCAGTGAGACTCCCACAGTGTTCAGTGTTAATCAGTGAGACTCCCACAGGGTTCAGTGTTAATCAGTGAGACTCCCACAGGGTTCAGTGTTAATCACTGAGACTCCCACAGGGTTCATGTGTTAATCAGTGAGACTCCCACAGGGTTCAGTGTTAATCAGTGAGACTCCCATAGGGTTCAGTGTTAATCAATGAGACTCCCATAGGGTTCAGTGTTAATCAGTGAGACTCCCACAGGGTTCACTGTTAATCAGTGAGACTCCCACAGGGTTCAGTGTTAATCAGTGAGACTCCCATAGGGTTCAGTGTTAATCAGTGAGACTCCCACAGGGTTCAGTGTTAATCAGTGAGACTCCCATAGGGTTCAGTGTAAATCAGTGAGACTCCCACATGGTTCAGTGTTAATCAGTGAGACTCCCATAGGGTTCAGTGTTAATCAGTGAGACTCCCATAGGGTTCAGTGTAAATCAGTGAGACTCCCACAGGGTTCATGTGTTAATCAGTGAGACTCCCACAGGGTTCAGTGTTAATCAGTGAGACTCCCTCAGGGTTCATGTGTTAATCAGTGAGACTCCCATAGGTTCCAGTGTTAATCAGTGAGACTCCCACAGAGTTCAGTGTTAATCAGTGAGACTCCCACAGTGTTCAATGTTAATCAGTGAGACTCCCACAGTGTTCAGTGTTAATCAGTGAGACTCCCATAGGGTTCAGTGTTAATCACTGAGACTCCCACAGGGTTCAGTGTTAATCAGTGAGACTCCCATAGGGTTCAGTGTTAATCATTGAGAATCCCATAGAGTTCAGTGTTAATCAGTGAGACTCCCATAGTGTCAAGTGTTAATCAGTGAGACTCCCATAGGGTTCATTGTTAATCAGTGAGACTCCCATAGGGTTCAGTGTTAATCAATGAGACTCCCATATGGTTCAGTGTTAATGAGTGAGACTCCCTCAGGGTTCAGTGTTAATCAGTGAGACTCCCACATTGTTCAGTATTAAACAGTGAAACTCCCATAGGGTTCAGTGTTAATCAGTGAGTCTCCCACAGGGTTCAGTGTTAATCAGTGAGACTCCCATAGGGTTCAGTGTTAACCAGTGAGACTCCCAAAGGGTTCAGTGTTAATCAGTGAGACTCCCATAGGGTTCAGTGTTAATCAGTGAGACTCCCATAGGGTTCAGTGTAAATCAGTGAGACTCCCACAGGGTTCATGTGTTAATCAGTGAGACTCCCACAGGGTTCAGTGTTAATCAATGAGACTTCCATAGGGTTCAGTGTTAATCAGTGAGACTCCCACAGGGTTCAGTGTTAATCAGTGAGACTCCCACAGGGTTCAGTGTTAATCAGTGATACTCCCTCAGGGTTCATGTGTTAATCAGTGATACTCCCACAGGGTTCAGTGTTAATCAGTGAGACTCCCACAGGGTTCAGTGTTAATCAGTGAGACTCCCACAGTGTTCAATGTTCATCAGTGAGACTCCCACAGTGTTCAGTGTTATTCAGTGAGACTCCCATAGTGTTCAGTGTAAATCAGTGAGACTCCCACATGGTTCAGTGTTAATCAGTGAGACTCCCATAGGGTTCAGTGTTAATCAGTGAGACTCCCATAGGGTTCAGTGTAAATCAGTGAGACTCCCACAGGGTTCATGTGTTAATCAGTGAGACTCCCACAGGGTTCAGTGTTAATCAGTGAGACTCCCTCAGGGTTCATGTGTTAATCAGTGAGACTCCCATAGGTTTCAGTGTTAATCAGTGAGTCTCCCACAGAGTTCAGTGTTAATAAGTGAGACTCCCACAGTGTTCAATGTTAATCAGTGAGACTCCCACAGTGTTCAGTGTTAATCAGTGAGACTCCCATAGGGTTCAGTGTTAATCACTGAGACTCCCACAGGGTTCAGTGTTAATCAGTGAGACTCCCATAGGGTTCAGTGTTAATCATTGAGAATCCCATAGAGTTCAGTGTTAATCAGTGAGACTCCCATAGCGTCAAGTGTTAATCAGTGAGACTCCCATAGGGTTCATTGTTAATCAGTGAGACTCCCATAGGGTTCAGCGTTAATCAATGAGACTCCCATATGGTTCAGTGTTAATGAGTGAGAATCCCTCAGGGTTCAGTGTTAATCAGTGAGATTCCCACATTGTTCAGTATTAAACAGTGAAACTCCCATAGGGTTCAGTGTTAATCAGTGAGTCTCCCACAGGGTTCAGTGTTAATCAGTGAGACTCCCATAGGGTTCAGTGTTAACCAGTGAGACTCCCAAAGGGTTCAGTGTTAATCAGTGAGACTGCCATAGGGTTCAGTGTTAATCAGTGAGACTCCCATAGGGTTCAGTGTAAATCAGTGAGACTCCCACAGGGTTCATGTGTTAATCAGTGAGACTCCCACAGGGTTCAGTGTTAATCAATGAGACTCCCATAGGGTTCAGTGTTAATCAGTGAGACTCCCACAGGGTTCAGTGTTAATCAGTGAGACTCCCACAGGGTTCAGTGTTAATCAGTGATACTCCCTCAGGGTTCATGTGTTAATCAGTGATACTCCCACTGGGTTCAGTGTTAATCAGTGAGACTCCCACAGGGTTCAGTGTTAATCAGTGAGACTCCCACAGTGTTCAATGTTCATCAGTGAGACTCCCACAGTGTTCAGTGTTATTCAGTGAGACTCCCATAGTGTTCAGTGTTAATCAGTGAGACTCCCATAGGGTTCAGTGTTAATCAGTGAGACTCCCATAGGGTTCAGTGTAAATCAGTGAGACTCCCACAGGGTTCATGTGTTAATCAGTGAGACTCCCACAGGGTTCAGTGTTAATCAGTGAGACTCCCTCAGGGTTCATGTGTTAATCAGTGAGACTCCCATAGGTTTCAGTGTTAATCAGTGAGACTCCCACAGAGTTCAGTGTTAATCAGTGAGACTCCCACAGTGTTCAATGTTAATCAGTGAGACTCCCACAGTGTTCAGTGTTAATCAGTGAGACTCCCACAGGGTTCAGTGTTAATCAGTGAGACTCCCATAGGGTTCAGTGTTAATCATTGAGAATCCCATAGAGTTCAGTGTTAATCAGTGAGACTCCCATAGCGTTAAGTGTTAATCAGTGAGACTCCCATAGGGTTCATTGTTAATCAGTGAGACTCCCATAGGGTTCAGCGTTAATCAATGAGACTCCCATATGGTTCAGTGTTAATGAGTGAGACTCCCTCAGGGTTCAGTGTTAATCAGTGAGACTCCCACATTGTTCAGTATTAAACAGTGAAACTCCCATAGGGTTCAGTGTTAATCAGTGAGTCTCCCACAGGGTTCAGTGTTAATCAGTGAGACTCCCATAGGGTTCAGTGTTAACCAGTGAGACTCCCAAAGGGTTCAGTGTTAATCAGTGAGACTCCCATAGGGTTCAGTGTTAATCAGTGAGACTCCCATAGGGTTCAGTGTAAATCAGGGAGACTCCCACAGGGTTCATGTGTTAATGTGAGACTCCCACAGGGTTCAGTGTTAATCAATGAGACTCCCATAGGGTTCAGTGTTAATCAGTGAGACTCCCACAGGGTTCAGTGTTAATCAGTGAGACTCCCACAGGGTTCAGTGTTAATCAGTGATACTCCCTCAGGGTTCATGTGTTAATCAGTGAAACTCCCACAGGGTTCAGTGTTAATCAGTGAGACTCCCACAGGGTTCAGTGTTAATCAGTGAGACTCCCACAGTGTTCAATGTTCATCAGTGAGACTCCCACAGTGTTCAGTGTTATTCAGTCAGACTCCCATAGTGTTCAGTGTTAATCAGTGAGACTCCCATAGGGTTCAGTGTTAATCAGTGAGACTTCCACAGGGTTCAGTGTTAATCAGTGAGACTCCCACAGGGTTCATTGTTAATCAATGAGACTCCCTCAGGGTGCATGTGTTAATCAGTGAGACTCCCATAGGGTTCAGTGTTAATCAGTGAGACTCCCACAGGGTTCATGTGTTAATCAGTGAGACTCCCACAGGGTTCAGTGTTAATCAGTGAGACTCCCATAGGGTTAAGTGTTAATCAATGAGACTCCCTCAGGGATCAGTGTTAATCACTGAGACTCCCACAGGGTTCAGTGTTAATCAGTGAGATTCCCATAGTGTTCAGTGTTAATCAGTGAGACTCCCACAGTGTTCGGTGTTAATCAGTGAGACTCCCACAGGGTTCAGTGTTAATCAGTGAGACTCCCACAGGGTTCAGTGTTAATCACTGAGACTCCCACAGGGTTCATGTGTTAATCAGTGAGACTCCCACAGGGTTCAGTGTTAATCAGTGAGACTCCCATAGGGTTCAGTGTTAATCAATGAGACTCCAAAAGGGTTCAGTGTTAATCAGTGAGACTCCCACAGGGTTCACTGTTAATCAGTGAGACTCCCACAGGGTTCAGTGTTAATCAGTGAGACTCCCATAGGGTTCAGTGTTATTCAGTGAGACTCCCATAGTGTTCAGTGTTAATCATTGAGACTCCCATAGGGTTCAGTGTTAATCAGTGAGACTTCCACAGGGTTCAGTGTTAATCAGTGAGACTCCCACAGGGTTCATTGTTAATCAATGAGACTCCCTCAGGGTGCATGTGTTAATCAGTGAGACTCCCATAGGGTTCAGTGTTAATCAGTGAGACTCCCACAGGGTTCATGTGTTAATCAGTGAGACTCCCACAGGGTTCAGTGTTAATCAGTGAGACTCCCATAGGGTTCAGTGTTAATCAATGAGACTCCCTCAGGGATCAGTGTTAATCACTGAGACTCCCACAGGGTTCAGTGTTAATCAGTGAGATTCCCATAGTGTTCACTGTTAATCAGTGAGACTCCCACAGTGTTCGGTGTTAATCAGTGAGACTCCCACAGGGTTCAGTGTTAATCAGTGAGACTCCCACAGGGTTCAGTGTTAATCACTGAGACTCCCACAGGGTTCATGTGTTAATCAGTGAGACTCCCACAGGGTTCAGTGTTAATCAGTGAGACTCCCATAGGGTTCAGTGTTAATCAATGAGACTCCAAAAGGGTTCAGTGTTAATCAGTGAGACTCCCACAGGGTTCACTGTTAATCAGTGAGACTCCCACAGGGTTCAGTGTTAATCAGTGAGACTCCCATAGGGTTCAGTGTTAATCAGTGAGACTCCCACAGGGTTCAGTGTTAATCAGTGAGACTCCCATAGGGTTCAGTGTAAATCAGTGAGACTCCCACATGGTTCAGTGTTAATCAGTGAGACTCCCATAGGGTTCAGTGTTAATCAGTGAGACTCCCATAGGGTTCAGTGTAAATCAGTGAGACTCCCACAGGGTTCATGTGTTAATCAGTGAGACTCCCACAGGGTTCAGTGTTAATCAGTGAGACTCCCTCAGGGTTCATGTGTTAATCAGTGAGACTCCCATAGGTTTCAGTGTTAATCAGTGAGACTCCCACAGAGTTCAGTGTTAATCAGTGAGACTCCCACAGTGTTCAATGTTAATCAGTGAGACTCCCACAGGGTTCAGTGTTAATCAGTGAGACTCCCACAGTGTTCAATGTTCATCAGTGAGACTCCCACAGTGTTCAGTGTTATTCAGTGAGACTCCCATAGTGTTCAGTGTTAATCAGTGAGACTCCCATAGGGTTCAGTGTTAATCAGTGAGACTCCCATAGGGTTCAGTGTAAATCAGTGAGACTCCCACAGGGTTCATGTGTTAATCAGTGAGACTCCCACAGGGTTCAGTGTTAATCAGTGAGACTCCCTCAGGGTTCATGTGTTAATCAGTGAGACTCCCATAGGTTTCAGTGTTAATCAGTGAGACTCCCACAGAGTTCAGTGTTAATCAGTGAGACTCCCACAGTGTTCAATGTTAATCAGTGAGACTCCCACAGTGTTCAGTGTTAATCAGTGAGACTCCCACAGGGTTCAGTGTTAATCAGTGAGACTTCCATAGGGTTCAGTGTTAATCATTGAGAATCCCATAGAGTTCAGTGTTAATCAGTGAGACTCCCATATCGTTAAGTGTTAATCAGTGAGACTCCCATAGGGTTCATTGTTAATCAGTGAGACTCCCATAGGGTTCAGCGTTAATCAATGAGACTCCCATATGGTTCAGTGTTAATGAGTGAGACTCCCTCAGGGTTCAGTGTTAATCAGTGAGACTCCCACATTGTTCAGTATTAAACAGTGAAACTCCCATAGGGTTCAGTGTTAATCAGTGAGTCTCCCACAGGGTTCAGTGTTAATCAGTGAGACTCCCATAGGGTTCAGTGTTAACCAGTGAGACTCCCAAAGGGTTCAGTGTTAATCAGTGAGACTCCCATAGGGTTCAGTGTTAATCAGTGAGACTCCCATAGGGTTCAGTGTAAATCAGGGAGACTCCCACAGGGTTCATGTGTTAATGTGAGACTCCCACAGGGTTCAGTGTTAATCAATGAGACTCCCATAGGGTTCAGTGTTAATCAGTGAGACTCCCACAGGGTTCAGTGTTAATCAGTGAGACTCCCACAGGTTCAGTGTTAATCAGTGATACTCCCTCAGGGTTCATGTGTTAATCAGTGATACTCCCACAGGGTTCAGTGTTAATCAGTGAGACTCCCACAGGGTTCAGTGTTAATCAGTGAGACTCCCACAGTGTTCAATGTTCATCAGTGAGACTCCCACAGTGTTCAGTGTTATTCAGTGAGACTCCCATAGTGTTCAGTGTTAATCAGTGAGACTCCCATAGGGTTCAGTGTTAATCAGTGAGACTTCCACAGGGTTCAGTGTTAATCAGTGAGACTCCCACAGGGTTCATTGTTAATCAATGAGACTCCCTCAGGGTGCATGTGTTAATCAGTGAGACTCCCATAGGCTTCAGTGTTAATCAGTGAGACTCCCACAGGGTTCATGTGTTAATCAGTGAGACTCCCACAGGGTTCAGTGTTAATCAGTGAGACTCCCATAGGGTTCAGTGTTAATCAATGAGACTCCCTCAGGGATCAGTGTTAATCACTGAGACTCCCACAGGGTTCAGTGTTAATCAGTGAGATTCCCATAGTGTTCAGTGTTAATCAGTGAGACTCCCACAGTGTTCGGTGTTAATCAGTGAGACTCCCACAGGGTTCAGTGTTAATCAGTGAGACTCCCACAGGGTTCAGTGTTAATCACTGAGACTCCCACAGGGTTCATGTGTTAATCAGTGAGACTCCCACAGGGTTCAGTGTTAATCAGTGAGACTCCCATAGGGTTCAGTGTTAATCAATGAGACTCCAAAAGGGTTCAGTGTTAATCAGTGAGACTCCCACAGGGTTCACTGTTAATCAGTGAGACTCCCACAGGGTTCAGTGTTAATCAGTGAGACTCCCATAGGGTTCAGTGTTAATCAGTGAGACTCCCTCAGGGTTCAGTGTTAATCAGTGAGACTCCCATAGGGTTCAGTGTAAATCAGTGAGACTCCCACATGGTTCAGTGTTAATCAGTGAGACTCCCATAGGGTTCAGTGTTAATCAGTGAGACTCCCATAGGGTTCAGTGTAAATCAGTGAGACTCCCACAGGGTTCATGTGTTAATCAGTGAGACTCCCACAGGGTTCAGTGTTAATCAGTGAGACTCCCTCAGGGTTCATGTGTTAATCAGTGAGACTCCCATAGGTTTCAGTGTTAATCAGTGAGACTCCCACAGAGTTCAGTGTTAATCAGTGAGACTCCCACAGTGTTCAATGTTAATCAGTGAGACTCCCACAGTGTTCAGTGTTAATCAGTGAGACTCCCACAGTGTTCAGTGTTATTCAGTGAGACTCCCATAGTGTTCAGTGTTAATCAGTGAGACTCCCATAGGGTTCAGTGTTAATCAGTGAGACTTCCACAGGGTTCAGTGTTAATCAGTGAGACTCCCACAGGGTTCATTGTTAATCAATGAGACTCCCTCAGGGTGCATGTGTTAATCAGTGAGACTCCCATAGGGTTCAGTGTTAATCAGTGAGACTCCCACAGGGTTCATGTGTTAATCAGTGAGACTCCCACAGGGTTCAGTGTTAATCAGTGAGACTCCCATAGGGTTCAGTGTTAATCAATGAGACTCCCTCAGGGATCAGTGTTAATCACTGAGACTCCCACAGGGTTCAGTGTTAATCAGTGAGATTCCCATAGTGTTCAGTGTTAATCAGTGAGACTCCCACAGTGTTCGGTGTTAATCAGTGAGACTCCCACAGGTGTTCATTGTTAATCAGTGAGACTCCCATAGGGTTCAGCGTTAATCAATGAGACTCCCATATGGTTCAGTGTTAATGAGTGAGACTCCCTCAGGGTTCAGTGTTAATCAGTGAGACTCCCACATTGTTCAGTATTAAACAGTGAAACTCCCATAGGGTTCAGTGTTAATCAGTGAGTCTCCCACAGGGTTCAGTGTTAATCAGTGAGACTCCCATAGGGTTCAGTGTTAACCAGTGAGACTCCCAAAGGGTTCAGTGTTAATCAGTGAGACTCCCATAGGGTTCAGTGTTAATCAGTGAGACTCCCATAGGGTTCAGTGTAAATCAGTGAGACTCCCACAGGGTTCATGTGTTAATCAGTGAGACTCCCACAGGGTTCAGTGTTAATCAATGAGACTCCCATAGGGTTCAGTGTTAATCAGTGAGACTCCCACAGGGTTCAGTGTTAATCAGTGAGACTCCCACAGGGTTCAGTGTTAATCAGTGAGACTCCCACAGGGTTCAGTGTTAATCAGTGAGACTCCCACAGTGTTCAATGTTCATCAGTGAGACTCCCACAGTGTTCAGTGTTATTCAGTGAGACTCCCATAGTGTTCAGTGTTAATCAGTGAGACTCCCATAGGGTTCAGTGTTAATCAGTGAGACATCCACAGGGTTCAGTGTTAATCAGTGAGACTCCCACAGGGTTCAGTGTTAATCAATGAGACTCCCTCAGGGTGCATGTGTTAATCAGTGAGACTCCCATAGGGTTCAGTGTTAATCAGTGAGACTCCCACAGGGTTCATGTGTTAATCAGTGAGACTCCCACAGGGTTCAGTGTTAATCAGTGAGACTCCCATAGGGTTCAGTGTTAATCAATGAGACTCCCTCAGGGATCAGTGTTAATCACTGAGACTCCCACAGGGTTCAGTGTTAATCAGTGAGATTCCCATAGGGTTCAGTGTTAATCAGTGAGACTCCCACAGGGTTCAGTGTTAATCACTGAGACTCCCACAGGGTTCATGTGTTAATCAGTGAGACTCCCACAGGGTTTAGTGTTAATCAGTGAGACTCCCATAGGGTTCAGTGTTAATCAATGAGACTCCCATAGGGTTCAGTGTTAATCAGTGAGACTCCCACAGGGTTCACTGTTAATCAGTGAGACTCCCACAGGGTTCACTGTTAATCAGTGAGACTCCCACAGGGTTCAGTGTTAATCAGTGAGACTCCCATAGGGTTCAGTGTTAATCAATGAGACTCACATAGGGTTCAGTGTTAATCAGTGAGACTCCCACAGGGTTCAGTGTTAATCAGTGAGACTCCCACAGGGTTCAGTGTTAATCAGTGATACTCCCTCAGTTTTCATGTGTTAATCAGTGAGAATCCCACAGGGTTCAGTGTTAATCAGTGAGACTCCCACAGGGTTCAGTGTTAATCAGTGAGACTCCCACAGGGTTCATGTGTTAATCAGTGAGACTCCTACAGGGTTCATTGTTAATCAGTGTAACTTCCACAGGGTTCAGTGTTAATCAGTGAGACTCCCATAGGGTTCAGTGTTAATCAATGAGACTCCCATAGGGTTCAGTGTTAATCAGTGAGACTCCCACAGGGTTCAGTGTTAATCAGTGAGAATCCCACAGAGTTCAGTGTTAATCAGTGAGACTCCCTCAGGGTTCATGTGTTAATCAGTGAGACTCCCATAGGGTTCAGTGTTAATCAGTGAGACTCCCACAGGGTTCAGTGTTAATCAGTGAGACTCCCACAGTGTTCAGTGTTAATCAGTGAGACTCCTACAGGGTTCAGTGTTAATCAGTGAAACTCCCACAGGGTTCACTGTTAATCAGTGAGACTCCCATAGGGTTCAGTGTTAATCAATGAGACTCCCATAGGGTTCAGTGTTAATCAGTGAGACTCCCACAGGGTTCAGTGTTAATCAGTGAGACTCCCACAGGGTTCCGTGTTAATCAGTGAGACTCCCATAGGGTTCAGTGTTAATCAGTGAGACTCCCACAGGGTTCAGTGTTAATCAGTGAGACTCCCATAGGGTTCAGTGTTAATCAGTGAGACTCCCACAGGGTTCAGTGTTAATCAGTGAGACTCCCACAGGTGTTCAGTGTTAATCAGTGAGACTCCCACAGTGTTCAGTGTTAATCAGTGAGACTCCCACAGTGGTCAGTGTTCATCAGTGAGACTCCCTCAGGGTTCAGTGTTAATCACTGAGACTCCCACAGGGTTCAGTGTTAATCAGTGAGATTCCCATAGGGTTCAGTGTTAATCAGTGGGACTCCCATAAGGTTCATTGTTAATCAGTGTAACTTCCACAGGGTTCAGTGTTAATCAGTGAGACTCCCATAGGGTTCAGTGTTAATCAGTGAGACTCCCACAGGGTTCAGTGTTAATCAGTGAAACTCCCATAGGGTTCAGTGTTAATCAGTGAGACTCCCACAGGGTTCAGTGTTAATCAGTGAGACTCCCATAGGGTTCAGTGTTAATCAGTGAGACTCCCACAGGGTTCAGTGTTAATCAGTGAGACTCCCATAGGGTTCAGTGTTAATCAGTGAGACTCCCACAGGGTTCAGTGTAAATAAATGAGACTCCCATAGGGTTAGTGTTAATCAGTGAGACTCCCACAGGGTTCACTGTTAATCAGTGAGACTCCCACAGGGTTCAGTGTTAATCAGTGAGACTCCCATAGGGTTCAGTGTTAATCATTGAGACTCCCATAGGGTTCAGTGTTAATCAGTGAGACTCCCATAGGGTTCAGTGTAAATCAGTGAGACTCCCACAGGGTTCATGTGTTAATCAGTGAGACTCCCACAGGGTTCAGTGTTAATCAATGAGACTCACATAGGGTTCAGTGTTAATCAGTGAGACTCCCACAGGGTTCAGTGTTAATCAGTGAGACTCCCACAGGGTTCAGTGTTAATCAGTGATACTCCCTCAGTTTTCATGTGTTAATCAGTGAGACTCCCACAGGGTTCAGTGTTAATCAGTGAGACTCCCACAGGGTTCAGTGTTAATCAGTGAGACTCCCACAGGGTTCATGTGTTAATCAGTGAGACTCCTACAGGGTTCATTGTTAATCAGTGTAACTTCCACAGGGTTCAGTGTTAATCAGTGAGACTCCCATAGGGTTCAGTGTTAATCAATGAGACTCCCATAGGGTTCAGTGTTAATCAGTGAGACTCCCACAGGGTTCAGTGTTAATCAGTGAGAATCCCACAGAGTTCAGTGTTAATCAGTGAGACTCCCTCAGGGTTCATGTGTTAATCAGTGAGACTCCCATAGGGTTCAGTGTTAATCAGTGAGACTCCCACAGGGTTCAGTGTTAATCAGTGAGACTCCCACAGTGTTCAGTGTTAATCAGTGAGACTCCTACAGGGTTCAGTGTTAATCAGTGAAACTCCCACAGGGTTCACTGTTAATCAGTGAGACTCCCATAGGGTTCAGTGTTAATCAATGAGACTCCCATAGGGTTCAGTGTTAATCAGTGAGACTCCCACAGGGTTCAGTGTTAATCAGTGAGACTCCCACAGGGTTCCGTGTTAATCAGTGAGACTCCCATAGGGTTCAGTGTTAATCAGTGAGACTCCCACAGGGTTCAGTGTTAATCAGTGAAACTCCCATAGGGTTCAGTGTTAATCAGTGAGACTCCCACAGGGTTCAGTGTTAATCAGTGAGACTCCCATAGGGTTCAGTGTTAATCAGTGAGACTCCCACAGGGTTCAGTGTTAATCAGTGAGACTCCCATAGGGTTCAGTGTTAATCAGTGAGACTCCCACAGGGTTCAGTGTAAATCAATGAGACTCCCATAGGGTTCAGTGTTAATCAGTGAGACTCCCACAGGGTTCAGTGTTAATCAGTGAGCCTCCCACAGGGTTCAGTGTTAATCAGTGATACTCCCTCAGGGTTCATGTGTTAATCAGTGAGACTCCCACAGGGTTCAGTGTTAATCAGTGAGACTCCCACAGAGTTCAGTGTTAATCAGTGAGACTCCCACAGTGTTCAGTGTTAATCAGTGAGACTCCCATAGGGTTCAGTGTTAATCACTGAGACTCCCACAGGGTTCAGTGTTAATCAGTGAGACTCCCATAGGGTTCAGTGTTAATCATTGAGAATCCCATAGAGTTCAGTGTTAATCAGTGAGACCCCCATAGGGTTAAGTATTAATCAGTGAGACTCCCATAGGGTTCATTGTTAATCAGTGAGTTTCCCATAGGGTTCAGTGTTAATCAATGAGACTCACATATGGTTCAGTGTTAATGAGTGAGACTCCCACAGGGTTCAGTGTTAATCAGTGAGACTACCACAGGGTTCAGTGTTAATCAGTGAGACTCCCACAGGGTTCAGTGTTAATCAGTGAGACTCCCATAGGGTTCAGTGTTAATCAGTGAGACTCCCACAATGTTCATGTGTTAATCAGTGAGACTCCCACAGGGTTCAGTGTTAATCAGTGAGACTCCCATAGGGTTCAGTGTTAATCAATGAGACTCCCATAGGGTTCAGTGTTAATCAGTGAGACTCCCACAGGGTTCATTGTTAATCAGTGAGACTCCCACAGGGTTCACTGTTAATCAGTGAGACTCCCATAGGGTTCAGTGTTAATCAGTGAGACTCCCACAGGGTTCAGTGTTAATCAGTGAGACTCCCATAGGGTTCAGTGTTAATCAGTGAGACTCCCACAGGGTTCAGTGTTAATCAGTGAGACTCCCACAGGTGTTCAGTGTTAATCAGTGAGACTCGCACAGTTTTCAGTGTTAATCAGTGAGACTCCCACAGTGGTCAGTGTTCATCAGTGAGACTCCCTCAGGGTTCAGTGTTAATCACTGAGACTCCCACAGGGTTCAGTGTTAATCAGTGAGATTCCCATAGGGTTCAGTGTTAATCAGTGGGACTCCCATAAGGTTCATTGTTAATCAGTGTAACTTCCACAGGGTTCAGTGTTAATCAGTGAGACTCCCATAGGGTTCAGTGTTAATCAGTGAGACTCCCACAGGGTTCAGTGTTAATCAGTGAAACTCCCATAGGGTTCAGTGTTAATCAGTGAGACTCCCACAGGGTTCAGTGTTAATCAGTGAGACTCCCATAGGGTTCAGTGTTAATCAGTGAGACTCCCACAGGGTTCAGTGTTAATCAGTGAGACTCCCATAGGGTTCAGTGTTAATCAGTGAGACTCCCACAGGGTTCAGTGTAAATCAGTGAGACTCCCACAGGGTTCACGTGTTAATCAGTGAGACTCCCACAGGGTTCAGTGTTAATCAATGAGACTCCCATAGGGTTCAGTGTTAATCAGTGTGACTCCCACAGGGTTCAGTGTTAATCAGTGAGCCTCCCACAGGGTTCAGTGTTAATCAGTGATACTCCCTCAGGGTTCATGTGTTAATCAGTGAGACTCCCACAGGGTTCAGTGTTAATCAGTGAGACTCCCACAGAGTTCAGTGTTAATCAGTGAGACTCCCACAGTGTTCAATGTTAATCAGTGAGACTCCCATAGGGTTCAGTGTTAATCAGTGAGACTCCCACAGGATTCAGTGTTAATCAGTGAGACTCCCACAGGTGTTCAGTGTTAATCAGTGAGACTCGCACAGTGTTCAGTGTTAATCAGTGAGACTCCCACAGTGGTCCGTGTTCATCAGTGAGACTCCCTCAGGGTTCAGTGTTAATCACTGAGACTCCCACAGGGTTCAGTGTTAATCAGTGAGATTCCCATAGGGTTCAGTGTTAATCAGTGGGACTCCCATAAGGTTCATTGTTAATCAGTGTAACTTCCACAGGGTTCAGTGTTAATCAGTGAGACTCCCATAGGGTTCAGTGTTAATCAGTGAGACTCCCACAGGGTTCAGTGTTAATCAGTGAAACTCCCATAGGGTTCAGTGTTAATCAGTGAGACTCCCACAGGGTTCAGTGTTAATCAGTGAGACTCCCATAGGGTTCAGTGTTAATCAGTGAGACTCCCACAGGGTTCAGTGTTAATCAGTGAGACTCCCATAGGGTTCAGTGTTAATCAGTGAGACTCCCACAGGGTTCAGTGTAAATCAGTGAGACTCCCACAGGGTTCATGTGTTAATCAGTGAGACTCCCACAGGGTTCAGTGTTAATCAATGAGACTCCCATAGGGTTCAGAGTTAATCAGTGAGACTCCCACAGGGTTCAGTGTTAATCAGTGAGCCTCCCACAGGGTTCAGTGTTAATCAGTGATACTCCCTCAGGGTTCATGTGTTAATCAGTGAGACTCCCACAGGGTTCAGTGTTAATCAGTGAGACTCCCACAGAGTTCAGTGTTAATCAGTGAGACTCCCACAGTGTTCAATGTTAATCAGTGAGACTCCCACAGTGTTCAGTGTTAATCAGTGAGACTCCCATAGGGTTCAGTGTTAATCACTGAGACTCCCACAGGGTTCAGTGTTAATCAGTGAGACTCCCATAGGGTTCAGTGTTAATCATTGAGAATCCCATAGAGTTCAGTGTTAATCAGTGAGACTCCCATAGGGTTAAGTGTTAATCAGTGAGACTCCCATAGGGTCAATTGTTAATCAGTGAGTTTCCCATAGGGTTCAGTGTTAATCAATGAGACTCACATATGGTTCAGTGTTAATGAGTGAGACTCCCACAGGGTTCAGTGTTAATCAGTGAGACTCCCACAGGGTTCAGTGTTAATCAGTGAGACTCCCACTGGGTTCAGTGTTAATCAGTGAGACTCCCATAGGGTTCAGTGTTAATCAGTGAGACTCCCACAGGGTTTAGTGTTAATCAGTGAGACTCCCACAATGTTCATGTGTTAATCAGTGAGACTCCCACAGGGTTCAGTGTTAATCAGTAAGACTCCCATAGGGTTCAGTGTTAATCAGTGGGACTCCCATAGGGTTCAGTGTTAATCAGTGAGACTCCCATAGGGTTCAGTGTTAATCAGTGAGACTCCCACAGGGTTCAGTGTTAATCAGTGAGACTCCCATAGGGTTCAGTGTTAATCAGTGAGACTCCCATAGGGTTCAGTGTAAATCAGTGAGACTCCCACAGGGTTCATGTGTTAATCAGTGAGACTCCCACAGGGTTCAGTGTTAATCAATGAGACTCCCATAGGGTTCAGTGTTAATCAGTGAGACTCCCACAGGGTTCAGTGTTAATCAGTGATACTCCCTCAGGGTTCATTTGTTAATCAGTGAGACTCCCATAGGGTTCAGTGTTAATCAGTGAGACTCCCACAGGGTTCAGTGTTAATCAGTGAGGCTCCCATAGTGTTCAATGTTAATCAGTGAGACTCCCACAGTGTTCAGTGTTAATCAGTGAGTCTCCCATAGGGTTCAGTGTTAATCAGTGAGACTCCCACAGGGTTCAGTGTTAATCAGTGAGACTCCCTCAGGGTTCATGTGTTAATCAGTGAGACTCCCATAGGTTTCAGTGTTAATCAGTGAGACTCCCACAGAGTTCAGTGTTAATCAGCGAGACTCCCACAGTGTTCAATGTTAATCAGTGAGACTCCCACAGTGTTCAGTGTTAATCAGTGAGACTCCCATAGGGTTCAGTGTTAATCACTGAGACTCCCACAGGGTTCAGTGTTAATCAGTGAGACTCCCATAGGGTTCAGTGTTAATCATTGAGAATCCCATAGAGTTCAGTGTTAATCAGTGAGACTCCCATAGGGTTAAGTGTTAATCAGTGAGACTCCCATAGGGTTCATTGTTAATCAGTGAGACTCCCATAGGGTTCAGCGTTAATCAATGAGACTCCCATATGGTTCAGTGTTAATGAGTGAGACTCCCTCAGGGTTCAGTGTTAATCAGTGAGACTCCCACATTGTTCAGTATTAAACAGTGAAACTCCCATAGGGTTCAGTGTTAATCAGTGAGTCTCCCACAGGGTTCAGTGTTAATCAGTGAGACTCCCATAGGGTTCAGTGTTAACCAGTGAGACTCCCAAAGGGTTCAGTGTTAATCAGTGAGACTCCCATAGGGTTCAGTGTTAATCAGTGAGACTCCCATAGGGTTCAGTGTAAATCAGTGAGACTCCCACAGGGTTCATGTGTTAATCAGTGAGACTCCCACAGGGTTCAGTGTTAATCAATGAGACTCCCATAGGGTTCAGTGTTAATCAGTGAGACTCCCACAGGGTTCAGTGTTAATCAGTGAGACTCCCACAGGGTTCAGTGTTAATCAGTGATACTCCCTCAGGGTTCATGTGTTAATCAGTGATACTCCCACAGGGTTCAGTGTTAATCAGTGAGACTCCCACAGGGTTCAGTGTTAATCAGTGAGACTCCCACAGTGTTCAATGTTCATCAGTGAGACTCCCACAGTGTTCAGTGTTATTCAGTGAGACTCCCATAGTGTTCAGTGTTAATCAGTGAGACTCCCATAGGGTTCAGTGTTAATCAGTGAGACTTCCACAGCGTTCAGTGTTAATCAGTGAGACTCCCACAGGGTTCAGTGTTAATCAGTGAGACTCCCTCAGGGTGCATGTGTTAATCAGTGAGACTCCCATAGGGTTCAGTGTTAATCAGTGAGACTCCCACAGGGTTCAGTGTTAATCAGTGAGACTCCCACAGTGTTCAGTGTTAATCAGTGAGACTGCCACAGTGTTCAGTGTTCATCAGTGAGACTCCCTCAGGGTTCAGTGTTAATCACTGAGACTCACACAGGGTTCAGTGTTAATCAGTGAGATTCCCATAGGGTTCAGTGTTAATCAGTGAGACTCCCATAAGGTTCATTGTTAATCAGTGTAACTTCCACAGGGTTCAGTGTTAATCAGTGAGACTCCCATAGGGTTCAGTGTTAATCAGTGAGACTCCCACAGGGTTCAGTGTTAATCAGTGAGACTCCCATAGGGTTCAGTGTAAATCAGTGAGACTCCCACAGGGTTCAGTGTTAATCAGTGAGACTCCCATAGGGTTCAGTGTTAATCAGTGAGACTCCCATAGGGTTCAGTGTAAATCAATGAAACTCCCACTGGGTTCATGTGTTAATCAGTGAGACTCCCACAGGGTTCAGTGTTAATCAATGAGACTCCCGTAGGGTTCAGTGTTAATCAGTGAGACTCCCACAGGGTTCAGTGTTAATCAGTGAGACTCCCACAGGGTTCAGTGTTAATCAGTGATACTCCCTCAGGGTTCATGTGTTAATCAGTGAGACTCCCATAGGGTTCAGTGTTAATCAGTGAGACTCCCACAGGGTTCAGTGTTAATCGGTGAGGCTCCCATAGTGTTCAATGTTAATCAGTGAGACTCCCAAAGTGTTCAGTGTTAATCAGTGAGACTCCCATAGGTTTCAGTGTTAATCAGTGTGACTCCCACAGGGTTCAGTGTTAATCAGTGAAACTCCCACAGTGTTCAATGTTAATCAGTGAGACTCCCACAGTGTTCAGTGTTAATCAGTGAGACTCCCATAGGGTTCAGTGTTAATCACTGAGACTCCCACAGGGTTCAGTGTTAATCAGTGAGACTCCCATAGGGTTCAGTGTTAATCATTGAGAATCCCATAGAGTTCAGTGTTAATCAGTGAGACTCCCATAGGGTTAAGTGTTAATCAGTGAGACTCCCATAGGGTTCAATGTTAATCAGTGAGACTCCCATAGGGTTCAGTGTTAATCAATGAGACTCCCATATGGTTCAGTGTTAATGAGTGAGACTCTCACAGGGTTCAGTGTTAATCAGTGAGACTCCCACATGGTTCAGTGTTAAACAGTGAAACTCCCATAGGGTTCAGTGTTAATCACTGAGACTCCCACAGGGTTCAGTGTTAATCAGTGAGACTCCCATAGGGTTCAGTGTTAATCATTGAGAATCCCATAGAGTTCAGTGTTAATCATTGAGACTCCCATAGGGTTAAGTGTTAATCAGTGAGACTCCCATAGGGTTCATTGTTAATCAGTGAGACTCCCATAGGGTTCAGCGTTAATCAATGAGACTCCCATATGGTTCAGTGTTAATGAGTGAGACTCCCTCAGGGTTCAGTGTTAATCAGTGAGACTCCCACATTGTTCAGTATTAAACAGTGAAACTCCCATACGGTTCAGTGTTAATCAGTGAGTCTCCCACAGGGTTCAGTGTTAATCAGTGAGACTCCCATAGGGTTCAGTGTTAACCAGTGAGACTCCCAAAGGGTTCAGTGTTAATCAGTGAGACTCCCATAGGGTTCAGTGTTAATCAGTGAGACTCCCATAGGGTTCAGTGTAAATCAGTGAGACTCCCACAGGGTTCATGTGTTAATCAGTGAGACTCCCACAGGGTTCAGTGTTAATCAATGAGACTCCCATAGGGTTCAGTGTTAATCAGTGAGACTCCCACAGGGTTCAGTGTTAATCAGTGAGACTCCCACAGGGTTCAGTGTTAATCAGTGATACTCCCTCAGGGTTCATGTGTTAATCAGTGATACTCCCACAGGGTTCAGTGTTAATCAGTGAGACTCCCACAGGGTTCAGTGTTAATCAGTGAGACTCCCACAGTGTTCAATGTTCATCAGTGAGACTCCCACAGTGTTCAGTGTTATTCAGTGAGACTCCCATAGTGTTCAGTGTTAATCAGTGAGACTCCCATAGGGTTCAGTGTTAATCAGTGAGACTTCCACAGGGTTCAGTGTTAATCAGTGAGACTCCCACAGGGTTCAGTGTTAATCAGTGAGACTCCCTCAGGGTGCATGTGTTAATCAGTGAGACTCCCATAGGGTTCAGTGTTAATCAGTGAGACTCCCACAGGGTTCAGTGTTAATCAGTGAGACTCCCACAGTGTTCAGTGTTAATCAGTGAGACTCCCACAGTGTTCAGTGTTCATCAGTGAGACACCCTCAGGGTTCAGTGTTAATCACTGAGACTCACACAGGGTTCAGTGTTAATCAGTGAGATTCCCATAGGGTTCAGTGTTAATCAGTGAGACTCCCATAAGGTTCATTGTTAATCAGTGTAACTTCCACAGGGTTCAGTGTTAATCAGTGAGACTCCCATAGGGTTCAGTGTTAATCAGTGAGACTCCCACAGGGTTCAGTGTTAATCAGTGAGACTCCCATAGGGTTCAGTGTAAATCAGTGAGACTCCCACAGGGTTCAGTGTTAATCAGTGAGACTCCCATAGGGTTCAGTGTTAATCAGTGAGACTCCCATAGGGTTCAGTGTAAATCAATGAGACTCCCACAGGGTTCATGTGTTAATCAGTGAGACTCCCACAGGGTTCAGTGTTAATCAATGAGACTCCCGTAGGGTTCAGTGTTAATCAGTGAGACTCCCACAGGGTTCAGTGTTAATCAGTGAGACTCCCACAGGGTTCAGTGTTAATCAGTGATACTCCCTCAGGGTTCATGTGTTAATCAGTGAGACTCACATAGGGTTCAGTGTTAATCAGTGGGACTCCCACAGGGTTCAGTGTTAATCGGTGAGGCTCCCATAGTGTTCAATGTTAATCAGTGAGACTCCCAAAGTGTTCAGTGTTAATCAGTGAGACTCCCACAGGCTTCAGTGTTAATCAGTGAGACTCCCTCAGGGTTCATGTGTTAATCAGTGAGACTCCCATAGGTTTCAGTGTTAATCAGTGAGACTCCCACAGGGTTCAGTGTTAATCAGTGAAACTCCCACAGTGTTCAATGTTAATCAGTGAGACTCCCACAGAGTTCAGTGTTAATCAGTGAGACTCCCATAGGGTTCAGTGTTAATCACTGAGACTCCCACAGGGTTCAGTGTTAATCAGTGAGACTCCCATAGGGTTCAGTGTTAATCATTGAGAATCCCATAGAGTTCAGTGTTAATCACTGAGACTCACACAGGGTTCAGTGTTAATCAGTGAGATTCCCATAGGGTTCAGTGTTAATCAGTGAGACTCCCATAAGGTTCATTGTTAATCAGTGTAACTTCCACAGGGTTCAGTGTTAATCAGTGAGACTCCCATAGGGTTCAGTGTTAATCAGTGAGACTCCCACAGGGTTCAGTGTTAATCAGTGAGACTCCCATAGGGTTCAGTGTAAATCAGTGAGACTCCCACAGGGTTCAGTGTTAATCAGTGAGACTCCCCTAGGGTTCAGTGTTAATCAGTGAGACTCCCATAGGGTTCAGTGTAAATCAATGAGACTCCCACAGGGTTCATGTGTTAATCAGTGAGACTCCCACAGGGTTCAGTGTTAATCAATGAGACTCCCGTAGGGTTCAGTGTTAATCAGTGAGACTCCCACAGGGTTCAGTGTTAATCAGTGAGACTCCCACAGGGTTCAGTGTTAATCAGTGATACTCCCTCAGGGTTCATGTGTTAATCAGTGAGACTCACATAGGGTTCAGTGTTAATCAGTGAGACTCCCATAGGGTTAAGTGTTAATCAGTGAGACTCCCATAGGGTTAAGTGTTAATCAGTGAGACTCCCATAGGGTTCATTGTTAATCAGTGAGACTCCCATAGGGTTCAGTGTTAATCAATGAGACTCCCATATGGTTCAGTGTTAATGAGTGAGACTCTCACAGGGTTCAGTGTTAATCAGTGAGACTCCCACATGGTTCAGTGTTAAACAGTGAAACTCCCATAGGGTTCAGTGTTAATCAGTGAGTCTCCCACAGGGTTCAGTGTTAATCAGTGAGACTCCCATAGGGTTCAGTGTTAATCAGTGAGACTCCCACAGGGTTCAGTGTTAATCAGTGAGACTCCCATAGGGTTCAGTGTTAATCAGTGAGACTCCCATAGGGTTCAGTGTAAATCAGTGAGACTCCCACAGGGTTCATGTGTTAATCAGTCAGACTCCCACAGGGTTCAGTGTTAATCAATGAGACTCCCATAGGGTTCAGTGTTAATCAGTGAGACTCCCACAGGGTTCAGTGTTAATAAGTGAGACTCCCACAGGGTTCAGTGTTAATCAGTGATACTCCCTCAGGTTTCATATGTTAATCAGTGAGTCTCCCATAGGGTTCAGTGTTAATCAGTGAGACTCCCACAGGGTTCAGTGTTAATCAGTGAGACTCCCACAGTGTTCAGTGTTAATCAGTGAGACTCCCATAGGGTTCAGTGTTAATCAGTGAGACTCCCACAGGGTTCAGTGTTAATCAGTGAGACTCCCTCAGGGTTCATGTGTTAATCAATGAGACTCCCATAGGGTTCAATGTTAATCAGTGAGACTCCCACAGTGTTCAGTGTTAATCAGTGAGACTCCCATAGGGTTCATTGTTAATCACTGAGACTCCCACAGGGTTCAGTGTTAATCAGTGAGACTCCCATAGGGTTCAGTGTTAATCAGTGAGACTTCCACAGCGTTCAGTGTTAATCAGTGAGACTCCCACAGGGTTCAGTGTTAATCAGTGAGACTCCCTCAGGGTGCATGTGTTAATCAGTGAGACTCCCATAGGGTTCAGTGTTAATCAGTGAGACTCCCACAGGGTTCAGTGTTAATCAGTGAGACTCCCACAGTGTTCAGTGTTAATCAGTGAGACTGCCACAGTGTTCAGTGTTCATCAGTGAGACTCCCTCAGGGTTCAGTGTTAATCACTGAGACTCACACAGGGTTCAGTGTTAATCAGTGAGATTCCCATAGGGTTCAGTGTTAATCAGTGAGACTCCCATAAGGTTCATTGTTAATCAGTGTAACTTCCACAGGGTTCAGTGTTAATCAGTGAGACTCCCATAGGGTTCAGTGTTAATCAGTGAGACTCCCACAGGGTTCAGTGTTAATCAGTGAGACTCCCATAGGGTTCAGTGTAAATCAGTGAGACTCCCACAGGGTTCAGTGTTAATCAGTGAGACTCCCATAGGGTTCAGTGTTAATCAGTGAGACTCCCATAGGGTTCAGTGTAAATCAATGAAACTCCCACAGGGTTCATGTGTTAATCAGTGAGACTCCCACAGGGTTCAGTGTTAATCAATGAGACTCCCGTAGGGTTCAGTGTTAATCAGTGAGACTCCCACAGGGTTCAGTGTTAATCAGTGAGACTCCCACAGGGTTCAGTGTTAATCAGTGATACTCCCTCAGGGTTCATGTGTTAATCAGTGAGACTCCCATAGGGTTCAGTGTTAATCAGTGAGACTCCCACAGGGTTCAGTGTTAATCGGTGAGGCTCCCATAGTGTTCAATGTTAATCAGTGAGACTCCCAAAGTGTTCAGTGTTAATCAGTGAGACTCCCATAGGTTTCAGTGTTAATCAGTGTGACTCCCACAGGGTTCAGTGTTAATCAGTGAAACTCCCACAGTGTTCAATGTTAATCAGTGAGACTCCCACAGTGTTCAGTGTTAATCAGTGAGACTCCCATAGGGTTCAGTGTTAATCACTGAGACTCCCACAGGGTTCAGTGTTAATCAGTGAGACTCCCATAGGGTTCAGTGTTAATCATTGAGAATCCCATAGAGTTCAGTGTTAATCAGTGAGACTCCCATAGGGTTAAGTGTTAATCAGTGAGACTCCCATAGGGTTCAATGTTAATCAGTGAGACTCCCATAGGGTTCAGTGTTAATCAATGATACTCCCATATGGTTCAGTGTTAATGAGTGAGACTCTCACAGGGTTCAGTGTTAATCAGTGAGACTCCCACATGGTTCAGTGTTAAACAGTGAAACTCCCATAGGGTTCAGTGTTAATCACTGAGACTCCCACAGGGTTCAGTGTTAATCAGTGAGACTCCCATAGGGTTCAGTGTTAATCATTGAGAATCCCATAGAGTTCAGTGTTAATCATTGAGACTCCCATAGGGTTAAGTGTTAATCAGTGAGACTCCCATAGGGTTCATTGTTAATCAGTGAGACTCCCATAGGGTTCAGCGTTAATCAATGAGACTCCCATATGGTTCAGTGTTAATGAGTGAGACTCCCTCAGGGTTCAGTGTTAATCAGTGAGACTCCCACATTGTTCAGTATTAAACAGTGAAACTCCCATACGGTTCAGTGTTAATCAGTGAGTCTCCCACAGGGTTCAGTGTTAATCAGTGAGACTCCCATAGGGTTCAGTGTTAACCAGTGAGACTCCCAAAGGGTTCAGTGTTAATCAGTGAGACTCCCATAGGGTTCAGTGTTAATCAGTGAGACTCCCATAGGGTTCAGTGTAAATCAGTGAGACTCCCACAGGGTTCATGTGTTAATCAGTGAGACTCCCACAGGGTTCAGTGTTAATCAATGAGACTCCCATAGGGTCCAGTGTTAATCAGTGAGACTCCCACAGGGTTCAGTGTTAATCAGTGAGACTCCCACAGGGTTCAGTGTTAATCAGTGATACTCCCTCAGGGTTCATGTGTTAATCAGTGATACTCCCACAGGGTTCAGTGTTAATCAGTGAGACTCCCACAGGGTTCAGTGTTAATCAGTGAGACTCCCACAGTGTTCAATGTTCATCAGTGAGACTCCCACAGTGTTCAGTGTTATTCAGTGAGACTCCCATAGTGTTCAGTGTTAATCAGTGAGACTCCCATAGGGTTCAGTGTTAATCAGTGAGACTTCCACAGGGTTCAGTGTTAATCAGTGAGACTCCCACAGGGTTCAGTGTTAATCAGTGAGACTCCCTCAGGGTGCATGTGTTAATCAGTGAGACTCCCATAGGGTTCAGTGTTAATCAGTGAGACTCCCACAGGGTTCAGTGTTAATCAGTGAGACTCCCACAGTGTTCAGTGTTAATCAGTGAGACTCCCATAGGGTTCAGTGTTAATCACTGAGACTCCCACAGGGTTCAGTGTTAATCAGTGAGACTCCCATAGGGTTCAGTGTTAATCATTGAGAATCCCATAGAGTTCAGTGTTAATCAGTGAGACTCCCATAGGGTTAAGTGTTAATCAGTGAGACTCCCATAGGGTTCAATGTTAATCAGTGAGACTCCCATAGGGTTCAGTGTTAATCAATGATACTCCCATATGGTTCAGTGTTAATGAGTGAGACTCTCACAGGGTTCAGTGTTAATCAGTGAGACTCCCACATGGTTCAGTGTTAAACAGTGAAACTCCCATAGGGTTCAGTGTTAATCACTGAGACTCCCACAGGGTTCAGTGTTAATCAGTGAGACTCCCATAGGGTTCAGTGTTAATCATTGAGAATCCCATAGAGTTCAGTGTTAATCATTGAGACTCCCATAGGGTTAAGTGTTAATCAGTGAGACTCCCATAGGGTTCATTGTTAATCAGTGAGACTCCCATAGGGTTCAGCGTTAATCAATGAGACTCCCATATGGTTCAGTGTTAATGAGTGAGACTCCCTCAGGGTTCAGTGTTAATCAGTGAGACTCCCACATTGTTCAGTATTAAACAGTGAAACTCCCATACGGTTCAGTGTTAATCAGTGAGTCTCCCACAGGGTTCAGTGTTAATCAGTGAGACTCCCATAGGGTTCAGTGTTAACCAGTGAGACTCCCAAAGGGTTCAGTGTTAATCAGTGAGACTCCCATAGGGTTCAGTGTTAATCAGTGAGACTCCCATAGGGTTCAGTGTAAATCAGTGAGACTCCCACAGGGTTCATGTGTTAATCAGTGAGACTCCCACAGGGTTCAGTGTTAATCAATGAGACTCCCATAGGGTCCAGTGTTAATCAGTGAGACTCCCACAGGGTTCAGTGTTAATCAGTGAGACTCCCACAGGGTTCAGTGTTAATCAGTGATACTCCCTCAGGGTTCATGTGTTAATCAGTGATACTCCCACAGGGTTCAGTGTTAATCAGTGAGACTCCCACAGGGTTCAGTGTTAATCGGTGAGGCTCCCATAGTGTTCAATGTTAATCAGTGAGACTCCCAAAGTGTTCAGTGTTAATCAGTGAGACTCCCACAGGCTTCAGTGTTAATCAGTGAGACTCCCTCAGGGTTCATGTGTTAATCAGTGAGACTCCCATAGGTTTCAGTGTTAATCAGTGAGACTCCCACAGGGTTCAGTGTTAATCAGTGAAACTCCCACAGTGTTCAATGTTAATCAGTGAGACTCCCACAGAGTTCAGTGTTAATCAGTGAGACTCCCATAGGGTTCAGTGTTAATCACTGAGACTCCCACAGGGTTCAGTGTTAATCAGTGAGACTCCCATAGGGTTCAGTGTTAATCATTGAGAATCCCATAGAGTTCAGTGTTAATCACTGAGACTCACACAGGGTTCAGTGTTAATCAGTGAGATTCCCATAGGGTTCAGTGTTAATCAGTGAGACTCCCATAGGGTTCAGTGTTAATCAGTGAGACTCCCATAGGGTTCAGTGTAAATCAATGAGACTCCCACAGGGTTCATGTGTTAATCAGTGAGACTCCCACAGGGTTCAGTGTTAATCAATGAGACTCCCGTAGGGTTCAGTGTTAATCAGTGAGACTCCCACAGGGTTCAGTGTTAATCAGTGAGACTCCCACAGGGTTCAGTGTTAATCAGTGATACTCCCTCAGGGTTCATGTGTTAATCAGTGAGACTCCCACAGGGTTCAGTGTTAATCAGTGAGACTCCCACAGGGTTCAGTGTTAATCAGTGATACTCCCTCAGGGTTCATGTGTTAATCAGTGAGACTCACATAGGGTTCAGTGTTAATCAGTGAGACTCCCACAGGGTTCAGTGTTAATCGGTGAGGCTCCCATAGTGTTCAATGTTAATCAGTGAGACTCCCAAAGTGTTCAGTGTTAATCAGTGAGACTCCCACAGGCTTCAGTGTTAATCAGTGAGACTCCCTCAGGGTTCATGTGTTAATCAGTGAGACTCCCATAGGTTTCAGTGTTAATCAGTGAGACTCCCACAGGGTTCAGTGTTAATCAGTGAAACTCCCACAGTGTTCAATGTTAATCAGTGAGACTCCCACAGAGTTCAGTGTTAATCAGTGAGACTCCCATAGGGTTCAGTGTTAATCACTGAGACTCCCACAGGGTTCAGTGTTAATCAGTGAGACTCCCATAGGGTTCAGTGTTAATCATTGAGAATCCCATAGAGTTCAGTGTTAATCACTGAGACTCACACAGGGTTCAGTGTTAATCAGTGAGATTCCCATAGGGTTCAGTGTTAATCAGTGAGACTCCCATAAGGTTCATTGTTAATCAGTGTAACTTCCACAGGGTTCAGTGTTAATCAGTGAGACTCCCATAGGGTTCAGTGTTAATCAGTGAGACTCCCACAGGGTTCAGTGTTAATCAGTGAGACTCCCATAGGGTTCAGTGTAAATCAGTGAGACTCCCACAGGGTTCAGTGTTAATCAGTGAGACTCCCATAGGGTTCAGTGTTAATCAGTGAGACTCCCATAGGGTTCAGTGTAAATCAATGAGACTCCCACAGGGTTCATGTGTTAATCAGTGAGACTCCCACAGGGTTCAGTGTTAATCAATGAGACTCCCGTAGGGTTCAGTGTTAATCAGTGAGACTCCCACAGGGTTCAGTGTTAATCAGTGAGACTCCCACAGGGTTCAGTGTTAATCAGTGATACTCCCTCAGGGTTCATGTGTTAATCAGTGAGACTCACATAGGGTTCAGTGTTAATCAGTGAGACTCCCACAGGGTTCAGTGTTAATCGGTGAGGCTCCCATAGTGTTCAATGTTAATCAGTGAGACTCCCAAAGTGTTCAGTGTTAATCAGTGAGACTCCCACAGGCTTCAGTGTTAATCAGTGAGACTCCCTCAGGGTTCATGTGTTAATCAGTGAGACTCCCATAGGTTTCAGTGTTAATCAGTGAGACTCCCACAGGGTTCAGTGTTAATCAGTGAAACTCCCACAGTGTTCAATGTTAATCAGTGAGACTCCCACAGAGTTCAGTGTTAATCAGTGAGACTCCCATAGGGTTCAGTGTTAATCACTGAGACTCCCACAGGGTTCAGTGTTAATCAGTGAGACTCCCATAGGGTTCAGTGTTAATCATTGAGAATCCCATAGAGTTCAGTGTTAATCACTGAGACTCACACAGGGTTCAGTGTTAATCAGTGAGATTCCCATAGGGTTCAGTGTTAATCAGTGAGACTCCCATAAGGTTCATTGTTAATCAGTGTAACTTCCACAGGGTTCAGTGTTAATCAGTGAGACTCCCATAGGGTTCAGTGTTAATCAGTGAGACTCCCACAGGGTTCAGTGTTAATCAGTGAGACTCCCATAGGGTTCAGTGTAAATCAGTGAGACTCCCACAGGGTTCAGTGTTAATCAGTGAGACTCCCATAGGGTTCAGTGTTAATCAGTGAGACTTCCACAGGGTTCAGTGTTAATCAGTGAGACTCCCACAGGGTTCAGTGTTAATCAGTGAGACTCCCTCAGGGTGCATGTGTTAATCAGTGAGACTCCCATAGGGTTCAGTGTTAATCAGTGAGACTCCCACAGGGTTCAGTGTTAATCAGTGAGACTCCCACAGTGTTCAGTGTTAATCAGTGAGACTCCCACAGTGTTCAGTGTTCATCAGTGAGACACCCTCAGGGTTCAGTGTTAATCACTGAGACTCACACAGGGTTCAGTGTTAATCAGTGAGATTCCCATAGGGTTCAGTGTTAATCAGTGAGACTCCCATAAGGTTCATTGTTAATCAGTGTAACTTCCACAGGGTTCAGTGTTAATCAGTGAGACTCCCATAGGGTTCAGTGTTAATCAGTGAGACTCCCACAGGGTTCAGTGTTAATCAGTGAGACTCCCATAGGGTTCAGTGTAAATCAGTGAGACTCCCACAGGGTTCAGTGTTAATCAGTGAGACTCCCATAGGGTTCAGTGTTAATCAGTGAGACTCCCATAGGGTTCAGTGTAAATCAGTGAGACTCCCACAGGGTTCATGTGTTAATCAGTGAGACTCCCACAGGGTTCAGTGTTAATCAATGAGACTCCCATAGGGTCCAGTGTTAATCAGTGAGACTCCCACAGGGTTCAGTGTTAATCAGTGAGACTCCCACAGGGTTCAGTGTTAATCAGTGATACTCCCTCAGGGTTCATGTGTTAATCAGTGATACTCCCACAGGGTTCAGTGTTAATCAGTGAGACTCCCACAGGGTTCAGTGTTAATCAGTGAGACTCCCACAGTGTTCAATGTTCATCAGTGAGACTCCCACAGTGTTCAGTGTTATTCAGTGAGACTCCCATAGTGTTCAGTGTTAATCAGTGAGACTCCCATAGGGTTCAGTGTTAATCAGTGAGACTTCCACAGGGTTCAGTGTTAATCAGTGAGACTCCCACAGGGTTCAGTGTTAATCAGTGAGACTCCCTCAGGGTGCATGTGTTAATCAGTGAGACTCCCATAGGGTTCAGTGTTAATCAGTGAGACTCCCACAGGGTTCAGTGTTAATCAGTGAGACTCCCACAGTGTTCAGTGTTAATCAGTGAGACTCCCACAGTGTTCAGTGTTCATCAGTGAGACACCCTCAGGGTTCAGTGTTAATCACTGAGACTCACACAGGGTTCAGTGTTAATCAGTGAGATTCCCATAGGGTTCAGTGTTAATCAGTGAGACTCCCATAAGGTTCATTGTTAATCAGTGTAACTTCCACAGGGTTCAGTGTTAATCAGTGAGACTCCCATAGGGTTCAGTGTTAATCAGTGAGACTCCCACAGGGTTCAGTGTTAATCAGTGAGACTCCCATAGGGTTCAGTGTAAATCAGTGAGACTCCCACAGGGTTCAGTGTTAATCAGTGAGACTCCCATAGGGTTCAGTGTTAATCAGTGAGACTCCCATAGGGTTCAGTGTAAATCAATGAGACTCCCACAGGGTTCATGTGTTAATCAGTGAGACTCCCACAGGGTTCAGTGTTAATCAATGAGACTCCCGTAGGGTTCAGTGTTAATCAGTGAGACTCCCACAGGGTTCAGTGTTAATCAGTGAGACTCCCACAGGGTTCAGTGTTAATCAGTGATACTCCCTCAGGGTTCATGTGTTAATCAGTGAGACTCACATAGGGTTCAGTGTTAATCAGTGAGACTCCCATAGGGTTCAGTGTTAATCATTGAGAATCCCATAGAGTTCAGTGTTAATCAGTGAGACTCCCATAGGGTTAAGTGTTAATCAGTGAGACTCCCATAGGGTTCATTGTTAATCAGTGAGACTCCCATAGGGTTCATTGTTAATCAATGAGACTCCCATATGGTTCAGTGTTAATGAGTGAGACTCTCACAGGGTTCAGTGTTAATCAGTGAGACTCCCACATGGTTCAGTGTTAAACAGTGAAACTCCCATAGGGTTCAGTGTTAATCAGTGAGTCTCCCACAGGGTTCAGTGTTAATCAGTGAGACTCCCATAGGGTTCAGTGTTAATCAGTGAGACTCCCACAGGGTTCAGTGTTAATCAGTGAGACTCCCATAGGGTTCAGTGTTAATCAGTGAGACTCCCATAGGGTTCAGTGTAAATCAGTGAGACTCCCACAGGGTTCATGTGTTAATCAGTCAGACTCCCACAGGGTTCAGTGTTAATCAATGAGACTCCCATAGGGTTCAGTGTTAATCAGTGAGACTCCCACAGGGTTCAGTGTTAATAAGTGAGACTCCCACAGGGTTCAGTGTTAATCAGTGATACTCCCTCAGGTTTCATATGTTAATCAGTGAGTCTCCCATAGGGTTCAGTGTTAATCAGTGAGACTCCCACAGGGTTCAGTGTTAATCAGTGAGACTCCCACAGTGTTCAGTGTTAATCAGTGAGACTCCCATAGGGTTCAGTGTTAATCAGTGAGACTCCCACAGGGTTCAGTGTTAATCAGTGAGACTCCCTCAGGGTTCATGTGTTAATCAATGAGACTCCCATAGGGTTCAATGTTAATCAGTGAGACTCCCACAGTGTTCAGTGTTAATCAGTGAGACTCCCATAGGGTTCATTGTTAATCACTGAGACTCCCACAGGGTTCAGTGTTAATCAGTGAGACTCCCATAGGGTTCAGTGTTAATCATTGAGAATCCCATAGAGTTCAGTGTTAATCAGTGAGACTCCCATAGGGTCAAGTGTTAATCAGTGAGACTCCCATAGGGTTCATTGTTAATCAGTGAGACTCCCATAGGGTTCAGTGTTAATCATTGAGAATCCCATAGAGTTCAGTGTTAATCAGTGAGACTCCCACAGGGTTCAGTGTTAATCAGTGATACTCCCTCAGGGTTCATGTGTTAATCACTGAGACTCCCACAGGGTTCAGTGTTAATCAGTGAGACTCCCATAGGGTTCAGTGTTAATCATTGAGAATCCCATAGAGTTCAGTGTTAATCAGTGAGACTCCCATAGGGTTAAGTGTTAATCAGTGAGACTCCCATAGGGTTCATTGTTAATCAGTGAGACTCCCATAGGGTTCAGTGTTAATCAATGAGACTCCCATATGGTTCAGTGTTAATGAGTGAGACTCTCACAGGGTTCAGTGTTAATCAGTGAGACTCCCACATGGTTCAGTGTTAAACAGTGAAACTCCCATAGGGTTCAGTGTTAATCAGTGAGTCTCCCACAGGGTTCAGTGTTAATCAGTGAGACTCCCATAGGGTTCAGTGTTAATCAGTGAGACTCCCACAGGGTTCAGTGTTAATCAGTGAGACTCCCATAGGGTTCAGTGTTAATCAATGAGACTCCCATAGGGTTCAGTGTTAATCAGTGAGACTCCCACAGGGTTCATGTGTTAATCAGTGAGACTCCCACAGGGTTCAGTGTTAATCAATGAGACTCCCATAGGGTTCAGTGTTAATCAGTGAGACTCCCACAGGGTTCAGTGTTAATAAGTGAGACTCCCACAGGGTTCAGTGTTAATCAGTGATACTCCCTCAGGTTTCATATGTTAATCAGTGAGACTCCCATAGGGTTCAGTGTTAATCAGTGAGACTCCCACAGGGTTCAGTGTTAATCAGTGAGACTCCCACAGTGTTCAGTGTTAATCAGTGAGACTCCCATAGGGTTCAGTGTTAATCAGTGAGACTCCCACAGGGTTCAGTGTTAATCAGTGAGACTCCCTCAGGGTTCATGTGTTAATCAATGAGACTCCCATAGGGTTCAATGTTAATCAGTGAGACTCCCACAGTGTTCAGTGTTAATCAGTGAGACTCCTATAGGGTTCATTGTTAATCACTGAGACTCCCACAGGGTTCAGTGTTAATCAGTGAGACTCCCATAGGGTTCAGTGTTAATCATTGAGAATCCCATAGAGTTCAGTGTTAATCAGTGAGACTCCCATAGGGTCAAGTGTTAATCAGTGAGACTCCCATAGGGTTCATTGTTAATCAGTGAGACTCCCATAGGGTTCAGTGTTAATCATTGAGAATCCCATAGAGTTCAGTGTTAATCAGTGAGACTCCCATAGGGTTAAGTGTTAATCAGTGAGACTCCCATAGGGTTCATTGTTAATCAGTGAGACTCCCATAGGGTTCAGCGTTAATCTGTGAGACTCCCACATGGTTCAGTGTTAATCAGTGAGACTCCCACAGGGTTCAGTGTTAATCAGTGAGACTCCCACAGTGTTCAGTGTTAATCAGTGAGACTCCCACAGTGTTCAGTGTTCATCAGTGAGACTCCCTCAGGGTTCAGTGTTAATCACTGAGACTCCCACAGGGTTCAGTGTTAATCAGTGAGATTCCCATAGGGTTCAGTGTTAATCAGTGAGACTCCCATAAGGTTCATTGTTAATCAGTGTAACTTCCACAGGGTTCAGTGTTAATCAGTGAGACTCCCATAGGGTTCAGTGTTAATCAGTGAGACTCCCATAGGGTTCAGTGTAAATCAGTGAGACTCCCACAGGGTTCAGTGTTAATCAGTGAGACTCCCACAGGGTTCAGTGTTAATCAGTGAGACTCCCATAGGGTTCAGTGCTAATCAGTGAGACTCCCATAGGGTTCAGTGTAAATCAGTGAGACTCCCACAGGGTTCAGTGTTAATCAGTGAGAATCCCATAGGGTTCAGTGTTAATCAGTGAGACTCCCATAGGGTTCAGTGTAAATCAGTGAGACTCCCACAGGGTTCATTGTTAATCAGTGAGACTCCTACAGGGTTCAGTGTTAATCAGTGAGACTCCCATAGGGTTCAGTGTTAATCAGTGAGACTCCCATAGGGTTCAGTGTAAATCAGTGAGACTCCCACAGGGTTCATGTGTTAATCAGTGAGACTCCCACAGGGTTCAGTGTTAATCAATGAGACTCCCATAGGGTTCAGTGTAAATCAATGAGACTCCCACAGGGTTCATGTGTTAATCAGTGAGACTCCCACAGGGTTCAGTGTTAATCAATGAGACTCCCGTAGGGTTCAGTGTTAATCAGTGAGACTCCCACAGGGTTCAGTGTTAATCAGTGAGACTCCCACAGGGTTCAGTGTTAATCAGTGATACTCCCTCAGGGTTCATGTGTTAATCAGTGAGACTCACATAGGGTTCAGTGTTAATCAGTGAGACTCCCATAGGGTTCAGTGTTAATCATTGAGAATCCCATAGAGTTCAGTGTTAATCAGTGAGACTCCCATAGGGTTAAGTGTTAATCAGTGAGACTCCCATAGGGTTCATTGTTAATCAGTGAGACTCCCATAGGGTTCAGTGTTAATCAATGAGACTCCCATATGGTTCAGTGTTAATGAGTGAGACTCTCACAGGGTTCAGTGTTAATCAGTGAGACTCCCACATGGTTCAGTGTTAAACAGTGAAACTCCCATAGGGTTCAGTGTTAATCAGTGAGTCTCCCACAGGGTTCAGTGTTAATCAGTGAGACTCCCATAGGGTTCAGTGTTAATCAGTGAGACTCCCACAGGGTTCAGTGTTAATCAGTGAGACTCCCATAGGGTTCAGTGTTAATCAGTGAGACTCCCATAGGGTTCAGTGTAAATCAGTGAGACTCCCACAGGGTTCATGTGTTAATCAGTGAGACTCCCACAGGGTTCAGTGTTAATCAATGAGACTCCCATAGGGTTCAGTGTTAATCAGTGAGACTCCCACAGGGTTCAGTGTTAATAAGTGAGACTCCCACAGGGTTCAGTGTTAATCAGTGATACTCCCTCAGGTTTCATATGTTAATCAGTGAGTCTCCCATAGGGTTCAGTGTTAATCAGTGAGACTCCCACAGGGTTCAGTGTTAATCAGTGAGACTCCCACAGTGTTCAGTGTTAATCAGTGAGACTCCCATAGGGTTCAGTGTTAATCAGTGAGACTCCCACAGGGTTCAGTGTTAATCAGTGAGACTCCCTCAGGGTTCATGTGTTAATCAATGAGACTCCCATAGGGTTCAATGTTAATCAGTGAGACTCCCACAGTGTTCAGTGTTAATCAGTGAGACTCCCATAGGGTTCATTGTTAATCACTGAGACTCCCACAGGGTTCAGTGTTAATCAGTGAGACTCCCATAGGGTTCAGTGTTAATCATTGAGAATCCCATAGAGTTCAGTGTTAATCAGTGAGACTCCCATAGGGTCAAGTGTTAATCAGTGAGACTCCCATAGGGTTCATTGTTAATCAGTGAGACTCCCATAGGGTTCAGTGTTAATCATTGAGAATCCCATAGAGTTCAGTGTTAATCAGTGAGTCTCCCACAGGGTTCAGTGTTAATCAGTGATACTCCCTCAGGGTTCATGTGTTAATCACTGAGACTCCCACAGGGTTCAGTGTTAATCAGTGAGACTCCCATAGGGTTCAGTGTTAATCATTGAGAATCCCATAGAGTTCAGTGTTAATCAGTGAGACTCCCATAGGGTTAAGTGTTAATCAGTGAGACTCCCATAGGGTTCATTGTTAATCAGTGAGACTCCCATAGGGTTCAGTGTTAATCAATGAGACTCCCATATGGTTCAGTGTTAATGAGTGAGACTCTCACAGGGTTCAGTGTTAATCAGTGAGACTCCCACATGGTTCAGTGTTAAACAGTGAAACTCCCATAGGGTTCAGTGTTAATCAGTGAGTCTCCCACAGGGTTCAGTGTTAATCAGTGAGACTCCCATAGGGTTCAGTGTTAATCAGTGAGACTCCCACAGGGTTCAGTGTTAATCAGTGAGACTCCCATAGGGTTCAGTGTTAATCAGTGAGACTCCCATAGGGTTCAGTGTAAATCAGTGAGACTCCCACAGGGTTCATGTGTTAATCAGTGAGACTCCCACAGGGTTCAGTGTTAATCAATGAGACTCCCATAGGGTTCAGTGTTAATCAGTGAGACTCCCACAGGGTTCAGTGTTAATAAGTGAGACTCCCACAGGGTTCAGTGTTAATCAGTGATACTCCCTCAGGTTTCATATGTTAATCAGTGAGACTCCCATAGGGTTCAGTGTTAATCAGTGAGACTCCCACAGGGTTCAGTGTTAATCAGTGAGACTCCCACAGTGTTCAGTGTTAATCAGTGAGACTCCCATAGGGTTCAGTGTTAATCAGTGAGACTCCCACAGGGTTCAGTGTTAATCAGTGAGACTCCCTCAGGGTTCATGTGTTAATCAATGAGACTCCCATAGGGTTCAATGTTAATCAGTGAGACTCCCACAGTGTTCAGTGTTAATCAGTGAGCCCCCATAGGGTTCATTGTTAATCACTGAGACTCCCACAGGGTTCAGTGTTAATCAGTGAGACTCCCATAGGGTTCAGTGTTAATCATTGAGAATCCCATAGAGTTCAGTGTTAATCAGTGAGACTCCCATAGGGTCAAGTGTTAATCAGTGAGACTCCCATAGGGTTCATTGTTAATCAGTGAGACTCCCATAGGGTTCAGTGTTAATCATTGAGAATCCCATAGAGTTCAGTGTTAATCAGTGAGACTCCCATAGGGTTAAGTGTTAATCAGTGAGACTCCCATAGGGTTCATTGTTAATCAGTGAGACTCCCATAGGGTTCAGCGTTAATCTGTGAGACTCCCACATGGTTCAGTGTTAATCAGTGAGACTCCCACAGGGTTCAGTGTTAATCAGTGAGACTCCCACAGTGTTCAGTGTTAATGAGTGAGACTCCCACAGTGTTCAGTGTTCATCAGTGAGACTCCCTCAGGGTTCAGTGTTAATCACTGAGACTCCCACAGGGTTCAGTGTTAATCAGTGAGATTCCCATAGGGTTCAGTGTTAATCAGTGAGACTCCCATAAGGTTCATTGTTAATCAGTGTAACTTCCACAGGGTTCAGTGTTAATCAGTGAGACTCCCATAGGGTTCAGTGTTAATCAGTGAGACTCCCATAGGGTTCAGTGTAAATCAGTGAGACTCCCACAGGGTTCAGTGTTAATCAGTGAGACTCCCACAGGGTTCAGTGTTAATCAGTGAGACTCCCATAGGGTTCAGTGCTAATCAGTGAGACTCCCATAGGGTTCAGTGTAAATCAGTGAGACTCCCACAGGGTTCAGTGTTAATCAGTGAGAATCCCATAGGGTTCAGTGTTAATCAGTGAGACTCCCATAGGGTTCAGTGTAAATCAGTGAGACTCCCACAGGGTTCATTGTTAATCAGTGAGACTCCTACAGGGTTCAGTGTTAATCAGTGAGACTCCCATAGGGTTCAGTGTTAATCAGTGAGACTCCCATAGGGTTCAGTGTAAATCAGTGAGACTCCCACAGGGTTCATGTGTTAATCAGTGAGACTCCCACAGGGTTCAGTGTTAATCAATGAGACTCCCATAGGGTTCAGTGTTAATCAGTGAGACTCCCACACGGTTCAGTGTTAATCAGTGAGACTCCCACAGGGTTCAGTGTTAATCAGTGATACTCCCTCAGGGTTCATGTGTTAATCAGTGAGACTCCCATAGGGTTAAGTGTTAATCAGTGAGACTCCCACAGGGTTCAGTGTTAATCAGTGAGGCTCCCATAGTGTTCAATGTTAATCAGTGAGACTCCCACAGTGTTCAGTGTTAATCAGTGAGACTCCCACAGGGTTCAGTGTTAATCAGTGAGACTCCCTCAGGGTTCATGTGTTAATCAGTGAGACTCCCATAGGCTTCAGTGTTAATCAGTGAGACTCCCACAGGGTTCAGTGTTAATCAGTGAGACTCCCACAGTGTTCAATGTTAATCAGGGAGACCCCACAGTGTTCAGTGTTAATCAGTTAGACTCCCATAGGGTTCAGTGTTAATCAGTGAGACTCCCATAGGGTTCAGTGTTAATCAGTGAGACTCCCACAGGGTTCAGTGTTAATCAGTGAGACTCCCATAGGGTTCAGTGTTAATCAGTGAGACTCCCATAGGGTTCAGTGTAAATCAGTGAGACTCCCACAGGGTTCATGTGTTAATCAGTGAGACTCCCACAGGGTTCAGTGTTAATCAATGAGACTCCCATAGGGTTCAGTGTTAATCAGTGAGACTCCCACAGGGTTCAGTGTTAATAAGTGAGACTCCCACAGGGTTCAGTGTTAATCAGTGATACTCCCTCAGGTTTCATATGTTAATCAGTGAGTCTCCCATAGGGTTCAGTGTTAATCAGTGAGACTCCCACAGGGTTCAGTGTTAATCAGTGAGACTCCCACAGTGTTCAGTGTTAATCAGTGAGACTCCCATAGGGTTCAGTGTTAATCAGTGAGACTCCCACAGGGTTCAGTGTTAATCAGTGAGACTCCCTCAGGGTTCATGTGTTAATCAATGAGACTCCCATAGGGTTCAATGTTAATCAGTGATACTCCCACAGTGTTCAGTGTTAATCAGTGAGACTCCCATAGGGTTCATTGTTAATCACTGAGACTCCCACAGGGTTCAGTGTTAATCAGTGAGACTCCCATAGGGTTCAGTGTTAATCATTGAGAATCCCATAGAGTTCAGTGTTAATCAGTGAGACTCCCATAGGGTCAAGTGTTAATCAGTGAGACTCCCATAGGGTTCATTGTTAATCAGTGAGACTCCCATAGGGTTCAGTGTTAATCATTGAGAATCCCATAGAGTTCAGTGTTAATCAGTGAGACTCCCACAGGGTTCAGTGTTAATCAGTGATACTCCCTCAGGGTTCATGTGTTAATCACTGAGACTCCCACAGGGTTCAGTGTTAATCAGTGAGACTCCCATAGGGTTCAGTGTTAATCATTGAGAATCCCATAGAGTTCAGTGTTAATCAGTGAGACTCCCATAGGGTTAAGTGTTAATCAGTGAGACTCCCATAGGGTTCATTGTTAATCAGTGAGACTCCCATAGGGTTCAGTGTTAATCAATGAGACTCCCATATGGTTCAGTGTTAATGAGTGAGACTCTCACAGGGTTCAGTGTTAATCAGTGAGACTCCCACATGGTTCAGTGTTAAACAGTGAAACTCCCATAGGGTTCAGTGTTAATCAGTGAGTCTCCCACAGGGTTCAGTGTTAATCAGTGAGACTCCCATAGGGTTCAGTGTTAATCAGTGAGACTCCCACAGGGTTCAGTGTTAATCAGTGAGACTCCCATAGGGTTCAGTGTTAATCAGTGAGACTCCCATAGGGTTCAGTGTAAATCAGTGAGACTCCCACAGGGTTCATGTGTTAATCAGTGAGACTCCCACAGGGTTCAGTGTTAATCAATGAGACTCCCATAGGGTTCAGTGTTAATCAGTGAGACTCCCACAGGGTTCAGTGTTAATAAGTGAGACTCCCACAGGGTTCAGTGTTAATCAGTGATACTCCCTCAGGTTTCATATGTTAATCAGTGAGACTCCCATAGGGTTCAGTGTTAATCAGTGAGACTCCCACAGGGTTCAGTGTTAATCAGTGAGACTCCCACAGTGTTCAGTGTTAATCAGTGAGACTCCCATAGGGTTCAGTGTTAATCAGTGAGACTCCCACAGGGTTCAGTGTTAATCAGTGAGACTCCCTCAGGGTTCATGTGTTAATCAATGAGACTTCCATAGGGTTCAATGTTAATCAGTGAGACTCCCACAGTGTTCAGTGTTGATCAGTGAGACTCCCATAGGGTTCATTGTTAATCACTGAGACTCCCACAGGGTTCAGTGTTAATCAGTGAGACTCCCATAGGGTTCAGTGTTAATCATTGAGAATCCCATAGAGTTCAGTGTTAATCAGTGAGACTCCCATAGGGTCAAGTGTTAATCAGTGAGACTCCCATAGGGTTCATTGTTAATCAGTGAGACTCCCATAGGGTTCAGTGTTAATCATTGAGAATCCCATAGAGTTCAGTGTTAATCAGTGAGACTCCCATAGGGTTAAGTGTTAATCAGTGAGACTCCCATAGGGTTCATTGTTAATCAGTGAGACTCCCACAGTGTTCAGCGTTAATCTGTGAGACTCCCACATGGTTCAGTGTTAATCAGTGAGACTCCCACAGGGTTCAGTGTTAATCAGTGAGACTCCCACAGTGTTCAGTGTTAATCAGTGAGACTCCCACAGTGTTCAGTGTTCATCAGTGAGACTCCCTCAGGGTTCAGTGTTAATCACTGAGACTCCCACAGGGTTCAGTGTTAATCAGTGAGATTCCCATAGGGTTCAGTGTTAATCAGTGAGACTCCCATAAGGTTCATTGTTAATCAGTGTAACTTCCACAGGGTTCAGTGTTAATCAGTGAGACTCCCATAGGGTTCAGTGTTAATCAGTGAGACTCCCATAGGGTTCAGTGTAAATCAGTGAGACTCCCACAGGGTTCAGTGTTAATCAGTGAGACTCCCACAGGGTTCAGTGTTAATCAGTGAGACTCCCATAGGGTTCAGTGCTAATCAGTGAGACTCCCATAGGGTTCAGTGTAAATCAGTGAGACTCCCACAGGGTTCAGTGTTAATCAGTGAGAATCCCATAGGGTTCAGTGTTAATCAGTGAGACTCCCATAGGGTTCAGTGTAAATCAGTGAGACTCCCACAGGGTTCATTGTTAATCAGTGAGACTCCTACAGGGTTCAGTGTTAATCAGTGAGACTCCCATAGGGTTCAGTGTTAATCAGTGAGACTCCCATAGGGTTCAGTGTAAATCAGTGAGACTCCCACAGGGTTCATGTGTTAATCAGTGAGACTCCCACAGGGTTCAGTGTTAATCAATGAGACTCCCATAGGGTTCAGTGTTAATCAGTGAGACTCCCACAGGGTTCAGTGTTAATCAGTGAGACTCCCACAGGGTTCAGTGTTAATCAGTGATACTCCCTCAGGGTTCATGTGTTAATCAGTGAGACTCCCATAGGGTTCAGTGTTAATCAGTGAGACTCCCACAGGGTTCAGTGTTAATCAGTGAGGCTCCCATAGTGTTCAATGTTAATCAGTGAGACTCCCACAGTGTTCAGTGTTAATCAGTGAGACTCCCACAGGGTTCAGTGTTAATCAGTGAGACTCCTTCAGGGTTCATGTGTTAATCAGTGAGACTCCCATAGGCTTCAGTGTTAATCAGTGAGACTCCCACAGGGTTCAGTGTTAATCAGTGAGACTCCCACAGTGTTCAATGTTAATCAGGGAGACCCCACAGTGTTCAGTGTTAATCAGTTAGACTCCCATAGGGTTCAGTGTTAATCAGTGAGACTCCCACAGGGTTCAGTGTTAATCAGTGAGACTCCCACAGGGTTCAGTGTTAATCAGTGAGACTCCCACAGTGTTCAGTGTTAATCAGTGAGACTCCCACAGTGTTCAGTGTTCATCAGTGAGACTCCCTCAGGGTTCAGTGTTAATCACTGAGACTCCCACAGGGTTCAGTGTTAATCAGTGAGATTCCCATAGGGTTCAGTGTTAATCAGTGAGACTCCCATAAGGTTCATTGTTAATCAGTGTAACTTCCACAGGGTTCAGTGTTAATCAGTGAGACTCCCATAGGGTTCAGTGTTAATCAGTGAGACTCCCATAGGGTTCAGTGTAAATCAGTGAGACTCCCACAGGGTTCAGTGTTAATCAGTGAGACTCCCACAGGGTTCAGTGTTAATCAGTGAGACTCCCATAGGGTTCAGTGCTAATCAGTGAGACTCCCATAGGGTTCAGTGTAAATCAGTGAGACTCCCACAGGGTTCAGTGTTAATCAGTGAGAATCCCATAGGGTTCAGTGTTAATCAGTGAGACTCCCATAGGGTTCAGTGTAAATCAGTGAGACTCCCACAGGGTTCATTGTTAATCAGTGAGACTCCTACAGGGTTCAGTGTTAATCAGTGAGACTCCCATAGGGTTCAGTGTTAATCAGTGAGACTCCCATAGGGTTCAGTGTAAATCAGTGAGACTCCCACAGGGTTCATGTGTTAATCAGTGAGACTCCCACAGGGTTCAGTGTTAATCAATGAGACTCCCATAGGGTTCAGTGTTAATCAGTGAGACTCCCACAGGGTTCAGTGTTAATCAGTGAGACTCCCACAGGGTTCAGTGTTAATCAGTGATACTCCCTCAGGGTTCATGTGTTAATCAGTGAGACTCCCATAGGGTTCAGTGTCAATCAGTGAGACTCCCACAGGGTTCAGTGTTAATCAGTGAGGCTCCCATAGTGTTCAATGTTAATCAGTGAGACTCCCACAGTGTTCAGTGTTAATCAGTGAGACTCCCACAGGGTTCAGTGTTAATCAGTGAGACTCCCTCAGGGTTCATGTGTTAATCAGTGAGACTCCCATAGGCTTCAGTGTTAATCAGTGAGACTCCCACAGGGTTCAGTGTTAATCAGTGAGACTCCCACAGTGTTCAATGTTAATCAGGGAGACCCCACAGTGTTCAGTGTTAATCAGTTAGACTCCCATAGGGTTCAGTGTTAATCAGTGAGACTCCCACAGGGTTCAGTGTTAATTAGTGAGACTCCCACAGTGTTCAGTGTTAATCAGTGAGACTCCCACAGTGTTCAGTGTTCATCAGTGAGACTCGCTCAGGGTTCAGTGTTAATCACTGAGACTCCCACAGGGTTCAGTGTTAATCAGTGAGATTCCCATAGGGTTCAGTGTTAATCAGTGAGACTCCCATAAGGTTCATTGTTAATCAGTGTAACTTCCACAGGGTTCAGTGCTAATCAGTGAGACTCCCATAGGGTTCAGTGTTAATCAGTGAGACTCCCACAGGGTTCAGTGTTAATCAGTGAGACTCCCATAGGGTTCAGTGTTAATCAGTGAGACTCCAATAGGGTTCAGTGTAAATCAGTGAGACTCCCACAGGGTTCAGTGTTAATCAGTGAGACTCCCACAGGGTTCAGTGTTAATCAGTGAGACTCCCACAGTGTTCAGTGTTAATCAGTGAGACTCCCACAGTGTTCAGTGTTCATCAGTGAGACTCCCACAGGGTTCAGTGTTAATCAGTGAGATTCCCATAGGGTTCAGTGTTAATCAGTGAGACTCCCATAAGGTTCATTGTTAATCAGTGTAACTTCCACAGGGTTCAGTGTTAATCAGTGAGACTCCCATAGGGTTCAGTGTTAATCAGTGAGACTCCCACAGGGTTCAGTGTTAATCAGTGAAACTCCCATAGGGTTCAGTGTTTATCAGTGAGACTCCCACAGGGTTCATTGTTAATCAGTGCGACTCCCATAGGGTTCAGTGTTAATCATTGAGACTCCCACAGGGTTCAGTGTTAATCAGTGAGACTCCCATAGGGTTCAGTGTTAATCAGTGAGACTCCCACAGGGTTCAGTGTTAATCAGTGAGACTCCCATAGGGTTCAGTGTTAATCAGTGAGACTCCCATAGGGTTCAGTGTAAATCAGTGAGACTCCCACAGGGTTCATGTGTTAATCAGTGAGACTTCCACAGGGTTCAGTGTTAATCAATGAGACTCCCATAGGGTTCAGTGTTAATCAGTGAGACTCCCACAGGGTTCAGTGTTAATAAGTGAGACTCCCACAGGGTTCAGTGTTAATCAGTGATACTCCCTCAGGTTTCATATGTTAATCAGTGAGTCTCCCATAGGGTTCAGTGTTAATCAGTGAGACTCCCACAGGGTTCAGTGTTAATCAGTGAGACTCCCACAGTGTTCAGTGTTAATCAGTGAGACTCCCATAGGGTTCAGTGTTAATCAGTGAGACTCCCACAGGGTTCAGTGTTAATCAGTGAGACTCCCTCAGGGTTCATGTGTTAATCAATGAGACTCCCATAGGGTTCAATGTTAATCAGTGATACTCCCACAGTGTTCAGTGTTAATCAGTGAGACTCCCATAGGGTTCATTGTTAATCACTGAGACTCCCACAGGGTTCAGTGTTAATCAGTGAGACTCCCATAGGGTTCAGTGTTAATCATTGAGAATCCCATAGAGTTCAGTGTTAATCAGTGAGACTCCCATAGGGTCAAGTGTTAATCAGTGAGACTCCCATAGGGTTCATTGTTAATCAGTGAGACTCCCATAGGGTTCAGTGTTAATCATTGAGAATCCCATAGAGTTCAGTGTTAATCAGTGAGACTCCCACAGGGTTCAGTGTTAATCAGTGATACTCCCTCAGGGTTCATGTGTTAATCACTGAGACTCCCACAGGGTTCAGTGTTAATCAGTGAGACTCCCATAGGGTTCAGTGTTAATCATTGAGAATCCCATAGAGTTCAGTGTTAATCAGTGAGACTCCCATAGGGTTAAGTGTTAATCAGTGAGACTCCCATAGGGTTCATTGTTAATCAGTGAGACTCCCATAGGGTTCAGTGTTAATCAATGAGACTCCCATATGGTTCAGTGTTAATGAGTGAGACTCTCACAGGGTTCAGTGTTAATCAGTGAGACTCCCACATGGTTCAGTGTTAAACAGTGAAACTCCCATAGGGTTCAGTGTTAATCAGTGAGTCTCCCACAGGGTTCAGTGTTAATCAGTGAGACTCCCATAGGGTTCAGTGTTAATCAGTGAGACTCCCACAGGGTTCAGTGTTAATCAGTGAGACTCCCATAGGGTTCAGTGTTAATCAGTGAGACTCCCATAGGGTTCAGTGTAAATCAGTGAGACTCCCACAGGGTTCATGTGTTAATCAGTGAGACTCCCACAGGGTTCAGTGTTAATCAATGAGACTCCCATAGGGTTCAGTGTTAATCAGTGAGACTCCCACAGGGTTCAGTGTTAATAAGTGAGACTCCCACAGGGTTCAGTGTTAATCAGTGATACTCCCTCAGGTTTCATATGTTAATCAGTGAGACTCCCATAGGGTTCAGTGTTAATCAGTGAGACTCCCACAGGGTTCAGTGTTAATCAGTGAGACTCCCACAGTGTTCAGTGTTAATCAGTGAGACTCCCATAGGGTTCAGTGTTAATCAGTGAGACTCCCACAGGGTTCAGTGTTAATCAGTGAGACTCCCTCAGGGTTCATGTGTTAATCAATGAGACTTCCATAGGGTTCAATGTTAATCAGTGAGACTCCCACAGTGTTCAGTGTTAATCAGTGAGACTCCCATAGGGTTCATTGTTAATCACTGAGACTCCCACAGGGTTCAGTGTTAATCAGTGAGACTCCCATAGGGTTCAGTGTTAATCATTGAGAATCCCATAGAGTTCAGTGTTAATCAGTGAGACTCCCATAGGGTCAAGTGTTAATCAGTGAGACTCCCATAGGGTTCATTGTTAATCAGTGAGACTCCCATAGGGTTCAGTGTTAATCATTGAGAATCCCATAGAGTTCAGTGTTAATCAGTGAGACTCCCATAGGGTTAAGTGTTAATCAGTGAGACTCCCATAGGGTTCATTGTTAATCAGTGAGACTCCCACAGTGTTCAGCGTTAATCTGTGAGACTCCCACATGGTTCAGTGTTAATCAGTGAGACTCCCACAGGGTTCAGTGTTAATCAGTGAGACTCCCACAGTGTTCAGTGTTAATCAGTGAGACTCCCACAGTGTTCAGTATTCATCAGTGAGACTCCCTCAGGGTTCAGTGTTAATCACTGAGACTCCCACAGGGTTCAGTGTTAATCAGTGAGATTCCCATAGGGTTCAGTGTTAATCAGTGAGACTCCCATAAGGTTCATTGTTAATCAGTGTAACTTCCACAGGGTTCAGTGTTAATCAGTGAGACTCCCATAGGGTTCAGTGTTAATCAGTGAGACTCCCATAGGGTTCAGTGTAAATCAGTGAGACTCCCACAGGGTTCAGTGTTAATCAGTGAGACTCCCACAGGGTTCAGTGTTAATCAGTGAGACTCCCATAGGGTTCAGTGCTAATCAGTGAGACTCCCATAGGGTTCAGTGTAAATCAGTGAGACTCCCACAGGGTTCAGTGTTAATCAGTGAGAATCCCATAGGGTTCAGTGTTAATCAGTGAGACTCCCATAGGGTTCAGTGTAAATCAGTGAGACTCCCACAGGGTTCATGTGTTAATCAGTGAGACTCCCACAGGGTTCAGTGTTAATCAATGAGACTCCCATAGGGTTCAGTGTTAATCAGTGAGACTCCCACAGGGTTCAGTGTTAATCAGTGAGACTCCCACAGGGTTCAGTGTTAATCAGTGATACTCCCTCAGGGTTCATGTGTTAATCAGTGAGACTCCCATAGGGTTCAGTGTTAATCAGTGAGACTCCCACAGGGTTCAGTGTTAATCAGTGAGGCTCCCATAGTGTTCAATGTTAATCAGTGAGACTCCCACAGTGTTCAGTGTTAATCAGTGAGACTCCCACAGGGTTCAGTGTTAATCAGTGAGACTCCTTCAGGGTTCATGTGTTAATCAGTGAGACTCCCATAGGCTTCAGTGTTAATCAGTGAGACTCCCACAGGGTTCAGTGTTAATCAGTGAGACTCCCACAGTGTTCAATGTTAATCAGGGAGACCCCACAGTGTTCAGTGTTAATCAGTTAGACTCCCATAGGGTTCAGTGTTAATCAGTGAGACTCCCACAGGGTTCAGTGTTAATCAGTGAGACTCCCACAGGGTTCAGTGTTAATCAGTGAGACTCCCACAGTGTTCAGTGTTAATCAGTGAGACTCCCACAGTGTTCAGTGTTCATCAGTGAGACTCCCTCAGGGTTCAGTGTTAATCACTGAGACTCCCACAGGGTTCAGTGTTAATCAGTGAGATTCCCATAGGGTTCAGTGTTAATCAGTGAGACTCCCATAAGGTTCATTGTTAATCAGTGTAACTTCCACAGGGTTCAGTGTTAATCAGTGAGACTCCCATAGGGTTCAGTGTTAATCAGTGAGACTCCCATAGGGTTCAGTGTAAATCAGTGAGACTCCCACAGGGTTCAGTGTTAATCAGTGAGACTCCCACAGGGTTCAGTGTTAATCAGTGAGACTCCCATAGGGTTCAGTGCTAATCAGTGAGACTCCCATAGGGTTCAGTGTAAATCAGTGAGACTCCCACAGGGTTCAGTGTTAATCAGTGAGAATCCCATAGGGTTCAGTGTTAATCAGTGAGACTCCCATAGGGTTCAGTGTAAATCAGTGAGACTCCCACAGGGTTCATTGTTAATCAGTGAGACTCCTACAGGGTTCAGTGTTAATCAGTGAGACTCCCATAGGGTTCAGTGTTAATCAGTGAGACTCCCATAGGGTTCAGTGTAAATCAGTGAGACTCCCACAGGGTTCATGTGTTAATCAGTGAGACTCCCACAGGGTTCAGTGTTAATCAATGAGACTCCCATAGGGTTCAGTGTTAATCAGTGAGACTCCCACAGGGTTCAGTGTTAATCAGTGAGACTCCCACAGGGTTCAGTGTTAATCAGTGATACTCCCTCAGGGTTCATGTGTTAATCAGTGAGACTCCCATAGGGTTCAGTGTTAATCAGTGAGACTCCCACAGGGTTCAGTGTTAATCAGTGAGGCTCCCATAGTGTTCAATGTTAATCAGTGAGACTCCCACAGTGTTCAGTGTTAATCAGTGAGACTCCAACAGGGTTCAGTGTTAATCAGTGAGACTCCCTCAGGGTTCATGTGTTAATCAGTGAGACTCCCATAGGCTTCAGTGTTAATCAGTGAGACTCCCACAGGGTTCAGTGTTAATCAGTGAGACTCCCACAGTGTTCAATGTTAATCAGGGAGACCCCACAGTGTTCAGTGTTAATCAGTTAGACTCCCATAGGGTTCAGTGTTAATCAGTGAGACTCCCACAGGGTTCAGTGTTAATTAGTGAGACTCCCACAGTGTTCAGTGTTAATCAGTGAGACTCCCACAGTGTTCAGTGTTCATCAGTGAGACTCGCTCAGGGTTCAGTGTTAATCACTGAGACTCCCACAGGGTTCAGTGTTAATCAGTGAGATTCCCATAGGGTTCAGTGTTAATCAGTGAGACTCCCATAAGGTTCATTGTTAATCAGTGTAACTTCCACAGGGTTCAGTGCTAATCAGTGAGACTCCCATAGGGTTCAGTGTTAATCAGTGAGACTCCCACAGGGTTCAGTGTTAATCAGTGAGACTCCCATAGGGTTCAGTGTTAATCAGTGAGACTCCAATAGGGTTCAGTGTAAATCAGTGAGACTCCCACAGGGTTCAGTGTTAATCAGTGAGACTCCCACAGGGTTCAGTGTTAATCAGTGAGACTCCCACAGTGTTCAGTGTTAATCAGTGAGACTCCCACAGTGTTCAGTGTTCATCAGTGAGACTCCCACAGGGTTCAGTGTTAATCAGTGAGATTCCCATAGGGTTCAGTGTTAATCAGTGAGACTCCCATAAGGTTCATTGTTAATCAGTGTAACTTCCACAGGGTTCAGTGTTAATCAGTGAGACTCCCATAGGGTTCAGTGTTAATCAGTGAGACTCCCACAGGGTTCAGTGTTAATCAGTGAAACTCCCATAGGGTTCAGTGTTTATCAGTGAGACTCCCACAGGGTTCATTGTTAATCAGTGCGACTCCCATAGGGTTCAGTGTTAATCATTGAGACTCCCACAGGGTTCAGTGTTAATCAGTGAGACTCCCATAGGGTTCAGTGTTAATCAGTGAGACTCCCATAGGGTTCAGTGTAAATCAGTGAGACTCCCACAGGGTTCAGTGTTAATCAGTGAGACTCCCATAGGGTTCAGTGATAATCAGTCAGACTCCCATAGGGTTCAGTGTAAATCAATGAGACTCCCACAGGGTTCATGTGTTAATTAGTGAGACTCCCACAGGGTTCAGTGTTAATCAATGAGACTCCCATAGGGTTCAGTGTTAATCAGTGAGACTCCCACAGGGTTCAGTGTTAATCAGTGAGACTCCCACAGGGTTCAGTGTTAATCAGTGATACTCCCTCAGGGTTCATGTGTTAATCAGTGAGACTCCCATAGGGTTCAGTGTTAATCAGTGAGACTCCCACAGGGTTCAGTGTTAATCAGTGAGGCTCCCATAGTGTTCAATGTTAATCAGTGAGACTTCCACAGTGTTCAGTGTTAATCAGTGAGACTCCCACAGGGTTCAGTGTTAATCAGTGAGACTCCCACAGTGTTCAGTGTTAATCAGTGAGACTCCCATAGGGTTCAGTGTTAATCAGTGAGACTCCCACAGGGTTCAGTGTTAATCAGTGAGACTCCCACAGTGTTCAGTGTTAATCAGTGAGACTCCCACAGTGTTCAGTGTTCATCAGTGAGACTCCCTCAGGGTTCAGTGTTAATCATTGAGACTCCCACAGGGTTCAGTGTTAATCAGTGAGATTCCCATAGGGTTCAGTGTTAATCAGTGAGACTCCCATAAGGTTAATTGTTAATCAGTGTAACTTCCACAGGGTTCAGTGCTAATCAGTGAGACTCCCATAGGGTTCAGTGTTAATCAGTGAGACTCCCACAGGGTTCAGTGTTAATCAGTGAAACTCCCATAGGGTTCAGTGTTTATCAGTGAGACTCCCACAGGGTTCAGTGTTAATCAGTGAGACTCCCATAGGGTTCAGTGTTAATCAGTGAGACTCCCACAGGGTTCAGTGTTAATCAGTGAGACTCCCATAGGGTTCAGTGTTAATCAGTGAGACTCCAATAGGGTTCAGTGTAAATCAGTGAGACTCCCACAGGGTTCAGTGTTAATCAGTGAGACTCCCATAGGGTTCAGTGTTAATCAGTGAGACTCCCATAGGGTTCAGTGTAAATCAATGAGACTCCCACAGTGTTCATGTGTTAATCAGTGAGACTCCCACAGGGTTCAGTCTTAATCAATGAGACTCCCATAGGGTTCAGTGTTAATCAGTGAGACTCCCACAGGGTTCAGTGTTAATCAGTGAGACTCCCATAGGGTTCAGTGTTAATCAGTGAGACTCCCACAGGGTCCAGTGTTAATCAGTGAGGCTCCCATAGTGTTCAATGTTAATCAGTGAGACTCCCACAGTGTTCAGTGTTAATCAGTGAGACTCCCCCAGGGTTCAGTGTTAATCAGTGAGACTCCCTCAGGGTTCATGTGTTAATCAGTGAGACTCCCATAGGTTTCAGTGTTAATCAGTGAGACTCCCACAGGGTTCAGTGTTAATCAGTTAGACTCCCATAGGGTTCAGTGTTAATCAGTGAGACTCCCACAGGGTTCAGTGTTAATCAGTGAGACTCCCACAGGGTTCAGTGTTAATCAGTGAGACTCCCACAGTGTTCAGTGTTAATCAGTGAGACTCCCACAGTGTTCAGTGTTCATCAGTGAGACTCCCTCAGGGTTCAGTGTTAATCACTGAGACTCCCACAGGGTTCAGTGTTAATCAGTGAGATTCCCATAGGGTTCAGTGTTAATCAGTGAGACTCCCATAAGGTTCATTGTTAATCAGTGTAACTTCCACAGGGTTCAGTGTTAATCAGTGAGACTCCCATAGGGTTCAGTGTTAATCAGTGAGACTCCCATAGGGTTCAGTGTAAATCAGTGAGACTCCCACAGGGTTCAGTGTTAATCAGTGAGACTCCCACAGGGTTCAGTGTTAATCAGTGAGACTCCCATAGGGTTCAGTGCTAATCAGTGAGACTCCCATAGGGTTCAGTGTAAATCAGTGAGACTCCCACAGGGTTCAGTGTTAATCAGTGAGAATCCCATAGGGTTCAGTGTTAATCAGTGAGACTCCCATAGGGTTCAGTGTAAATCAGTGAGACTCCCACAGGGTTCATTGTTAATCAGTGAGACTCCTACAGGGTTCAGTGTTAATCAGTGAGACTCCCATAGGGTTCAGTGTTAATCAGTGAGACTCCCATAGGGTTCAGTGTAAATCAGTGAGACTCCCACAGGGTTCATGTGTTAATCAGTGAGACTCCCACAGGGTTCAGTGTTAATCAATGAGACTCCCATAGGGTTCAGTGTTAATCAGTGAGACTCCCACAGGGTTCAGTGTTAATCAGTGAGACTCCCACAGGGTTCAGTGTTAATCAGTGATACTCCCTCAGGGTTCATGTGTTAATCAGTGAGACTCCCATAGGGTTCAGTGTTAATCAGTGAGACTCCCACAGGGTTCAGTGTTAATCAGTGAGGCTCCCATAGTGTTCAATGTTAATCAGTGAGACTCCCACAGTGTTCAGTGTTAATCAGTGAGACTCCCACAGGGTTCAGTGTTAATCAGTGAGACTCCCTCAGGGTTCATGTGTTAATCAGTGAGACTCCCATAGGCTTCAGTGTTAATCAGTGAGACTCCCACAGGGTTCAGTGTTAATCAGTGAGACTCCCACAGTGTTCAATGTTAATCAGGGGACCCCACAGTGTTCAGTGTTAATCAGTTAGACTCCCATAGGGTTCAGTGTTAATCAGTGAGACTCCCACAGGGTTCAGTGTTAATTAGTGAGACTCCCACAGTGTTCAGTGTTAATCAGTGAGACTCCCACAGTGTTCAGTGTTCATCAGTGAGACTCGCTCAGGGTTCAGTGTTAATCACTGAGACTCCCACAGGGTTCAGTGTTAATCAGTGAGATTCCCATAGGGTTCAGTGTTAATCAGTGAGACTCCCATAAGGTTCATTGTTAATCAGTGTAACTTCCACAGGGTTCAGTGCTAATCAGTGAGACTCCCATAGGGTTCAGTGTTAATCAGTGAGACTCCCACAGGGTTCAGTGTTAATCAGTGAGACTCCCATAGGGTTCAGTGTTAATCAGTGAGACTCCAATAGGGTTCAGTGTAAATCAGTGAGACTCCCACAGGGTTCAGTGTTAATCAGTGAGACTCCCACAGGGTTCAGTGTTAATCAGTGAGACTCCCACAGTGTTCAGTGTTAATCAGTGAGACTCCCACAGTGTTCAGTGTTCATCAGTGAGACTCCCACAGGGTTCAGTGTTAATCAGTGAGATTCCCATAGGGTTCAGTGTTAATCAGTGAGACTCCCATAAGGTTCATTGTTAATCAGTGTAACTTCCACAGGGTTCAGTGTTAATCAGTGAGACTCCCATAGGGTTCAGTGTTAATCAGTGAGACTCCCACAGGGTTCAGTGTTAATCAGTGAAACTCCCATAGGGTTCAGTGTTTATCAGTGAGACTCCCACAGGGTTCAGTGTTAATCAGTGCGACTCCCATAGGGTTCAGTGTTAATCATTGAGACTCCCACAGGGTTCAGTGTTAATCAGTGAGACTCCCATAGGGTTCAGTGTTAATCAGTGAGACTCCCATAGGGTTCAGTGTAAATCAGTGAGACTCCCACAGGGTTCAGTGTTAATCAGTGAGACTCCCATAGGGTTCAGTGATAATCAGTCAGACTCCCATAGGGTTCAGTGTAAATCAATGAGACTCCCACAGGGTTCATGTGTTAATCAGTGAGACTCCCACAGGGTTCAGTGTTAATCAATGAGACTCCCATAGGGTTCAGTGTTAATCAGTGAGACTCCCACAGGGTTCAGTGTTAATCAGTGAGACTCCCACAGGGTTCAGTGTTAATCAGTGATACTCCCTCAGGGTTCATGTGTTAATCAGTGAGACTCCCACAGGGTTCAGTGTTAATCAGTGAGGCTCCCATAGTGTTCAATGTTAATCAGTGAGACTTCCACAGTGTTCAGTGTTAATCAGTGAGACTCCCACAGGGTTCAGTGTTAATCAGTGAGACTCCCACAGTGTTCAGTGTTAATCAGTGAGACTCCCATAGGGTTCAGTGTTAATCAGTGAGACTCCCACAGGGTTCAGTGTTAATCAGTGAGACTCCCACAGTGTTCAGTGTTAATCAGTGAGACTCCCACAGTGTTCAGTGTTCATCAGTGAGACTCCCTCAGGGTTCAGTGTTAATCATTGAGACTCCCACAGGGTTCAGTGTTAATCAGTGAGATTCCCATAGGGTTCAGTGTTAATCAGTGAGACTCCCATAAGGTTAATTGTTAATCAGTGTAACTTCCACAGGGTTCAGTGCTAATCAGTGAGACTCCCATAGGGTTCAGTGTTAATCAGTGAGACTCCCACAGGGTTCAGTGTTAATCAGTGAAACTCCCATAGGGTTCAGTGTTTATCAGTGAGACTCCCACAGGGTTCAGTGTTAATCAGTGAGACTCCCATAGGGTTCAGTGTTAATCAGTGAGACTCCCACAGGGTTCAGTGTTAATCAGTGAGACTCCCATAGGGTTCAGTGTTAATCAGTGAGACTCCAATAGGGTTCAGTGTAAATCAGTGAGACTCCCACAGGGTTCAGTGTTAATCAGTGAGACTCCCATAGGGTTCAGTGTTAATCAGTGAGACTCCCATAGGGTTCAGTGTAAATCAATGAGACTCCCACAGTGTTCATGTGTTAATCAGTGAGACTCCCACAGGGTTCAGTCTTAATCAATGAGACTCCCATAGGGTTCAGTGTTAATCAGTGAGACTCCCACAGGGTTCAGTGTTAATCAGTGAGACTCCCATAGGGTTCAGTGTTAATCAGTGAGACTCCCACAGGGTCCAGTGTTAATCAGTGAGGCTCCCATAGTGTTCAATGTTAATCAGTGAGACTCCCACAGTGTTCAGTGTTAATCAGTGAGACTCCCCCAGGGTTCAGTGTTAATCAGTGAGACTCCCTCAGGGTTCATGTGTTAATCAGTGAGACTCCCATAGGTTTCAGTGTTAATCAGTGAGACTCCCACAGGGTTCAGTGTTAATCAGTGAGACTCCCACAGTGTTCAATGTTAATCAGTGAGACTCCCACAGTGTTCAGTGTTAATCAGTGAGACTCCCATAGGGTTCAGTGTTAATCACTGAGACTCCCACAGGGTTCAGTGTTAATCAGTGAGACTCCCATAGGGTTCAGTGTTAATCATTGAGAATTCCATAGAGTTCAGTGTTAATCAGTGAGACTCCCATAGGGTTAAGTGTTAATCAGTGAGACTCCCATAGGGTTCATTGTTAATCAGTGAGACTCCCATAGGGTTCAGTGTTAATCAATGAGACTCCCATATGGTTCAGTGTTAATGAGTGAGACTCCCACAGGGTTCAGTGTTAATCAGTGAGACTCCCACAGGGTTCAGTGTTAATCAGTGAGGCTCCCATAGTGCTCAATGTTAATCAGTGAGACTCCCACAGTGTTCAGTGTTAATCAGTGAGACTCCCACAGGGTTCAGTGTTAATCAGTGAGACTCCCACAGGGTTCAGTGTTAATCAGTGAAACTCCCATAGGGTTCAGTGTTTATCAGTGAGACTCCCACAGGGTTCAGTGTTAATCAGTGCGACTCCCATAGGGTTCAGTGTTAATCATTGAGACTCCCACAGGGTTCAGTGTTAATCAGTGAGACTCCCATAGGGTTCAGTGTTAATCAGTGAGACTCCCATAGGGTTCAGTGTAAATCAGTGAGACTCCCACAGGGTTCAGTGTTAATCAGTGAGACTCCCATAGGGTTCAGTGTTAATCAGTCAGACTCCCATAGGGTTCAGTGTAAATCAATGAGACTCTCACAGGGTTCATGTGTTAATCAGTGAGACTCCCACAGGGTTCAGTGTTAATCAATGAGACTCCCATAGGGTTCAGTGTTAATCAGTGAGACTCCCACAGGGTTCAGTGTTAATCAGTGAGACTCCCACAGGGTTCAGTGTTAATCAGTGATACTCCCTCAGGGTTCATGTGTTAATCAGTGAGACTCCCATAGGGTTCAGTGTTAATCAGTGAGACTCCCACAGGGTTCAGTGTTAATCAGTGAGGCTCCCATAGTGTTCAATGTTAATCAGTGAGACTCCCACAGTGTTCAGTGTTAATCAGTGAGACTCCCACAGGGTTCAGTGTTAATCAGTGAGATTCCCACAGTGTTCAGTGTTAATCAGTGAGACTCCCATAGGGTTCAGTGTTAATCAGTGCGACTCCCACAGGGTTCAGTGTTAATCAGTGAGACTCCCACAGTGTTCAGTGTTAATCAGTGAGACTCCCACAGTGTTCAGTGTTCATCAGTGAGACTCCCTCAGGGTTCAGTGTTAATCACTGAGACTCCCACAGGGTTCAGTGTTAATCAGTGAGATTCCCATAGGGTTCAGTGTTAATCAGTGAGACTCCCATAAGGTTCATTGTTAATCAGTGTAACTTCCACAGGGTTCAGTGCTAATCAGTGAGACTCCCATAGGGTTCAGTGTTAATCAGTGAGACTCCCACAGGGTTCAGTGTTAATCAGTGAAACTCCCATAGGGTTCAGTGTTTATCAGTGAGACTCCCACAGGGTTCAGTGTTAATCAGTGAGACTCCCATAGGGTTCAGTGTTAATCAGTGAGACTCCCACAGGGTTCAGTGTTAATCAGTGAGACTCCCATAGGGTTCAGTGTTAATCAGTGAGACTCCAATAGGGTTCAGTGTAAATCAGTGAGACTCCCACAGGGTTCAGTGTTAATCAGTGAGACTCCCATAGGGTTCAGTGTTAATCAGTGAGACTCCCATAGGGTTCAGTGTAAATCAATGAGACTCCCACAGTGTTCATGTGTTAATCAGTGAGACTCCCACAGGGTTCAGTGTTAATCAATGAGACTCCCATAGGGTTCAGTGTTAATCAGTGAGACTCCCACAGGGTTCAGTGTTAATCAGTGAGACTCCCATAGGGTTCAGTGTTAATCAGTGAGACTCCCACAGGGTCCAGTGTTAATCAGTGAGGCTCCCATAGTGTTCAATGTTAATCAGTGAGACTCCCACAGTGTTCAGTGTTAATCAGTGAGACTCCCCCAGGGTTCAGTGTTAATCAGTGAGACTCCCTCAGGGTTCATGTGTTAATCAGTGAGACTCCCATAGGTTTCAGTGTTAATCAGTGAGACTCCCACAGGGTTCAGTGTTAATCAGTGAGACTCCCACAGTGTTCAATGTTAATCAGTGAGACTCCCACAGTGTTCAGTGTTAATCAGTGAGACTCCCATAGGGTTCAGTGTTAATCACTGAGACTCCCACAGGGTTCAGTGTTAATCAGTGAGACTCCCATAGGGTTCAGTGTTAATCATTGAGAATTCCATAGAGTTCAGTGTTAATCAGTGAGGCTCCCATAGGGTTGTGTTAATCAGTGAGACTCCCATAGGGTTAATTGTTAATCAGTGAGACTCCCATAGGGTTCAGTGTTAATCAATGAGACTCCCATATGGTTCAGTGTTAATGAGTGAGATTCCCACAGGGTTCAGTGTTAATCAGTGAGACTCCCACAGGGTTGAGTGTTAATCAGTGAGGCTCCCATAGTGTTCAATGTTAATCAGTGAGACTCCCACAGTGTTCAGTGTTAATCAGTGAGACTCCCACAGGGTTCAGTGTTAATCAGTGAAACTCCCTCAGGGTTCATGTGTGAATCAGTGAGACTCCCATAGGTTTCAGTGTTAATCAGTGAGACTCCCACAGGGTTCAGTGTTAATCAGTGAGACTCCCACAGTGTTCAATGTTAATCAGTGAGACTCCCACAGTGTTCAGTGTTCATCAGTGAGACTCCCTCAGGGTTCAGTGTTAATCACTGAGACTCCCACAGGGTTCAGTGTTAATCAGTGAGATTCCCATAGGGTTCAGTGTTAATCAGTGAGACTCCCATAAGGTTCATTGTTAATCAGTGTAACTTCCACAGGGTTCAGTGCTAATCAGTGAGACTCCCATAGGGTTCAGTGTTAATCAGTGAGACTCCCACAGGGTTCAGTGTTAATCAGTGAAACTCCCATAGGGTTCAGTGTTTATCAGTGAGACTCCCACAGGGTTCAGTGTTAATCAGTGAGACTCCCATAGGGTTCAGTGTTAATCAGTGAGACTCCCACAGGGTTCAGTGTTAATCAGTGAGACTCCCATAGGGTTCAGTGTTAATCAGTGAGACTCCAATAGGGTTCAGTGTAAATCAGTGAGACTCCCACAGGGTTCAGTGTTAATCAGTGAGACTCCCATAGGGTTCAGTGTTAATCAGTGAGACTCCCATAGGGTTCAGTGTAAATCAATGAGACTCCCACAGTGTTCATGTGTTAATCAGTGAGACTCCCACAGGGTTCAGTGTTAATCAATGAGACTCCCATAGGGTTCAGTGTTAATCAGTGAGACTCCCACAGGGTTCAGTGTTAATCAGTGAGACTCCCATAGGGTTCAGTGTTAATCAGTGAGACTCCCACAGGGTTCAGTGTTAATCAGTGAAACTCCCATAGGGTTCAGTGTTTATCAGTGAGACTCCCACAGGGTTCAGTGTTAATCAGTGAGACTCCCATAGGGTTCAGTGTTAATCAGTGAGACTCCCACAGGGTTCAGTGTTAATCAGTGAGACTCCCATAGGGTTCAGTGTTAATCAGTGAGACTCCAATAGGGTTCAGTGTAAATCAGTGAGACTCCCACAGGGTTCAGTGTTAATCAGTGAGACTCCCATAGGGTTCAGTGTTAATCAGTGAGACTCCCATAGGGTTCAGTGTAAATCAATGAGACTCCCACAGTGTTCATGTGTTAATCAGTGAGACTCCCACAGGGTTCAGTGTTAATCAATGAGACTCCCATAGGGTTCAGTGTTAATCAGTGAGACTCCCACAGGGTTCAGTGTTAATCAGTGAGACTCCCATAGGGTTCAGTGTTAATCAGTGAGACTCCCACAGGGTCCAGTGTTAATCAGTGAGGCTCCCATAGTGTTCAATGTTAATCAGTGAGACTCCCACAGTGTTCAGTGTTAATCAGTGAGACTCCCCCAGGGTTCAGTGTTAATCAGTGAGACTCCCTCAGGGTTCATGTGTTAATCAGTGAGACTCCCATAGGTTTCAGTGTTAATCAGTGAGACTCCCACAGGGTTCAGTGTTAATCAGTGAGACTCCCACAGTGTTCAATGTTAATCAGTGAGACTCCCACAGTGTTCAGTGTTAATCAGTGAGACTCCCATAGGGTTCAGTGTTAATCACTGAGACTCCCACAGGGTTCAGTGTTAATCAGTGAGACTCCCATAGGGTTCAGTGTTAATCATTGAGAATTCCATAGAGTTCAGTGTTAATCAGTGAGACTCCCATAGGGTTGTGTTAATCAGTGAGACTCCCATAGGGTTAATTGTTAATCAGTGAGACTCCCATAGGGTTCAGTGTTAATCAATGAGACTCCCATATGGTTCAGTGTTAATGAGTGAGACTCCCACAGGGTTCAGTGTTAATCAGTGAGACTCCCACAGGGTTGAGTGTTAATCAGTGAGGCTCCCATAGTGTTCAATGTTAATCAGTGAGACTCCCACAGTGTTCAGTGTTAATCAGTGAGACTCCCACAGGGTTCAGTGTTAATCAGTGAAACTCCCTCAGGGTTCATGTGTTAATCAGTGAGACTCCCATAGGTTTCAGTGTTAATCAGTGAGACTCCCATAGGGTTCAGTGTTAATCAGTGAGACTCCCACAGGGTTCAGTGTTAATCAGTGAAACTCCCATAGGGTTCAGTGTTTATCAGTGAGACTCCCACAGGGTTCAGTGTTAATCAGTGAGACTCCCATAGGGTTCAGTGTTAATCAGTGAGACTCCCACAGGGTTCAGTGTTAATCAGTGAGACTCCCATAGGGTTCAGTGTTAATCAGTGAGACTCCAATAGGGTTCAGTGTAAATCAGTGAGACTCCCACAGGGTTCAGTGTTAATCAGTGAGACTCCCATAGGGTTCAGTGTTAATCAGTGAGACTCCCATAGGGTTCAGTGTAAATCAATGAGACTCCCACAGTGTTCATGTGTTAATCAGTGAGACTCCCACAGGGTTCAGTGTTAATCAATGAGACTCCCATAGGGTTCAGTGTTAATCAGTGAGACTCCCACAGGGTTCAGTGTTAATCAGTGAGACTCCCATAGGGTTCAGTGTTAATCAGTGAGACTCCCACAGGGTCCAGTGTTAATCAGTGAGGCTCCCATAGTGTTCAATGTTAATCAGTGAGACTCCCACAGTGTTCAGTGTTAATCAGTGAGACTCCCCCAGGGTTCAGTGTTAATCAGTGAGACTCCCTCAGGGTTCATGTGTTAATCAGTGAGACTCCCATAGGTTTCAGTGTTAATCAGTGAGACTCCCACAGGGTTCAGTGTTAATCAGTGAGACTCCCACAGTGTTCAATGTTAATCAGTGAGACTCCCACAGTGTTCAGTGTTAATCAGTGAGACTCCCATAGGGTTCAGTGTTAATCACTGAGACTCCCACAGGGTTCAGTGTTAATCAGTGAGACTCCCATAGGGTTCAGTGTTAATCATTGAGAATTCCATAGAGTTCAGTGTTAATCAGTGAGACTCCCATAGGGTTGTGTTAATCAGTGAGACTCCCATAGGGTTAATTGTTAATCAGTGAGACTCCCATAGGGTTCAGTGTTAATCAATGAGACTCCCATATGGTTCAGTGTTAATGAGTGAGACTCCCACAGGGTTCAGTGTTAATCAGTGAGACTCCCACAGGGTTGAGTGTTAATCAGTGAGGCTCCCATAGTGTTCAATGTTAATCAGTGAGACTCCCACAGTGTTCAGTGTTAATCAGTGAGACTCCCACAGGGTTCAGTGTTAATCAGTGAAACTCCCTCAGGGTTCATGTGTTAATCAGTGAGACTCCCATAGGTTTCAGTGTTAATCAGTGAGACTCCCACAGGGTTCAGTGTTAATCAGTGAGACTCCCTCAGTGTTCAATGTTAATCAGTGAGACTCCCACAGTGTTCAGTGTTCATCAGTGAGACTCCCTCAGGGTTCAGTGTTAATCTACTGAGACTCCCACAGGGTTCAGTGTTAATCAGTGAGATTCCCATAGGGTTCAGTGTTAATCAGTGAGACTCCCATAAGGTTCATTGTTAATCAGTGTAACTTCCACAGGGTTCAGTGCTAATCAGTGAGACTCCCATAGGGTTCAGTGTTAATCAGTGAGACTCCCACAGGGTTCAGTGTTAATCAGTGAAACTCCCATAGGGTTCAGTGTTTATCAGTGAGACTCCCACAGGGTTCAGTGTTAATCAGTGAGACTCCAATAGGGTTCAGTGTAAATCAGTGAGACTCCCACAGGGCTCAGTGTTAATCAGTGAGACTCCCATAGGGTTCAGTGTTAATCAGTGAGACTCCCATAGGGTTCAGTGTAAATCAATGAGACTCCCACAGTGTTCATGTGTTAATCAGTGAGACTCCCACAGGGTTCAGTGTTAATCAATGAGACTCCCATAGGGTTCAGTGTTAATCAGTGAGACTCCCACAGGGTTCAGTGTTAATCAGTGAGACTCCCATAGGGTTCAGTGTTAATCAGTGAGACTCCCACAGGGTCCAGTGTTAATCAGTGAGGCTCCCATAGTGTTCAATGTTAATCAGTGAGACTCCCACAGTGTTCAGTGTTAATCAGTGAGACTCCCCCAGGGTTCAGTGTTAATCAGTGAGACTCCCTCAGGGTTCATGTGTTAATCAGTGAGACTCCCATAGGTTTCAGTGTTAATCAGTGAGACTCCCACAGGGTTCAGTGTTAATCAGTGAGACTCCCACAGTGTTCAATGTTAATCAGTGAGACTCCCACAGTGTTCAGTGTTAATCAGTGAGACTCCCATAGGGTTCAGTGTTAATCACTGAGACTCCCACAGGGTTCAGTGTTAATCAGTGAGACTCCCATAGGGTTCAGTGTTAATCATTGAGAATTCCATAGAGTTCAGTGTTAATCAGTGAGACTCCCATAGGGTTAAGTGTTAATCAGTGAGACTCCCATAGGGTTAATTGTTAATCAGTGAGACTCCCATAGGGTTCAGTGTTAATCAATGAGACTCCCATATGGTTCAGTGTTAATGAGTGAGACTCCCACAGGGTTCAGTGTTAATCAGTGAGACTCCCACAGGGTTGAGTGTTAATCAGTGAGGCTCCCATAGTGTTCAATGTTAATCAGTGAGACTCCCACAGTGTTCAGTGTTAATCAGTGAGACTCCCACAGGGTTCAGTGTTAATCAGTGAGACTCCCTCAGGGTTCAAGTGTTAATCAGTGAGACTCCCATAGGTTTCAGTGTTAATCAGTGAGGCTCCCACAGGGTTCAGTGTTAATCAGTGAGACTCCCACAGTGTTCAATGTTAATCAGTGAGACTCCCACAGTGTTCAGTGTTAATCAGTGAGACTCCCATAGGGTTCAGTGTTAATCACTGAGACTCCCACAGGGTTCAGTGTAAATCAGTGAGACTCCCATAGGGTTCAGTGTTAATCATTGAGAATCCCATAGAGTTCAGTGTTAATCAGTGAGACTCCCATAGGGTTCAGTGTTAATCAGTGAGACTCCCACAGGGTTCAGTGTTAATCAGTGAGGCTCCCATAGTGTTCAATGTTAATCAGTGAGACTCCCACAGTGTTCAGTGTTAATCAATGAGACTCCCACAGGGTTCAGTGTTAATCAGTGAGACTCCCACAGTGTTCAGTGTTAATCAGTGAGACTCCCATAGGGTTCAGTGTTAATCAGTGAGACTCCCACAGGGTTCAGTGTTAATCAGTGAGACTCCCACAGTGTTCAGTGTTAATCAGTGAGACTCCCACAGTGTTCAGTGTTCATCAATGAGACTCCCTCAGGGTTCAGTGTTAATCACTGAGACTCCCACAGGGTTCAGTGTTAATCAGTGAGATTCCCACAGTGTTCAGTGTTAATCAGTGAGACTCCCACAGTGTTCAGTGTTAATCAGTGAGACTCCCATAGGGTTCAGTGTTAATCACTGAGACTCCCACAGGGTTCAGTGTTAATCAGTGAGACTCCCATAGGGTTCAGTGTTAATCATTGAGAATCCCATAGAGTGCAGTGTTAATCAGTGAGACTCCCATAGGGTTAAGTGTTAATCAGTGAGACTCCCATAGGGTTCATTGTTAATCAGTGAGACTCCCATAGGGTTCTGTGTTAATCAATGAGACTCCCATATGGTTCAGTGTTAATGAGTGAGACTCCCACAGGGTTCAGTGTTAATCAGTGAGACTCCCACAGGGTTCAGTGTTAATCAGTGAGGCTCCCATAGTGTTCAATGTTAATCAGTGAGACTCCCACAGTGTTCAGTGTTAATCAGTGAGACTCCCACAGTGTTCAATGTTAATCAGTGAGACTCCCACAGTGTTCAGTGTTAATCAGTGAGACTCCCATAGGGTTCAGTATTAATCACTGAGACTCCCACAGGGTTCAGTGTAAATCAGTGAGACTCCCATAGGGTTCAGTGTTAATCATTGAGAATCCCATAGAGTTCAGTGTTAATCAGTGAGACTCCCATAGGGTTCAGTGTTAATCAGTGAGACTCCCACAGGGTTCAGTGTTAATCAGTGAGGCTCCCATAGTGTTCAATGTTAATCAGTGAGACTCCCACAGTGTTCAGTGTTAATCAGTGAGACTCCCACAGGGTTCAGTGTTAATCAGTGAGACTCCCACAGTGTTCAGTGTTAATCAGTGAGACTCCCATAGGGTTCAGTGTTAATCACTGAGACTCCCACAGGGTTCAGTGTTAATCAGTGAGACTCCCATAGGGTTCAGTGTTAATCATTGAGAATCCCATAGAGTTCAGTGTTAATCAGTGAGACTCCCATAGGGTTAAGTGTTAATCAGTGAGACTCCCATAGGGTTCATTGTTAATCAGTGAGACTCCCATAGGGTTCAGTGTTAATCAATGAGACTCCCATATGGTTCAGTGTTAATGAGTGAGACTCCCACAGGGTTCAGTGTTAATCAGTGAGACTCCCACAGGGTTCAGTGTTAATCAGTGAGGCTCACATAGTGTTCAATGTTAATCAGTGAGACTCCCACAGTGTTCAGTGTTAATCAGTGAGACTCCCACAGGGTTCAGTGTTAATCAGTGAGACTCCCTCAGGGTTCATGTGTTAATCAGTGAGACTCCCATAGGGTTCAGTGTAAATCAATGAGACTCCCACAGTGTTCATGTGTTAATCAGTGAGACTCCCACAGGGTTCAGTGTTAATCAATGAGACTCCCATAGGGTTCAGTGTTAATCAGTGAGACTCCCACAGGGTTCAGTGTTAATCAGTGAGACTCCCACAGGGTTCAGTGTTAATCAGTGAGGCTCCCATAGTGTTCAATGTTAATCAGTGAGACTCCCACAGTGTTCAGTGTTAATCAGTGAGACTCCCACAGTGTTCAATGTTAATCAGTGAGACTCCCACAGTGTTCAGTGTTAATCAGTGAGACTCCCATAGGGTTCAGTATTAATCACTGAGACTCCCACAGGGTTCAGTGTAAATCAGTGAGACTCCCATAGGGTTCAGTGTTAATCATTGAGAATCCCATAGAGTTCAGTGTTAATCAGTGAGACTCCCATAGGGTTCAGTGTTAATCAGTGAGACTCCCACAGGGTTCAGTGTTAATCAGTGAGGCTCCCATAGTGTCCAATGTTAATCAGTGAGACTCCCACAGTGTTCAGTGTTAATCAGTGAGACTCCCACAGGGTTCAGTGTTAATCAGTGAGACTCCCACAGTGTTCAGTGTTAATCAGTGAGACTCCCATAGGGTTCAGTGTTAATCACTGAGACTCCCACAGGGTTCAGTGTTAATCAGTGAGACTCCCATAGGGTTCAGTGTTAATCATTGAGAATCCCATAGAGTTCAGTGTTAATCAGTGAGACTCCCATAGGGTTAAGTGTTAATCAGTGAGACTCCCATAGGGTTCATTGTTAATCAGTGAGACTCCCATAGGGTTCAGTGTTAATCAATGAGACTCCCATATGGTTCAGTGTTAATGAGTGAGACTCCCACAGGGTTCAGTGTTAATCAGTGAGACTCCCACAGGGTTCAGTGTTAATCAGTGAGGCTCACATAGTGTTCAATGTTAATCAGTGAGACTCCCACAGTGTTCAGTGTTAATCAGTGAGACTCCCACAGGGTTCAGTGTTAATCAGTGAGACTCCCTCAGGGTTCATGTGTTAATCAGTGAGACTCCCATAGGGTTCAGTGTAAATCAATGAGACTCCCACAGTGTTCATGTGTTAATCAGTGAGACTCCCACAGGGTTCAGTGTTAATCAATGAGACTCCCATAGGGTTCAGTGTTAATCAGTGAGACTCCCACAGGGTTCAGTGTTAATCAGTGAGACTCCCACAGGGTTCAGTGTTAATCAGTGATACTCCCTCAGGGTTCATGTATTAATCAGTGAGACTCCCATAGGGTTCAGTGTTAATCAGTGAGACTCCCACAGGGTCCAGTGTTAATCAGTGAGGCTCCCATAGTGTTCAATGTTAATCAGTGAGACTCCCACAGTGTTCAGTGTTAATCAGTGAGACTCCCACAGGGTTCAGTGTTAATCAGTGAGACTCCCTCAGGGTTCATGTGTTAATCAGTGAGACTCCCATAGGGTTCAGTGTAAATCAATGAGACTCCCACAGTGTTCATGTGTTAATCAGTGAGACTCCCACAGGGTTCAGTGTTAATCAATGAGACTCCCATAGGGTTCAGTGTTAATCAGTGAGACTCCCACAGGGTTCAGTGTTAATCAGTGAGACTCCCACAGGGTTCAGTGTTAATCAGTGAGGCTCCCATAGTGTTCAATGTTAATCAGTGAGACTCCCACAGTGTTCAGTGTTAATCAGTGAGACTCCCACAGTGTTCAATGTTAATCAGTGAGACTCCCACAGTGTTCAGTGTTAATCAGTGAGACTCCCATAGGGTTCAGTATTAATCACTGAGACTCCCACAGGGTTCAGTGTAAATCAGTGAGACTCCCATAGGGTTCAGTGTTAATCATTGAGAATCCCATAGAGTTCAGTGTTAATCAGTGAGACTCCCATAGGGTTCAGTGTTAATCAGTGAGACTCCCACAGGGTTCAGTGTTAATCAGTGAGGCTCCCATAGTGTCCAATGTTAATCAGTGAGACTCCCACAGTGTTCAGTGTTAATCAGTGAGACTCCCACAGGGTTCAGTGTTAATCAGTGAGACTCCCACAGTGTTCAGTGTTAATCAGTGAGACTCCCATAGGGTTCAGTGTTAATCACTGAGACTCCCACAGGGTTCAGTGTTAATCAGTGAGACTCCCATAGGGTTCAGTGTTAATCATTGAGAATCCCATAGAGTTCAGTGTTAATCAGTGAGACTCCCATAGGGTTAAGTGTTAATCAGTGAGACTCTCATAGGGTTCATTGTTAATCAGTGAGACTCCCATAGGGTTCAGTGTTAATCAATGAGACTCCCATATGGTTCAGTGTTAATGAGTGAGACTCCCACAGGGTTCAGTGTTAATCAGTGAGACTCCCACAGGGTTCAGTGTTAATCAGTGAGGCTCACATAGTGTTCAATGTTAATCAGTGAGACTCCCACAGTGTTCAGTGTTAATCAGTGAGACTCCCACAGGGTTCAGTGTTAATCAGTGAGACTCCCTCAGGGTTCATGTGTTAATCAGTGAGACTCCCATAGGGTTCAGTGTAAATCAATGAGACTCCCACAGTGTTCATGTGTTAATCAGTGAGACTCCCACAGGGTTCAGTGTTAATCAATGAGACTCCCATAGGGTTCAGTGTTAATCAGTGAGACTCCCACAGGGTTCAGTGTTAATCAGTGAGACTCCCACAGGGTTCAGTGTTAATCAGTGATACTCCCTCAGGGTTCATGTATTAATCAGTGAGACTCCCATAGGGTTCAGTGTTAATCAGTGAGACTCCCACAGGGTCCAGTGTTAATCAGTGAGGCTCCCATAGTGTTCAATGTTAATCAGTGAGACTCCCACAGTGTTCAGTGTTAATCAGTGAGACTCCCCCAGGGTTCAGTGTTAATCAGTGAGACTCCCTCAGGGTTCATGTGTTAATCAGTGAGACTCCCATAGGTTTCAGTGTTAATCAGTGAGACTCCCACAGGGTTCAGTGTTAATCAGTGAGACTCCCACAGTGTTCAATGTTAATCAGTGAGACTCCCACAGTGTTCAGTGTTAATCAGTGAGACTCCCATAGGGTTCAGTGTTAATCACTGAGACTCCCACAGGGTTCAGTGTTAATCAGTGAGACTCTCATAGGGTTCAGTGTTAATCATTGAGAATCCCATAGAGTTCAGTGTTAATCAGTGAGACTCCCATAGGGTTAAGTGTTAATCAGTGAGACTCCCATAGGGTTCATTGTTAATCAGTGAGACTCCCATAGGGTTCAGTGTTAATCAATGAGACTCCCATATGGTTCAGTGTTAATGAGTGAGACTCCCACAGGGTTCAGTGTTAATCAGTGAGACTCCGACAGGGTTCAGTGTTAATCAGTGAGGCTCCCATAGTGTTCAATGTTAATCAGTGAGACTCCCACAGTGTTCAGTGTTAATCAGTGAGACTCCCACAGGGTTCAGTGTTAATCAGTGAAACTCCCTCAGGGTTCATGTGTTAATCAGTGAGACTCCCATAGGTTTCAGTGTTAATCAGTGAGACTCCCACAGGGTTCAGTGTTAATCAGTGAGACTCCCACAGTGTTCAATGTTAATCAGTGAGACTCCCACAGTGTTCAGTGTTCATCAGTGAGACTCCCTCAGGGTTCAGTGTTAATCACTGAGACTCCCACAGGGTTCAGTGTAAATCAGTGAGACTCCCATAGGGTTCAGTGTTAATCAGTGAGACTCCCATAAGGTTCATTGTTAATCAGTGTAACTTCCACAGGGTTCAGTGCTAATCAGTGAGACTCCCATAGGGTTCAGTGTTAATCAGTGAGACTCCCACAGGGTTCAGTGTTAATCAGTGAAACTCCCATAGGGTTCAGTGTTTATCAGTGAGACTCCCACAGGGTTCAGTGTTAATCAGTGAGACTCCCATAGGGTTCAGTGTTAATCAGTGAGACTCCCACAGGGTTCAGTGTTAATCAGTGAGACTCCCATAGGGTTCAGTGTTAATCAGTGAGACTCCAATAGGGTTCAGTGTAAATCAGTGAGACTCCCACAGGGTTCAGTGTTAATCAGTGAGACTCCCATAGGGTTCAGTGTTAATCAGTGAGACTCCCATAGGGTTCAGTGTAAATCAATGAGACTCCCACAGTGTTCATGTGTTAATCAGTGAGACTCCCACAGGGTTCAGTGTTAATCAATGAGACTCCCATAGGGTTCAGTGTTAATCAGTGAGACTCCCACAGGGTTCAGTGTTAATCAGTGAGACTCCCATAGGGTTCAGTGTTAATCAATGAGACTCCCATATGGTTCAGTGTTAATGAGTGAGACTCCCACAGGGTTCAGTGTTAATCAGTGAGACTCCCACAGGGTTCAGTGTTAATCAGTGAGGCTCACATAGTGTTCAATGTTAATCAGTGAGACTCCCACAGTGTTCAGTGTTAATCAGTGAGACTCCCACAGGGTTCAGTGTTAATCAGTGAGACTCCCTCAGGGTTCATGTGTTAATCAGTGAGACTCCCATAGGGTTCAGTGTAAATCAATGAGACTCCCACAGTGTTCATGTGTTAATCAGTGAGACTCCCACAGGGTTCAGTGTTAATCAATGAGACTCCCATAGGGTTCAGTGTTAATCAGTGAGACTCCCACAGGGTTCAGTGTTAATCAGTGAGACTCCCACAGGGTTCAGTGTTAATCAGTGATACTCCCTCAGGGTTCATGTATTAATCAGTGAGACTCCCATAGGGTTCAGTGTTAATCAGTGAGACTCCCACAGGGTCCAGTGTTAATCAGTGAGGCTCCCATAGTGTTCAATGTTAATCAGTGAGACTCCCACAGTGTTCAGTGTTAATCAGTGAGACTCCCACAGGGTTCAGTGTTAATCAGTGAGACTCCCTCAGGGTTCATGTGTTAATCAGTGAGACTCCCATAGGGTTCAGTGTAAATCAATGAGACTCCCACAGTGTTCATGTGTTAATCAGTGAGACTCCCACAGGGTTCAGTGTTAATCAATGAGACTCCCATAGGGTTCAGTGTTAATCAGTGAGACTCCCACAGGGTTCAGTGTTAATCAGTGAGACTCCCACAGGGTTCAGTGTTAATCAGTGAGGCTCCCATAGTGTTCAATGTTAATCAGTGAGACTCCCACAGTGTTCAGTGTTAATCAGTGAGACTCCCACAGTGTTCAATGTTAATCAGTGAGACTCCCACAGTGTTCAGTGTTAATCAGTGAGACTCCCATAGGGTTCAGTATTAATCACTGAGACTCCCACAGGGTTCAGTGTAAATCAGTGAGACTCCCATAGGGTTCAGTGTTAATCATTGAGAATCCCATAGAGTTCAGTGTTAATCAGTGAGACTCCCATAGGGTTCAGTGTTAATCAGTGAGACTCCCACAGGGTTCAGTGTTAATCAGTGAGGCTCCCATAGTGTCCAATGTTAATCAGTGAGACTCCCACAGTGTTCAGTGTTAATCAGTGAGACTCCCACAGGGTTCAGTGTTAATCAGTGAGACTCCCACAGTGTTCAGTGTTAATCAGTGAGACTCCCATAGGGTTCAGTGTTAATCACTGAGACTCCCACAGGGTTCAGTGTTAATCAGTGAGACTCCCATAGGGTTCAGTGTTAATCATTGAGAATCCCATAGAGTTCAGTGTTAATCAGTGAGACTCCCATAGGGTTAAGTGTTAATCAGTGAGACTCCCATAGGGTTCATTGTTAATCAGTGAGACTCCCATAGGGTTCAGTGTTAATCAATGAGACTCCCATATGGTTCAGTGTTAATGAGTGAGACTCCCACAGGGTTCAGTGTTAATCAGTGAGACTCCCACAGGGTTCAGTGTTAATCAGTGAGGCTCACATAGTGTTCAATGTTAATCAGTGAGACTCCCACAGTGTTCAGTGTTAATCAGTGAGACTCCCACAGGGTTCAGTGTTAATCAGTGAGACTCCCTCAGGGTTCATGTGTTAATCAGTGAGACTCCCATAGGGTTCAGTGTAAATCAATGAGACTCCCACAGTGTTCATGTGTTAATCAGTGAGACTCCCACAGGGTTCAGTGTTAATCAATGAGACTCCCATAGGGTTCAGTGTTAATCAGTGAGACTCCCACAGGGTTCAGTGTTAATCAGTGAGACTCCCACAGGGTTCAGTGTTAATCAGTGATACTCCCTCAGGGTTCATGTATTAATCAGTGAGACTCCCATAGGGTTCAGTGTTAATCAGTGAGACTCCCACAGGGTCCAGTGTTAATCAGTGAGGCTCCCATAGTGTTCAATGTTAATCAGTGAGACTCCCACAGTGTTCAGTGTTAATCAGTGAGACTCCCCCAGGGTTCAGTGTTAATCAGTGAGACTCCCTCAGGGTTCATGTGTTAATCAGTGAGACTCCCATAGGTTTCAGTGTTAATCAGTGAGACTCCCACAGGGTTCAGTGTTAATCAGTGAGACTCCCACAGTGTTCAATGTTAATCAGTGAGACTCCCACAGTGTTCAGTGTTAATCAGTGAGACTCCCATAGGGTTCAGTGTTAATCACTGAGACTCCCACAGGGTTCAGTGTTAATCAGTGAGACTCTCATAGGGTTCAGTGTTAATCATTGAGAATCCCATAGAGTTCAGTGTTAATCAGTGAGACTCCCATAGGGTTAAGTGTTAATCAGTGAGACTCCCATAGGGTTCATTGTTAATCAGTGAGACTCCCATAGGGTTCAGTGTTAATCAATGAGACTCCCATATGGTTCAGTGTTAATGAGTGAGACTCCCACAGGGTTCAGTGTTAATCAGTGAGACTCCGACAGGGTTCAGTGTTAATCAGTGAGGCTCCCATAGTGTTCAATGTTAATCAGTGAGACTCCCACAGTGTTCAGTGTTAATCAGTGAGACTCCCACAGGGTTCAGTGTTAATCAGTGAAACTCCCTCAGGGTTCATGTGTTAATCAGTGAGACTCCCATAGGTTTCAGTGTTAATCAGTGAGACTCCCACAGGGTTCAGTGTTAATCAGTGAGACTCCCACAGTGTTCAATGTTAATCAGTAAGACTCCCACAGTGTTCAGTGTTCATCAGTGAGACTCCCTCAGGGTTCAGTGTTAATCACTGAGACTCCCACAGGGTTCAGTGTAAATCAGTGAGACTCCCATAGGGTTCAGTGTTAATCAGTGAGACTCCCATAAGGTTCATTGTTAATCAGTGTAACTTCCACAGGGTTCAGTGCTAATCAGTGAGACTCCCATAGGGTTCAGTGTTAATCAGTGAGACTCCCACAGGGTTCAGTGTTAATCAGTGAAACTCCCATAGGGTTCAGTGTTTATCAGTGAGACTCCCACAGGGTTCAGTGTTAATCAGTGAGACTCCCATAGGGTTCAGTGTTAATCAGTGAGACTCCCACAGGGTTCAGTGTTAATCAGTGAGACTCCCATAGGGTTCAGTGTTAATCAGTGAGACTCCAATAGGGTTCAGTGTAAATCAGTGAGACTCCCACAGGGTTCAGTGTTAATCAGTGAGACTCCCATAGGGTTCAGTGTTAATCAGTGAGACTCCCATAGGGTTCAGTGTAAATCAATGAGACTCCCACAGTGTTCATGTGTTAATCAGTGAGACTCCCACAGGGTTCAGTGTTAATCAATGAGACTCCCATAGGGTTCAGTGTTAATCAGTGAGACTCCCACAGGGTTCAGTGTTAATCAGTGAGACTCCCATAGGGTTCAGTGTTAATCAGTGAGACTCCCACAGGGTTCAGTGTTAATCAGTGAAACTCCCATAGGGTTCAGTGTTTATCAGTGAGACTCCCACAGGGTTCAGTGTTAATCAGTGAGACTCCCATAGGGTTCAGTGTTAATCAGTGAGACTCCCACAGGGTTCAGTGTTAATCAGTGAGACTCCCATAGGGTTCAGTGTTAATCAGTGAGACTCCAATAGGGTTCAGTGTAAATCAGTGAGACTCCCACAGGGTTCAGTGTTAATCAGTGAGACTCCCATAGGGTTCAGTGTTAATCAGTGAGACTCCCATAGGGTTCAGTGTAAATCAATGAGACTCCCACAGTGTTCATGTGTTAATCAGTGAGACTCCCACAGGGTTCAGTGTTAATCAATGAGACTCCCATAGGGTTCAGTGTTAATCAGTGAGACTCCCACAGGGTTCAGTGTTAATCAGTGAGACTCCCATAGGGTTCAGTGTTAATCAGTGAGACTCCCACAGGGTCCAGTGTTAATCAGTGAGGCTCCCATAGTGTTCAATGTTAATCAGTGAGACTCCCACAGTGTTCAGTGTTAATCAGTGAGACTCCCCCAGGGTTCAGTGTTAATCAGTGAGACTCCCTCAGGGTTCATGTGTTAATCAGTGAGACTCCCATAGGTTTCAGTGTTAATCAGTGAGACTCCCACAGGGTTCAGTGTTAATCAGTGAGACTCCCACAGTGTTCAATGTTAATCAGTGAGACTCCCACAGTGTTCAGTGTTAATCAGTGAGACTCCCATAGGGTTCAGTGTTAATCACTGAGACTCCCACAGGGTTCAGTGTTAATCAGTGAGACTCCCATAGGGTTCAGTGTTAATCATTGAGAATTCCATAGAGTTCAGTGTTAATCAGTGAGACTCCAATAGGGTTGTGTTAATCAGTGAGACTCCCATAGGGTTAATTGTTAATCAGTGAGACTCCCACAGGGTTCAGTGTTAATCAATGAGACTCCCATATGGTTCAGTGTTAATGAGTGAGACTCCCACAGGGTTCAGTGTTAATCAGTGAGACTCCCACAGGGTTGAGTGTTAATCAGTGAGGCTCCCATAGTGTTCAATGTTAATCAGTGAGACTCCCACAGTGTTCAGTGTTAATCAGTGAGACTCCCACAGGGTTCAGTGTTAATCAGTGAAACTCCCTCAGGGTTCATGTGTTAATCAGTGAGACTCCCATAGGTTTCAGTGTTAATCAGTGAGACTCCCACAGGGTTCAGTGTTAATCAGTGAGACTTCCACAGTGTTCAATGTTAATCAGTGAGACTCCCACAGTGTTCAGTGTTCATCAGTGAGACTCCCTCAGGGTTCAGTGTTAATCACTGAGACTCCCACAGGGTTCAGTGTTAATCAGTGAGATTCCCATAGGGTTCAGTGTTAATCAGTGAGACTCCCATAAGGTTCATTGTTAATCAGTGTAACTTCCACAGGGTTCAGTGCTAATCAGTGAGACTCCCATAGGGTTCAGTGTTAATCAGTGAGACTCCCACAGGGTTCAGTGTTAATCAGTGAAACTCCCATAGGGTTCAGTGTTTATCAGTGAGACTCCCACAGGGTTCAGTGTTAATCAGTGAGACTCCCATAGGGTTCAGTGTTAATCAGTGAGACTCCCACAGGGTTCAGTGTTAATCAGTGAGACTCCCATAGGGTTCAGTGTTAATCAGTGAGACTCCAATAGGGTTCAGTGTAAATCAGTGAGACTTCCACAGGGTTCAGTGTTAATCAGTGAGACTCCCATAGGGTTCAGTGTTAATCAGTGAGACTCCCATAGGGTTCAGTGTAAATCAATGAGACTCCCACAGTGTTCATGTGTTAATCAGTGAGACTCCCACAGGGTTCAGTGTTAATCAATGAGACTCCCATAGGGTTCAGTGTTAATCAGTGAGACTCCCACAGGGTTCAGTGTTAATCAGTGAGACTCCCATAGGGTTCAGTGTTAATCAGTGAGACTCCCACAGGGTCCAGTGTTAATCAGTGAGGCTCCCATAGTGTTCAATGTTAATCAGTGAGACTCCCACAGTGTTCAGTGTTAATCAGTGAGACTCCCCCAGGGTTCAGTGTTAATCAGTGAGACTCCCTCAGGGTTCATGTGTTAATCAGTGAGACTCCCATAGGTTTCAGTGTTAATCAGTGAGACTCCCACAGGGTTCAGTGTTAATCAGTGAGACTCCCACAGTGTTCAATGTTAATCAGTGAGACTCCCACAGTGTTCAGTGTTAATCAGTGAGACTCCCATAGGGTTCAGTGTTAATCACTGAGACTCCCACAGGGTTCAGTGTTAATCAGTGAGACTCCCATAGGGTTCAGTGTTAATCATTGAGAATTCCATAGAGTTCAGTGTTAATCAGTGAGACTCCCATAGGGTTAAGTGTTAATCAGTGAGACTCCCATAGGGTTAATTGTTAATCAGTGAGACTCCCATAGGGTTCAGTGTTAATCAATGAGACTCCCATATGGTTCAGTGTTAATGAGTGAGACTCCCACAGGGTTCAGTGTTAATCAGTGAGACTCCCACAGGGTTGAGTGTTAATCAGTGAGGCTCCCATAGTGTTCAATGTTAATCAGTGAGACTCCCACAGTGTTCAGTGTTAATCAGTGAGACTCCCACAGGGTTCAGTGTTAATCAGTGAGACTCCCTCAGGGTTCAAGTGTTAATCAGTGAGACTCCCATAGGTTTCAGTGTTAATCAGTGAGACTCCCACAGGGTTCAGTGTTAATCAGTGAGACTCCCACAGTGTTCAATGTTAATCAGTGAGACTCCCACAGTGTTCAGTGTTAATCAGTGAGACTCCCATAGGGTTCAGTGTTAATCACTGAGACTCCCACAGGGTTCAGTGTAAATCAGTGAGACTCCCATAGGGTTCAGTGTTAATCATTGAGAATCCCATAGAGTTCAGTGTTAATCAGTGAGACTCCCATAGGGTTCAGTGTTAATCAGTGAGACTCCCATAGGGTTCAGTGTTAATCAGTGAGACTCCAATAGGGTTCAGTGTAAATCAGTGAGACTCCCACAGGGTTCAGTGTTAATCAGTGAGACTCCCATAGGGTTCAGTGTTAATCAGTGAGACTCCCATAGGGTTCAGTGTAAATCAATGAGACTCCCACAGTGTTCATGTGTTAATCAGTGAGACTCCCACAGGGTTCAGTGTTAATCAATGAGACTCCCATAGGGTTCAGTGTTAATCAGTGAGACTCCCACAGGGTTCAGTGTTAATCAGTGAGACTCCCATAGGGTTCAGTGTTAATCAGTGAGACTCCCACAGGGTTCAGTGTTAATCAGTGAAACTCCCATAGGGTTCAGTGTTTATCAGTGAGACTCCCACAGGGTTCAGTGTTAATCAGTGAGACTCCCATAGGGTTCAGTGTTAATCAGTGAGACTCCCACAGGGTTCAGTGTTAATCAGTGAAACTCCCATAGGGTTCAGTGTTTATCAGTGAGACTCCCACAGGGTTCAGTGTTAATCAGTGAGACTCCCATAGGGTTCAGTGTTAATCAGTGAGACTCCCACAGGGTTCAGTGTTAATCAGTGAGACTCCCATAGGGTTCAGTGTTAATCAGTGAGACTCCAATAGGGTTCAGTGTAAATCAGTGAGACTCCCACAGGGTTCAGTGTTAATCAGTGAGACTCCCATAGGGTTCAGTGTTAATCAGTGAGACTCCCATAGGGTTCAGTGTAAATCAATGAGACTCCCACAGTGTTCATGTGTTAATCAGTGAGACTCCCACAGGGTTCAGTGTTAATCAGTGAGACTCCCATAGGGTTCAGTGTTAATCAGTGAGACTCCCATAGGGTTCAGTGTAAATCAATGAGACTCCCACAGTGTTCATGTGTTAATCAGTGAGACTCCCATAGGGTTCAGTGTTAATCACTGAGACTCCCACAGGGTTCAGTGTAAATCAGTGAGACTCCCATAGGGTTCAGTGTTAATCATTGAGAATCCCATAGAGTTCAGTGTTAATCAGTGAGACTCCCATAGGGTTCAGTGTTAATCAGTGAGACTCCCATAGGGTTCAGTGTTAATCAGTGAGACTCCAATAGGGTTCAGTGTAAATCAGTGAGACTCCCACAGGGTTCAGTGTTAATCAGTGAGACTCCCATAGGGTTCAGTGTTAATCAGTGAGACTCCCATAGGGTTCAGTGTAAATCAATGAGACTCCCACAGTGTTCATGTGTTAATCAGTGAGACTCCCACAGGGTTCAGTGTTAATCAATGAGACTCCCATAGGGTTCAGTGTTAATCAGTGAGACTCCCACAGGGTTCAGTGTTAATCAGTGAGACTCCCATAGGGTTCAGTGTTAATCAGTGAGACTCCCACAGGGTTCAGTGTTAATCAGTGAAACTCCCATAGGGTTCAGTGTTTATCAGTGAGACTCCCACAGGGTTCAGTGTTAATCAGTGAGACTCCCATAGGGTTCAGTGTTAATCAGTGAGACTCCCACAGGGTTCAGTGTTAATCAGTGAGACTCCCATAGGGTTCAGTGTTAATCAGTGAGACTCCAATAGGGTTCAGTGTAAATCAGTGAGACTCCCACAGGGTTCAGTGTTAATCAGTGAGACTCCCATAGGGTTCAGTGTTAATCAGTGAGACTCCCATAGGGTTCAGTGTAAATCAATGAGACTCCCACAGTGTTCATGTGTTAATCAGTGAGACTCCCACAGGGTTCAGTGTTAATCAATGAGACTCCCATAGGGTTCAGTGTTAATCAGTGAGACTCCCACAGGGTTCAGTGTTAATCAGTGAGACTCCCATAGGGTTCAGTGTTAATCAGTGAGACTCCCACAGGGTCCAGTGTTAATCAGTGAGGCTCCCATAGTGTTCAATGTTAATCAGTGAGACTCCCACAGTGTTCAGTGTTAATCAGTGAGACTCCCCCAGGGTTCAGTGTTAATCAGTGAGACTCCCTCAGGGTTCATGTGTTAATCAGTGAGACTCCCATAGGTTTCAGTGTTAATCAGTGAGACTCCCACAGGGTTCAGTGTTAATCAGTGAGACTCCCACAGTGTTCAATGTTAATCAGTGAGACTCCCACAGTGTTCAGTGTTAATCAGTGAGACTCCCATAGGGTTCAGTGTTAATCACTGAGACTCCCACAGGGTTCAGTGTTAATCAGTGAGACTCCCATAGGGTTCAGTGTTAATCATTGAGAATTCCATAGAGTTCAGTGTTAATCAGTGAGACTCCAATAGGGTTGTGTTAATCAGTGAGACTCCCATAGGGTTAATTGTTAATCAGTGAGACTCCCATAGGGTTCAGTGTTAATCAATGAGACTCCCATATGGTTCAGTGTTAATGAGTGAGACTCCCACAGGGTTCAGTGTTAATCAGTGAGACTCCCACAGGGTTGAGTGTTAATCAGTGAGGCTCCCATAGTGTTCAATGTTAATCAGTGAGACTCCCACAGTGTTCAGTGTTAATCAGTGAGACTCCCACAGGGTTCAGTGTTAATCAGTGAAACTCCCTCAGGGTTCATGTGTTAATCAGTGAGACTCCCATAGGTTTCAGTGTTAATCAGTGAGACTCCCACAGGGTTCAGTGTTAATCAGTGAGACTTCCACAGTGTTCAATGTTAATCAGTGAGACTCCCACAGTGTTCAGTGTTCATCAGTGAGACTCCCTCAGGGTTCAGTGTTAATCACTGAGACTCCCACAGGGTTCAGTGTTAATCAGTGAGATTCCCATAGGGTTCAGTGTTAATCAGTGAGACTCCCATAAGGTTCATTGTTAATCAGTGTAACTTCCACAGGGTTCAGTGCTAATCAGTGAGACTCCCATAGGGTTCAGTGTTAATCAGTGAGACTCCCACAGGGTTCAGTGTTAATCAGTGAAACTCCCATAGGGTTCAGTGTTTATCAGTGAGACTCCCACAGGGTTCAGTGTTAATCAGTGAGACTCCCATAGGGTTCAGTGTTAATCAGTGAGACTCCCACAGGGTTCAGTGTTAATCAGTGAGACTCCCATAGGGTTCAGTGTTAATCAGTGAGACTCCAATAGGGTTCAGTGTAAATCAGTGAGACTTCCACAGGGTTCAGTGTTAATCAGTGAGACTCCCATAGGGTTCAGTGTTAATCAGTGAGACTCCCATAGGGTTCAGTGTAAATCAATGAGACTCCCACAGTGTTCATGTGTTAATCAGTGAGACTCCCACAGGGTTCAGTGTTAATCAATGAGACTCCCATAGGGTTCAGTGTTAATCAGTGAGACTCCCACAGGGTTCAGTGTTAATCAGTGAGACTCCCATAGGGTTCAGTGTTAATCAGTGAGACTCCCACAGGGTCCAGTGTTAATCAGTGAGGCTCCCATAGTGTTCAATGTTAATCAGTGAGACTCCCACAGTGTTCAGTGTTAATCAGTGAGACTCCCCCAGGGTTCAGTGTTAATCAGTGAGACTCCCTCAGGGTTCATGTGTTAATCAATGAGACTCCCATATGGTTCAGTGTTAATGAGTGAGACTCCCACAGGGTTCAGTGTTAATCAGTGAGACTCCCACAGGGTTGAGTGTTAATCAGTGAGGCTCCAATAGTGTTCAATGTTAATCAGTGAGACTCCCACAGTGTTCAGTGTTAATCAGTGAGACTCCCACAGGGTTCAGTGTTAATCAGTGAGACTCCCTCAGGGTTCAAGTGTTAATCAGTGAGACTCCCATAGGTTTCAGTGTTAATCAGTGAGACTCCCACAGGGTTCAGTGTTAATCAGTGAGACTCCCACAGTGTTCAATGTTAATCAGTGAGACTCCCACAGTGTTCAGTGTTAATCAGTGAGACTCCCATAGGGTTCAGTGTTAATCACTGAGACTCCCACAGGGTTCAGTGTAAATCAGTGAGACTCCCATAGGGTTCAGTGTTAATCATTGAGAATCCCATAGAGTTCAGTGTTAATCAGTGAGACTCCCATAGGGTTCAGTGTTAATCAGTGAGACTCCCACAGGGTTCAGTGTTAATCAGTGAGGCTCCCATAGTGTTCAATGTTAATCAGTGAGACTCCCACAGTGTTCAGTGTTAATCAATGAGACTCCCACAGGGTTCAGTGTTAATCAGTGAGACTCCCACAGTGTTCAGTGTTAATCAGTGAGACTCCCACAGGGTTCAGTGTTAATCAGTGAGACTCCCACAGGGTTCAGTGTTAATCAGTGAGACTCCCACAGGGTTCAGTGTTAATCAGTGAGACTCCCACAGTGTGCAGTGTTAATCAGTGAGACTCCCACAGTGTTCAGTGTTCATCAATGAGACTCCCTCAGGGTTCAGTGTTAATCACTGAGACTCCCACAGGGTTCAGTGTTAATCAGTGAGATTCCCACAGTGTTCAGTGTTAATCAGTGAGACTCCCACAGTGTTCAGTGTTAATCAGTGAGACTCCCATAGGGTTCAGTGTTAATCACTGAGACTCCCACAGGGTTCAGTGTTAATCAGTGAGACTCCCATAGGGTTCAGTGTTAATCATTGAGAATCCCATAGAGTTCAGTGTTAATCAGTGAGACTCCCATAGGGTTAAGTGTTAATCAGTGAGACTCCCATAGGGTTCATTGTTAATCAGTGAGACTCCCATAGGGTTCTGTGTTAATCAATGAGTCTCCCATATGGTTCAGTGTTAATGAGTGAGACTCCCACAGGGTTCAGTGTTAATCAGTGAGACTCCCACAGGGTTCAGTGTTAATCAGTGAGGCTCCCATAGTGTTCAATGTTAATCAGTGAGACTCCCACAGTGTTCAGTGTTAATCAGTGAGACTCCCACAGTGTTCAATGTTAATCAGTGAGACTCCCACAGTGTTCAGTGTTAATCAGTGAGACTCCCATAGGGTTCAGTATTAATCACTGAGACTCCCACAGGGTTCAGTGTAAATCAGTGAGACTCCCATAGGGTTCAGTGTTAATCATTGAGAATCCCATAGAGTTCAGTGTTAATCAGTGAGACTCCCATAGGGTTCAGTGTTAATCAGTGAGACTCCCACAGGGTTCAGTGTTAATCAGTGAGGCTCCCATAGTGTTCAATGTTAATCAGTGAGACTCCCACAGTGTTCAGTGTTAATCAGTGAGACTCCCACAGGGTTCAGTGTTAATCAGTGAGACTCCCACAGTGTTCAGTGTTAATCAGTGAGACTCCCATAGGGTTCAGTGTTAATCACTGAGACTCCCACAGGGTTCAGTGTTAATCAGTGAGACTCCCATAGGGTTCAGTGTTAATCATTGAGAATCCCATAGAGTTCAGTGTTAATCAGTGAGACTCCCATAGGGTTAAGTGTTAATCAGTGAGACTCCCATAGGGTTCATTGTTAATCAGTGAGACTCCCATAGGGTTCAGTGTTAATCAATGAGACTCCCATATGGTTCAGTGTTAATGAGTGAGACTCCCACAGGGTTCAGTGTTAATCAGTGAGACTCCCACAGGGTTCAGTGTTAATCAGTGAGGCTCACATAGTGTTCAATGTTAATCAGTGAGACTCCCACAGTGTTCAGTGTTAATCAGTGAGACTCCCACAGGGTTCAGTGTTAATCAGTGAGACTCCCTCAGGGTTCATGTGTTAATCAGTGAGACTCCCATAGGGTTCAGTGTAAATCAATGAGACTCCCACAGTGTTCATGTGTTAATCAGTGAGACTCCCACAGGGTTCAGTGTTAATCAATGAGACTCCCATAGGGTTCAGTGTTAATCAGTGAGACTCCCACAGGGTTCAGTGTTAATCAGTGAGACTCCCACAGGGTTCAGTGTTAATCAGTGAGGCTCCCATAGTGTTCAATGTTAATCAGTGAGACTCCCACAGTGTTCAGTGTTAATCAGTGAGACTCCCACAGTGTTCAATGTTAATCAGTGAGACTCCCACAGTGTTCAGTGTTAATCAGTGAGACTCCCATAGGGTTCAGTATTAATCACTGAGACTCCCACAGGGTTCAGTGTAAATCAGTGAGACTCCCATAGGGTTCAGTGTTAATCATTGAGAATCCCATAGAGTTCAGTGTTGATCAGTGAGACTCCCATAGGGTTCAGTGTTAATCAGTGAGACTCCCACAGGGTTCAGTGTTAATCAGTGAGGCTCCCATAGTGTCCAATGTTAATCAGTGAGACTCCCACAGTGTTCAGTGTTAATCAGTGAGACTCCCACAGTGTTCAGTGTTAATCAGTGAGACTCCCACAGTGTTCAGTGTTAATCAGTGAGACTCCCATAGGGTTCAGTGTTAATCACTGAGACTCCCACAGGGTTCAGTGTTAATCAGTGAGACTCCCATAGGGTTCAGTGTTAATCATTGAGAATCCCATAGAGTTCAGTGTTAATCAGTGAGACTCCCATAGGGTTAAGTGTTAATCAGTGAGACTCCCATAGGGTTCATTGTTAATCAGTGAGACTCCCATAGGGTTCAGTGTTAATCAATGAGACTCCCATATGGTTCAGTGTTAATGAGTGAGACTCCCACAGGGTTCATTGTTAATCAGTGAGACTCCCACAGGGTTCAGTGTTAATCAGTGAGGCTCACATAGTGTTCAATGTTAATCAGTGAGACTCCCACAGTGTTCAGTGTTAATCAGTGAGACTCCCACAGGGTTCAGTGTTAATCAGTGAGACTCCCTCAGGGTTCATGTGTTAATCAGTGAGACTCCCATAGGGTTCAGTGTAAATCAATGAGACTCCCACAGTGTTCATGTGTTAATCAGTGAGACTCCCACAGGGTTCAGTGTTAATCAATGAGACTCCCATAGGGTTCAGTGTTAATCAGTGAGACTCCCACAGGGTTCAGTGTTAATCAGTGAGACTCCCACAGGGTTCAGTGTTAATCAGTGATACTCCCTCAGGGTTCATGTATTAATCAGTGAGACTCCCATAGGGTTCATTGTTAATCAGTGAGACTCCCATAGGGTTCAGTGTTAATCAATGAGACTCCCATATGGTTCAGTGTTAATGAGTGAGACTCCCACAGGGTTCAGTGTTAATCAGTGAGACTCCCACAGGGTTCAGTGTTAATCAGTGAGGCTCACATAGTGTTCAATGTTAATCAGTGAGACTCCCACAGTGTTCAGTGTTAATCAGTGAGACTCCCACAGGGTTCAGTGTTAATCAGTGAGACTCCCTCAGGGTTCATGTGTTAATCAGTGAGACTCCCATAGGGTTCAGTGTAAATCAATGAGACTCCCACAGTGTTCATGTGTTAATCAGTGAGACTCCCACAGGGTTCAGTGTTAATCAATGAGACTCCCATAGGGTTCAGTGTTAATCAGTGAGACTCCCACAGGGTTCAGTGTTAATCAGTGAGACTCCCACAGGGTTCAGTGTTAATCAGTGAGGCTCCCATAGTGTTCAATGTTAATCAGTGAGACTCCCACAGTGTTCAGTGTTAATCAGTGAGACTCCCACAGTGTTCAATGTTAATCAGTGAGACTCCCACAGTGTTCAGTGTTAATCAGTGAGACTCCCATAGGGTTCAGTATTAATCACTGAGACTCCCACAGGGTTCAGTGTAAATCAGTGAGACTCCCATAGGGTTCAGTGTTAATCATTGAGAATCCCATAGAGTTCAGTGTTAATCAGTGAGACTCCCATAGGGTTCAGTGTTAATCAGTGAGACTCCCACAGGGTTCAGTGTTAATCAGTGAGGCTCCCATAGTGTCCAATGTTAATCAGTGAGACTCCCACAGTGTTCAGTGTTAATCAGTGAGACTCCCACAGTGTTCAGTGTTAATCAGTGAGACTCCCACAGTGTTCAGTGTTAATCAGTGAGACTCCCATAGGGTTCAGTGTTAATCACTGAGACTCCCACAGGGTTCAGTGTTAATCAGTGAGACTCCCATAGGGTTCAGTGTTAATCATTGAGAATCCCATAGAGTTCAGTGTTAATCAGTGAGACTCCCATAGGGTTAAGTGTTAATCAGTGAGACTCCCATAGGGTTCATTGTTAATCAGTGAGACTCCCATAGGGTTCAGTGTTAATCAATGAGACTCCCATATGGTTCAGTATTAATGAGTGAGACTCCCACAGGGTTCATTGTTAATCAGTGAGACTCCCACAGGGTTCAGTGTTAATCAGTGAGGCTCACATAGCGTTCAATGTTAATCAGTGAGACTCCCACAGTGTTCAGTGTTAATCAGTGAGACTCCCACAGGGTTCAGTGTTAATCAGTGAGACTCCCTCAGGGTTCATGTGTTAATCAGTGAGACTCCCATAGGGTTCAATGTAAATCAATGAGACTCCCACAGTGTTCATGTGTTAATCAGTGAGACTCCCACAGGGTTCAGTGTTAATCAATGAGACTCCCATAGGGTTCAGTGTTAATCAGTGAGACTCCCACAGGGTTCAGTGTTAATCAGTGAGACTCCCACAGGGTTCAGTGTTAATCAGTGATACTCCCTCAGGGTTCATGTATTAATCAGTGAGACTCCCATAGGGTTCAGTGTTAATCAGTGAGACTCACACAGGGTCCAGTGTTAATCAGTGAGGCTCCCATAGTGTTCAATGTTAATCAGTGAGACTCCCACAGTGTTCAGTGTTAATCAGTGAGACTCCCCCAGGGTTCAGTGTTAATCAGTGAGACTCCCTCAGGGTTCATGTGTTAATCAGTGAGACTCCCATAGGTTTCAGTGTTAATCAGTGAGACTCCCACAGGGTTCAGTGTTAATCAGTGAGACTCCCACAGTGTTCAATGTTAATCAGTGAGACTCCCACAGTGTTCAGTGTTAATCAGTGAGACTCCCATAGGGTTCAGTGTTAATCACTGAGACTCCCACAGGGTTCAGTGTTAATCAGTGAGACTCCCATAGGGTTCAGTGTTAATCATTGAGAATCCCATAGAGTTCAGTGTTAATCAGTGAGACTCCCATAGGGTTAAGTGTTAATCAGTGAGACTCCCATAGGGTTCATTGTTAATCAGTGAGACTCCCATAGGGTTCAGTGTTAATCAATGAGACTCCCATATGGTTCAGTGTTAATGAGTGAGACTCCCACAGGGTTCAGTGTTAATCAGTGAGACTCCGACAGGGTTCAGTGTTAATCAGTGAGGCTCCCATAGTGTTCAATGTTAATCAGTGAGACTCCCACAGTGTTCAGTGTTAATCAGTGAGACTCCCACAGGGTTCAGTGTTAATCAGTGAGACTCCCTCAGGGTTCATGTGTTAATCAGTGAGACTCCCATAGGTTTTAGTGTTAATCAGTGAGACTCCCACAGGGTTCTGTGTTAATCAGTGAGACTCCCACAGTGTTCAATGTTAATCAGTGAGACTCCCACAGTGTTCAGTGTTAATCAGTGAGACTCCCATAGGGTTCAGTGTTAATCACTGAGACTCCCACAGGGTTCAGTGTAAATCAGTGAGACTCCCATAGGGTTCAGTGTTAATCATTGAGAATCCCATAGAGTTCAGTGTTAATCAGTGAGACTCCCATAGGGTTCAGTATTAATCAGTGAGACTCCCACAGGGTTCAGTGTTAATCAGTGAGGCCCCCATAGTGTTCAATGTTAATCAGTGAGACTCCCATAGTGTTCAGTGTTAATCAGTGAGACTCCCACAGGGTTCAGTGTTAATCAGTGAGACTCCCACAGTGTTCAGTGTTAATCAGTGAGACTCCCATAGGGTTCAGTGTTAATCAGTGAGACTCCCACAGGGTTCAGTGTTAATCAGTGAGACTCCCACAGTGTTCAGTGTTAATCAGTGAGACTCCCACAGTGTTCAGTGTTCATCAATGAGACTCCCTCAGGGTTCAGTGTTAATCACTGAGACTCCCACAGGGTTCAGTGTTAATCATTGAGATTCCCACAGTGTTCAGTGTTAATCAGTGAGACTCCCACAGTGTTCAGTGTTAATCAGTGAGACTCCCATAGGGTTCAGTGTTAATCACTGAGACTCCCACAGGGTTCAGTGTTAATCAGTGAGACTCCCATAGGGTTCAGTGTTAATCATTGAGAATCCCATAGAGTTCAGTGTTAATCAGTGAGACTCCCATAGGGTTAAGTGTTAATCAGTGAGACTCCCATAGGGTTCATTGTTAATCAGTGAGACTCCCATAGGGTTCAGTGTTAATCAATGAGACTCCCATATGGTTCAGTGTTAATGAGTGAGACTCCCACAGGGTTCAGTGTTAATCAGTGAGACTCCCACAGGGCTCAGTGTTAATCAGTGAGGCTCACATAGTGTTCAATGTTAATCAGTGAGACTCCCACAGTGTTCAGTGTTAATCAGTGAGACTCCCACAGGGTTCAGTGTTAATCAGTGAGACTCCCTCAGGGTTCATGTGTTAATCAGTGAGACTCCCATAGGGTTCAGTGTAAATCAATGAGACTCCCACAGTGTTCATGTGTTAATCAGTGAGACTCCCACAGGGTTCAGTGTTAATCAATGAGACTCCCATAGGGTTCAGTGTTAATCAGTGAGACTCCCACAGGGTTCAGTGTTAATCAGTGAGACTCCCACAGGGTTCAGTGTTAATCAGTGAGGCTCCCATAGTGTTCAATGTTAATCAGTGAGACTCCCACAGTGTTCAGTGTTAATCAGTGAGACTCCCACAGTGTTCAATGTTAATCAGTGAGACTCCCACAGTGTTCAGTGTTAATCAGTGAGACTCCCATAGGGTTCAGTATTAATCACTGAGACTCCCACAGGGTTCAGTGTAAATCAGTGAGACTCCCATAGGGTTCAGTGTTAATCATTGAGAATCCCATAGAGTTCAGTGTTAATCAGTGAGACTCCCATAGGGTTCAGTGTTAATCAGTGAGACTCCCACAGGGTTCAGTGTTAATCAGTGAGGCTTCCATAGTGTCCAATGTTAATCAGTGAGACTCCCACAGTGTTCAGTGTTAATCAGTGAGACTCCCACAGGGTTCAGTGTTAATCAGTGAGACTCCCACAGTGTTCAGTGTTAATCAGTGAGACTCCCATAGGGTTCAGTGTTAATCACTGAGACTCCCACAGGGTTCAGTGTTAATCAGTGAGACTCCCATAGGGTTCAGTGTTAATCATTGAGAATCCCATAGAGTTCAGTGTTAATCAGTGAGACTCCCATAGGGTTAAGTGTTAATCAGTGAGACTCCCATAGGGTTCATTGTTAATCAGTGAGACTCCCATAGGGTTCAGTGTTAATCAATGAGACTCCCATATGGTTCAGTGTTAATGAGTGAGACTCCCACAGGGTTCAGTGTTAATCAGTGAGACTCCCACAGGGTTCAGTGTTAATCAGTGAGGCTCACATAGTGTTCAATGTTAATCAGTGAGACTCCCACAGTGTTCAGTGTTAATCAGTGAGACTCCCACAGGGTTCAGTGTTAATCAGTGAGACTCCCTCAGGGTTCATGTGTTAATCAGTGAGACTCCCATAGGGTTCAGTGTAAATCAATGAGACTCCCACAGTGTTCATGTGTTAATCAGTGAGACTCCCACAGGGTTCAGTGTTAATCAATGAGACTCCCATAGGGTTCAGTGTTAATCAGTGAGACTCCCACAGGGTTCAGTGTTAATCAGTGAGACTCCCACAGGGTTCAGTGTTAATCAGTGATACTCCCTCAGGGTTCATGTATTAATCAGTGAGACTCCCATAGGGTTCAGTGTTAATCAGTGAGACTCCCACAGGGTCCAGTGTTAATCAGTGAGGCTCCCATAGTGTTCAATGTTAATCAGTGAGACTCCCACAGTGTTCAGTGTTAATCAGTGAGACTCCCCCAGGGTTCAGTGTTAATCAGTGAGACTCCCTCAGGGTTCATGTGTTAATCAGTGAGACTCCCATAGGTTTCAGTGTTAATCAGTGAGACTCCCACAGGGTTCAGTGTTAATCAGTGAGACTCCCACAGTGTTCAATGTTAATCAGTGAGACTCCCACAGTGTTCAGTGTTAATCAGTGAGACTCCCATAGGGTTCAGTGTTAATCACTGAGACTCCCACAGGGTTCAGTGTTAATCAGTGAGACTCCCATAGGGTTCAGTGTTAATCATTGAGAATCCCATAGAGTTCAGTGTTAATCAGTGAGACTCCCATAGGGTTAAGTGTTAATCAGTGAGACTCCCATAGGGTTCATTGTTAATCAGTGAGACTCCCATAGGGTTCAGTGTTAATCAATGAGACTCCCATATGGTTCAGTGTTAATGAGTGAGACTCCCACAGGGTTCAGTGTTAATCAGTGAGACTCCGACAGGGTTCAGTGTTAATCAGTGAGGCTCCCATAGTGTTCAATGTTAATCAGTGAGACTCCCACAGTGTTCAGTGTTAATCAGTGAGACTCCCACAGGGTTCAGTGTTAATCAGTGAGACTCCCTCAGGGTTCATGTGTTAATCAGTGAGACTCCCATAGGTTTTAGTGTTAATCAGTGAGACTCCCACAGGGTTCTGTGTTAATCAGTGAGACTCCCACAGTGTTCAATGTTAATCAGTGAGACTCCCACAGTGTTCAGTGTTAATCAGTGAGACTCCCATATGGTTCAGTGTTAATCACTGAGACTCCCACAGGGTTCAGTGTAAATCAGTGAGACTCCCATAGGGTTCAGTGTTAATCATTGAGAATCCCATAGAGTTCAGTGTTAATCAGTGAGACTCCCATAGGGTTCAGTATTAATCAGTGAGACTCCCACAGGGTTCAGTGTTAATCAGTGAGGCCCCCATAGTGTTCAATGTTAATCAGTGAGACTCCCACAGTGTTCAGTGTTAATCAGTGAGACTCCCACAGGGTTCAGTGTTAATCAGTGAGACTCCCACAGTGTTCAGTGTTAATCAGTGAGACTCCCATAGGGTTCAGTGTTAATCAGTGAGACTCCCACAGGGTTCAGTGTTAATCAGTGAGACTCCCACAGTGTTCAGTGTTAATCAGTGAGACTCCCACAGTGTTCAGTGTTCATCAATGAGACTCCCTCAGGGTTCAGTGTTAATCACTGAGACTCCCACAGGGTTCAGTGTTAATCAGTGAGATTCCCACAGTGTTCAGTGTTAATCAGTGAGACTCCCACAGTGTTCAGTGTTAATCAGTGAGACTCCCATAGGGTTCAGTGTTAATCACTGAGACTCCCACAGGGTTCAGTGTTAATCAGTGAGACTCCCATAGGGTTCAGTGTTAATCATTGAGAATCCCATAGAGTTCAGTGTTAATCAGTGAGACTCCCATAGGGTTAAGTGTTAATCAGTGAGACTCCCATAGGGTTCATTGTTAATCAGTGAGACTCCCATAGGGTTCAGTGTTAATCAATGAGACTCCCATATGGTTCAGTGTTAATGAGTGAGACTCCCACAGGGTTCAGTGTTAATCAGTGAGACTCCCACAGGGCTCAGTGTTAATCAGTGAGGCTCACATAGTGTTCAATGTTAATCAGTGAGACTCCCACAGTGTTCAGTGTTAATCAGTGAGACTCCCACAGGGTTCAGTGTTAATCAGTGAGACTCCCTCAGGGTTCATGTGTTAATCAGTGAGACTCCCATAGGGTTCAGTGTAAATCAATGAGACTCCCACAGTGTTCATGTGTTAATCAGTGAGACTCCCACAGGGTTCAGTGTTAATCAATGAGACTCCCATAGGGTTCAGTGTTAATCAGTGAGACTCCCACAGGGTTCAGTGTTAATCAGTGAGACTCCCACAGGGTTCAGTGTTAATCAGTGAGGCTCCCATAGTGTTCAATGTTAATCAGTGAGACTCCCACAGTGTTCAGTGTTAATCAGTGAGACTCCCACAGTGTTCAATGTTAATCAGTGAGACTCCCACAGTGTTCAGTGTTAATCAGTGAGACTCCCATAGGGTTCAGTATTAATCACTGAGACTCCCACAGGGTTCAGTGTAAATCAGTGAGACTCCCATAGGGTTCAGTGTTAATCATTGAGAATCCCATAGAGTTCAGTGTTAATCAGTGAGACTCCCATAGGGTTCAGTGTTAATCAGTGAGACTCCCACAGGGTTCACTGTTAATCAGTGAGGCTCCCATAGTGTCCAATGTTAATCAGTGAGACTCCCACAGTGTTCAGTGTTAATCAGTGAGACTCCCACAGGGTTCAGTGTTAATCAGTGAGACTCCCACAGTGTTCAGTGTTAATCAGTGAGACTCCCATAGGGTTCAGTGTTAATCACTGAGACTCCCACAGGGTTCAGTGTTAATCAGTGAGACTCCCATAGGGTTCAGTGTTAATCATTGAGAATCCCATAGAGTTCAGTGTTAATCAGTGAGACTCCCATAGGGTTAAGTGTTAATCAGTGAGACTCCCATAGGGTTCATTGTTAATCAGTGAGACTCCCATAGGGTTCAGTGTTAATCAATGAGACTCCCATATGGTTCAGTGTTAATGAGTGAGACTCCCACAGGGTTCAGTGTTAATCAGTGAGACTCCCACAGGGTTCAGTGTTAATCAGTGAGGCTCACATAGTGTTCAATGTTAATCAGTGAGACTCCCACAGTGTTCAGTGTTAATCAGTGAGACTCCCACAGGGTTCAGTGTTAATCAGTGAGACTCCCTCAGGGTTCATGTGTTAATCAGTGAGACTCCCATAGGGTTCAGTGTAAATCAATGAGACTCCCACAGTGTTCATGTGTTAATCAGTGAGACTCCCACAGGGTTCAGTGTTAATCAATGAGACTCCCATAGGGTTCAGTGTTAATCAGTGAGACTCCCACAGGGTTCAGTGTTAATCAGTGAGACTCCCACAGGGTTCAGTGTTAATCAGTGATACTCCCTCAGGGTTCATGTATTAATCAGTGAGACTCCCATAGGGTTCAGTGTTAGTCAGTGAGACTCCCACAGGGTCCAGTGTTAATCAGTGAGGCTCCCATAGTGTTCAATGTTAATCAGTGAGACTCCCACAGTGTTCAGTGTTAATCAGTGAGACTCCCCCAGGGTTCAGTGTTAATCAGTGAGACTCCCTCAGGGTTCATGTGTTAATCAGTGAGACTCCCATAGGTTTCAGTGTTAATCCGTGAGACTCCCACAGGGTTCAGTGTTAATCAGTGAGACTCCCACAGTGTTCAATGTTAATCAGTGAGACTCCCACAGTGTTCAGTGTTAATCAGTGAGACTCCCATAGGGTTCAGTGTTAATCACTGAGACTCCCACAGGGTTCAGTGTTAATCAGTGAGACTCCCATAGGGTTCAGTGTTAATCATTGAGAATCCCATAGAGTTCAGTGTTAATCAGTGAGACTCCCATAGGGTTAAGTGTTAATCAGTGAGACTCCCATAGGGTTCATTGTTAATCAGTGAGACTCCCATAGGGTTCAGTGTTAATCAATGAGACTCCCATATGGTTCAGTGTTAATGAGTGAGACTCCCACAGGGTTCAGTGTTAATCAGTGAGACTCCGACAGGGTTCAGTGTTAATCAGTGAGGCTCCCATAGTGTTCAATGTTAATCAGTGAGACTCCCACAGTGTTCAGTGTTAATCAGTGAGACTCCCACAGGGTTCAGTGTTAATCAGTGAGACTCCCTCAGGGTTCATGTGTTAATCAGTGAGACTCCCATAGGTTTTAGTGTTAATCAGTGAGACTCCCACAGGGTTCTGTGTTAATCAGTGAGACTCCCACAGTGTTCAATGTTAATCAGTGAGACTCCCACAGTGTTCAGTGTTAATCAGTGAGACTCCCATAGGGTTCAGTGTTAATCACTGAGACTCCCACAGGGTTCAGTGTAAATCAGTGAGACTCCCATAGGGTTCAGTGTTAATCATTGAGAATCCCAAAGAGTTCAGTGTTAATCAGTGAGACTCCCATAGGGTTCAGTATTAATCAGTGAGACTCCCACAGGGTTCAGTGTTAATCAGTGAGGCCCCCATAGTGTTCAATGTTAATCAGTGAGACTCCCACAGTGTTCAGTGTTAATCAGTGAGACTCCCACAGGGTTCAGTGTTAATCAGTGAGACTCCCACAGTGTTCAGTGTTAATCAGTGAGACTCCCATAGGGATCAGTGTTAATCAGTGAGACTCCCACAGGGTTCAGTGTTAATCAGTGAGACTCCCACAGTGTTCAGTGTTAATCAGTGAGACTCCCACAGTGTTCAGTGTTCATCAATGAGACTCCCTCAGGGTTCAGTGTTAATCACTGAGACTCCCACAGGGTTCAGTGTTAATCAGTGAGATTCCCACAGTGTTCAGTGTTAATCAGTGAGACTCCCACAGTGTTCAGTGTTAATCAGTGAGACTCCCATAGGGTTCAGTGTTAATCACTGAGACTCCCACAGGGTTCAGTGTTAATCATTGAGAATCCCATAGAGTTCAGTGTTAATCAGTGAGACTCCCATAGGGTTCAGTGTTAATCAGTGAGACTCCCACAGGGTTCAGTGTTAATCAGTGAGGCTCCCATAGTGTTCAATGTTAATCAGTGAGACTCCCACAGTGTTCAGTGTTAATCAGTGAGACTCCCACAGGGTTCAGTGTTAATCAGTGAGACTCCCACAGTGTTCAGTGTTAATCAGTGAGACTCCCATAGGGTTCAGTGTTAATCAGTGAGACTCCCACAGGGTTCAGTGTTAATCAGTGAGACTCCCACAGTGTTCAGTGTTAATCAGTGAGACTCCCACAGTGGTCAGTGTTAATCAGTGAGACTCCCACAGGGTTCAGTGTTAATCAGTGAGACTCCCTCAGGGTTCATGTGTTAATCAGTGAGACTCCCATAGGTTTCAGTGTTAATCAGTGAGACTCCCACAGGGTTCAGTGTTAATCAGTGAGATTCCCACAGTGTTCAGTGTTAATCAGTGAGACTCCCACAGTGTTCAGTGTTAATCAGTGAGACTCCCATAGGGTTCAGTGTTAATCACTGAGACTCCCACAGGGTTCAGTGTTAATCAGTGAGACTCCCATAGGGTTCAGTGTTAATCATTGAGAATCCCATAGAGTTCAGTGTTAATCAGTGAGACTCCCATAGGGTTAAGTGTTAATCAGTGAGACTCCCATAGGGTTCATTGTTAATCAGTGAGACTCCCATAGGGTTCAGTGTTAATCAATGAGACTCCCATATGGTTCAGTGTTAATGAGTGAGACTCCCACAGGGTTCAGTGTTAATCAGTGAGACTCCCACAGGGTTCAGTGTTAATCAGTGAGGCTCACATAGTGTTCAATGTTAATCAGTGAGACTCCCACAGTGTTCAGTGTTAATCAGTGAGACTCCCACAGGGTTCAGTGTTAATCAGTGAGACTCCCTCAGGGTTCATGTGTTAATCAGTGAGACTCCCATAGGGTTCAGTGTAAATCAATGAGACTCCCACAGTGTTCATGTGTTAATCAGTGAGACTCCCACAGGGTTCAGTGTTAATCAATGAGACTCCTATAGGGTTCAGTGTTAATCAGTGAGACTCCCACAGGGTTCAGTGTTAATCAGTGAGACTCCCACAGGGTTCAGTGTTAATCAGTGATACTCCCTCAGGGTTCATGTATTAATCAGTGAGACTCCCATAGGGTTCAGTGTTAATCAGTGAGACTCCCACAGGGTCCAGTGTTAATCAGTGAGGCTCCCATAGTGTTCAATGTTAATCAGTGAGACTCCCACAGTGTTCAGTGTTAATCAGTGAGACTCCCCCAGGGTTCAGTGTTAATCAGTGAGACTCCCTCAGGGTTCATGTGTTAATCAGTGAGACTCCCATAGGTTTCAGTGTTAATCAGTGAGACTCCCACAGGGTTCAGTGTTAATCAGTGAGACTCCCACAGTGTTCAATGTTAATCAGTGAGACTCCCACAGTGTTCAGTGTTAATCAGTGAGACTCCCATAGGGTTCAGTGTTAATCACTGAGACTCCCATAGGTTTCAGTGTTAATCAGTGAGACTCCCACAGGGTTCAGTGTTAATCAGTGAGATTCCCACAGTGTTCAGTGTTAATCAGTGAGACTCCCACAGTGTTCAGTGTTAATCAGTGAGACTCCCATAGGGTTCAGTGTTAATCACTGAGACTCCCACAGGGTTCAGTGTTAATCAGTGAGACTCCCATAGGGTTCAGTGTTAATCATTGAGAATCCCATAGAGTTCAGTGTTAATCAGTGAGACTCCCATAGGGTTAAGTGTTAATCAGTGAGACTCCCATAGGGTTCATTGTTAATCAGTGAGACTCCCATAGGGTTCAGTGTTAATCAATGAGACTCCCATATGGTTCAGTGTTAATGAGTGAGACTCCCACAGGGTTCAGTGTTAATCAGTGAGACTCCCACAGGGTTCAGTGTTAATCAGTGAGGCTCACATAGTGTTCAATGTTAATCAGTGAGACTCCCACAGTGTTCAGTGTTAATCAGTGAGACTCCCACAGGGTTCAGTGTTAATCAGTGAGACTCCCTCAGGGTTCATGTGTTAATCAGTGAAGCTCCCATAGGGTTCAGTGTAAATCAATGAGACTCCCACAGTGTTCATGTGTTAATCAGTGAGACTCCCACAGGGTTCAGTGTTAATCAATGAGACTCCTATAGGGTTCAGTGTTAATCAGTGAGACTCCCACAGGGTTCAGTGTTAATCAGTGAGACTCCCACAGGGTTCAGTGTTAATCAGTGATACTCCCTCAGGGTTCATGTATTAATCAGTGAGACTCCCATAGGGTTCAGTGTTAATCAGTGAGACTCCCACAGGGTCCAGTGTTAATCAGTGAGGCTCCCATAGTGTTCAATGTTAATCAGTGAGACTCTCACAGTGTTCAGTGTTAATCAGTGAGACTCCCCCAGGGTTCAGTGTTAATCAGTGAGACTCCCTCAGGGTTCATGTGTTAATCAGTGAGACTCCCATAGGTTTCAGTGTTAATCAGTGAGACTCCCACAGGGTTCAGTGTTAATCAGTGAGACTCCCACAGTGTTCAATGTTAATCAGTGAGACTCCCACAGTGTTCAGTGTTAATCAGTGAGACTCCCATAGGGTTCAGTGTTAATCACTGAGACTCCCACAGGGTTCAGTGTTAATCAGTGAGACTCCCATAGGGTTCAGTGTTAATCATTGAGAATCCCATAGAGTTCAGTGTTAATCAGTGAGACTCCCATAGGGTTAAGTGTTAATCAGTGAGACTCCCATAGGGTTCATTGTTAATCAGTGAGACTCCCATATGGTTCAGTGTTAATCAATGAGACTCCCATATGGTTCAGTGTTAATGAGTGAGACTCCCACAGGGTTCAGTGTTAATCAGTGAGACTCCCACAGGGTTCAGTGTTAATCAGTGAGGCTCCCATAGTGTTCAATGTTAATCAGTGAGACTCCCACAGCGTTCAGTGTTAATCAGTGAGACTCCCACAGGGTTCAGTGTTAATCAGTGAGACTCCCTCAGGGTTCATGTGTTAATCAGTGAGACTCCCATAGGTTTCAGTGTTAATCAGTGAGACTCCCACAGGGTTCTGTGTTAATCAGTGAGACTCCCACAGTGTTCAATGTTAATCAGTGAGACTCCCACAGTATTCAGTGTTAATCAGTGAGACTCCCATAGGGTTCAGTGTTAATCACTGAGACTCCCACAGGGTTCAGTGTAAATCAGTGAGACTCCCATAGGGTTCAGTGTTAATCATTGAGAATCCCATAGAGTTCAGTGTTAATCAGTGAGACTCCCATAGGGTTCAGTGTTAATCAGTGAGACTCCCACAGGGTTCAGTGTTAATCAGTGAGGCCCCCATAGTGTTCAATGTTAATCAGTGAGACTCCCACAGTGTTCAGTGTTAATCAGTGAGACTCCCACAGGGTTCAGTGTTAATCAGTGAGACTCCCACAGTGTTCAGTGTTAATCAGTGAGACTCCCATAGGGTTCAGTGTTAATCAGTGAGACTCCCACAGGGTTCAGTGTTAATCAGTGAGACTCCCACAGTGTTCAGTGTTAATCAGTGAGACTCCCACAGTGTTCAGTGTTCATCAATGAGACTCCCTCAGGGTTCAGTGTTAATCACTGAGACTCCCACAGGGTTCAGTGTTAATCAGTGAGATTCCCACAGTGTTCAGTGTTAATCAGTGAGACTCCCACGGTGTTCAGTGTTAATCAGTGAGACTCCCACAGGGTTCAGTGTTAATCAATGAGACTCCCATAGGGTTCAGTGTTAATCAGTGAGACTCCCACAGGGTTCAGTGTTAATCAGTGAGACTCCCACAGGGTTCAGTGTTAATCAGTGATACTCCCTCAGGGTTCATGTATTAATCAGTGAGACTCCCATAGGGTTCAGTGTTAATCAGTGAGACTCCCACAGGGTCCAGTGTTAATCAGTGAGGATCCCATAGTGTTCAATGTTAATCAGTGAGACTCCCACAGTGTTCAGTGTTAATCAGTGAGACTCCCCCAGGGTTCAATGTTAATCAGTGAGACTCCCTCAGGGTTCATGTGTTAATCAGTGAGACTCCCATAGGTTTCAGTGTTAATCAGTGAGACTCCCACAGGGTTCAGTGTTAATCAGTGAGACTCCCACAGTGTTCAATGTTAATCAGTGAGACTCCCACAGTGTTCAGTGTTAATCAGTGAGACTCCCATAGGGTTTGTGGTTAATCACTGAGACTCCCACAGGGTTCAGTGTTAATCAGTGAGACTCCCATAGGGTTCAGTGTTAATCATTGAGAATCCCATAGAGTTCAGTGTTAATCAGTAAGACTCCCATAGGGTTAAGTGTTAATCAGTGAGACTCCCATAGGGTTCATTGTTAATCAGTGAGACTCCCATAGGGTTCAGTGTTAATCAATGAGACTCCCATATGGTTCAGTGTTAATGAGTGAGACTCCCACAGGGTTCAGTGTTAATCAGTGAGACTCCCACAGGGTTCAGTGTTAATCAGTGAGGCTCACATAGTGTTCAATGTTAATCAGTGAGACTCCCACAGTGTTCAGTGTTAATCAGTGAGACTCCCACAGGGTTCAGTGTTAATCAGTGAGACTCCCTCAGGGTTCATGTGTTAATCAGTGAGACTCCCATAGGGTTCAGTGTAAATCAATGAGACTCCCACAGTGTTCATGTGTTAATCAGTGAGACTCCCACAGGGTTCAGTGTTAATCAATGAGACTCCTATAGGGTTCAGTGTTAATCAGTGAGACTCCCACAGGGTTCAGTGTTAATCAGTGAGACTCCCACAGGGTTCAGTGTTAATCAGTGATACTCCCTCAGGGTTCATGTATTAATCAGTGAGACTCCCATAGGGTTCAGTGTTAATCAGTGAGACTCCCACAGGGTCCAGTGTTAATCAGTGAGGCTCCCATAGTGTTCAATGTTAATCAGTGAGACTCCCACAGTGTTCAGTGTTAATCAGTGAGACTCCCCCAGGGTTCAGTGTTAATCAGTGAGACTCCCTCAGGGTTCATGTGTTAATCAGTGAGACTCCCATAGGTTTCAGTGTTAATCAGTGAGACTCCCACAGGGTTCAGTGTTAATCAGTGAGACTCCCACAGTGTTCAATGTTAATCAGTGAGACTCCCACAGTGTTCAGTGTTAATCAGTGAGACTCCCATAGGGTTCAGTGTTAATCACTGAGACTCCCACAGGGTTCAGTGTTAATCAGTGAGACTCCCATAGGGTTCAGTGTTAATCATTGAGAATCCCATAGAGTTCAGTGTTAATCAGTGAGACTCCCATAGGGTTAAGTGTTAATCAGTGAGACTCCCATAGGGTTCATTGTTAATCAGTGAGACTCCCATATGGTTCAGTGTTAATCAATGAGACTCCCATATGGTTCAGTGTTAATGAGTGAGACTCCCACAGGGTTCAGTGTTAATCAGTGAGACTCCCACAGGGTTCAGTGTTAATCCGTGAGGCTCCCATAGTGTTCAATGTTAATCAGTGAGACTCCCACAGTGTTCAGTGTTAATCAGTGAGACTCCCACAGGGTTCAGTGTTAATCAGTGAGACTCCCTCAGGGTTCATGTGTTAATCAGTGAGACTCCCATAGGTTTCAGTGTTAATCAGTGAGACTCCCACAGGGTTCTGTGTTAATCAGTGAGACTCCCACAGTGTTCAATGTTAATCAGTGAGACTCCCACAGTATTCAGTGTTAATCAGTGAGACTCCCATAGGGTTCAGTGTTAATCACTGAGACTCCCACAGGGTTCAGTGTAAATCAGTGAGACTCCCATAGGGTTCAGTGTTAATCATTGAGAATCCCATAGAGTTCAGTGTTAATCAGTGAGACTCCCATAGGGTTCAGTGTTAATCAGTGAGACTCCCACAGGGTTCAGTGTTAATCAGTGAGGCCCCCATAGTGTTCAATGTTAATCAGTGAGACTCCCACAGTGTTCAGTGTTAATCAGTGAGACTCCCACAGGGTTCAGTGTTAATCAGTGAGACTCCCACAGTGTTCAGTGTTAATCAGTGAGACTCCCATAGGGTTCAGTGTTAATCAGTGAGACTCCCACAGGGTTCAGTGTTAATCAGTGAGACTCCCACAGTGTTCAGTGTTAATCAGTGAGACTCCCACAGTGTTCAGTGTTCATCAATGAGACTCCCTCAGGGTTCAGTGTTAATCACTGAGACTCCCACAGGGTTCAGTGTTAATCAGTGAGATTCCCACAGTGTTCAGTGTTAATCAGTGAGACTCCCACGGTGTTCAGTGTTAATCAGTGAGACTCCCACAGGGTTCAGTGTTAATCAATGAGACTCCCATAGGGTTCAGTGTTAATCAGTGAGACTCCCACAGGGTTCAGTGTTAATCAGTGAGACTCCCACAGGGTTCAGTGTTAATCAGTGATACTCCCTCAGGGTTCATGTATTAATCAGTGAGACTCCCATAGGGTTCAGTGTTAATCAGTGAGACTCCCACAGGGTCCAGTGTTAATCAGTGAGGATCCCATAGTGTTCAATGTTAATCAGTGAGACTCCCACAGTGTTCAGTGTTAATCAGTGAGACTCCCCCAGGGTTCAATGTTAATCAGTGAGACTCCCTCAGGGTTCATGTATTAATCAGTGAGACTCCCATAGGTTTCAGTGTTAATCAGTGAGACTCCCACAGGGTTCAGTGTTAATCAGTGAGACTCCCACAGTGTTCAATGTTAATCAGTGAGACTCCCACAGTGTTCAGTGTTAATCAGTGAGACTCCCATAGGGTTCAGTGTTAATCACTGAGACTCCCACAGGGTTCAGTGTTAATCAGTGAGACTCCCATAGGGTTCAGTGTTAATCATTGAGAATCCCATAGAGTTCAGTGTTAATCAGTGAGACTCCCATAGGGTTAAGTGTTAATCAGTGAGACTCCCATAGGGTTCATTGTTAATCAGTGAGACTCCCATAGGGTTCAGTGTTAATCAATGAGACTCCCATATGGTTCAGTGTTAATGAGTGAGACTCCCACAGGGTTCAGTGTTAATCAGTGAGACTCCCACAGGGTTCAGTGTTAATCAGTGAGGCTCCCATAGTGTTCAATGTTAATCAGTGAGACTCCCACAGTGTTCAGTGTTAATCAGTGAGACTCCCACAGGGTTCAGTGTTAAACAGTGAGACTCCCTCAGGGTTCATGTGTTAATCAGTGAGACTCCCATAGGTTTCAGTGTTAATCAGTGAGACTCCCACAGGGTTCTGTGTTAATCAGTGAGACTCCCACAGTGTTCAATGTTAATCAGTGAGACTTCCACAGTGTTCAGTGTTAATCAGTGAGACTCCCATAGGGTTCAGTGTTAATCACTGAGACTCCCACAGGGTTCAGTGTAAATCAGTGAGACTCCCATAGGGTTCAGTGTTAATCATTGAGAATCCCATAGAGTTCAGTGTTAATCAGTGAGACTCCCATAGGGTTCAGTGTTAATCAGTGAGACTCCCACAGGGTTCAGTGTTAATCAGTGAGACTCCCACAGGGTCCAGTGTTAATCAGTGAGGCTCCCATAGTGTTCAATGTTAATCAGTGAGACTCCCACAGTGTTCAGTGTTAATCAGTGAGACTCCCCCAGGGTTCAGTGTTAATCAGTGAGACTCCCTCAGGGTTCATGTGTTAATCAGTGAGACTCCCATAGGTTTCAGTGTTAATCAGTGAGACTCCCACAGGGTTCAGTGTTAATCAGTGAGACTCCCACAGTGTTCAATGTTAATCAGTGAGACTCCCACAGTGTTCAGTGTTAATCAGTGAGACTCCCATAGGGTTCAGTGTTAATCACTGAGACTCCCACAGGGTTCAGTGTTAATCAGTGAGACTCCCATAGGGTTCAGTGTTAATCATTGAGAATCCCATAGAGTTCAGTGTTAATCAGTGAGACTCCCATAGGGTTAAGTGTTAATCAGTGAGACTCCCATAGGGTTCATTGTTAATCAGTGAGACTCCCATATGGTTCAGTGTTAATCAATGAGACTCCCATATGGTTCAGTGTTAATGAGTGAGACTCCCACAGGGTTCAGTGTTAATCAGTGAGACTCCCACAGGGTTCAGTGTTAATCCGTGAGGCTCCCATAGTGTTCAATGTTAATCAGTGAGACTCCCACAGTGTTCAGTGTTAATCAGTGAGACTCCCACAGGGTTCAGTGTTAATCAGTGAGACTCCCTCAGGGTTCATGTGTTAATCAGTGAGACTCCCATAGGTTTCAGTGTTAATCAGTGAGACTCCCACAGGGTTCTGTGTTAATCAGTGAGACTCCCACAGTGTTCAATGTTAATCAGTGAGACTCCCACAGTATTCAGTGTTAATCAGTGAGACTCCCATAGGGTTCAGTGTTAATCACTGAGACTCCCACAGGGTTCAGTGTAAATCAGTGAGACTCCCATAGGGTTCAGTGTTAATCATTGAGAATCCCATAGAGTTCAGTGTTAATCAGTGAGACTCCCATAGGGTTCAGTGTTAATCAGTGAGACTCCCACAGGGTTCAGTGTTAATCAGTGAGGCCCCCATAGTGTTCAATGTTAATCAGTGAGACTCCCACAGTGTTCAGTGTTAATCAGTGAGACTCCCACAGGGTTCAGTGTTAATCAGTGAGACTCCCACAGTGTTCAGTGTTAATCAGTGAGACTCCCATAGGGTTCAGTGTTAATCAGTGAGACTCCCACAGGGTTCAGTGTTAATCAGTGAGACTCCCACAGTGTTCAGTGTTAATCAGTGAGACTCCCACAGTGTTCAGTGTTCATCAATGAGACTCCCTCAGGGTTCAGTGTTAATCACTGAGACTCCCACAGGGTTCAGTGTTAATCAGTGAGATTCCCACAGTGTTCAGTGTTAATCAGTGAGACTCCCACGGTGTTCAGTGTTAATCAGTGAGACTCCCACAGGGTTCAGTGTTAATCAATGAGACTCCCATAGGGTTCAGTGTTAATCAGTGAGACTCCCACAGGGTTCAGTGTTAATCAGTGAGACTCCCACAGGGTTCAGTGTTAATCAGTGATACTCCCTCAGGGTTCATGTATTAATCAGTGAGACTCCCATAGGGTTCAGTGTTAATCAGTGAGACTCCCACAGGGTCCAGTGTTAATCAGTGAGGATCCCATAGTGTTCAATGTTAATCAGTGAGACTCCCACAGTGTTCAGTGTTAATCAGTGAGACTCCCCCAGGGTTCAATGTTAATCAGTGAGACTCCCTCAGGGTTCATGTATTAATCAGTGAGACTCCCATAGGTTTCAGTGTTAATCAGTGAGACTCCCACAGGGTTCAGTGTTAATCAGTGAGACTCCCACAGTGTTCAATGTTAATCAGTGAGACTCCCACAGTGTTCAGTGTTAATCAGTGAGACTCCCATAGGGTTCAGTGTTAATCACTGAGACTCCCACAGGGTTCAGTGTTAATCAGTGAGACTCCCATAGGGTTCAGTGTTAATCATTGAGAATCCCATAGAGTTCAGTGTTAATCAGTGAGACTCCCATAGGGTTAAGTGTTAATCAGTGAGACTCCCATAGGGTTCATTGTTAATCAGTGAGACTCCCATAGGGTTCAGTGTTAATCAATGAGACTCCCATATGGTTCAGTGTTAATGAGTGAGACTCCCACAGGGTTCAGTGTTAATCAGTGAGACTCCCACAGGGTTCAGTGTTAATCAGTGAGGCTCCCATAGTGTTCAATGTTAATCAGTGAGACTCCCACAGTGTTCAGTGTTAATCAGTGAGACTCCCACAGGGTTCAGTGTTAAACAGTGAGACTCCCTCAGGGTTCATGTGTTAATCAGTGAGACTCCCATAGGTTTCAGTGTTAATCAGTGAGACTCCCACAGGGTTCTGTGTTAATCAGTGAGACTCCCACAGTGTTCAATGTTAATCAGTGAGACTTCCACAGTGTTCAGTGTTAATCAGTGAGACTCCCATAGGGTTCAGTGTTAATCACTGAGACTCCCACAGGGTTCAGTGTAAATCAGTGAGACTCCCATAGGGTTCAGTGTTAATCATTGAGAATCCCATAGAGTTCAGTGTTAATCAGTGAGACTCCCATAGGGTTCAGTGTTAATCAGTGAGACTCCCACAGGGTTCAGTGTTAATCAGTGAGACTCCCACAGGGTTCAGTGTTAATCAGTGAGACTCCCACAGTGTTCAGTGTTAATCAGTGAGACTCCCATAGGGTTCAGTGTTAATCAGTGAGACTCCCACAGGGTTCAGTGTTAATCAGTGAGACTCCCACAGTGTTCAGTGTTAATCAGTGAGACTCCCACAGTGTTCAGTGTTCATCAATGAGACTCCCTCAGGGTTCAGTGTTAATCACTGAGACTCCCACAGGGTTCAGTGTTAATCAGTGAGATTCCCACAGTGTTCAGTGTTAATCAGTGAGACTCCCACAGTGTTCAGTGTTAATCAGTGAGACTCCCATAGGGTTCAGTGTTAATCACTGAGACTCCCACAGGGTTCAGTGTTAATCAGTGAGACTCCCATAGGGTTCAGTGTTAATCATTGAGAATCCCATAGAGTTCAGTGTTAATCAGTGAGACTCCCATAGGGTTAAGTGTTAATCAGTGAGACTCCCATAGGGTTCATTGTTAATCAGTGAGACTCCCACAGGGTTCAGTGTTAATCATTGAGAATCCCATAGAGTTCAGTGTTAATCAGTGAGACTCCCATAGGGTTCAGTATTAATCAGAGAGACTCCCACAGTGTTCAGTGTTCATCAATGAGACTCCCACAGGGTTCAGTGTTAATCAGTGAGACTCCCACAGGGTTCAGTGTTAATCAGTGAGACTCCCACAGTGTTCAGTGTTAATCAGTGAGACTCCCATAGGGTTCAGTGTTAATCAGTGAGACTCCCACAGGGTTCAGTGTTAATCAGTGAGACTCCCACAGTGTTCAGTGTTAATCAGTGAGACTCCCACAGTGTTCAGTGTTCATCAATGAGACTCCCTCAGGGTTCAGTGTTAATCACTGAGACTCCCACAGGGTTCAGTGTTAATCAGTGAGATTCCCACAGTGTTCAGTGTTAATCAGTGAGACTCCCACAGTGTTCAGTGTTAATCAGTGAGACTCCCATAGGGTTCAGTGTTAATCACTGAGACTCCCACAGGGTTCAGTGTTAATCAGTGAGACTCCCATAGGGTTCAGTGTTAATCATTGAGAATCCCATAGAGTTCAGTGTTAATCAGTGAGACTCCCATAGGGTTAAGTGTTAATCAGTGAGACTCCCATAGGGTTCATTGTTAATCAGTGAGACTCCCACAGGGTTCAGTGTTAATCATTGAGAATCCCATAGAGTTCAGTGTTAATCAGTGAGACTCCCATAGGGTTCAGTATTAATCAGTGAGACTCCCACAGGGTTCAGTGTTAATCAGTGAGGCTCCCATAGTGTCCAATGTTAATCAGTGAGACTCCCACAGTGTTCAGTGTTAATCAGTGAGACTCCCACAGGGTTCAGTGTTAATCAGTGAGACTCCCACAGTGTTCAGTGTTAATCAGTGAGACTCCCATAGGGTTCAGTGTTAATCAGTGAGACTCCCACAGGGTTCAGTGTTAATCAGTGAGACTCCCACAGTGTTCAGTGTTAATCAGTGAGACTCCCACAGTGTTCAGTGTTAATCAGTGAGACTCCCACAGGGTTCAGTGTTAATCAGTGAGACTCCCTCAGGGTTCATGTGTTAATCAGTGAGACTCCCACAGGGTTCTGTGTTAATCAGTGAGACTCCCACAGTGTTCAATGTTAATCAGTGAGACTCCCACAGTGTTCAGTGTTAATCAGTGAGACTCCCATAGGGTTCAGTGTTAATCACTGAGATTCCCACAGGGTTCAGTGTAAATGAGTGAGACTCCCATAGGGTTCAGTGTTAATCATTGAGAATCCCATAGAGTTCAGTGTTAATCAGTGAGACTCCCATAGGGTTCAGTGTTAATCAGTGAGACTCCCACAGGGTTCAGTGTTAATCAGTGAGGCTCCCATAGTGTTCAATGTTAATCAGTGAGACTCCCACAGTGTTCAGTGTTAATCAGTGAGACTCCCACAGGGTTCAGTGTTAATCAGTGAGACTCCCACAGTGTTCAGTGTTAATCAGTGAGACTCCCGTAGGGTTCAGTGTTAATCAGTGAGACTCCCACAGGGTTCAGTGTTAATCAGTGAGACTCACACAGTGTTCAGTGTTAATCAGAGAGACTCCCACAGTGTTCAGTGTTCATCAATGAGACTCCCTCAGGGTTCAGTGTTAATCACTGAGACTCCCACAGGGTTCAGTGTTAATCAGTGAGATTCCCACAGTGTTCAGTGTTAATCAGTGAGACTCCCACAGTGTTCAGTGTTAATCAGTGATACTCCCATAGGGTTGAGTGTTAATCACTGAGACTCCCACAGGGTTCAGTGTTAATCAGTGAGACTCCCATAGGGTTCAGTGTTAATCATTGAGAATCCCATAGAGTTCAGTGTTAATCAGTGAGACTCCCATAGGGTTAAGTGTTAATCAGTGAGACTCCCATAGGGTTCATTGTTAATCAGTGAGACTCCCATAGGGTTCAGTGTTAATCAGTGAGACTCCCACAGGGTTCAGTGTTAATCAGTGAGGCTCCCATAGTGTTCAATGTTAATCAGTGAGACTCCCACAGGGTTCAGTGTTAATCAGTGAGGCTCCCATAGTGTCCAATGTTAATCAGTGAGACTCCCACAGTGTTCAGTGTTAATCAGTGAGACTCCCACAGGGTTCAGTGTTAATCAGTGAGACTCCCACAGTGTTCAGTGTTAATCAGTGAGACTCCCATAGGGTTCAGTGTTAATCAGTGAGACTCCCACAGGGTTCAGTGTTAATCAGTGAGACTCCCACAGTGTTCAGTGTTAATCAGTGAGACTCCCACAGTGTTCAGTGTTAATCAGTGAGACTCCCACAGGGTTCAGTGTTAATCAGTGAGACTCCCTCAGGGTTCATGTGTTAATCAGTGAGACTCCCACAGGGTTCTGTGTTAATCAGTGAGACTCCCACAGTGTTCAATGTTAATCAGTGAGACTCCCACAGTGTTCAGTGTTAATCAGTGAGACTCCCATAGGGTTCAGTGTTAATCACTGAGATTCCCACAGGGTTCAGTGTAAATGAGTGAGACTCCCATAGGGTTCAGTGTTAATCATTGAGAATCCCATAGAGTTCAGTGTTAATCAGTGAGACTCCCATAGGGTTCAGTGTTAATCAGTGAGACTCCCACAGGGTTCAGTGTTAATCAGTGAGGCTCCCATAGTGTTCAATGTTAATCAGTGAGACTCCCACAGTGTTCAGTGTTAATCAGTGAGACTCCCACAGGGTTCAGTGTTAATCAGTGAGACTCCCACAGTGTTCAGTGTTAATCAGTGAGACTCCCGTAGGGTTCAGTGTTAATCAGTGAGACTCCCACAGGGTTCAGTGTTAATCAGTGAGACTCACACAGTGTTCAGTGTTAATCAGAGAGACTCCCACAGTGTTCAGTGTTCATCAATGAGACTCCCTCAGGGTTCAGTGTTAATCACTGAGACTCCCACAGGGTTCAGTGTTAATCAGTGAGATTCCCACAGTGTTCAGTGTTAATCAGTGAGACTCCCACAGTGTTCAGTGTTAATCAGTGATACTCCCATAGGGTTGAGTGTTAATCACTGAGACTCCCACAGGGTTCAGTGTTAATCAGTGAGACTCCCATAGGGTTCAGTGTTAATCATTGAGAATCCCATAGAGTTCAGTGTTAATCAGTGAGACTCCCATAGGGTTAAGTGTTAATCAGTGAGACTCCCATAGGGTTCATTGTTAATCAGTGAGACTCCCATAGGGTTCAGTGTTAATCAGTGAGACTCCCACAGGGTTCAGTGTTAATCAGTGAGGCTCCCATAGTGTTCAATGTTAATCAGTGAGACTCCCACAGTGTTCAGTGTTAATCAGTGAGACTCCCACAGGGTTCAGTGTTAATCAGTGAGACTCCCACAGTGTTCAGTGTTAATCAGTGAGACTCCCATAGGGTTCAGTGTTAATCAGTGAGACTCCCACAGGGTTCAGTGTTAATCAGTGAGACTCCCACAGTGTTCAGTGTTAATCAGTGAGACTCCCACAGTGTTCAGTGTTCATCAATGAGACTCCCTCAGGGTTCAGTGTTAATCACTGAGACTCCCACAGGGTTCAGTGTTAATCAGTGAGATTCCCATAGGGTTCAGTGTTAATCAGTGAGACTCCCATAAGGTTCATTGTTAATCAGTGTAACTTCCACAGGGTTCAGTGCTAATCAGTGAGACTCCCATAGGGTTCAGTGTTAATCAGTGAGACTCCCACAGGGTTCAGTGTTAATCAGTGAAACTCCCATAGGGTTCAGTGTTTATCAGTGAGACTCCCACAGGGTTCAGTGTTAATCAGTGAGACTCCCATAGGGTTCAGTGTTAATCAGTGAGACTCCCACAGGGTTCAGTGTTAATCAGTGAGACTCCCATAGGGTTCAGTGTTAATCAGTGAGACCCCAATAGGGTTCAGTGTAAATCAGTGAGACTCCCACAGGGTTCAGTGTTAATCAGTGAGACTCCCATAGGGTTCAGTGTTAATCAGTGAGACTCCCATAGGGTTCAGTGTAAATCAATGAGACTCCCACAGGGTTCAGTGTTAATCAGTGAGACTCCCACAGTGTTCAGTGTTAATCAGTGAGACTCCCGTAGGGTTCAGTGTTAATCAGTGAGACTCCCACAGGGTTCAGTGTTAATCAGTGAGACTCACACAGTGTTCAGTGTTAATCAGAGAGACTCCCACAGTGTTCAGTGTTCATCAATGAGACTCCCTCAGGGTTCAGTGTTAATCACTGAGACTCCCACAGGGTTCAGTGTTAATCAGTGAGATTCCCACAGTGTTCAGTGTTAATCAGTGAGACTCCCACAGTGTTCAGTGTTAATCAGTGATACTCCCATAGGGTTGAGTGTTAATCACTGAGACTCCCACAGGGTTCAGTGTTAATCAGTGAGACTCCCATAGGGTTCAGTGTTAATCATTGAGAATCCCATAGAGTTCAGTGTTAATCAGTGAGACTCCCATAGGGTTAAGTGTTAATCAGTGAGACTCCCATAGGGTTCATTGTTAATCAGTGAGACTCCCATAGGGTTCAGTGTTAATCAGTGAGACTCCCACAGGGTTCAGTGTTAATCAGTGAGGCTCCCATAGTGTTCAATGTTAATCAGTGAGACTCCCACAGGGTTCAGTGTTAATCAGTGAGGCTCCCATAGTGTCCAATGTTAATCAGTGAGACTCCCACAGTGTTCAGTGTTAATCAGTGAGACTCCCACAGGGTTCAGTGTTAATCAGTGAGACTCCCACAGTGTTCAGTGTTAATCAGTGAGACTCCCATAGGGTTCAGTGTTAATCAGTGAGACTCCCACAGGGTTCAGTGTTAATCAGTGAGACTCCCACAGTGTTCAGTGTTAATCAGTGAGACTCCCACAGTGTTCAGTGTTAATCAGTGAGACTCCCACAGGGTTCAGTGTTAATCAGTGAGACTCCCTCAGGGTTCATGTGTTAATCAGTGAGACTCCCACAGGGTTCTGTGTTAATCAGTGAGACTCCCACAGTGTTCAATGTTAATCAGTGAGACTCCCACAGTGTTCAGTGTTAATCAGTGAGACTCCCATAGGGTTCAGTGTTAATCACTGAGATTCCCACAGGGTTCAGTGTAAATGAGTGAGACTCCCATAGGGTTCAGTGTTAATCATTGAGAATCCCATAGAGTTCAGTGTTAATCAGTGAGACTCCCATAGGGTTCAGTGTTAATCAGTGAGACTCCCACAGGGTTCAGTGTTAATCAGTGAGGCTCCCATAGTGTTCAATGTTAATCAGTGAGACTCCCACAGTGTTCAGTGTTAATCAGTGAGACTCCCACAGGGTTCAGTGTTAATCAGTGAGACTCCCACAGTGTTCAGTGTTAATCAGTGAGACTCCCGTAGGGTTCAGTGTTAATCAGTGAGACTCCCACAGGGTTCAGTGTTAATCAGTGAGACTCACACAGTGTTCAGTGTTAATCAGAGAGACTCCCACAGTGTTCATTGTTCATCAATGAGACTCCCTCAGGGTTCAGTGTTAATCACTGAGACTCCCACAGGGTTCAGTGTTAATCAGTGAGATTCCCACAGTGTTCAGTGTTAATCAGTGAGACTCCCACAGTGTTCAGTGTTAATCAGTGATACTCCCATAGGGTTGAGTGTTAATCACTGAGACTCCCACAGGGTTCAGTGTTAATCAGTGAGACTCCCATAGGGTTCAGTGTTAATCATTGAGAATCCCATAGAGTTCAGTGTTAATCAGTGAGACTCCCATAGGGTTAAGTGTTAATCAGTGAGACTCCCATAGGGTTCATTGTTAATCAGTGAGACTCCCATAGGGTTCAGTGTTAATCAGTGAGACTCCCACAGGGTTCAGTGTTAATCAGTGAGGCTCCCATAGTGTTCAATGTTAATCAGTGAGACTCCCACAGTGTTCAGTGTTAATCAGTGAGACTCCCACAGGGTTCAGTGTTAATCAGTGAGACTCCCACAGTGTTCAGTGTTAATCAGTGAGACTCCCATAGGGTTCAGTGTTAATCAGTGAGACTCCCACAGGGTTCAGTGTTAATCAGTGAGACTCCCACAGTGTTCAGTGTTAATCAGTGAGACTCCCACAGTGTTCAGTGTTCATCAATGAGACTCCCTCAGGGTTCAGTGTTAATCACTGAGACTCCCACAGGGTTCAGTGTTAATCAGTGAGATTCCCATAGGGTTCAGTGTTAATCAGTGAGACTCCCATAAGGTTCATTGTTAATCAGTGTAACTTCCACAGGGTTCAGTGCTAATCAGTGAGACTCCCATAGGGTTCAGTGTTAATCAGTGAGACTCCCACAGGGTTCAGTGTTAATCAGTGAAACTCCCATAGGGTTCAGTGTTTATCAGTGAGACTCCCACAGGGTTCAGTGTTAATCAGTGAGACTCCCATAGGGTTCAGTGTTAATCAGTGAGACTCCCACAGGGTTCAGTGTTAATCAGTGAGACTCCCATAGGGTTCAGTGTTAATCAGTGAGACCCCAATAGGGTTCAGTGTAAATCAGTGAGACTCCCACAGGGTTCAGTGTTAATCAGTGAGACTCCCATAGGGTTCAGTGTTAATCAGTGAGACTCCCATAGGGTTCAGTGTAAATCAATGAGACTCCCACAGTGTTCATGTGTTAATCAGTGAGACTCCCACAGGGTTCAGTGTTAATCAATGAGACTCCCATAGGGTTCAGTGTTAATCAGTGAGACTCCCACAGGGTTCAGTGTTAATCAGTGAGACTCCCACAGGGTTCAGTGTTAATCAGTGATACTCCCTCAGGGTTCATGTGTTAATCAGTGAGACTCCCATAGGGTTCAGTGTTAATCAGTGAGACTCCCACAGGGTCCAGTGTTAATCAGTGAGGCTCCCATAGTGTTCAATGTTAATCAGTGAGACTCCCACAGGGTTCAGTGTAAATGAGTGAGACTCCCATAGGGTTCAGTGTTAATCATTGAGAATCCCATAGAGTTCAGTGTTAATCAGTGAGACTCCCATAGGGTTCAGTGTTAATCAGTGAGACTCCCACAGGGTTCAGTGTTAATCAGTGAGGCTCCCATAGTGTTCAATGTTAATCAGTGAGACTCCCACAGTGTTCAGTGTTAATCAGTGAGACTCCCACAGGGTTCAGTGTTAATCAGTGAGACTCCCACAGTGTTCAGTGTTAATCAGTGAGACTCCCGTAGGGTTCAGTGTTAATCAGTGAGACTCCCACAGGGTTCAGTGTTAATCAGTGAGACTCACACAGTGTTCAGTGTTAATCAGAGAGACTCCCACAGTGTTCATTGTTCATCAATGAGACTCCCTCAGGGTTCAGTGTTAATCACTGAGACTCCCACAGGGTTCAGTGTTAATCAGTGAGATTCCCACAGTGTTCAGTGTTAATCAGTGAGACTCCCACAGTGTTCAGTGTTAATCAGTGATACTCCCATAGGGTTGAGTGTTAATCACTGAGACTCCCACAGGGTTCAGTGTTAATCAGTGAGACTCCCATAGGGTTCAGTGTTAATCATTGAGAATCCCATAGAGTTCAGTGTTAATCAGTGAGACTCCCATAGGGTTAAGTGTTAATCAGTGAGACTCCCATAGGGTTCATTGTTAATCAGTGAGACTCCCATAGGGTTCAGTGTTAATCAGTGAGACTCCCACAGGGTTCAGTGTTAATCAGTGAGGCTCCCATAGTGTTCAATGTTAATCAGTGAGACTCCCACAGTGTTCAGTGTTAATCAGTGAGACTCCCACAGGGTTCAGTGTTAATCAGTGAGACTCCCACAGTGTTCAGTGTTAATCAGTGAGACTCCCATAGGGTTCAGTGTTAATCAGTGAGACTCCCACAGGGTTCAGTGTTAATCAGTGAGACTCCCACAGTGTTCAGTGTTAATCAGTGAGACTCCCACAGTGTTCAGTGTTCATCAATGAGACTCCCTCAGGGTTCAGTGTTAATCACTGAGACTCCCACAGGGTTCAGTGTTAATCAGTGAGATTCCCATAGGGTTCAGTGTTAATCAGTGAGACTCCCATAAGGTTCATTGTTAATCAGTGTAACTTCCACAGGGTTCAGTGCTAATCAGTGAGACTCCCATAGGGTTCAGTGTTAATCAGTGAGACTCCCACAGGGTTCAGTGTTAATCAGTGAAACTCCCATAGGGTTCAGTGTTTATCAGTGAGACTCCCACAGGGTTCAGTGTTAATCAGTGAGACTCCCATAGGGTTCAGTGTTAATCAGTGAGACTCCCACAGGGTTCAGTGTTAATCAGTGAGACTCCCATAGGGTTCAGTGTTAATCAGTGAGACCCCAATAGGGTTCAGTGTAAATCAGTGAGACTCCCACAGGGTTCAGTGTTAATCAGTGAGACTCCCATAGGGTTCAGTGTTAATCAGTGAGACTCCCATAGGGTTCAGTGTAAATCAATGAGACTCCCACAGTGTTCATGTGTTAATCAGTGAGACTCCCACAGGGTTCAGTGTTAATCAATGAGACTCCCATAGGGTTCAGTGTTAATCAGTGAGACTCCCACAGGGTTCAGTGTTAATCAGTGAGACTCCCACAGGGTTCAGTGTTAATCAGTGATACTCCCTCAGGGTTCATGTGTTAATCAGTGAGACTCCCATAGGTTTCAGTGTTAATCAGTGAGACTCCCACAGGGTTCAGTGTTAATCAGTGAGACTCCCACAGTGTTCAATGTTAATCAGTGAGACTCCCACAGTGTTCAGTGTTAATCAGTGAGATTCCCATAGGGTTCAGTGTTAATCACTGAGACTCCCACAGGGTTCAGTGTAAATCAGTGAGACTCCCATAGGGTTCAGTGTTAATCATTGAGAATCCCATAGAGTTCAGTGTTAATCAGTGAGACTCCCATAGGGTTAAGTGTTAATCAGTGAGACTCCCATAGGGTTCAGTGTTAATCAATGCGACTCCCATATGGTTCAGTGTTAATGAGTGAGACTCCCACAGGGTTCAGCGTTAATCAGTGAGACTCCCACATGGTTCAGTGTTAAACAGTGAAACTTTCATAGGGTTCAGTGTTAATCAGTGAGTCTCCCACAGGGTTCAGTGTTAATCAGTGAGACTCCCATAGGGTCCAGTGTTAATCAGTGAGACTCCCACAGGGTTCAGTGTTAATCAGTGATACTCCCATAGGGTTCAGTGTTAATCAGTGAGACTCCCATAGGGTTCAGTGTAAATCACTGAGACTCCCACAGGGTTCATGTGTTAATCAGTGAGACTCCCACAGGGTTCAGTGTTAATCAATGAGACTCCCATAGTGTTCAGTGTTAATCAGTGAGATTCCCGCAGGGTTCAGTGTTAATAAGTGAGACTCCCACAGGGTTCAGTGTTAATCAGTGATACTCCCTCAGGGTTCATATGTTAATCAGTGAGACTCCCATAGGGTTCAGTGTTAATCAGTGAGACTCCCACAGGGTTCAGTGTTAATCAGTGAGGCTACCACAGTGTTAAATGTTAATCAGTGAGACTCCAAAAGTGTTCAGTGTTAATCAGTGAGACTCCCATAGGGTTCAGTGTTAATCAGTGAGACTCCCACAGGGTTCCGTGTTAATCAATGAGACTCCCTCAGGGTTCATGTGTTAATCAGTGAGACCCCCCATAGGGTTCAGTGTTAATCAGTGAGACTCCCACAGGGTTCAGTGTTAATCAGTGAGACTCCCACAGTGTTCAATATTAATCAGTGAGACTCCCACAGTGTTCAGTGTTAATCAGTGAGACTCCCATAGGGTTCAGTGTTAATCACTGAGACTCCCACAGGGTTCAGTGTTAATCAGTGAGACTCCCATAGGGTTCAGTGTTAATCAGTGAGACTTCCACAGGGTTCAGTGTTAATCAGTGAGACTCCCACAGGGTTCAGTGTTAATCAGTGAGACTCCCATAGGGTTCAGTGTTAATCAGTGAGACTCCCACAGGGTTCAGTGTTAATCAGTGAGACTCCCATAGGGTTCAGTGTTAATCAGTGAGACTCCCACAGGGTTCATGTGTTAATCAGTGAGACTCCCACAGGGTTCAGTGTTAATCAGTGAGACTCCCACAGGGTTTAGTGTTAATCAGTGAGACTTCCATAGGTTTCAGTGTTAATCAATGAGACTCCCACAGGGTTCAGTGTTAATCAGTGAGACTCCCACAGGGTTCAGTGTTAATCAGTGAGACTCCCACAGGGTTCAGTGTTAATCAATGAGACTCCCACAGTGTTCAGTGTTTATCAGTGAGACTCCCACCATGTTCAGTGTTCATCAGTGAGACTCGCTCAGGGTTCAGTGTTAATCACTGAGACTCCCACAGGGTTCAGTGTTAATCAGTGAGATTCCCATAGGGTTCAGTGTTAATCAGTGAGACTCCCATAGGGTTCAGTGTAAATCAATGAGACTCCCACAGTGTTCATGTGTTAATCAGTGAGACTCCCACAGGGTTCAGTGTTAATCAATGAGATTCCCATAGGGTTCAGTGTTAATCAGTGAGACTCCCACAGGGTTCAGTGTTAATCAGTGAGACTCCCACAGGGTTCAGTGTTAATCAGTGATACTCCCTCAGGGTTCATGTGTTAATCAGTGAGACTCCCATAGGGTTCAGTGTTAATCAGTGAGACTCCCACAGGGTCCAGTGTTAATCAGTGAGGCTCCCATAGTGTTCAATGTTAATCAGTGAGACTCCCACAGTGTTCAGTGTTAATCAGTGAGACTCCCCCAGGGTTCAGTGTTAATCAGTGAGACTCCCTCAGGGTTCATGTGTTAATCAGTGAGACTCCCATAGGTTTCAGTGTTAATCAGTGAGACTCCCACAGGGTTCAGTGTTAATCAGTGAGACTCACACAGTGTTCAATGTTAATCAGTGAGACTCCCGCAGTGTTCAGTGTTAATCAGTGAGATTCCCATAGGGTTCAGTGTTAATCAGTGAGACTCCCATAAGGTTCATTGTTAATCAGTGTAACTTCCACAGGGTTCAGTGCTAATCAGTGAGACTCCCATAGGGTTCAGTGTTAATCAGTGAGACTCCCACAGGGTTCAGTGTTAATCAGTGAAACTCCCATAGGGTTCAGTGTTTATCAGTGAGACTCCCACAGGGTTCAGTGTTAATCAGTGAGACTCCCATAGGGTTCAGTGTTAATCAGTGAGACTCCCACAGGGTTCAGTGTTAATCAGTGAGACTCCCATAGGGTTCAGTGTTAATCAGTGAGACCCCAATAGGGTTCAGTGTAAATCAGTGAGACTCCCACAGGGTTCAGTGTTAATCAGTGAGACTCCCATAGGGTTCAGTGTTAATCAGTGAGACTCCCATAGGGTTCAGTGTAAATCAATGAGACTCCCACAGTGTTCATGTGTTAATCAGTGAGACTCCCACAGGGTTCAGTGTTAATCAATGAGACTCCCATAGGGTTCAGTGTTAATCAGTGAGACTCCCACAGGGTTCAGTGTTAATCAGTGAGACTCCCACAGGGTTCAGTGTTAATCAGTGATACTCCCTCAGGGTTCATGTGTTAATCAGTGAGACTCCCATAGGGTTCAGTGTTAATCAGTGAGACTCCCACAGGGTTCAGTGTTAATCAGTGAGGCTCCCATAGTGTTCAATGTTAATCAGTGAGACTCCCACAGTGTTCAGTGTTAATCAGTGAGACTCCCCCAGGGTTCAGTGTTAATCAGTGAGACTCCCTCAGGGTTCATGTGTTAATCAGTGAGACTCCCATAGGTTTCAGTGTTAATCAGTGAGACTCCCACAGGGTTCAGTGTTAATCAGTGAGACTCACACAGTGTTCAATGTTAATCAGTGAGACTCCCACAGTGTTCAGTGTTAATCAGTGAGACTCCCATAGGGTTCAGTGTTAATCACTGAGACTCCCACAGGGTTCAGTGTTAATCAGTGAGACTCCCATAGGGTTCAGTGTTAATCATTGAGAATCCCATAGAGTTCAGTGTTAATCAGTGAGACTCCCATAGGGTTAAGTGTTAATCAGTGAGACTCCCATAGGGTTCATTGTTAATCAGTGAGACTCCCATAGGGTTCAGTGTTAATCAATGAGACTCCCATATGGTTCAGTGTTAATGAGTCAGACTCCCACAGGGTTCAGTGTTAATCAGTGAGACTCCCACAGGGTTCAGTGTTAATCAGTGAGGCTCCCATAGTGTTCAATGTTAATCATTGAGACTCCCACAGTGTTCAGTGTTAATCAGTGAGACTCCCACAGGTTTCAGTGTTAATCAGTGAGACTCCCTCAGGGTTCATGTGTTAATCAGTGAGACTCCCATAGGTTTCAGTGTTAATCAGTGAGACTCCCACAGGGTTCAGTGTTAATCAGTGAGACTCCCACAGTGTTCAATGTTAATCAGTGAGACTCCCACAGTGTTCAGGGTTAATCAGTGAGACTCCCATAGGGTTCAGTGTAAATCAGTGAGACTCCCATAGGGTTCAGTGTTAATCATTGAGAATCCCATAGAGTTCAGTGTTAATCAGTGAGACTCCCATAGGGTTAAGTGTTAATCAGTGAGACTCCCATAGGGTTCAGTGTTAATCAATGAGACTCCCATATGGTTCAGTGTTAATGAGTGAGACTCCCACAGGGTTCAGCGTTAATCAGTGAGACTCCCACATGGTTCAGTGTTAAACAGTGAAACTTTCATAGGGTTCAGTGTTAATCAGTGAGTCTCCCACAGGGTTCAGTGTTAATCAGTGAGACTCCCATAGGGTCCAGTGTTAATCAGTGAGCCTCCCACAGGGTTCAGTGTTAATCAGTGATACTCCCATAGGGTTCAGTGTTAATCAGTGAGACTCCCATAGGGTTCAGTGTAAATCACTGAGACTCCCACAGGGTTCATGTGTTAATCAGTGAGACTCCCACAGGGTTCAGTGTTAATCAATGAGACTCCCATAGTGTTCAGTGTTAATCAGTGAGACTCCCACAGGGTTCAGTGTTAATAAGTGAGACTCCCACAGGGTTCAGTGTTAATCAGTGATACTCCCTCAGGGTTCATATGTTAATCAGTGAGACTCCCATAGGGTTCAGTGTTAATCAGTGAGACTCCCACAGGGTTCAGTGTTAATCAGTGAGGCTACCACAGTGTTCAATGTTAATCAGTGAGACTCCCAAAGTGTTCAGTGTTAATCAGTGAGACTCCCATAGGGTCAGTGTTAATCAGTGAAACTCCCACAGGGTTCCGTGTTAATCAATGAGACTCCCTCAGGGTTCATGTGTTAATCAGTGAGACCACCCATAGGGTTCAGTGTTAATCAGTGAGACTCCCACAGGGTTCAGTGTTAATCAGTGAGACTCCCACAGTGTTCAATATTAATCAGTGAGACTCCCACAGTGTTCAATATTAATCAGTGAGACTCCCACAGTGTTCAGTGTTAATCAGTGAGACTCCCATAGGGTTCAGTGTTAATCACTGAGACTCCCACAGGGTTCAGTGTTAATCAGTGAGACTCCCCTAGGGTTCAGTGTTAATCATTGAGAATCCCATAGGGTTCAGCATTAATCTGTGATACTCCCATAGGGTTCAGTGTTAATCAGTGAGACTTCCACAGGGTTCAGTGTTAATCAGTGAGACTCCCACAGGGTTCATTGTTAATCAGTGAGACTCCAACAGGGTTCAGTGTTAATCAGTGAGACTCCCATAGGGTTCAGTGTTAATCAGTGAGACTCCCACAGGGTTCAGTGTTAATCAGTGAGACTCCCATAGGGTTCAGTGTTAATCAGTGAGACTCCCACAGTGTTCATGTGTTAATCAGTGAGACTCCCACAGGGTTCAGTGTTAATCAGTGAGACTCCCACAGGGTTTAGTGTTAATCAGTGAGACTTCCATAGGTTTCAGTGTTAATCAATGAGACTCCCATAGGGTTCAGTGTTAATCAGTGAGACTCCCACAGGGTTCAGTGTTAATCAGTGAGACTCCCTCAGGGTTCATTTGTTAATCAGTGAGACTCCCATAGGGTTCAGTGTTAATCAGTGAGACTCCCACAGGGTTCAGTGTTAATCAGTGAGACTCCCACAGTGTTCAGTGTTTATCAGTGAGACTCCCACCGTGTTCAGTGTTCATCAGTGAGACTCGCTCAGGGTTCAGTGTTAATCACTGAGACTCCCACAGGGTTCAGTGTTAATCAGTGAGATTCCCATAGGGTTCGGTGTTAATCAGTGAGACTCCCATAGGGTTCAGTGTTAATCAGTGAGACTCCCACAGGGTTCAGTGTTAATCAGTGTAACTTCCACAGGGTTCAGTGTTAATCAGTGAGACTCCCATAGGATTCAGTGTTAATCAGTGAGACTTCCACAGGGTTCAGTGTTAATCAGTGAAACTCCCATAGGGTTCAGTGTTAATCAGTGAGACTCCCACAGGGTTCATTGTTAATCAGTGAGACTCCAACAGGGTTCAGTGTTAATCAGTGAGACTCCCATAGGGTTCAGTGTTAATCAGTGAGACTCCCACAGGGTTCAGTGTTAATCAGTGAGACTCCCATAGGGTTCAGTGTTAATCAGTGACTCCCACAGGGTTCATGTGTTAATCAGTGAGACTCCCACAGGGTTCAGTGTTAATCAGTGAGACTCCCACAGGGTTTAGTGTTAATCAGTGAGACTTCCATAGGTTTCAGTGTTAATCAATGAGACTCCCATAGGGTTCAGTGTTAATCAGTGAGACTCCCACAGGGTTCAGTATTAATCAGTGAGACTCCCACAGGGTTCAGTGTTAATCAATGAGACTCCCTCAGGGTTCATGTGTTAATCAGTGAGACTCCCATAGGGTTCAGTGTTAATCAGTGAGACTCCCACAGGGTTCAGTGTTAATCAGTGAGACTCCCACAGTGTTCAGTGTTTATCAGTGAGACTCCCACCCTGTTCAGTGTTCATCAGTGAGACTCGCTCAGGGTTCAGTGTTAATCACTGAGACTCCCACAGGGTTCAGTGTTAATCAGTGAGATTCCCATAGGGTTCGGTGTTAATCAGTGAGACTCCCATAGGGTTCAGTGTTAATCAGTGAGACTCCCACAGGGTTCAGTGTTAATCAGTGAAACTCCCATAGGGTTCAGTGTTAATCAGTGTAACTTCCACAGGGTTCAGTGTTAATCAGTGAGACTCCCATAGGATTCAGTGTTAATCAGTGAGACTTCCACAGGGTTCAGTGTTAATCAGTGAAACTCCCATAGGGTTCAGTGTTAATCAGTGAGACTCCCACAGGGTTCAGTGTTAATCAGTGAGACTCCCATAGGGTTCAGTGTTAATCAGTGAGACTCCAAAGGGTTCAGTGTTAATCAGTGAGACTCCCATAGGGTTCAGTGTTAATCAGTGAGACTCCCATAGGGTTCAGTGTAAATCACTGTAACTTCCACAGGGTTCAGTGTTAATCAGTGAGACTCCCATAGGGTTCAGTGTTAATCAGTGAGACTCCCACAGGGTTCAGTGTTAATCAGTGAAACTCCCATAGGGTTCAGTGTTAATCAGTGAGACTCCCACAGGGTTCAGTGTTAATCAGTGAGACTCCCATAGGGTTCAGTGTTAATCAGTGAGACTCCCAAAGGGTTCAGTGTTAATCAGTGAGACTCCCATAGGGTTCAGTGTTAATCAGTGAGACTCCCATAGGGTTCAGTGTAAATCAGTGAGACTCCCACAGGGTTCAGTGTTAATCAGTGAGACTCCCACAGGGTTCAGTGTTAATCAGTGAGACTCCCACAGGGTTCAGTGTTAATCAGTGATACTCCCTCAGGGTTCATGTGTTAAACAGTGAGACTCCCACAGGGTTCAGTGTTAATCAGTGAGACTCCCACAGGGTTCAGTGTTAATCAGTGAGACTCCCACAGGGTTCAGTGTTAATCAGTGAGACTCCCACAGGGTTCATGTGTTAATCAGTGAGACTCCCACAGGGTTCAGTGTTAATCAGTGAGACTCCCACAGGGTTCAGTGTTAATCAGTGAGACTCCCATAGGGTTCAGTGTTAATCAATGAGACTCCCATAGGGTTCAGTGTTAATCAGTGAAACTCCCATAGGGTTCAGTGTTAATCAGTGTAACTTCCACAGGGTGCAGTGTTAATCAGTGAGACTCCCATAGGATTCAGTGTTAATCAGTGAGACTTCCACAGGGTTCAGTGTTAATCAGTGAAACTCCCATAGGGTTCAGTGTTAATCAGTGAGACTCCCACAGGGTTCAGTGTTAATCAGTGAGACTCCCATAGGGTTCAGTGTTAATCAGTGAGACTCCCATAGGGTTCAGTGTAAATCACTGTAACTTCCACAGGGTTCAGTGTTAATCAGTGAGACTCCCATAGGGTTCAGAGTTAATCAGTGAGACTCCCACAGGGTTCAGTGTTAATCAGTGAAACTCCCATAGGGTTCAGTGTTAATCAGTGAGACTCCCACAGGGTTCAGTGTTAATCAGTGAGACTCCCATAGGGTTCAGTGTTAATCAGTGAGACTCCCAAAGGGTTCAGTGTTAATCAGTGAGACTCCCATAGGGTTCAGTGTTAATCATTGAGACTCCCATAGGGTTCAGTGTAAATCAGTGAGACTCCCACAGGGTTCATGTGTTAATCAGTGAGACTCCCACAGGGTTCAGTGTTAATCAATGAGACTCCCATAGGGTTCAGTGTTAATCAGTGAGACTCCCACAGGGTTCAGTGTTAATCAGTGAGACTCCCACAGGGTTCAGTGTTAATCAGTGATACTCCCTCAGGGTTCATGTGTTAAACAGTGAGACTCCCACAGGGTTCAGTGTTAATCAGTGAGACTCCCACAGGGTTCAGTGTTAATCAGTGAGACTCCCACAGGGTTCATGTGTTAATCAGTGAGACTCCCACAGGGTTCAGTGTTAATCAGTGAGACTCCCACAGGGTTCAGTGTTAATCAGTGAGACTCCCATAGGGTTCAGTGTTAATCAATGAGACTCCCATAGGGTTCAGTGTTAATCAGTGAGACTCCCACAGGGTTCAGTGTTAATCAGTGAGACTCCCACAGGGTTCAGTGTTAATCAGTGAGACTCCCATAGGGTTCAGTGTTAATCAGTGAGACTCCCACAGGGTTCAGTGTTAATCAGTGAGACTCCCATAGGGTTCAGTGTTAATCAGTGAGACTCCCACAGGGTTCAGTGTTAATCAGTGAGACTCTCATAGGGTTCAGTGTTAATCAGTGAGACTCCCATAGGGTTCAGTGTAAATCAGTGAGACTCCCACAGGGTTCATGTGTTAATCAGTGAGACTCCCACAGGGTTCAGTGTTAATCAATGAGACTCCCATAGGGTTCAGTGTTAATCAGTGAGACTCCCACAGGGTTCAGTGTTAATCAGTGAGACTCCCACAGGGTTCAGTGTTAATCAGTGATACTCCCTCAGGGTTCATGTGTTAATCAGTGAGACTCCCACAGGGTTCAGTGTTAATCAGTGAGACTCCCACAGGGTTCAGTGTTAATCAGTGAAACTCCCACAGGGTTCAGTGTTAATCAGTGAGACTCCCACAGGGTTCAGTGTTAATCAGTGAGACTCCCATATGGTTCAGTGTTAATCAATGAGACTCCCATAGGGTTCAGTGTTAATCAGTGAGTCTCCCACAGGGTTCAGTGTTAATCAGTGAGACTCCCTCAGGGTTCATGTGTTAATCAGTGAGACTCCCACAGGGTTCAGTGTTAATCAGTGAGTCTCCCACAGGGTTCGGTGTTAATCAGTGAGACTCCCTCAGGGTTCATGTGTTAATCAGTGAGACTCCCATAGGGTTCAGTGTTAATCAGTGAGACTCCCACAGGGTTCAGTGTTAATCAGTGAGACTCCCACAGTGTTCAGTGTTAATCAGTGAGACTCCCACAGTGGTCAGTGTTCATCAGTGAGAATCCCTTAGGGTTCAGTGTTAATCACTGAGACTCCCACAGGGTTCAGTGTTAATCAGTGAGATTCCCATAGGGTTCAGTGTTAATCAGTGAGATTCCCATAAGGTTCATTGTTAATCAGTGTAACTTCCACAGGGTTCAGTGTTAATCAGTGAGACTCCCATAGGGTTCAGTGTTAATCAGTGAGACTCCCACAGGGTTCAGTGTTAATCAGTGAGACTCCCACAGGGTTCAGTGTTAATCAGTGAGACTCCCATAGGGTTCAGTGTTAATCAGTGAGACTCCCACAGGGTTCAGTGTTAATCAGTGAAACTCCCACAGGGTTCATGTGTTAATCAGTGAGACTCCCACAGGGTTCAGTGTTAATCATTGAGACTCCCATATGGTTCAGTGTTAATCAGTGAGACTCCCACAGGGTTCAGTGTTAATCAGTGAAACTCCCATAGGGTTCAGTGTTAATCAGTGAGACTCCCACAGGGTTCAGTGTTAATCAGTGAGACTCCCATAGGGTTCAGTGTTAATCAGTGAGACTCCCAAAGGGTTCAGTGTTAATCAGTGAGACTCCCATAGGGTTCAGTGTTAATCATTGAGACTCCCATAGGGTTCAGTGTAAATCAGTGAGACTCCCACAGGGTTCATGTGTTAATCAGTGAGACTCCCACAGGGTTCAGTGTTAATCAATGAGACTCCCATAGGGTTCAGTGTTAATCAGTGAGACTCCCACAGGGTTCAGTGTTAATCAGTGAGACTCCTACAGGGTTCAGTGTTAATCAGTGATACTCCCTCAGGGTTCATGTGTTAAACAGTGAGACTCCCACAGGGTTCAGTGTTAATCAGTGAGACTCCCACAGGGTTCAGTGTTAATCAGTGAGACTCCCACAGGGTTCATGTGTTAATCAGTGAGACTCCCATAGGGTTCAGTGTTAATCAGTGAGACTCCCACAGGGTTCAGTGTTAATCAGTGAGACTCCCATAGGGTTCAGTGTTAATCAATGAGACTCCCATAGGGTTCAGTGTTAATCAGTGAGACTCCCACAGGGTTCAGTGTTAATCAGTGAGACTCCCACAGGGTTCAGTGTTAATCAGTGAGACTCCCATAGGGTTCAGTGTTAATCAGTGAGACTCCCACAGGGTTCAGTGTTAATCAGTGAGACTCCCATAGGGTTCAGTGTTAATCAGTGAGACTCCCACAGGGTTCAGTGTTAATCAGTGAGACTCTCATAGGGTTCAGTGTTAATCAGTGAGACTCCCATAGGGTTCAGTGTAAATCAGTGAGACTCCCACAGGGTTTATGTGTTAATCAGTGAGACTCCCACAGGGTTCAGTGTTAATCAATGAGACTCCCATAGGGTTCAGTGTTAATCAGTGAGACTCCCACAGGGTTCAGTGTTAATCAGTGAGACTCCCACAGGGTTCAGTGTTAATCAGTGATACTCCCTCAGGGTTCATGTGTTAATCAGTGAGACTCCCACAGGGTTCAGTGTTAATCAGTGAGACTCCCACAGGGTTCAGTGTTAATCAGTGAAACTCCCACAGGGTTCAGTGTTAATCAGTGAGACTCCCACAGGGTTCAGTGTTAATCAGTGAGACTCCCATATGGTTCAGTGTTAATCAATGAGACTCCCATAGGGTTCAGTGTTAATCAGTGAGACTCCCACAGGGTTCAGTGTTAATCAGTGAGTCTCCCACAGGGTTCGGTGTTAATCAGTGAGACTCCCTCAGGGTTCATGTGTTAATCAGTGAGACTCCCATAGGGTTCAGTGTTAATCAGTGAGACTCCCACAGGGTTCAGTGTTAATCAGTGAGACTCCCACAGTGTTCAGTGTTAATCAGTGAGACTCCCACAGTGGTCAGTGTTCATCAGTGAGAATCCCTTAGGGTTCAGTGTTAATCACTGAGACTCCCACAGGGTTCAGTGTTAATCAGTGAGATTCCCATAGGGTTCAATGTTAATCAGTGAGATTCCCATAAGGTTCATTGTTAATCAGTGTAACTTCCACAGGGTTCAGTGTTAATCAGTGAGACTCCCATAGGGTTCAGTGTTAATCAGTGAGACTCCCACAGGGTTCAGTGTTAATCAGTGAGACTCCCACAGGGTTCAGTGTTAATCAGTGAGACTCCCATAGGGTTCAGTGTTAATCAGTGAGACTCCCACAGGGTTCAGTGTTAATCAGTGAGACTCCCACAGGGTTCAGTGTTAATCAGTGAGACTCCCATATGGTTCAGTGTTAATCAATGAGACTCCCATAGGGTTCAGTGTTAATCAGTGAGTCTCCCACAGGGTTCAGTGTTAATCAGTGAGACTCCCTCAGGGTTCATGTGTTAATCAGTGAGACTCCCACAGGGTTCAGTGTTAATCAGTGAGTCTCCCACAGGGTTCAGTGTTAATCAGTGAGACTCCCTCAGGGTTCATGTGTTAATCAGTGAGACTCCCATAGGGTTCAGTGTTAATCAGTGAGACTCCCACAGGGTTCAGTGTTAATCAGTGAGACTCCCACAGTGTTCAGTGTTAATCAGTGAGACTCCCACAGTGGTCAGTGTTCATCAGTGAGAATCCCTTAGGGTTCAGTGTTAATCACTGAGACTCCCACAGGGTTCAGTGTTAATCAGTGAGATTCCCATAGGGTTCAGTGTTAATCAGTGAGATTCCCATAAGGTTCATTGTTAATCAGTGTAACTTCCACAGGGTTCAGTGTTAATCAGTGAGACTCCCATAGGGTTCAGTGTTAATCAGTGAGACTCCCACAGGGTTCAGTGTTAATCAGTGAGACTCCCACAGGGTTCAGTGTTAATCAGTGAGACTCCCATAGGGTTCAGTGTTAATCAGTGAGACTCCCACAGGGTTCAGTGTTAATCAGTGAAACTCCCACAGGGTTCATGTGTTAATCAGTGAGACTCCCACAGGGTTCAGTGTTAATCATTGAGACTCCCATATGGTTCAGTGTTAATCAGTGAGACTCCCACAGGGTTCAGTGTTAATCAGTGAAACTCCCATAGGGTTCAGTGTTAATCAGTGAGACTCCCACAGGGTTCAGTGTTAATCAGTGAGACTCCCATAGGGTTCAGTGTTAATCAGTGAGACTCCCAAAGGGTTCAGTGTTAATCAGTGAGACTCCCATAGGGTTCAGTGTTAATCATTGAGACTCCCATAGGGTTCAGTGTAAATCAGTGAGACTCCCACAGGGTTCATGTGTTAATCAGTGAGACTCCCACAGGGTTCAGTGTTAATCAATGAGACTCCCATAGGGTTCAGTGTTAATCAGTGAGACTCCCACAGGGTTCAGTGTTAATCAGTGAGACTCCTACAGGGTTCAGTGTTAATCAGTGATACTCCCTCAGGGTTCATGTGTTAAACAGTGAGACTCCCACAGGGTTCAGTGTTAATCAGTGAGACTCCCACAGGGTTCAGTGTTAATCAGTGAGACTCCCACAGGGTTCATGTGTTAATCAGTGAGACTCCCACAGGGTTCAGTGTTAATCAGTGAGACTCCCACAGGGTTCAGTGTTAATCAGTGAGACTCCCATAGGGTTCAGTGTTAATCAATGAGACTCCCATAGGGTTCAGTGTTAATCAGTGAGACTCCCACAGGGTTCAGTGTTAATCAGTGAGACTCCCACAGGGTTCAGTGTTAATCAGTGAGACTCCCATAGGGTTCAGTGTTAATCAGTGAGACTCCCACAGGGTTCAGTGTTAATCAGTGAGACTCCCATAGGGTTCAGTGTTAATCAGTGAGACTCCCACAGGGTTCAGTGTTAATCAGTGAGACTCTCATAGGGTTCAGTGTTAATCAGTGAGACTCCCATAGGGTTCAGTGTAAATCAGTGAGACTCCCACAGGGTTCATGTGTTAATCAGTGAGACTCCCACAGGGTTCAGTGTTAATCAATGAGACTCCCATAGGGTTCAGTGTTAATCAGTGAGACTCCCACAGGGTTCAGTGTTAATCAGTGAGACTCCCACAGGGTTCAGTGTTAATCAGTGATACTCCCTCAGGGTTCATGTGTTAATCAGTGAGACTCCCACAGGGTTAAGTGTTAATCAGTGAGACTCCCACAGGGTTCAGTGTTAATCAGTGAAACTCCCACAGGGTTCAGTGTTAATCAGTGAGACTCCCACAGGGTTCAGTGTTAATCAGTGAGACTCCCATATGGTTCAGTGTTAATCAATGAGACTCCCATAGGGTTCAGTGTTAATCAGTGAGACTCCCACAGGGTTCAGTGTTAATCAGTGAGTCTCCCACAGGGTTCAGTGTTAATCAGTGAGACTCCCTCAGGGTTCATGTGTTAATCAGTGAGACTCCCATAGGGTTCAGTGTTAATCAGTGAGACTCCCACAGGGTTCAGTGTTAATCAGTGAGACTCCCACAGTGTTCAGTGTTAATCAGTGAGACTCCCACAGTGGTCAGTGTTCATCAGTGAGAATCCCTTAGGGTTCAGTGTTAATCACTGAGACTCCCACAGGGTTCAGTGTTAATCAGTGAGATTCCCATAGGGTTCAGTGTTAATCAGTGAGATTCCCTTAAGGTTCATTGTTAATCAGTGTAACTTCCACAGGGTTCAGTGTTAATCAGTGAGACTCCCATAGGGTTCAGTGTTAATCAGTGAGCGCCACAGGGTTCAGTGTTAATCAGTGAGACTCCCACAGGGTTCAGTGTTAATCAGTGAGACTCCCATAGGGTTCAGTGTTAATCAGTGAGACTCCCACAGGGTTCAGTGTTAATCAGTGAAACTCCCACAGGGTTCATGTGTTAATCAGTGAGACTCCCACAGGGTTCAGTGTTAATCATTGAGACTCCCATATGGTTCAGTGTTAATCAGTGAGACTCCCACAGGGTTCAGTGTTAATCAGTGAGACTCCCATAGGGTTCAGTGTTAATCAGTGAGACTCCCATAGGGTTCAGTGTTAATCAGTGAGACTTCCACAGGGTTCAGTGTTAATCAGTGAGACTCCCACAGTGTTCAGTGTTAATCAGTGAGACTCCCACAGTGGTCAGTGTTCATCAGTGAGACTCCCACAGGGTTCAGTGTTAATCACTGAGACTCCCACAGGGTTCAGTGTTAATCAGTGATACTCCCTCAGGGTTCATGTGTTAATCAGTGAGACTCCCACAAGGTTCAGTGTTAATCAGTGAGACTCCCACAGGGTTCAGTGTTAATCAGTGAGACTTCCACAGGGTTTATGTGTTAATCAGTGAGACTCCCACAGGGTTCGGTGTTAATCAGTGAGACTCCCACAGGGTTCAGTGTTAATCAGTGAGACTCCCATAGGGTTCAGTGTTAATCAATGAGACTCCCATAGGGTTCAGTGTTAATCAGTGAGACTCCCACAGGGTTCAGTGTTAATCAGTGAGACTCCCACAGTGGTCAGTGTTCATCAGTGAGACTCCCTCAGGGTTCAGTGTTAATCACTGAGACTCCCACAGGGTTCAGTGTTAATCAGTGAGATTCCCATAGGGTTCAGTGTTAATCAGTGAAACTCCCATAAGGTTCATTGTTAATCAGTGTAACTTCCTCAGGGTTCAGTGTTAATCAGTGAGACTCCCATAGGGTTCAGTGTTAATCAGTGAGACTCCCACAAGGTTCAGTGTTAATCAGTGAAACTCCCATAAGGTTCAGTGTTAATCAGTGAGACTCCCATAGGGTTCAGTGTAAATCAGTGAGACTCCCACAGGGTTCAGTGTTAATCAGTGAGACTCCCATAGGGTTCAGTGTTAATCAATGAGACTCCCATAGGGTTCAGTGTTAATCAGTGAGACTCCCACAGGGTTCAGTGTTAATCAGTGAGACTCCCACAGGGTTCAGTGTTAATCAGTGATACTCCCTCAGGGTTCAGTGTTAATCAGTGAGACTCCCATAGGGTTCAGTGTTAATCAGTGAGACTCCCATAGGGTTCAGTGTAAATCAGTGAGACTCCCACAGGGTTCAGTGTTAATCAGTGAGACTCCCATAGGGTTCAGTGTTAATCAATGAGACTCCCATAGGGTTCAGTGTTAATCAGTGAGACTCCCACAGGGTTCAGTGTTAATCAGTGAGACTCCCACAGGGTTCAGTGTTAATCAGTGATACTCCCTCAGGGTTCAGTGTTAATCAGTGAGACTCCCACAGGGTTCAGTGTTAATCAGTGAGACTCCCACAGGGTTCAGTGTTAATCAGTGAGACTCCCACAGGGTTCATGTGTTAATCAGTGAGACTCCCACAGGGTTCAGTGTTAATCAGTGAGACTCCCACAGGGTTCAGTGTTAATCAGTGAGACTCCAATAGGGTTCAGTGTTAATCAATGAGACTCACATAGGGTTCAGTGTTAATCAGTGAGACTCCCACAGGGTTCAGTGTTAATCAGTTAGACACCCACAGTGTTCAATGTTAATCAGTGAGACTCCCACAGTGTTCAGTGTTAATCAGTGAGACTCCCATAGGGTTCAGTGTTAATCACTGAGACTCCCACAGGGTTCAGTGTAAATCAGTGAGACTCCCATAGGGTTCAGTGTTAATCATTGAGAATCCCATAGGGTTCAGTGTTAATCAGTGAGACTCCCATAGGGTTAAGTGTTAATCAGTGAGACTCCCATAGGGTTCATTGTTAATCAGTGAGACTCCCATAGGGTTCAGTGTTAATCAATGAGACTCCCATATGGTTCAGTGTTAATGAGTGAGACTCCCACAGGGTTCAGTGTTAATCAGTGAGACTCCCACATGGTTCAGTGTTAAACAGTGAAACATTCATAGGGTTCAGTGTTAATCAGTGAGTCTCCCACAGGGTTCAGTGTTAATCATTGAGACTCCCATAGGGTCCAGTATTAATCAGTGAGACTCCCACAGGGTTCAGTGTTAATCAGTGATACTCCCATAGGGTTCAGTGTTAATCAGTGAGACTCCCATAGGGTTCAGTGTAAATCAGTGAGACTCCCACAGGGTTCATGTGTTAATCAGTGAGACTCCCACAGGGTTCAGTGTTAATCAATGAGACTCCCATAGTGTTCAGTGTTAATCAGTGAGACTCCCACAGGGTTCAGTGTTAATAAGTGAGACTCCCACAGGGTTCAGTGTTAATCAGTGAGACTCCCATAGGGTTCAGTGTTAATCAATGAGACTCCCATAGGGTTCAGTGTTAATCAGTGAGACTCCCACAGGGTTCAGTGTTAATCAGTGAGACTCCCACAGGGTTCAGTGTTAATCAGTGATACTCCCTCAGGGTTCAATGTTAATCAGTGAGACTCCCACAGGGTTCAGTGTTAATCAGTGAGACTCCCACAGGGTTCAGTGTTAATCAGTGAGACTCCCACAGGGTTCATGTGTTAATCAGTGAGACTCCCACAGGGTTCAGTGTTAATCAGTGAGACTCCCACAGGGTTCAGTGTTAATCAGTGAGACTCCCATAGGGTTCAGTGTTAATCAATGAGACTCACATAGGGTTCAGTGTTAATCAGTGAGACTCCCACAGGGTTCAGTGTTAATCAGTGAGACTCCCACAGTGTTCAATGTTAATCAGTGAGACTCCCACAGTGTTCAGTGTTAATCAGTGAGACTCCCATAGGGTTCAGTGTTAATCAGTGAGACTCCCACAGGGTTCAGTGTAAATCAGTGAGACTCCCATAGGGTTCAGTGTTAATCATTGAGAATCCCATAGAGTTCAGTGTTAATCAGTGAGACTCCCATAGGGTTAAGTGTTAATCAGTGAGACTCCCATAGGGTTCATTGTTAATCAGTGAGACTCCCATAGGGTTCAGTGTTAATCAATGAGACTCCCATATGGTTCAGTGTTAATGAGTGAGACTCCCACAGGGTTCAGTGTTAATCAGTGAGACTCCCACATGGTTCAGTGTTAAACAGTGAAACTTTCATAGGGTTCAGTGTTAATCAGTGAGTCTCCCACAGGGTTCAGTGTTAATCAGTGAGACTCCCATAGTGTCCAGTGTTAATCAGTGAGACTCCCACAGGGTTCAGTGTTAATCAGTGATACTCCCATAGGGTTCAGTGTTAATCAGTGAGACTCCCATAGGGTTCAGTGTAAATCAGTGAGACTCCCACAGGGTTCATGTGTTAATCAGTGAGACTCCCACAGGGTTCAGTGTTAATCAATGAGACTCCCATAGTGTTCAGTGTTAATCAGTGAGACTCCAATAGGGTTCAGTGTTAATCAATGAGACTCACATAGGGTTCAGTGTTAATCAGTGAGACTCCCACAGGGTTCAGTGTTAATCAGTGATACTCCCATAGGGTTCAGTGTTAATCAGTGAGACTCCCATAGGGTTCAGTGTAAATCAGTGAGACTCCCACAGGGTTCATGTGTTAATCAGTGAGACTCCCACAGGGTTCAGTGTTAATCAATGAGACTCCCATAGTGTTCAGTGTTAATCAGTGAGACTCCCACAGGGTTCAGTGTTAATAAGTGAGACTCCCACAGGGTTCAGTGTTAATCAGTGAGACTCCCATAGGGTTCAGTGTTAATCAATGAGACTCCCATAGGGTTCAGTGTTAATCAGTGAGACTCCCACAGGGTTCATTGTTAATCAGTGAGACTCCCACAGGGTTCATTGTTAATCAGTGAGACTCCCACAGGGTTCAGTGTTAATCAGTGATACTCCCTCAGGGTTCAATGTTAATCAGTGAGACTCCCACAGGGTTCAGTGTTAATCAGTGAGACTCCCACAGGGTTCAGTGTTAATCAGTGAGACTCCCACAGGGTTCATGTGTTAATCAGTGAGACTCCCACAGGGTTCAGTGTTAATCAGTGAGACTCCCACAGGGTTCAGTGTTAATCAGTGAGACTCCCATAGGGTTCAGTGTTAATCAATGAGACTCACATAGGGTTCAGTGTTAATCAGTGAGACTCCCACAGGGTTCAGTGTTAATCAGTGAGACTCCCACAGTGTTCAATGTTAATCAGTGAGACTCCCACAGTGTTCAGTGTTAATCAGTGAGACTCCCATAGGGTTCAGTGTTAATCAGTGAGACTCCCACAGGGTTCAGTGTAAATCAGTGAGATTCCCATAGGGTTCAGTGTTAATCATTGAGAATCCCATAGAGTTCAGTGTTAATCAGTGAGACTCCCATAGGGTTAAGTGTTAATCAGTGAGACTCCCATAGGGTTCATTGTTAATCAGTGAGACTCCCATAGGGTTCAGTGTTAATCAATGAGACTCCCATATGGTTCAGTGTTAATGAGTGAGACTCCCACAGGGTTCAGTGTTAATCAGTGAGACTCCCACATGGTTCAGTGTTAAACAGTGAAACTTTCATAGGGTTCAGTGTTAATCAGTGAGTCTCCCACAGGGTTCAGTGTTAATCAGTGAGACTCCCATAGTGTCCAGTGTTAATCAGTGAGACTCCCACAGGGTTCAGTGTTAATCAATGAGACTCCCATAGTGTTCAGTGTTAATCAGTGAGACTCCAATAGGGTTCAGTGTTAATCAATGAGACTCACATAGGGTTCAGTGTTAATCAGTGAGACTCCCACAGGGTTCAGTGTTAATCAGTGATACTCCCATAGGGTTCAGTGTTAATCAGTGAGACTCCCATAGGGTTCAGTGTAAATCAGTGAGACTCCCACAGGGTTCATGTGTTAATCAGTGAGACTCCCACAGGGTTCAGTGTTAATCAATGAGACTCCCATAGTGTTCAGTGTTAATCAGTGAGACTCCCACAGGGTTCAGTGTTAATAAGTGAGACTCCCACAGGGTTCAGTGTTAATCAGTGAGACTCCCATAGGGTTCAGTGTTAATCAATGAGACTCCCATAGGGTTCAGTGTTAATCAGTGAGACTCCCACAGGGTTCAGTGTTAATCAGTGAGACTCCCACAGGGTTCAGTGTTAATCAGTGATACTCCCTCAGGGTTCAATGTTAATCAGTGAGACTCCCACAGGGTTCAGTGTTAATCAGTGAGACTCCCACAGGGTTCAGTGTTAATCAGTGAGACTCCCACAGGGTTCATGTGTTAATCAGTGAGACTCCCACAGGGTTCAGTGTTAATCAGTGAGACTCCCACAGGGTTCAGTGTTAATCAGTGAGACTCCCATAGGGTTCAGTGTTAATCAATGAGACTCACATAGGGTTCAGTGTTAATCAGTGAGACTCCCACAGGGTTCAGTGTTAATCAGTGAGACTCCCACAGTGTTCAATGTTAATCAGTGAGACTCCCACAGTGTTCAGTGTTAATCAGTGAGACTCCCATAGGGTTCAGTGTTAATCAGTGAGACTCCCACAGGGTTCAGTGTAAATCAGTGAGACTCCCATAGGGTTCAGTGTTAATCATTGAGAATCCCATAGAGTTCAGTGTTAATCAGTGAGACTCCCATAGGGTTAAGTGTTAATCAGTGAGACTCCCATAGGGTTCATTGTTAATCAGTGAGACTCCCATAGGGTTCAGTGTTAATCAATGAGACTCCCATATGGTTCAGTGTTAATGAGTGAGACTCCCACAGGGTTCAGTGTTAATCAGTGAGACTCCCACATGGTTCAGTGTTAAACAGTGAAACTTTCATAGGGTTCAGTGTTAATCAGTGAGTCTCCCACAGGGTTCAGTGTTAATCAGTGAGACTCCCATAGTGTCCAGTGTTAATCAGTGAGACTCCCACAGGGTTCAGTGTTAATCAGTGATACTCCCATAGGGTTCAGTGTTAATCAGTGAGACTCCCATAGGGTTCAGTGTAAATCAGTGAGACTCCCACAGGGTTCATGTGTTAATCAGTGAGACTCCCACAGGGTTCAGTGTTAATCAATGAGACTCCCATAGTGTTCAGTGTTAATCAGTGAGACTCCAATAGGGTTCAGTGTTAATCAATGAGACTCACATAGGGTTCAGTGTTAATCAGTGAGACTCCCACAGGGTTCAGTGTTAATCAGTGATACTCCCATAGGGTTCAGTGTTAATCAGTGAGACTCCCATAGGGTTCAGTGTAAATCAGTGAGACTCCCACAGGGTTCATGTGTTAATCAGTGAGACTCCCACAGGGTTCAGTGTTAATCAATGAGACTCCCATAGTGTTCAGTGTTAATCAGTGAGACTCCCACAGGGTTCAGTGTTAATAAGTGAGACTCCCACAGGGTTCAGTGTTAATCAGTGAGACTCCCATAGGGTTCAGTGTTAATCAATGAGACTCCCATAGGGTTCAGTGTTAATCAGTGAGACTCCCACAGGGTTCAGTGTTAATCAGTGAGACTCCCACAGGGTTCAGTGTTAATCAGTGATACTCCCTCAGGGTTCAATGTTAATCAGTGAGACTCCCACAGGGTTCAGTGTTAATCAGTGAGACTCCCACAGGGTTCAGTGTTAATCAGTGAGACTCCCACAGGGTTCATGTGTTAATCAGTGAGACTCCCACAGGGTTCAGTGTTAATCAGTGAGACTCCCACAGGGTTCAGTGTTAATCAGTGAGACTCCCATAGGGTTCAGTGTTAATCAATGAGACTCACATAGGGTTCAGTGTTAATCAGTGAGACTCCCACAGGGTTCAGTGTTAATCAGTGAGACTCCCACAGTGTTCAATGTTAATCAGTGAGACTCCCACAGTGTTCAGTGTTAATCAGTGAGACTCCCATAGGGTTCAGTGTTAATCAGTGAGACTCCCACAGGGTTCAGTGTAAATCAGTGAGACTCCCATAGGGTTCAGTGTTAATCATTGAGAATCCCATAGAGTTCAGTGTTAATCAGTGAGACTCCCATAGGGTTAAGTGTTAATCAGTGAGACTCCCATAGGGTTCATTGTTAATCAGTGAGACTCCCATAAGGTTCAGTGTTAATCAATGAGACTCCCATATGGTTCAGTGTTAATGAGTGAGACTCCCACAGGGTTCAGTGTTAATCAGTGAGACTCCCACATGGTTCAGTGTTAAACAGTGAAACTTTCATAGGGTTCAGTGTTAATCAGTGAGTCTCCCACAGGGTTCAGTGTTAATCAGTGAGACTCCCATAGTGTCCAGTGTTAATCAGTGAGACTCCCACAGGGTTCAGTGTTAATCAGTGATACTCCCATAGGGTTCAGTGTTAATCAGTGAGACTCCCATAGGGTTCAGTGTAAATCAGTGAGACTCCCACAGGGTTCATGTGTTAATCAGTGAGACTCCCACAGGGTTCAGTGTTAATCAATGAGACTCCCATAGTGTTCAGTGTTAATCAGTGAGACTCCAATAGGGTTCAGTGTTAATCAATGAGACTCACATAGGGTTCAGTGTTAATCAGTGAGACTCCCACAGGGTTCAGTGTTAATCAGTTAGACACCCACAGTGTTCAATGTTAATCAGTGAGACTCCCACAGTGTTCAGTGTTAATCAGTGAGACTCCCATAGGGTTCAGTGTTAATCACTGAGACTCCCACAGGGTTCAGTGTAAATCAGTGAGACTCCCATAGGGTTCAGTGTTAATCATTGAGAATCCCATAGGGTTCAGTGTTAATCAGTGAGACTCCCATAGGGTTAAGTGTTAATCAGTGAGACTCCCATAGGGTTCATTGTTAATCAGTGAGACTCCCATAGGGTTCAGTGTTAATCAATGAGACTCCCATATGGTTCAGTGTTAATGAGTGAGACTCCCACAGGGTTCAGTGTTAATCAGTGAGACTCCCACATGGTTCAGTGTTAAACAGTGAAACTTTCATAGGGTTCAGTGTTAATCAATGAGTCTCCCACAGGGTTCAGTGTTAATCAGTGAGACTCCCATAGGGTCCAGTGTTAATCAGTGAGAATCCCATAGAGTTCAGTGTTAATCAGTGAGACTCCCATAGGGTTAAGTGTTAATCAGTGAGACTCCCATAGGGTTCATTGTTAATCAGTGAGACTCCCATAGGGTTCAGTGTTAATCAATGAGACTCCCATATGGTTCAGTGTTAATGAGTGAGACTCCCACAGGGTTCAGTGTTAATCAGTGAGACTCCCACATGGTTCAGTGTTAAACAGTGAAACTTTCATAGGGTTCAGTGTTAATCAGTGAGTCTCCCACAGGGATCAGTGTTAATCAGTGAGACTCCCATAGGGTCCAGTGTTAATCAGTGAGACTCCCACAGGGTTCAGTGTTAATCAGTGATACTCCCATAGGGTTCAGTGTTAATCAGTGAGACTCCCATAGGGTTCAGTGTAAATCAGTGAGACTCCCACAGGGTTCATGTGTTAATCAGTGAGACTCCCACAGGGTTCAGTGTTAATCAGTGAGACTCCCACAAGGGTTCAGTGTTAATCAGTGAGACTCCCATAGGGTTCAGTGTTAATCAGTGAGACTCCCACAAGGGTTCAGTGTTAATCAGTGAGACTCCCATAGGGTTCAGTGTTAATCAATGAGACTCACATAGGGTTCAGTGTTAATCAGTGAGACTCCCACAGGGTTCAGTGTTAATCAGTGAGACTCCCACAGTGTTCAATGTTAATCAGTGAGACTCCCACAGTGTTCAGTGTTAATCAGTGAGACACCCATAGGGTTCAGTGTTAATCAGTGAGACTCCCACAGGGTTCAGTGTAAATCAGTGAGACTCCCATAGGGTTCAGTGTTAATCTTTGAGAATCCCATAGAGTTCAGTGTTAATCAGTGAGACTCCCATAGGGTTAAGTGTTAATCAGTGAGACTCCCATAGGGTTCATTGTTAATCAGTGAGACTCCCATAGGGTTCAGTGTTAATCAATGAGACTCCCATATGGTTCAGTGTTAATGAGTGAGACTCCCACAGGGTTCAGTGTTAATCAGTGAGACTCCCACATGGTTCAGTGTTAAACAGTGAAACTTTCATAGGGTTCAGTGTTAATCAGTGAGTCTCCCACAGGGATCAGTGTTAATCAGTGAGACTCCCATAGGGTCCAGTGTTAATCAGTGAGACTCCCACAGGGTTCAGTGTTAATCAGTGATACTCCCATAGGGTTCAGTGTTAATCAATGAGACTCCCATATGGTTCAGTGTTAATGAGTGAGACTCCCACAGGGTTCAGTGTTAATCAGTGAGACTCCCACATGGTTCAGTGTTAAACAGTGAAACTTTCATAGGGTTCAGTGTTAATCAGTGAGTCTCCCACAGGGATCAGTGTTAATCAGTGAGACTCCCATAGGGTCCAGTGTTAATCAGTGAGACTCCCACAGGGTTCAGTGTTAATCAGTGATACTCCCATAGGGTTCAGTGTTAATCAGTGAGACTCCCATAGGGTTCAGTGTAAATCAGTGAGACTCCCACAGGGTTCATGTGTTAATCAGTGAGACTCCCACAGGGTTCAGTGTTAATCAGTGAGACTCCCACAAGGGTTCAGTGTTAATCAGTGAGACTCCCATAGGGTTCAGTGTTAATCAGTGAGACTCCCACAAGGGTTCAGTGTTAATCAGTGAGACTCCCATAGGGTTCAGTGTTAATCAATGAGACTCACATAGGGTTCAGTGTTAATCAGTGAGACTCCCACAGGGTTCAGTGTTAATCAGTGAGACTCCCACAGTGTTCAATGTTAATCAGTGAGACTCCCACAGTGTTCAGTGTTAATCAGTGAGACACCCATAGGGTTCAGTGTTAATCAGTGAGACTCCCACAGGGTTCAGTGTAAATCAGTGAGACTCCCATAGGGTTCAGTGTTAATCTTTGAGAATCCCATAGAGTTCAGTGTTAATCAGTGAGACTCCCATAGGGTTAAGTGTTAATCAGTGAGACTCCCATAGGGTTCATTGTTAATCAGTGAGACTCCCATAGGGTTCAGTGTTAATCAATGAGACTCCCATATGGTTCAGTGTTAATGAGTGAGACTCCCACAGGGTTCAGTGTTAATCAGTGAGACTCCCACATGGTTCAGTGTTAAACAGTGAAACTTTCATAGGGTTCAGTGTTAATCAGTGAGTCTCCCACAGGGATCAGTGTTAATCAGTGAGACTCCCATAGGGTCCAGTGTTAATCAGTGAGACTCCCACAGGGTTCAGTGTTAATCAGTGATACTCCCATAGGGTTCAGTGTTAATCAGTGAGACTCCCATAGGGTTCAGTGTAAATCAGTGAGACTCCCACAGGGTTCATGTGTTAATCAGTGAGACTCCCACAGGGTTCAGTGTTAATCAATGAGACTCCCATAGTGTTCAGTGTTAATCAGTGAGACTCCCACAGGGTTCACTGTTAATAAGTGAGACTCCCACAGGGTTCAGTGTTAATCAGTGATACTCCCTCAGGGTTCATATGTTAATCAGTGAGACTCCCATAGGGTTCAGTGTTAATCAGTGAGACTCCCACAGGGTTCAGTGTTAATCAGTGAGGCTCCCACAGTGTTCAATGTTAATCAGTTAGACTCCCAAAGTGTTCAGTGTTAATCAGTGAGACTCCCATAGGGTTCAGTGTGAATCAGTGAGACTCCCACAGGGTTCAGTGTTAATCAGTGAGACTCCCACAGGGTTCATTGTTAATCAGTGAGACTCCAACAGGGTTCAGTGTTAATCAGTGAGACTCCCATAGGGTTCAGTGTTAATCAGTGAGACTCCCACAGGGTTCAGTGTTAATCAGTGAGACTCCCATAGGGTTCAGTGTTAATCAGTGAGACTCCCACAGGGTTCATGTGTTAATCAGTGAGACTGCCACAGGGTTCAGTGTTAATCAGTGAGACTCCCACAGGGTTTAGTGTTAATCAGTGAGACTTCCATAGGTTTCAGTGTTAATCAATGAGACTCCCATAGGGTTCAGTGTTAATCAGTGAGACTCCCACAGGGTTCAGTGTTAATCAGTGAGACTCCCATAGGGTTCATTGTTAATCAGTGAGACTCCCACAGGGTTCAGTGTTAATCAGTGATACTCCCATAGGGTTCAGTGTTAATCAGTGAGACTCCCATAGGGTTCAGTGTAAATCAGTGAGACTCCCACAGGGTTCATGTGTTAATCAGTGAGACTCCCACAGGGTTCAGTGTTAATCAGTGAGACTCCCACAAGGGTTCAGTGTTAATCAGTGAGACTCCCATAGGGTTCAGTGTTAATCAGTGAGACTCCCACAAGGGTTCAGTGTTAATCAGTGAGACTCCCATAGGGTTCAGTGTTAATCAATGAGACTCACATAGGGTTCAGTGTTAATCAGTGAGACTCCCACAGGGTTCAGTGTTAATCAGTGAGACTCCCACAGTGTTCAATGTTAATCAGTGAGACTCCCACAGTGTTCAGTGTTAATCAGTGAGACACCCATAGGGTTCAGTGTTAATCAGTGAGACTCCCACAGGGTTCAGTGTAAATCAGTGAGACTCCCATAGGGTTCAGTGTTAATCTTTGAGAATCCCATAGAGTTCAGTGTTAATCAGTGAGACTCCCATAGGGTTAAGTGTTAATCAGTGAGACTCCCATAGGGTTCATTGTTAATCAGTGAGACTCCCATAGGGTTCAGTGTTAATCAATGAGACTCCCATATGGTTCAGTGTTAATGAGTGAGACTCCCACAGGGTTCAGTGTTAATCAGTGAGACTCCCACATGGTTCAGTGTTAAACAGTGAAACTTTCATAGGGTTCAGTGTTAATCAGTGAGTCTCCCACAGGGATCAGTGTTAATCAGTGAGACTCCCATAGGGTCCAGTGTTAATCAGTGAGACTCCCACAGGGTTCAGTGTTAATCAGTGATACTCCCATAGGGTTCAGTGTTAATCAGTGAGACTCCCATAGGGTTCAGTGTAAATCAGTGAGACTCCCACAGGGTTCATGTGTTAATCAGTGAGACTCCCACAGGGTTCAGTGTTAATCAATGAGACTCCCATAGTGTTCAGTGTTAATCAGTGAGACTCCCACAGGGTTCACTGTTAATAAGTGAGACTCCCACAGGGTTCAGTGTTAATCAGTGATACTCCCTCAGGGTTCATATGTTAATCAGTGAGACTCCCATAGGGTTCAGTGTTAATCAGTGAGACTCCCACAGGGTTCAGTGTTAATCAGTGAGGCTCCCACAGTGTTCAATGTTAATCAGTGAGACTCCCAAAGTGTTCAGTGTTAATCAGTGAGACTCCCATAGGGTTCAGTGTGAATCAGTGAGACTCCCACAGGGTTCAGTGTTAATCAGTGAGACTCCCACAGGGTTCATTGTTAATCAGTGATACTCCAACAGGGTTCAGTGTTAATCAGTGAGACTCCCATAGGGTTCAGTGTTAATCAGTGAGACTCCCACAGGGTTCAGTGTTAATCAGTGAGACTCCCATAGGGTTCAGTGTTAATCAGTGAGACTCCCACAGGGTTCATGTGTTAATCAGTGAGACTGCCACAGGGTTCAGTGTTAATCAGTGAGACTCCCACAGGGTTTAGTGTTAATCAGTGAGACTTCCATAGGTTTCAGTGTTAATCAATGAGACTCCCATAGGGTTCAGTGTTAATCAGTGAGACTCCCACAGGGTTCAGTGTTAATCAGTGAGACTCCCATAGGGTTCATTGTTAATCAGTGAGACTCCCATAGGGTTCAGTGTTAATCAATGAGACTCCCATATGGTTCAGTGTTAATGAGTGAGACTCCCACAGGGTTCAGTGTTAATCAGTGAGACTCCCACATGTTTCAGTGTTAAACAGTGAAACTTTCATAGGGTTCAGTGTTAATCAGTGAGTCTCCCACAGGGTTCAGTGTTAATCAGTGAGACTCCCATAGGGTCCAGTGTTAATCAGGGAGACTCCCACAGGGTTCATGTGTTAATCAGTGAGACTCCCACAGGGTTCAGTGTTAATGAATGAGACTCCCACAGGGTTCAGTGTTAATCAGTGAGACTCCCACAGGGTGCAGTGTTAATCAGTGAGACTCCCATAGGGTTCAGTGTTAATCAATGAGACTCACATAGGGTTCAGTGTTAATCAGTGAGACTCCCACAGGGTTCAGTGTTAATCAGTGAGACTCCCACAGGGTTCAGTGTTAATCAGTGAGACTCCCACAGGGTTCAGTGTTAATCAGTGAGACTCCCATAGGGTTCAGTGTTAATCAGTGGGACTCCCATAGGGTTCAGTGTTAATCAGTGAGACTCCCATAGGGTTCAGTGTTAATCAGTGAGACTCCCACAGTGTTAAGTGTTAATCAGTGAGACTCCCACAGTGGTCAGTGTTCATCAGTGAGACTCCCACAGGGTTCAGTGTTAATCACTGAGACTCCCACAGGGTTCAGTGTTAATCAGTGATACTCCCTCAGGGTTCATGTGTTAATCAGTGAGACTCCCACAAGGTTCAGTGTTAATCAGTGAGACTCCCACAGGGTTCAGTGTTAATAAGTGAGACTCCCACAGGGTTCAGTGTTAATCAGTGAGACTCCCACAGGGTTCAGTGTTAATCAATGAGACTCCCATAGTGTTCAATGTTAATCAGTGAGACTCCCACAGGGTTCAGTGTTAATAAGTGAGACTCCCACAGGGTTCAGTGTTAATCAGTGAGACTCCCATAGGGTTCAGTGTTAATCAATGAGACTCCCATAGGGTTCAGTGTTAATCAGTGAGACTCCCACAGGGTTCAGTGTTAATCAGTGAGACTCCCACAGGGTTCAGTGTTAATCAGTGATACTCCCTCAGGGTTCAGTGTTAATCAGTGAGACTCCCACAGGGTTCAGTGTTAATCAGTGAGACTCCCACAGGGTTCAGTGTTAATCAGTGAGACTCCCACAGGGTTCATGTGTTAATCAGTGAGACTCCCACAGGGTTCAGTGTTAATCAGTGAGACTCCCACAGGGTTCAGTGTTAATCAGTGAGACTCCCATAGGGTTCAGTGTTAATCAATGAGACTCACATAGGGTTCAGTGTTAATCAGTGAGACTCCCACAGGGTTCAGTGTTAATCAGTGAGACTCCCACAGTGTTCAATGTTAATCAGTTAGACTCCCATAGGGTTCAGTGTTAATCTTTGAGAATCCCATAGAGTTCAGTGTTAATCAGTGAGACTCCCATAGGGTTAAGTGTTAATCAGTGAGACTCCCATAGGGTTCATTGTTAATCAGTGAGACTCCCATAGGGTTCAGTGTTAATCAATGAGACTCCCATATGGTTCAGTGTTAATGAGTGAGACTCCCACAGGGTTCAGTGTTAATCAGTGAGACTCCCATAGGGTCCAGTGTTAATCAGTGAGACTCCCACAGGGTTCAGTGTTAATCAGTGATACTCCCATAGGGTTCAGTGTTAATCAGTGAGACTCCCATAGGGTTCAGTGTAAATCAGTGAGACTCCCACAGGGTTCATGTGTTAATCAGTGAGACTCCCACAGGGTTCAGTGTTAATCAGTGAGACTCCCACAAGGGTTCAGTGTTAATCAGTGAGACTCCCACAGTGTTCAATGTTAATCAGTGAGACTCCCACAGTGTTCAGTGTTAATCAGTGAGACACCCATAGGGTTCAGTGTTAATCAGTGAGACTCCCACAGGGTTCAGTGTAAATCAGTGAGACTCCCATAGGGTTCAGTGTTAATCTTTGAGAATCCCATAGAGTTCAGTGTTAATCAGTGAGACTCCCATAGGGTTAAGTGTTAATCAGTGAGACTCCCATAGGGTTCATTGTTAATCAGTGAGACTCCCATAGGGTTCAGTGTTAATCAATGAGACTCCCATATGGTTCAGTGTTAATGAGTGAGACTCCCACAGGGTTCAGTGTTAATCAGTGAGACTCCCACATGGTTCAGTGTTAAACAGTGAAACTTTCATAGGGTTCAGTGTTAATCAGTGAGTCTCCCACAGGGATCAGTGTTAATCAGTGAGACTCCCATAGGGTCCAGTGTTAATCAGTGAGACTCCCACAGGGTTCAGTGTTAATCAGTGATACTCCCATAGGGTTCAGTGTTAATCAGTGAGACTCCCATAGGGTTCAGTGTAAATCAGTGAGACTCCCACAGGGTTCATGTGTTAATCAGTGAGACTCCCACAGGGTTCAGTGTTAATCAATGAGACTCCCATAGTGTTCAGTGTTAATCAGTGAGACTCCCACAGGGTTCACTGTTAATAAGTGAGACTCCCACAGGGTTCAGTGTTAATCAGTGATACTCCCTCAGGGTTCATATGTTAATCAGTGAGACTCCCATAGGGTTCAGTGTTAATCAGTGAGACTCCCACAGGGTTCAGTGTTAATCAGTGAGGCTCCCACAGTGTTCAATGTTAATCAGTGAGACTCCCAAAGTGTTCAGTGTTAATCAGTGAGACTCCCATAGGGTTCAGTGTGAATCAGTGAGACTCCCACAGGGTTCAGTGTTAATCAGTGAGACTCCCACAGGGTTCATTGTTAATCAGTGAGACTCCAACAGGGTTCAGTGTTAATCAGTGAGACTCCCATAGGGTTCAGTGTTAATCAGTGAGACTCCCACAGGGTTCAGTGTTAATCAGTGAGACTCCCATAGGGTTCAGTGTTAATCAGTGAGACTCCCACAGGGTTCATGTGTTAATCAGTGAGACTGCCACAGGGTTCAGTGTTAATCAGTGAGACTCCCACAGGGTTTAGTGTTAATCAGTGAGACTTCCATAGGTTTCAGTGTTAATCAATGAGACTCCCATAGGGTTCAGTGTTAATCAGTGAGACTCCCACAGGGTTCAGTGTTAATCAGTGAGACTCCCATAGGGTTCATTGTTAATCAGTGAGACTCCCATAGGGTTCAGTGTTAATCAATGAGACTCCCATATGGTTCAGTGTTAATGAGTGAGACTCCCACAGGGTTCAGTGTTAATCAGTGAGACTCCCACATGTTTCAGTGTTAAACAGTGAAACTTTCATAGGGTTCAGTGTTAATCAGTGAGTCTCCCACAGGGTTCAGTGTTAATCAGTGAGACTCCCATAGGGTCCAGTGTTAATCAGGGAGACTCCCACAGGGTTCAGTGTTAATCAGTGATACTCCCATAGGGTTCAGTGTTAATCAGTGAGACTCCCATAGGGTTCAGTGTAAATCAGTGAGACTCCCACAGGGTTCATGTGTTAATCAGTGAGACTCCCACAGGGTTCAGTGTTAATCAATGAGACTCCCACAGGGTTCAGTGTTAATCAGTGAGACTCCCACAGGGTTCAGTGTTAATCAGTGAGACTCCCATAGGGTTCAGTGTTAATCAATGAGACTCACATAGGGTTCAGTGTTAATCAGTGAGACTCCCACAGGGTTCAGTGTTAATCAGTGAGACTCCCACAGGGTTCAGTGTTAATCAGTGAGACTCCCACAGGGTTCAGTGTTAATCAGTGAGACTCCCATAGGGTTCAGTGTTAATCAGTGGGACTCCCATAGGGTTCAGTGTTAATCAGTGAGACTCCCATAGGGTTCAGTGTTAATCAGTGAGACTCCCACAGTGTTAAGTGTTAATCAGTGAGACTCCCACAGTGGTCAGTGTTCATCAGTGAGACTCCCACAGGGTTCAGTGTTAATCACTGAGACTCCCACAGGGTTCAGTGTTAATCAGTGATACTCCCTCAGGGTTCATGTGTTAATCAGTGAGACTCCCACAAGGTTCAGTGTTAATCAGTGAGACTCCCACAGGGTTCAGTGTTAATAAGTGAGACTCCCACAGGGTTCAGTGTTAATCAGTGAGACTCCCACAGGGTTCAGTGTTAATCAATGAGACTCCCATAGTGTTCAATGTTAATCAGTGAGACTCCCACAGGGTTCAGTGTTAATAAGTGAGACTCCCACAGGGTTCAGTGTTAATCAGTGAGACTCCCATAGGGTTCAGTGTTAATCAATGAGACTCCCATAGGGTTCAGTGTTAATCAGTGAGACTCCCACAGGGTTCAGTGTTAATCAGTGAGACTCCCACAGGGTTCAGTGTTAATCAGTGATACTCCCTCAGGGTTCAGTGTTAATCAGTGAGACTCCCACAGGGTTCAGTGTTAATCAGTGAGACTCCCACAGGGTTCAGTGTTAATCAGTGAGACTCCCACAGGGTTCATGTGTTAATCAGTGAGACTCCCACAGGGTTCAGTGTTAATCAGTGAGACTCCCACAGGGTTCAGTGTTAATCAGTGAGACTCCCATAGGGTTCAGTGTTAATCAATGAGACTCACATAGGGTTCAGTGTTAATCAGTGAGACTCCCACAGGGTTCAGTGTTAATCAGTGAGACTCCCACAGTGTTCAATGTTAATCAGTTAGACTCCCACAGTGTTCAGTGTTAATCAGTGAGACTCCCATAGGGTTCAGTGTTAATCAGTGAGACTCCCACAGGGTTCATTGTAAATCAGTGAGACTCCCATAGGGTTCAGTGTTAATCTTTGAGAATCCCATAGAGTTCAGTGTTAATCAGTGAGACTCCCATAGGGTTAAGTGTTAATCAGTGAGACTCCCATAGGGTTCATTGTTAATCAGTGAGACTCCCATAGGGTTCAGTGTTAATCAATGAGACTCCCACAGGGTTCAGTGTAAATCAGTGAGACTCCCATAGGGTTCAGTGTTAATCTTTGAGAATCCCATAGGGTTCAGTGTTAATCTTTGAGAATCCCATAGAGTTCAGTGTTAATCAGTGAGACTCCCATAGGGTTAAGTGTTAATCAGTGAGACTCCCATAGGGTTCAGTGTTAAACAGTGAAACTTTCATAGGGTTCAGTGTTAATCAGTGAGTCTCCCACAGGGTTCAGTGTTAATCAGTGAGACTCCCATAGGGTCCAGTGTTAATCAGGGAGACTCCCACAGGGTTCAGTGTTAATCAGTGATACTCCCATAGGGTTCAGTGTTAATCAGTGAGTCTCCCATAGGGTTCAGTGTAAATCAGTGAGACTCCCACAGGGTTCATGTGTTAATCAGTGAGACTCCCACAGGGTTCAGTGTTAATCAATGAGACTCCCACAGGGTTCAGTGTTAATCAGTGAGACTCCCACAGGGTTCAGTGTTAATCAGTGAGACTCCCATAGGGTTCAGTGTTAATCAATGAGACTCACATAGGGTTCAGTGTTAATCAGTGAGACTCCCACAGGGTTCAGTGTTAATCAGTGAGACTCCCATAGGGTTCATTGTTAATCAGTGAGACTCCCATAGGGTTCAGTGTTAATCAATGAGACTCCCATATGGTTCAGTGTTAATGAGTGAGACTCCCACAGGGTTCAGTGTTAATCAGTGAGACTCCCACATGTTTCAGTGTTAAACAGTGAAACTTTCATAGGGTTCAGTGTTAATCAGTGAGTCTCCCACAGGGTTCAGTGTTAATCAGTGAGACTCCCATAGGGTCCAGTGTTAATCAGGGAGACTCCCACAGGGTTCAGTGTTAATCAGTGATACTCCCATAGGGTTCAGTGTTAATCAGTGAGACTCCCATAGGGTTCAGTGTAAATCAGTGAGACTCCCACAGGGTTCATGTGTTAATCAGTGAGACTCCCACAGGGTTCAGTGTTAATCAATGAGACTCCCACAGGGTTCAGTGTTAATCAGTGAGACTCCCACAGGGTTCAGTGTTAATCAGTGAGACTCCCATAGGGTTCAGTGTTAATCAATGAGACTCACATAGGGTTCAGTGTTAATCAGTGAGACTCCCACAGGGTTCAGTGTTAATCAATGAGACTCACATAGGGTTCAGTGTTAATCAGTGAGACTCCCACAGGGTTCAGTGTTAATCAGTGAGACTCCCACAGGGTTCAGTGTTAATCAGTGAGACTCCCATAGGGTTCAGTGTTAATCAGTGAGACTCCCATAGGGTTCAGTGTTAATCAGTGAGACTCCCACAGTGTTAAGTGTTAATCAGTGAGACTCCCACAGTGGTCAGTGTTCATCAGTGAGACTCCCACAGGGTTCAGTGTTAATCACTGAGACTCCCACAGGGTTCAGTGTTAATCAGTGATACTCCCTCAGGGTTCATGTGTTAATCAGTGAGACTCCCACAAGGTTCAGTGTTAATCAGTGAGACTCCCACAGGGTTCAGTGTTAATCAGTGAGACTCCCACAGTGGTCAGTGTTCATCAATGAGACTCCCTCAGGGTTCGGTGTTAATCAGTGAGACTCCCACAGGGTTCAGTGTTAATCAGTGAGACTCCCATAGGGGTCAGTGTTAATCAATGAGACTCCCATAGGGTTCAGTGTTAATCAGTGAGACTCCCACAGGGTTCCGTGTTAATCAGTGAGTCTCCCACAGGGTTCAGTGTTAATCAGTGATACTCCCTCAGGGTTCAGTGTTAATCAGTGAGACTCCCACAGGGTTCAGTGTTAATCAATGAGACTCCCATAGTGTTCAGTGTTAATCAGTGAGACTCCCACAGGGTTCCGTGTTAATCAGTGAGACTCCCACAGGGTTCAGTGTTAATCAGTGAGTCTCCCACAGGGTTCAGTGTTAATCAGTGATACTCCCTCAGGTTTCAGTGTTAATCAGTGAGACTCCCACAGGGTTCAGTGTTAATCAGTGAGACTCCCACAGGGTTCAGTGTTAATCAGTGAGACTCCCACAGGGTTCATGTGTTAATCAGTGAGACTCCCACAGGGTTCAGTGTTAATCAGTGAGACTCCCATAGGGTTCAGTGTTAATCAATGAGACTCACATAGGGTTCAGTGTTAATCAGTGAGACTCCCACAGGGTTTCAGTGTTAATCAGTGAGACTCCCACAGGGTTCAGTGTTAATCAGTGAGACTCCCACAGGGTTCAGTGTTAATCAGTGAGACTCCCATAGGGTTCAGTGTTAATCAGTGGGACTCCCATAGGGTTCAGTGTTAATCAGTGAGACTCCCATAGGGTTCAGTGTTAATCAGTGAGACTCCCACAGGGTTCAGTGTTAATCAGTGAGACTCCCACAGGGTTCAGTGTTAATCAGTGAGACTCCCATAGGGTTCAGTGTTAATCAGTGGGACTCCCATAGGGTTCAGTGTTAATCAGTGAGACTCCCATAGGGTTCAGTGTTAATCAGTGAGACTCCCACAGGGTTCAGTGTTAATCAGTGAAACTCCCATAGGGTTCAGTGTTAATCAGTGAGATTCCCACAGGGTTCAGTGTTAATCAGTGAGACTCCCACAGGGTTCAGTGTTAATCAGTGAGACTCCCATAGGGTTCAGTGTTAATCAGTGAGACTCCCATAGGGTTCAGTGTAAATCAGTGAGACTCCCACAGGGTTCAGTGTTAATCAGTGAGACTCCCATAGGGTTCAGTGTTAATCAATGAGACTCCCATAGGGTTCAGTGTTAATCAGTGAGACTCCCACAGGGTTCCGTGTTAATCAGTGAGACTCCCACAGGGTTCAGTGTTAATCAGTGATACTCCCTCAGGGTTCAGTGTTAATCAGTGAGACTCCCACAGGGTTCAGTGTTAATCAGTGAGACTCCCACAGGGTTCAGTGTTAATCAGTGAGACTCCCACAGGGTTCATGTGTTAATCAGTGAGACTCCCACAGGGTTCAGTGTTAATCAGTGAGACTCCCACAGGGTTCAGTGTTAATCAGTGAGACTCCCATAGGGTTCAGTGTTAATCAATGAGACTCACATAGGGTTCAGTGTTAATCAGTGAGACTCCTACAGGGTTCAGTGTTAATCAGTGAGACTCCCACAGGGTTCAGTGTTAATCAGTGAGACTCCCACAGGGTTCAGTGTTAATCAGTGAGACTCCCATAGGGTTCAGTGTTAATCAGTGGGACTCCCATAGGGTTCAGTGTTAATCAGTGAGACTCCCATAGGGTTCAGTGTTAATCAGTGAGACTCCCACAGTGTTAAGTGTTAATCAGTGAGACTCCCACAGTGGTCAGTGTTCATCAGTGAGACTCCCACAGGGTTCAGTGTTAATCACTGAGACTCCCACAGGGTTCAGTGTTAATCAGTGATACTCCCTCAGGGTTCATGTGTTAATCAGTGAGACTCCCACAAGGTTCAGTGTTAATCAGTGAGACTCCCACAGGGTTCAGTGTTAATCAGTGAGACTCCCACAGGGTTCATGTGTTAATCAGTGAGACTCCCACAGGGTTCGGTGTTAATCAGTGAGACTCCCACAGGGTTCAGTGTTAATCAGTGAGACTCCCATAGGGGTCAGTGTTAATCAATGAGACTCCCATAGGGTTCAGTGTTAATCAGTGAGACTCCCACAGGGTTCCGTGTTAATCAGTGAGTCTCCCACAGGGTTCAGTGTTAATCAGTGATACTCCCTCAGGGTTCAGTGTTAATCAGTGAGACTCCCACAGGGTTCAGTGTTAATCAGTGAGACTCCCACAGGGTTCAGTGTTAATCAGTGAGACTCCCACAGGGTTCATGTGTTAATCAGTGAGACTCCCACAGGGTTCAGTGTTAATCAGTGAGACTCCCATAGGGTTCAGTGTTAATCAATGAGACTCACATAGGGTTCAGTGTTAATCAGTGAGACTCCCACAGGGTTTCAGTGTTAATCAGTGAGACTCCCACAGGGTTCAGTGTTAATCAGTGAGACTCCCACAGGGTTCAGTGTTAATCAGTGAGACTCCCATAGGGTTCAGTGTTAATCAGTGAGACTCCCATAGGGTTCAGTGTTAATCAGTGAGACTCCCACAGGGTTCAGTGTTAATCAGTGAGACTCCCACAGGGTTCAGTGTTAATCAGTGAGACTCCCATAGGGTTCAGTGTTAATCAGTGGGACTCCCATAGGGTTCAGTGTTAATCAGTGAGACTCCCATAGGGTTCAGTGTTAATCAGTGAGACTCCCACAGGGTTCAGTGTTAATCAGTGAAACTCCCATAGGGTTCAGTGTTAATCAGTGAGATTCCCACAGGGTTCAGTGTTAATCAGTGAGACTCCCACAGGGTTCAGTGTTAATCAGTGAGACTCCCATAGGGTTCAGTGTTAATCAGTGAGACTCCCATAGGGTTCAGTGTAAATCAGTGAGACTCCCACAGGGTTCAGTGTTAATCAGTGAGACTCCCATAGGGTTCAGTGTTAATCAATGAGACTCCCATAGGGTTCAGTGTTAATCAGTGAGACTCCCACAGGGTTCCGTGTTAATCAGTGAGACTCCCACAGGGTTCAGTGTTAATCAGTGATACTCCCTCAGGGTTCAGTGTTAATCAGTGAGACTCCCACAGGGTTCAGTGTTAATCAGTGAGACTCCCACAGGGTTCAGTGTTAATCAGTGAGACTCCCACAGGGTTCATGTGTTAATCAGTGAGACTCCCACAGGGTTCAGTGATAATCAGTGAGACTCCCACAGGGTTCAGTGTTAATCAGTGAGACTCCCATAGGGTTCAGTGTTAATCAATGAGACTCACATAGGGTTCAGTGTTAATCAGTGAGACTCCCACAGGGTTCAGTGTTAATCAGTGAGACTCCCACAGGGTTCAGTGTTAATCAGTGAGACTCCCACAGGGTTCAGTGTTAATCAGTGAGACTCCCATAGGGTTCAGTGTTAATCAGTGGGACTCCCATAGGGTTCAGTGTTAATCAGTGAGACTCCCATAGGGTTCAGTGTTAATCAGTGAGACTCCCACAGTGTTAAGTGTTAATCAGTGAGACTCCCACAGTGGTCAGTGTTCATCAGTGAGACTCCCACAGGGTTCAGTGTTAATCACTGAGACTCCCACAGGGTTCAGTGTTAATCAGTGATACTCCCTCAGGGTTCATGTGTTAATCAGTGAGACTCCCACAAGGTTCAGTGTTAATCAGTGAGACTCCCACAGGGTTCAGTGTTAATCAGTGAGACTCCCACAGGGTTCATGTGTTAATCAGTGAGACTCCCACAGGGTTCGGTGTTAATCAGTGAGACTCCCACAGGGTTCAGTGTTAATCAGTGAGACTCCCACAGGGTTCAGTGTTAATCAGTGATACTCCCTCAGGGTTCAGTGTTAATCAGTGAGACTCCCACAGGGTTCAGTGTTAATCAGTGAGACTCCCACAGGGTTCAGTGTTAATCAGTGAGACTCCCACAGGGTTCATGTGTTAATCAGTGAGACTCCCACAGGGTTCAGTGTTAATCAGTGAGACTCCCACAGGGTTCAGTGTTAATCAGTGAGACTCCCATAGGGTTCAGTGTTAATCAATGAGACTCACATAGGGTTCAGTGTTAATCAGTGAGACTCCCACAGGGTTCAGTGTTAATCAGTGAGACTCCCACAGTGTTCAATGTTAATCAGTTAGACTCCCACAGTGTTCAGTGTTAATCAGTGAGACTCCCATAGGGTTCAGTGTTAATCAGTGAGACTCCCACAGGGTTCATTGTAAATCAGTGAGACTCCCATAGGGTTCAGTGTTAATCTTTGAGAATCCCATAGAGTTCAGTGTTAATCAGTGAGACTCCCATAGGGTTAAGTGTTAATCAGTGAGACTCCCATAGGGTTCATTGTTAATCAGTGAGACTCCCATAGGGTTCAGTGTTAATCAATGAGACTCCCACAGGGTTCAGTGTAAATCAGTGAGACTCCCATAGGGTTCAGTGTTAATCTTTGAGAATCCCATAGGGTTCAGTGTTAATCTTTGAGAATCCCATAGAGTTCAGTGTTAATCAGTGAGACTCCCATAGGGTTAAGTGTTAATCAGTGAGACTCCCATAGGGTTCAGTGTTAAACAGTGAAACTTTCATAGGGTTCAGTGTTAATCAGTGAGTCTCCCACAGGGTTCAGTGTTAATCAGTGAGACTCCCATAGGGTCCAGTGTTAATCAGGGAGACTCCCACAGGGTTCAGTGTTAATCAGTGATACTCCCATAGGGTTCAGTGTTAATCAGTGAGTCTCCCATAGGGTTCAGTGTAAATCAGTGAGACTCCCACAGGGTTCATGTGTTAATCAGTGAGACTCCCACAGGGTTCAGTGTTAATCAATGAGACTCCCACAGGGTTCAGTGTTAATCAGTGAGACTCCCACAGGGTTCAGTGTTAATCAGTGAGACTCCCATAGGGTTCAGTGTTAATCAATGAGACTCACATAGGGTTCAGTGTTAATCAGTGAGACTCCCACAGGGTTCAGTGTTAATCAGTGAGACTCCCATAGGGTTCATTGTTAATCAGTGAGACTCCCATAGGGTTCAGTGTTAATCAATGAGACTCCCATATGGTTCAGTGTTAATGAGTGAGACTCCCACAGGGTTCAGTGTTAATCAGTGAGACTCCCACATGTTTCAGTGTTAAACAGTGAAACTTTCATAGGGTTCAGTGTTAATCAGTGAGTCTCCCACAGGGTTCAGTGTTAATCAGTGAGACTCCCATAGGGTCCAGTGTTAATCAGGGAGACTCCCACAGGGTTCAGTGTTAATCAGTGATACTCCCATAGGGTTCAGTGTTAATCAGTGAGACTCCCATAGGGTTCAGTGTAAATCAGTGAGACTCCCACAGGGTTCATGTGTTAATCAGTGAGACTCCCACAGGGTTCAGTGTTAATCAATGAGACTCCCACAGGGTTCAGTGTTAATCAGTGAGACTCCCACAGGGTTCAGTGTTAATCAGTGAGACTCCCATAGGGTTCAGTGTTAATCAATGAGACTCACATAGGGTTCAGTGTTAATCAGTGAGACTCCCACAGGGTTCAGTGTTAATCAATGAGACTCACATAGGGTTCAGTGTTAATCAGTGAGACTCCCACAGGGTTCAGTGTTAATCAGTGAGACTCCCACAGGGTTCAGTGTTAATCAGTGAGACTCCCATAGGGTTCAGTGTTAATCAGTGAGACTCCCATAGGGTTCAGTGTTAATCAGTGAGACTCCCACAGTGTTAAGTGTTAATCAGTGAGACTCCCACAGTGGTCAGTGTTCATCAGTGAGACTCCCACAGGGTTCAGTGTTAATCACTGAGACTCCCACAGGGTTCAGTGTTAATCAGTGATACTCCCTCAGGGTTCATGTGTTAATCAGTGAGACTCCCACAAGGTTCAGTGTTAATCAGTGAGACTCCCACAGGGTTCAGTGTTAATCAGTGAGACTCCCACAGTGGTCAGTGTTCATCAATGAGACTCCCTCAGGGTTCGGTGTTAATCAGTGAGACTCCCACAGGGTTCAGTGTTAATCAGTGAGACTCCCATAGGGGTCAGTGTTAATCAATGAGACTCCCATAGGGTTCAGTGTTAATCAGTGAGACTCCCACAGGGTTCCGTGTTAATCAGTGAGTCTCCCACAGGGTTCAGTGTTAATCAGTGATACTCCCTCAGGGTTCAGTGTTAATCAGTGAGACTCCCACAGGGTTCAGTGTTAATCAATGAGACTCCCATAGTGTTCAGTGTTAATCAGTGAGACTCCCACAGGGTTCCGTGTTAATCAGTGAGACTCCCACAGGGTTCAGTGTTAATCAGTGAGTCTCCCACAGGGTTCAGTGTTAATCAGTGATACTCCCTCAGGTTTCAGTGTTAATCAGTGAGACTCCCACAGGGTTCAGTGTTAATCAGTGAGACTCCCACAGGGTTCAGTGTTAATCAGTGAGACTCCCACAGGGTTCATGTGTTAATCAGTGAGACTCCCACAGGGTTCAGTGTTAATCAGTGAGACTCCCATAGGGTTCAGTGTTAATCAATGAGACTCACATAGGGTTCAGTGTTAATCAGTGAGACTCCCACAGGGTTTCAGTGTTAATCAGTGAGACTCCCACAGGGTTCAGTGTTAATCAGTGAGACTCCCACAGGGTTCAGTGTTAATCAGTGAGACTCCCATAGGGTTCAGTGTTAATCAGTGGGACTCCCATAGGGTTCAGTGTTAATCAGTGAGACTCCCATAGGGTTCAGTGTTAATCAGTGAGACTCCCACAGGGTTCAGTGTTAATCAGTGAGACTCCCACAGGGTTCAGTGTTAATCAGTGAGACTCCCATAGGGTTCAGTGTTAATCAGTGGGACTCCCATAGGGTTCAGTGTTAATCAGTGAGACTCCCATAGGGTTCAGTGTTAATCAGTGAGACTCCCACAGGGTTCAGTGTTAATCAGTGAAACTCCCATAGGGTTCAGTGTTAATCAGTGAGATTCCCACAGGGTTCAGTGTTAATCAGTGAGACTCCCACAGGGTTCAGTGTTAATCAGTGAGACTCCCATAGGGTTCAGTGTTAATCAGTGAGACTCCCATAGGGTTCAGTGTAAATCAGTGAGACTCCCACAGGGTTCAGTGTTAATCAGTGAGACTCCCATAGGGTTCAGTGTTAATCAATGAGACTCCCATAGGGTTCAGTGTTAATCAGTGAGACTCCCACAGGGTTCCGTGTTAATCAGTGAGACTCCCACAGGGTTCAGTGTTAATCAGTGATACTCCCTCAGGGTTCAGTGTTAATCAGTGAGACTCCCACAGGGTTCAGTGTTAATCAGTGAGACTCCCACAGGGTTCAGTGTTAATCAGTGAGACTCCCACAGGGTTCATGTGTTAATCAGTGAGACTCCCACAGGGTTCAGTGTTAATCAGTGAGACTCCCACAGGGTTCAGTGTTAATCAGTGAGACTCCCATAGGGTTCAGTGTTAATCAATGAGACTCACATAGGGTTCAGTGTTAATCAGTGAGACTCCTACAGGGTTCAGTGTTAATCAGTGAGACTCCCACAGGGTTCAGTGTTAATCAGTGAGACTCCCACAGGGTTCAGTGTTAATCAGTGAGACTCCCATAGGGTTCAGTGTTAATCAGTGGGACTCCCATAGGGTTCAGTGTTAATCAGTGAGACTCCCATAGGGTTCAGTGTTAATCAGTGAGACTCCCACAGTGTTAAGTGTTAATCAGTGAGACTCCCACAGTGGTCAGTGTTCATCAGTGAGACTCCCACAGGGTTCAGTGTTAATCACTGAGACTCCCACAGGGTTCAGTGTTAATCAGTGATACTCCCTCAGGGTTCATGTGTTAATCAGTGAGACTCCCACAAGGTTCAGTGTTAATCAGTGAGACTCCCACAGGGTTCAGTGTTAATCAGTGAGACTCCCACAGGGTTCATGTGTTAATCAGTGAGACTCCCACAGGGTTCGGTGTTAATCAGTGAGACTCCCACAGGGTTCAGTGTTAATCAGTGAGACTCCCATAGGGGTCAGTGTTAATCAATGAGACTCCCATAGGGTTCAGTGTTAATCAGTGAGACTCCCACAGGGTTCCGTGTTAATCAGTGAGTCTCCCACAGGGTTCAGTGTTAATCAGTGATACTCCCTCAGGGTTCAGTGTTAATCAGTGAGACTCCCACAGGGTTCAGTGTTAATCAGTGAGACTCCCACAGGGTTCAGTGTTAATCAGTGAGACTCCCACAGGGTTCATGTGTTAATCAGTGAGACTCCCACAGGGTTCAGTGTTAATCAGTGAGACTCCCATAGGGTTCAGTGTTAATCAATGAGACTCACATAGGGTTCAGTGTTAATCAGTGAGACTCCCACAGGGTTTCAGTGTTAATCAGTGAGACTCCCACAGGGTTCAGTGTTAATCAGTGAGACTCCCACAGGGTTCAGTGTTAATCAGTGAGACTCCCATAGGGTTCAGTGTTAATCAGTGAGACTCCCATAGGGTTCAGTGTTAATCAGTGAGACTCCCACAGGGTTCAGTGTTAATCAGTGAGACTCCCACAGGGTTCAGTGTTAATCAGTGAGACTCCCATAGGGTTCAGTGTTAATCAGTGGGACTCCCATAGGGTTCAGTGTTAATCAGTGAGACTCCCATAGGGTTCAGTGTTAATCAGTGAGACTCCCACAGGGTTCAGTGTTAATCAGTGAAACTCCCATAGGGTTCAGTGTTAATCAGTGAGATTCCCACAGGGTTCAGTGTTAATCAGTGAGACTCCCACAGGGTTCAGTGTTAATCAGTGAGACTCCCATAGGGTTCAGTGTTAATCAGTGAGACTCCCATAGGGTTCAGTGTAAATCAGTGAGACTCCCACAGGGTTCAGTGTTAATCAGTGAGACTCCCATAGGGTTCAGTGTTAATCAATGAGACTCCCATAGGGTTCAGTGTTAATCAGTGAGACTCCCACAGGGTTCCGTGTTAATCAGTGAGACTCCCACAGGGTTCAGTGTTAATCAGTGATACTCCCTCAGGGTTCAGTGTTAATCAGTGAGACTCCCACAGGGTTCAGTGTTAATCAGTGAGACTCCCACAGGGTTCAGTGTTAATCAGTGAGACTCCCACAGGGTTCATGTGTTAATCAGTGAGACTCCCACAGGGTTCAGTGATAATCAGTGAGACTCCCACAGGGTTCAGTGTTAATCAGTGAGACTCCCATAGGGTTCAGTGTTAATCAATGAGACTCACATAGGGTTCAGTGTTAATCAGTGAGACTCCCACAGGGTTCAGTGTTAATCAGTGAGACTCCCACAGGGTTCAGTGTTAATCAGTGAGACTCCCACAGGGTTCAGTGTTAATCAGTGAGACTCCCATAGGGTTCAGTGTTAATCAGTGGGACTCCCATAGGGTTCAGTGTTAATCAGTGAGACTCCCATAGGGTTCAGTGTTAATCAGTGAGACTCCCACAGTGTTAAGTGTTAATCAGTGAGACTCCCACAGTGGTCAGTGTTCATCAGTGAGACTCCCACAGGGTTCAGTGTTAATCACTGAGACTCCCACAGGGTTCAGTGTTAATCAGTGATACTCCCTCAGGGTTCATGTGTTAATCAGTGAGACTCCCACAAGGTTCAGTGTTAATCAGTGAGACTCCCACAGGGTTCAGTGTTAATCAGTGAGACTCCCACAGGGTTCATGTGTTAATCAGTGAGACTCCCACAGGGTTCGGTGTTAATCAGTGAGACTCCCACAGGGTTCAGTGTTAATCAGTGAGACTCCCATAGGGTTCAGTGTTAATCAATGAGACTCCCATAGGGTTCAGTGTTAATCAGTGAGACTCCCACAGGGTTAAGTGTTAATCAGTGAGACTCCCACAGTGTTCAGTGTTAATCAGTGAGACTCCCATAGGGTTCAGTGTTAATCAGTGAGACTCCCACAGTGTTAAGTGTTAATCAGTGAGACTCCCACAGTGGTCAGTGTTCATCAGTGAGACTCCCACAGGGTTCAGTGTTAATCACTGAGACTCCCACAGGGTTCAGTGTTAATCAGTGATACTCCCTCAGGGTTCATGTGTTAATCAGTGAGACTCCCACAAGGTTCAGTGTTAATCAGTGAGACTCCCACAGGGTTCAGTGTTAATCAGTGAGACTCCCACAGGGTTCATGTGTTAATCAGTGAGACTCCCACAGGGTTCGGTGTTAATCAGTGAGACTCCCACAGGGTTCAGTGTTAATCAGTGAGACTCCCATAGGGTTCAGTGTTAATCAATGAGACTCCCACAGGGTTCAGTGTTAATCAGTGAGACTCCCATAGGGTTCAGTGTTAATCAGTGAGACTCCCATAGGGTTCAGTGTAAATCAGTGAGACTCCCACAGGGTTCAGTGTTAATCAGTGAGACTCCCATAGGGTTCAGTGTTAATCAATGAGACTCCCATAGGGTTCAGTGTTAATCAGTGAGACTCCCACAGGGTTCCGTGTTAATCAGTGAGACTCCCACAGGGTTCAGTGTTAATCAGTGATACTCCCTCAGGGTTCAGTGTTAATCAGTGAGACTCCCACAGGGTTCAGTGTTAATCAGTGAGACTCCCACAGGGTTCAGTGTTAATCAGTGAGACTCCCACAGGGTTCATGTGTTAATCAGTGAGACTCCCACAGGGTTCAGTGTTAATCAGTGAGACTCCCACAGGGTTCAGTGTTAATCAGTGAGACTCCCATAGGGTTCAGTGTTAATCAATGAGACTCACATAGGGTTCAGTGTTAATCAGTGAGACTCCCACAGGGTTCAGTGTTAATCAGTGAGACTCCCACAGGGTTCAGTGTTAATCAGTGAGACTCCCACAGGGTTCAGTGTTAATCAGTGAGACTCCCATAGGGTTCAGTGTTAATCAGTGGGACTCCCATAGGGTTCTGTGTTAATCAGTGAGACTCCCATAGGGTTCAGTGTTAATCAGTGAGACTCCCACAGTGTTAAGTGTTAATCAGTGAGACTCCCACAGTGGTCAGTGTTCATCAGTGAGACTCCCACAGGGTTCAGTGTTAATCACTGAGACTCCCACAGGGTTCAGTGTTAATCAGTGATACTCCCTCAGGGTTCATGTGTTAATCAGTGAGACTCCCACAAGGTTCAGTGTTAATCAGTGAGACTCCCACAGGGTTCAGTGTTAATCAGTGAGACTCCCACAGGGTTCATGTGTTAATCAGTGAGACTCCCACAGGGTTCGGTGTTAATCAGTGAGACTCCCACAGGGTTCAGTGTTAATCAGTGAGACTCCCATAGGGTTCAGTGTTAATCAATGAGACTCCCATAGGGTTCAGTGTTAATCAGTGAGACTCCCACAGGGTTAAGTGTTAATCAGTGAGACTTCCACAGTGTTCAGTGTTAATCAGTGAGACTCCCACAGTGGTCAGTGTTCATCAGTGAGACTCCCTCAGGGTTCAGTGTTAATCACTGAGACTCCCACAGGGTTCAGTGTTAATCAGTGAGATTCCCATAGGGTTCAGTGTTAATCAGTGAGACTCCCATAAGGTTCATTGTTAATCAGTGTAACTTCCTCAGGGTTCAGTGTTAATCAGTGAGACTCCCATAGGGTTCAGTGTTAATCAGTGAGACTCCCACAGGGTTCAGTGTTAATCAGTGAAACTCCCATAGGGTTCAGTGTTAATCAGTGAGACTCCCACAGGGTTCAGTGTTAATCAGTGAAACTCCCATAGGGTTCAGTGTTAATCAGTGAGACTCCCACAGGGTTCAGTGTTAATCAGTGAGTCTCCCATAGGGTTCAGTGTTAATCAGTGAGACTCCCACAGGGTTCAGTGTAAATCAGTGAGACTCCCACAGGGTTCAGTGTTAATCAGTGAGACTCCCATAGGGTTCAGTGTTAATCAATGAGACTCCCATAGGGTTCAGTGTTAATCAGTGAGACTCCCACAGGGTTCAGTGTTAATCAGTGAGACTCCCACAGGGTTCAGTGTTAATCAGTGAGACTCCCACAGGGTTCAGTGTTAATCAGTGAGACTCCCATAGGGTTCAGTGTTAATCAGTGGGACTCCCATAGGGTTCAGTGTTAATCAGTGAGACTCCCATAGGGTTCAGTGTTAATCAGTGAGACTCCCACAGTGTTCAGTGTTAATCAGTGAGACTCCCACAGTGGTCAATGTTCATCAGTGAGACTCCCACAGGGTTCAGTGTTAATCACTGAGACTCCCACAGGGTTCAGTGTTAATCAGTGATACTCCCTCAGGGTTCATGTGTTAATCAGTGAGACTCCCACAAGGTTCAGTGTTAATCAGTGAGACTCCCACAGGGTTCAGTGTTAATCAGTGAGACTCCCACAGGGTTCATGTGTTAATCAGTGAGACTCCCACAGGGTTCGTTGTTAATCAGTGAGACTCCCACAGGGTTCAGTGTTAATCAGTGAGACTCCCATAGGGTTCAGTGTTAATCAATGAGACTCCCATAGGGTTCAGTGTTAATCAGTGAGACTCCCACAGGGTTCAGTGTTAATCAGTGAGACTCCCACAGTGTTCAGTGTTAATCAGTGAGACTCCCACAGTGGTCAGTGTTCATCAGTGAGACTCCCTCAGGGTTCAGTGTTAATCACTGAGACTCCCACAGGGTTCAGTGTTAATCAGTGAGATTCCCATAGGGTTCAGTGTTAATCAGTGAGACTCCCATAAGGTTCATTGTTAATCAGTGTAACTTCCTCAGGGTTCAGTGTTAATCAGTGAGACTCCCATAGGGTTCAGTGTTAATCAGTGAGACTCCCACAGGGTTCAGTGTTAATCAGTGAAACTCCCATAGGGTTCAGTGTTAATCAGTGAGACTCCCACAGGGTTCAGTGTTAATCAGTGAGACTCCCACAGGGTTCAGTGTTAATCAGTGAGTCTCCCATAGGGTTCAGTGTTAATCAGTGAGACTCCCACAGGGTTCAGTGTAAATCAGTGAGACTCCCACAGGGTTCAGTGTTAATCAGTGAGACTCCCATAGGGTTCAGTGTTAATCAATGAGACTCCCATAGGGTTCAGTGTTAATCAGTGAGACTCCCACAGGGTTCAGTGTTAATCAGTGAGACTCCCACAGGGTTCAGTTTTAATCAGTGATACTCCCTCAGGGTTCAGTGTTAATCAGTGAGACTCCCACAGGGTTCAGTGTTAATCAGTGAGACTCCCACAGGGTTCAGTGTTAATCAGTGAGACTCCCACAGGGTTCAGTGTTAATCAGTGAGACTCCCACAGGGTTCAGTGTTAATCAGTGAGACTCCCATAGGGTTCAGTGTTAATCAGTGGGACTCCCATAGGGTTCAGTGTTAATCAGTGAGACTCCCATAGGGTTCAGTGTTAATCAGTGAGACTCCCACAGTGTTCAGTGTTAATCAGTGAGACTCCCACAGTGGTCAGTGTTCATCAGTGAGACTCCCACAGGGTTCAGTGTTAATCACTGAGACTCCCACAGGGTTCAGTGTTAATCAGTGATACTCCCTCAGGGTTCATGTGTTAATCAGTGAGACTCCCACAAGGTTCAGTGTTAATCAGTGAGACTCCCACAGGGTTCAGTGTTAATCAGTGAGACTCCCACAGGGTTCATGTGTTAATCAGTGAGACTCCCACAGGGTTCGTTGTTAATCAGTGAGACTCCCACAGGGTTCAGTGTTAATCAGTGAGACTCCCATAGGGTTCAGTGTTAATCAATGAGACTCCCATAGGGTTCAGTGTTAATCAGTGAGACTCCCACAGGGTTCAGTGTTAATCAGTGAGACTCCCACAGTGTTCAGTGTTAATCAGTGAGACTCCCACAGTGGTCAGTGTTCATCAGTGAGACTCCCTCAGGGTTCAGTGTTAATCACTGAGACTCCCACAGGGTTCAGTGTTAATCAGTGAGATTCCCATAGGGTTCAGTGTTAATCAGTGAGACTCCCATAAGGTTCATTGTTAATCAGTGTAACTTCCTCAGGGTTCAGTGTTAATCAGTGAGACTCCCATAGGGTTCAGTTTTAATCAGTGAGACTCCCACAGGGTTCAGTGTTAATCAGTGAAACTCCCATAGGGTTCAGTGTTAATCAGTGAGACTCCCACAGGGTTCAGTGTTAATCAGTGAGACTCCCATAGGGTTCAGTGTAAATCAGTGAGACTCCCACTGTGTTCATTTGTTAATCAGTGAGACTCCCACAGGGTTCAGTGTTAATCAATGAGACTCCCATAGGGTTCAGTGTTAATCAGTGAGACTCCCACAGGGTTCAGTGTTAATCAGTGAGACTCCCACAGGGTTCAGTGTTAATCAGTGATACTCCCTCAGGGTTCATGTGTTAATCAGTGAGACTCCCACAAGGTTCAGTGTTAATCAGTGAGACTCCCACAGGGTTCAGTGTTAATCAGTGAGACTCCAACAGGGTTCATGTGTTAATCAGTGAGACTCCCACAGGGTTCGTTGTTAATCAGTGAGACTCCCACAGGGTTCAGTGTTAATCAGTGAGACTCCCATAGGGTTCAGTGTTAATCAATGAGACTCCCATAGGGTTCAGTGTTAATCAGTGAGACTCCCACAGGGTTCAGTGTTAATCAGTGAGACTCCCACAGTGTTCAGTGTTAATCAGTGAGACTCCCACAGTGGTCAGTGTCCATCAGTGAGACTCCCTCAGGGTTCAGTGTTAATCACTGAGACTCCCACAGGGTTCATTGTTAATCAGTGAGATTCCCATAGGGTTCAGTGTTAATCAGTGAGACTCCCATAAGGTTCATTGTTAATCAGTGTAACTTACTCAGGGTTCAGTGTTAATCAGTGAGACTCCCATAGGGTTCAGTTTTAATCAGTGAGACTCCCACAGTGTTCAGTGTTAATCAGTGAAACTCCCATAGGGTTCAGTGTTAATCAGTGAGACTCCCACAGGGTTCAGTGTTAATCAGTGAGACTCCCACAGGGTTCAGTGTTAATCAGTGAGTCTCCCATAGGGTTCAGTGTTAATCAGTGAGACTCCCACAGGGTTCAGTGTAAATCAGTGAGACTCCCACAGGGTTCAGTGTTAATCAGTGAGACTCCCATAGGGTTCAGTGTTAATCAATGAGATTCCCATAGGGTTCAGTGTTAATCAGTGAGACTCCCACAGGGTTCAGTGTTAATCAATGAGACACCCACAGGGTTCAGTTTTAATCAGTGATACTCCCTCAGGGTTCAGTGTTAATCAGTGAGACTCCCACAGGGTTCAGTGTTAATCAGTGAGACTCCCACAGGGTTCAGTGTTAATCAGTGAGACTTCCACAGGGTTCATGTGTTCATCAGTGAGACTCCCACAGGGTTCAGTGTTAATCAGTGAGACTCCCACAGGGTTCAGTGTTAATCAGTGAGACTCCCATAGGGTTCAGTGTTAATCAATGAGACTCACATAGGGTTCAGTGTTAATCAGTGAGACTCCCACAGGGTTCAGTGTTAATCAGTGAGACTCCCACAGGGTTCCTTGTTGATCAGTGAGACTCCCACAGGGTTCAGTGTTAATCAGTGAGACTCCCATAGGGTTCAGTGTTAATCAGTGGGACTCCCATAGGGTTCAGTGTTAATCAGTGAGACTCCCATAGGGTTCAGTGTTAATCAATGAGACTCCCACAGGGTTCAGTGTTAATCAGTGAGACTCCCACAGGGTTCAGTGTTAATCAGTGAGACTCCCACAGGGTTCATGTGTTCATCAGTGAGACTCCCACAGGGTTCAGTGTTAATCAGTGAGACTCCCACAGGGTTCAGTGTTAATCAGTGAGACACCCATAGGGTTCAGTGTTAATCAATGAGACTCACATAGGGTTCAGTGTTAATCAGTGAGACTCCCACAGGGTTCAGTGTTAATCAGTGAGACTCCCACAGGGTTCAGTGTTGATCAGTGAGACTCCCACAGGGTTCAGTGTTAATCAGTGAGACTCCCATAGGGTTCAGTGTTAATCAGTGGGACTCCCATAGGGTTCAGTGTTAATCAGTGAGACTCCCATAGGGTTCAGTGTTAATCAATGAGACTCCCACAGGGTTCAGCGTTAATCAGTGAGACTCCCATAGGGTTCAGTGTTAATCAGTGAGACTCCCATAGGGTTCAGTGTAAATCAGTGAGACTCCCACAGGGTTCATGTGTTAATCAGTGAGACTCCCACAGGGTTCAGTGTTAATCAATGAGACTCCCATAGGGTTCAGTGTTAATCAGTGAGACTCCCACAGGGTTCAGTGTTAATCAGTGAGACTCCCACAGGGTTCAGTGTTAATCAGTGATACTCCCTCAGGGTTCATGTGTTAATCAGTGAGGCTCCCACAGGGTTCAGTGTTGATCAGTGAGACTCCCACAGTGTTCAGTGTTAATCAGTGAGACTCCCACAGGGTTCATGTATTAATCAGTGAGACTCCCACAGGGTTCAGTGTTAATCAGTGAGACTCCCACAGGGTTCAGTGTTAATCAGTGAGACTCCCATAGGGTTCAGTGTTAATCAATGAGACTCCCATAGGGTTCAGTGTTAATCAGCGAGACTCCCACAGGGTTCAGTGTTAATCAGTGAGACTCCCACAGGGTTCAGTGTTAATCAGTGAGACTCCCTCAGGGTTCATTTGTTAATCAGTGAGACTCCCATAGGGTTCAGTGTTAATCAGTGAGACTCCCACAGGGTTCAGTGTTAATCAGTGAGACTCCCACAGTGTTCAGTGTTAATCAGTGAGACTCCCACAGTGGTCAGTGTTCATCAGTGAGAATCCCTCAGGGTTCAGTGTTAATCACTGAGACTCCCACAGGGTTCAGTGTTAATCAGTGAGATTCCCATAAGGTGCATTGTTAATCAGTGTAACTTCCACAGGGTTCAGTGTTAATCAGTGAGACTCCCATAGGGTTCAGTGTTAATCAGTGAGACTCCCACAGGGTTCAGTGTTAATCAGTGAAACTCACATAGGGGTCAGTGTTAATCAGTGAGACTCCCACAGGGTTCAGTGTTAATCAGTGAGACTCCCATAGGGTTCAGTGTTAATCAGTGAGACTCCCACAGGGTTCAGTGTTAATCAATGAGACTCCCATAGGGTTCAGTGTTAATCAGTAAGACTCCCACAGGGTTCAGTGTTAATCAGTGAGACTCCCACAGGGTTCATTGTTAATCAGTGATACTCCCTCAGAGTTCATGTGTTAATCAGTGAGACTCCCACAGGGTTCAGTGTTAATCAGTGAGACTCCCACAGGGTTCAGTGTTAATCAGTGAGACTCCCACAGGGTTCAGTGTTAATCAGTGAGACTCCCACAGGGTTCAGTGTTAATCAGTGAGACTCCCATAGGGTTCACTGTTAATCAATGAGACTCCCATAGGGTTCAGTGTTAATCAGTGAGACTCCCACAGGGTTCAGTGTTAATCAGTGAGTCTCCCACAGGGTTCAGTGTTAATCAGTGAGACTCCCTCAGGGTTCATGTGTTAATCAGTGAGACTCCCATAGGGTTCAGTGTTAATCAGTGAGACTCCCATAGGGTTCAGTGTTAATCAGTGAGACTCCCACAGGGTTCATTGTTAATCAGTGAGACTCCCACAGGGTTCAGTGTTCATCAGTGAGAATCCCTCAGGGTTCAGTGTTAATCAGTGAGACTCCCACAGGGTTCAGTGTTAATCAGTGAGACTCCCACAGGGTTCAGTGTTAATCAGTGAGACTCCCACAGGGTTCATGTGTTAATCAGTGAGACTCCCACAGGGTTCAGTGTTAATAAGTGAGACTCCCATAGGGTTCAGTGTTAATCAATGAGTCTCCCATATGGTTCAGTGTTAATGAGTGAGACTCCCACAGGGTTCAGTGTTAATCAGTGAGACTCCCACAGGGTTCAGTGTTAATCAGTGAGACTCCCACAGGGTTCAGTGTTAATCAGTGAGACTCCCACAGTGTTCAGTGTTAATCAGTGAGACTCCCACAGTGGTCAGTGTTCATCAGTGAGACTCCCTCAGGGTTCAGGGTTAATCACTGAGACTCCCACAGGGTTCAGTGTTAATCAGTGAGATTCCCATAGGGTTCAGTGTTAATCAGTGAGACTCCCATAAGGTTCATTGTTAATCAGTGTAACTTTCACAGTGTTCAGTGTTAATCAGTGAGACTCCCATAGGGTTCAGTGTTAATCAGTGAGACTCCCACAGGGTTCAGTGTTAATCAGTGAAACTCCCGTAGGGTTCAGTGTTAATCAGTGAGACTCCCACAGGGTTCAGTGTTAATCAGTGAGACTCCCATCGGGTTCAGTGTTAATCAGTGAGACTCCCACAGGGTTCAGTGTTAATCAGTGAAACTCCCATAGGGTTCAGTGTTAATCAGTGAGACTCCCACAGGGTTCAGTGTTAATCAGTGAGACTCCCATAGGGTTCAGTGTTAATCAGTGAGACTCCCACAGGGTTCAGTGTTAATCAATGAGACTCCCATAGGGTTCAGTGTTAATCAGTGAGACTCCCACAGGGTTCAGTGTTAATCAGTGAGACTCCCACAGGGTTCATTGTTAATCAGTGATACTCCCTCAGAGTTCATGTGTTAATCAGTGAGACTTCCACAGGGTTCAGTGTTAATCAGTGAGACTCCCACAGGGTTCAGTGTTAATCAGTGAGACTCCCACAGGGTTCAGTGTTAATCAGTGAGACTCCCACAGGGTTCAGTGTTAATCAGTGAGACTCCCATAGGGTTCACTGTTAATCAATGAGACTCCCATAGGGTTCAGTGTTAATCAGTGAGACTCCCACAGGGTTCAGTGTTAATCAGTGAGTCTCCCACAGGGTTCAGTGTTAATCAGTGAGACTCCCTCAGGGTTCATGTGTTAATCAGTGAGACTCCCATAGGGTTCAGTGTTAATGAGTGAGACTCCCACAGGGTTCAGTGTTAATCAGTGAGACTCCCACAGGGTTCAGTGTTAATCAGTGAGACTCCCATAGGGTTCAGTGTTAATGAGTGAGACTCCCACAGGGTTCAGTGTTAATCAGTGAGACTCCCACAGTGTTCAGTGTTAATCAGTGAGACTCCCACAGTAGTCAGTGTTCATCAGTGAGACTCCCTCAGGGTTCAGGGTTAATCACTGAGACTCCCACAGGGTTCAGTGTTAATCAGTGAGATTCCCATAGGGTTCAGTGTTAATCAGTGAGACTCCCATAAGGTTCATTGTTAATCAGTGTAACTTTCACAGTGTTCAGTGTTAATCAGTGAGACTATCATAGGGTTCAGTGTTAATCAGTGAGACTCCCACAGGGTTCAGTGTTAATCAATGAGACTCCCATAGGGTTCAGTGTTAATCAGTGAGACTCCCACAGGGTTCAGTGTTAATCAGTGAGACTCCCACAGTGTTCAGTGTTAATCAGTGAGACTCCCACAGTGGTCAGTGTTCATCAGTGAGACTCCCTCAGGGTTCAGTGTTAATCACTGAGACTCCCACAGGGTTCAGTGTTAATCAGTGAGATTCCCATAGGGTTCAGTGTTAATCAGTGAGACTCCCATAAGGTTCATTGTTAATCAGTGTAACTTCCTCAGGGTTCAGTGTTAATCAGTGAGACTCCCATAGGGTTCAGTTTTAATCAGTGAGACTCCCACAGGGTTCAGTGTTAATCAGTGAAACTCCCATAGGGTTCAGTGTTAATCAGTGAGACTCCCACAGGGTTCAGTGTTAATCAGTGAGACTCCCATAGGGTTCAGTGTAAATCAGTGAGACTCCCACTGTGTTCATTTGTTAATCAGTGAGACTCCCACAGGGTTCAGTGTTAATCAATGAGACTCCCATAGGGTTCAGTGTTAATCAGTGAGACTCCCACAGGGTTCAGTGTTAATCAGTGAGACTCCCACAGGGTTTAGTGTTAATCAGTGATACTCCCTCAGGGTTCATGTGTTAATCAGTGAGACTCCCACAAGGTTCAGTGTTAATCAGTAAGACTCCCACAGGGTTCAGTGTTAATCAGTGAGACTCCAACAGGGTTCATGTGTTAATCAGTGAGACTCCCACAGGGTTCGTTGTTAATCAGTGAGACTCCCACAGGGTTCAGTGTTAATCAGTGAGACTCCCATAGGGTTCAGTGTTAATCAATGAGACTCCCATAGGGTTCAGTGTTAATCAGTGAGACTCCCACAGGGTTCAGTGTTAATCAGTGAGACTCCCACAGTGTTCAGTGTTAATCAGTGAGACTCCCACAGTGGTCAGTGTTCATCAGTGAGACTCCCTCAGGGTTCAGTGTTAATCACTGAGACTCCCACAGGGTTCATTGTTAATCAGTGAGATTCCCATAGGGTTCAGTGTTAATCAGTGAGACTCCCATAAGGTTCATTGTTAATCAGTGTAACTTACTCAGGGTTCAGTGTTAATCAGTGAGACTCCCATAGGGTTCAGTTTTAATCAGTGAGACTCCCACAGGGTTCAGTGTTAATCAGTGAAACTCCCATAGGGTTCAGTGTTAATCAGTGAGACTCCCACAGGGTTCAGTGTTAATCAGTGAGACTCCCACAGGGTTCAGTGTTAATCAGTGAGTCTCCCATAGGGTTCAGTGTTAATCAGTGAGACTCCCACAGGGTTCAGTGTAAATCAGTGAGACTCCCACAGGGTTCAGTGTTAATCAGTGAGACTCCCACAGGGTTCAGTGTTAATCAGTGAGACTCCCATAGGGTTCAGTGTTAATCAATGAGATTCCCATAGGGTTCAGTGTTAATCAGTGAGACTCCCACAGGGTTCAGTGTTAATCAATGAGACACCCACAGGGTTCAGTTTTAATCAGTGATACTCCCTCAGGGTTCAGTGTTAATCAGTGAGACTCCCACAGGGTTCAGTGTTAATCAGTGAGACTCCCACAGGGTTCAGTGTTAATCAGTGAGACTTCCACAGGGTTCATGTGTTCATCAGTGAGACTCCCACAGGGTTCAGTGTTAATCAGTGAGACTCCCACAGGGTTCAGTGTTAATCAGTGAGACTCCCATAGGGTTCAGTGTTAATCAATGAGACTCACATAGGGTTCAGTGTTAATCAGTGAGACTCCCACAGGGTTCAGTGTTAATCAGTGAGACTCCCACAGGGTTCCTTGTTGATCAGTGAGACTCCCACAGGGTTCAGTGTTAATCAGTGAGACTCCCATAGGGTTCAGTGTTAATCAGTGGGACTCCCATAGGGTTCAGTGTTAATCAGTGAGACTCCCATAGGGTTCAGTGTTAATCAATGAGACTCACATAGGGTTCAGTGTTAATCAGTGAGACTCCCACAGGGTTCAGTGTTAATCAGTGAGACTCCCACAGGGTTCCTTGTTGATCAGTGAGACTCCCACAGGGTTCAGTGTTAATCAGTGAGACTCCCATAGGGTTCAGTGTTAATCAGTGGGACTCCCATAGGGTTCAGTGTTAATCAGTGAGACTCCCATAGGGTTCAGTGTTAATCAATGAGACTCCCACAGGGTTCAGTGTTAATCAGTGAGACTCCCACAGGGTTCAGTGTTAATCAGTGAGACTCCCACAGGGTTCATGTGTTCATCAGTGAGACTCCCACAGGGTTCAGTGTTAATCAGTGAGACACCCATAGGGTTCAGTGTTAATCAATGAGACTCACATAGGGTTCAGTGTTAATCAGTGAGACTCCCACAGGGTTCAGTGTTAATCAGTGAGACTCCCACAGGGTTCAGTGTTGATCAGTGAGACTCCCACAGGGTTCAGTGTTAATCAGTGAGACTCCCATAGGGTTCAGTGTTAATCAGTGGGACTCCCATAGGGTTCAGTGTTAATCAGTGAGACTCCCATAGGGTTCAGTGTTAATCAATGAGACTCCCACAGGGTTCAGCGTTAATCAGTGAGACTCCCATAGGGTTCAGTGTTAATCAGTGAGACTCCCATAGGGTTCAGTGTAAATCAGTGAGACTCCCACAGGGTTCATGTGTTAATCAGTGAGACTCCCACAGGGTTCAGTGTTAATCAATGAGACTCCCATAGGGTTCAGTGTTAATCAGTGAGACTCCCACAGGGTTCAGTGTTAATCAGTGAGACTCCCACAGGGTTCAGTGTTAATCAGTGATACTCCCTCAGGGTTCATGTGTTAATCAGTGAGGCTCCCACAGGGTTCAGTGTTGATCAGTGAGACTCCCACAGTGTTCAGTGTTAATCAGTGAGACTCCCACAGGGTTCATGTATTAATCAGTGAGACTCCCACAGGGTTCAGTGTTAATCAGTGAGACTCCCACAGGGTTCAGTGTTAATCAGTGAGACTCCCATAGGGTTCAGTGTTAATCAATGAGACTCCCATAGGGTTCAGTGTTAATCAGCGAGACTCCCACAGGGTTCAGTGTTAATCAGTGAGACTCCCACAGGGTTCAGTGTTAATCAGTGAGACTCCCTCAGGGTTCATTTGTTAATCAGTGAGACTCCCATAGGGTTCAGTGTTAATCAGTGAGACTCCCACAGGGTTCAGTGTTAATCAGTGAGACTCCCACAGTGTTCAGTGTTAATCAGTGAGACTCCCACAGTGGTCAGTGTTCATCAGTGAGAATCCCTCAGGGTTCAGTGTTAATCACTGAGACTCCCACAGGGTTCAGTGTTAATCAGTGAGATTCCCATAAGGTGCATTGTTAATCAGTGTAACTTCCACAGGGTTCAGTGTTAATCAGTGAGACTCCCATAGGGTTCAGTGTTAATCAGTGAGACTCCCACAGGGTTCAGTGTTAATCAGTGAAACTCACATAGGGGTCAGTGTTAATCAGTGAGACTCCCACAGGGTTCAGTGTTAATCAGTGAGACTCCCATAGGGTTCAGTGTTAATCAGTGAGACTCCCACAGGGTTCAGTGTTAATCAATGAGACTCCCATAGGGTTCAGTGTTAATCAGTAAGACTCCCACAGGGTTCAGTGTTAATCAGTGAGACTCCCACAGGGTTCATTGTTAATCAGTGATACTCCCTCAGAGTTCATGTGTTAATCAGTGAGACTCCCACAGGGTTCAGTGTTAATCAGTGAGACTCCCACAGGGTTCAGTGTTAATCAGTGAGACTCCCACAGGGTTCAGTGTTAATCAGTGAGACTCCCACAGGGTTCAGTGTTAATCAGTGAGACTCCCATAGGGTTCACTGTTAATCAATGAGACTCCCATAGGGTTCAGTGTTAATCAGTGAGACTCCCACAGGGTTCAGTGTTAATCAGTGAGTCTCCCACAGGGTTCAGTGTTAATCAGTGAGACTCCCTCAGGGTTCATGTGTTAATCAGTGAGACTCCCATAGGGTTCAGTGTTAATCAGTGAGACTCCCATAGGGTTCAGTGTTAATCAGTGAGACTCCCACAGGGTTCATTGTTAATCAGTGAGACTCCCACAGGGTTCAGTGTTCATCAGTGAGAATCCCTCAGGGTTCAGTGTTAATCAGTGAGACTCCCACAGGGTTCAGTGTTAATCAGTGAGACTCCCACAGGGTTCAGTGTTAATCAGTGAGACTCCCACAGGGTTCATGTGTTAATCAGTGAGACTCCCACAGGGTTCAGTGTTAATAAGTGAGACTCCCATAGGGTTCAGTGTTAATCAATGAGTCTCCCATATGGTTCAGTGTTAATGAGTGAGACTCCCACAGGGTTCAGTGTTAATCAGTGAGACTCCCACAGGGTTCAGTGTTAATCAGTGAGACTCCCACAGGGTTCAGTGTTAATCAGTGAGACTCCCACAGTGTTCAGTGTTAATCAGTGAGACTCCCACAGTGGTCAGTGTTCATCAGTGAGACTCCCTCAGGGTTCAGGGTTAATCACTGAGACTCCCACAGGGTTCAGTGTTAATCAGTGAGATTCCCATAGGGTTCAGTGTTAATCAGTGAGACTCCCATAAGGTTCATTGTTAATCAGTGTAACTTTCACAGTGTTCAGTGTTAATCAGTGAGACTCCCATAGGGTTCAGTGTTAATCAGTGAGACTCCCACAGGGTTCAGTGTTAATCAGTGAAACTCCCGTAGGGTTCAGTGTTAATCAGTGAGACTCCCACAGGGTTCAGTGTTAATCAGTGAGACTCCCATCGGGTTCAGTGTTAATCAGTGAGACTCCCACAGGGTTCAGTGTTAATCAGTGAAACTCCCATAGGGTTCAGTGTTAATCAGTGAGACTCCCACAGGGTTCAGTGTTAATCAGTGAGACTCCCATAGGGTTCAGTGTTAATCAGTGAGACTCCCACAGGGTTCAGTGTTAATCAATGAGACTCCCATAGGGTTCAGTGTTAATCAGTGAGACTCCCACAGGGTTCAGTGTTAATCAGTGAGACTCCCACAGGGTTCATTGTTAATCAGTGATACTCCCTCAGAGTTCATGTGTTAATCAGTGAGACTTCCACAGGGTTCAGTGTTAATCAGTGAGACTCCCACAGGGTTCAGTGTTAATCAGTGAGACTCCCACAGGGTTCAGTGTTAATCAGTGAGACTCCCACAGGGTTCAGTGTTAATCAGTGAGACTCCCATAGGGTTCACTGTTAATCAATGAGACTCCCATAGGGTTCAGTGTTAATCAGTGAGACTCCCACAGGGTTCAGTGTTAATCAGTGAGTCTCCCACAGGGTTCAGTGTTAATCAGTGAGACTCCCTCAGGGTTCATGTGTTAATCAGTGAGACTCCCATAGGGTTCAGTGTTAATGAGTGAGACTCCCACAGGGTTCAGTGTTAATCAGTGAGACTCCCACAGGGTTCAGTGTTAATCAGTGAGACTCCCATAGGGTTCAGTGTTAATGAGTGAGACTCCCACAGGGTTCAGTGTTAATCAGTGAGACTCCCACAGTGTTCAGTGTTAATCAGTGAGACTCCCACAGTAGTCAGTGTTCATCAGTGAGACTCCCTCAGGGTTCAGGGTTAATCACTGAGACTCCCACAGGGTTCAGTGTTAATCAGTGAGATTCCCATAGGGTTCAGTGTTAATCAGTGAGACTCCCATAAGGTTCATTGTTAATCAGTGTAACTTTCACAGTGTTCAGTGTTAATCAGTGAGACTATCATAGGGTTCAGTGTTAATCAGTGAGACTCCCACAGGGTTCAGTGTTAATCAGTGAAACTCCCATAGGGTTCAGTGTTAATCAGTGAGACTCCCACAGGGTTCAGTGTTAATCAGTGAGACTCCCATCGGGTTCAGTGTTAATCAGTGAGACTCCCACAGGGTTCAGTGTTAATCAGTGAAACTCCCATAGGGTTCAGTGTTAATCAGTGAGACTCCCACAGGGTTCAGTGTTAATCAGTGAGACTCCCTTAGGGTTCAGTGTTAATCAGTGAGACTCCCACAGGGTTCAGTGTTAATCAATGAGACTCCCATAGGGTTCAGTGTTAATCAGTGAGACTCCCACAGGGTTCAGTGTTAATCAGTGAGACTCCCACAGGGTTCATTGTTAATCAGTGATACTCCCTCAGAGTTCATGTGTTAATCAGTGAGACTCCCACAGGGTTCAGTGTTAATCAGTGAGACTCCCACAGGGTTCAGTGTTAATCAGTGAGACTCCCACAGGGTTCAGTGTTAATCAGTGAGACTCCCACAGGGTTCAGTGTTAATCAGTGAGACTCCCATAGGGTTCACTGTTAATCAATGAGACTCCCATAGGGTGCAGTGTTAATCAGTGAGACTCCCACAGGGTTCAGTGTTAATCAGTGAGTCTCCCACAGGGTTCAGTGTTAATCAGTGAGACTCCCTCAGGGTTCATGTGTTAATCAGTGAGACTCCCATAGGGTTCAGTGTTAATCAGTGAGACTCCCATAGGGTTCAGTGTTAATCAGTGAGACTCCCACAGGGTTCATTGTTAATCAGTGAGACTCCCACAGGGTTCAGTGTTAATCAGTGAGACTCCCACAGGGTTCAGTGTTAATCAGTGAGACTCCCATAGGGTTCACTGTTAATCAATGAGACTCCCATAGGGTGCAGTGTTAATCAGTGAGACTCCCACAGGGTTCATTGTTAATCAGTGAGTCTCCCACAGGGTTCAGTGTTAATCAGTGAGACTCCCTCAGGGTTCATGTGTTAATCAGTGAGACTCCCATAGGGTTCAGTGTTAATCAGGAGACTCCCATAGGGTTCAGTGTTAATCAGTGAGACTCCCACAGGGTTCATTGTTAATCAGTGAGACTCCCACAGGGTTCAGTGTTCATCAGTGAGAATCCCTCAGGGTTCAGTGTTAATCAGTGAGACTCCCACAGGGTTCAGTGTTAATCAGTGAGACTCCCACAGGGTTCAGTGTTAATAAGTGAGACTCCCATAGGGTTCAGTGTTAATCAATGAGTCTCCCATATGGTTCAGTGTTAATGAGTGAGACTCCCACAGGGTTCAGTGTTAATCAGTGAGACTCCCACAGGGTTCAGTGTTAATCAGTGAGACTTCCACAGGGTTCAGTGTTAATCAGTGAGACTCCCACAGTGGTCAGTGTTCATCAGTGAGACTCCCTCAGGGTTCAGGGGTAATCACTGAGACTCCCACAGGGTTCAGTGTTAATCAGTGAGATTCCCATAGGGTTCAGTGTTAATCAGTGAGACTCCCATAAGGTTCATTGTTAATCAGTGTAACTTTCACAGTGTTCAGTGTTAATCAGTGAGACTCCCATAGGGTTCAGTGTTAATCAGTGAGACTCCCACAGGGTTCAGTGTTAATCAGTGAAACTCCCATAGGGTTCAGTGTTAATCAGTGAGACTCCCACAGGGTTCAGTGTTAATCAGTGAGACTCCCACAGGGTTCAGTGTTAATCAGTGAGACTCCCACAGTGTTCAGTGTTAATCATTGAGACTCCCACAGTGGTCAGTGTTCATCAGTGAGACTCCCTCAGGGTTCAGGGGTAATCACTGAGACTCCCACAGGGTTCAGTGTTAATCAGTGAGATTCCCATAGGGTTCAGTGTTAATCAGTGAGACTCCCATAAGGTTCATTGTTAATCAGTGTAACTTTCACAGTGTTCAGTGTTAATCAGTGAGACTCCAATAGGGTTCAGTGTTAATCAGTGAGACTCCCACAGGGTTCAGTGTTAATCAGTGAAACTCCCATAGGGTTCAGTGTTAATCAGTGAGACTCCCACAGGGTTCAGTGTTAATCAGTGAGACTCCCATCGGGTTCAGTGTTAATCAATGAGTCTCCCATATGGTTCAGTGTTAATGAGTGAGACTCCCACAGGGTTCAGTGTTAATCAGTGAGACTCCCACAGGGTTCAGTGTTAATCAGTGAGTCTCCCACAGGGTTCAGTGTTAATCAGTGAGACTCCCTCAGGGTTCATGTGTTAATCAGTGAGACTCCCATAGGGTTCAGTGTTAATCAGTGAGACTCCCATAGGGTTCAGTGTTAATCAGTGAGACTCCCACAGGGTTCATTGTTAATCAGTGAGACTCCCACAGGGTTCAGTGTTCATCAGTGAGAATCCCTCAGGGTTCAGTGTTAATCAGTGAGACTCCCACAGGGTTCAGTGTTAATCAGTGAGACTCCCACAGGGTTCATGTGTTAATCAGTGAGACTCCCACAGGGTTCAGTGTTAATCAGTGAGACTCCCACAGGGTTCAGTGTTAATCAGTGAGACTCCCTCAGGGTTCATGTGTTAATCAGTGAGACTCCCATAGGGTTCAGTGTTAATCAGTGAGACTCCCATAGGGTTCAGTGTTAATCAGTGAGACTCCCACAGGGTTCATTGTTAATCAGTGAGACTCCCACAGGGTTCAGTGTTCATCAGTGAGAATCCCTCAGGGTTCAGTGTTAATCAGTGAGACTCCCACAGGGTTCAGTGTTAATCAGTGAGACTCCCACAGGGTTCATGTGTTAATCAGTGAGACTCCCACAGGGTTCAGTGTTAATCAGTGAGACTCCCACAGGGTTCAGTGTTAATCAGTGAGACTCCCATAGGGTTCAGTGTTAATCAATGAGACTCCCATAGGGTTCATGGTTAATCAGTGAGACTCCCACAGGGTTCAGTGTTAATCAGTGAGACTCCCACAGGGTTCAGTGTTAATCAGTGAAACTCCCATAGGGTTCAGTGTTAATCAGTGAGACTCCCACAGGGTTCAGTGTTAATCAGTGAGACTCCCACAGGGTTCAGTGTTAATCAGTGAGACTCCCACAGTGTTCAGTGTTAATCAGTGAGACTCCCACAGTGGTCAGTGTTCATCAGTGAGACTCCCTCAGGGTTCAGGGGTAATCACTGAGACTCCCACAGGGTTCAGTGTTAATCAGTGAGATTCCCATAGGGTTCAGTGTTAATCAGTGAGACTCCCATAAGGTTCATTGTTAATCAGTGTAACTTTCACAGTGTTCAGTGTTAATCAGTGAGACTCCCATAGGGTTCAGTGTTAATCAGTGAGACTCCCACAGGGTTCAGTGTTAATCAGTGAAACTCCCATAGGGTTCAGTGTTAATCAGTGAGACTCCCACAGGGTTCAGTGTTAATCAGTGAGACTCCCATCGGGTTCAGTGTTAATCAATGAGTCTCCCATATGGTTCAGTGTTAATGAGTGAGACTCCCACAGGGTTCAGTGTTAATCAGTGAGACTCCCACATGGTTCAGTGTTAATCAGTGAGTCTCCCACAGGGTTCAGTGTTAATCAGTGAGACTCCCTCAGGGTTCATGTGTTAATCAGTGAGACTCCCATAGGGTTCAGTGTTAATCAGTGAGACTCCCATAGGGTTCAGTGTTAATCAGTGAGACTCCCACAGGGTTCATTGTTAATCAGTGAGACTCCCACAGGGTTCAGTGTTCATCAGTGAGAATCCCTCAGGGTTCAGTGTTAATCAGTGAGACTCCCACAGGGTTCAGTGTTAATCAGTGAGACTCCCACAGGGTTCATGTGTTAATCAGTGAGACTCCCATAAGGTTCATTGTTAATCAGTGTAACTTTCACAGTGTTCAGTGTTAATCAGTGAGACTCCCATAGGGTTCAGTGTTAATCAGTGAGACTCCCACAGGGTTCAGTGTTAATCAGTGAAACTCCCATAGGGTTCAGTGTTAATCAGTGAGACTCCCACAGGGTTCAGTGTTAATCAGTGAGACTCCCATCGGGTTCAGTGTTAATCAGTGAGACTCCCACAGGGTTCAGTGTTAATCAGTGAGACTCCCACAGGGTTCAGTGTTAATCAGTGAGACTCCCACAGGGTTCATGTGTTAATCAGTGAGACTCCCATAAGGTTCATTGTTAATCAGTGTAACTTCCACAGGGTTCAGTGTTAATCAGTGAGACTCCCAAAGGGTTCAGTGTTAATCAGTGAGACTCCCACAGGGTTCAGTGTTAATCAGTGAAACTCCCATAGGGTTCAGTGTTAATCAGTGAGACTCCCACAGGGTTCAGTGTTAATCAATGAGACTCCCATAGGCTTCAGTGTTAATCAGTGAGACTCCCACAGGGTTCAGTGTTAATCAGTGAGACTCCCACAGGGTTAAGTGTTAATCAGTGATACTCCCTCAGGGTTCATGTGTTAATCAGTGAGACTCCCACAGGGTTCAATGTTAATCAGTGAGACTCCCACAGGGTTCAGTGTTAATCAGTGAGACTCCTACAGGGTTCATGTGTTAATCAGTGAGACTCCCACAGGGTTTAGTGTTAATCAGTGAGACTCCCACAGGGTTCAGTGTTAATCAGTGAGACTCCCATAGGGTTCAGTGTTAATCAGTGAGACTCCCTCAGGGTTCATTTGTTAATCAGTGAGACTCCCATAGGGTTCAGTGTTAATCAGTGAGACTCCCACAGGGCTCAGTGTTAATCAGTGAGACTCCCACAGTGTTCAGTGTTAATCAGTGAGACTCCCACAGTGGTCAGTGTTCATCAGTGAGAATCCCTCAGGGTTCAGTGTTAATCACTGAGACTCCCACAGGGTTCAGTGTTAATCAGTGAGATTCCCATAGGGTTCAGTGTTAATCAGTGAGATTCCCATAAGGTGCATTGTTAATCAGTGTAACTTCCACAGGGTTCAGTGTTAATCAGTGAGACTCCCATAGGGTTCAGTGTTAAACAGTGAGACTCCCACAGGGTTCAGTGTTAATCAGTGAAACTCCCATAGGGTTCAGTGTTAATCAGTGAGACTCCCACAGGGTTCAGTGTTAATCAGTGAGACTCCCACAGGGTTCATGTGTTGATCAGTGAGACTCCCACAGGGTTCAGTGTTAATCAGTGAGACTCCCATAGGGTTCAGTGTTAATCAATGAGTCTCCCATATGGTTCAGTGTTAATGAGTGAGACTCCCACAGGGTTCAGTGTTAATCAGTGAGACTCCCACAGGGTTCAGTGTTAATCAGTGAGACTCCCACAGGGTTCAGTGTTAATCAGTGAGACTCCCTCAGGGTTCATGTGTTAATCAGTGAGACTCCCATAAGGTTCATTGTTAATCAGTGTAACTTCCACAGGGTTCAGTGTTAATCAGTGAGACTCCCATAGGGTTCAGTGTTAATCAGTGAGACTCCCACAGGGTTCAGTGTTAATCAGTGAGACTCCCACAGGGTTCAGTGTTAATCAGTGAGACTCCCACAGGGTTCATGTGTTAATCAGTGAGACTCCCATAAGGTTCATTGTTAATCAGTGTAACTTCCACAGGGTTCAGTGTTAATCAGTGAGACACCCATAGGGTTCAGTGTTAATCAGTGAGACTCCCACAGGGTTCAGTGTTAATCAGTGAAACTCCCATAGGGTTCAGTGTTAATCAGTGAGACTCCCACAGGGTTCAGTGTTAATTAATGAGACTCCCATAGGCTTCAGTGTTAATCAGTGAGACTCCCACAGGGTTCAGTGTTAATCAGTGAGACTCCCACAGGGTTAAGTGTTAATCAGTGATACTCCCTCAGGGTTCATGTGTTAATCAGTGAGACTCCCACAGGGTTCAATGTTAATCAGTGAGACTCCCACAGGGTTCAGTGTTAATCAGTGAGACTCCTACAGGGTTCATGTGTTAATCAGTGAGACTCCCACAGGGTTCAGTGTTAATCAGTGAGACTCCCACAGGGTTCAGTGTTAATCAGTGAGACTCCCATAGGGTTCAGTGTTAATCAATGAGACTCACATAGGGTTCAGTGTTAATCAGTGAGACTCCCACAGGGTTCAGTGTTAATCAGTGAGACTCCCACAGGGTTCAGTGTTAATCAGTGAGACTCCCACAGGGTTCAGTGTTAATCAGTGAGACTCCCATAGGGTTCAGTGTTAATCAGTGGGACTCCCATCGGGTTCAGTGTTAATCAGTGAGACTCCCATAGGGTTCAGTGTTAATCAATGAGACTCCCACAGGGTTCAGTGTTAATCAGTGAGACTCTCACAGGGTTCAATGTTAATCAGTCAGACTCCCACAGGGTTCAGTGTTAATCAGTGATACTCCCTCAGGGTTCATGTGTTAATCAGTGAGACTCCCACAGGGTTCAGTGTTAATCAATGAGACTCCCATAGGGTTCAGTGTTAATCAGTGAGACTCCCACAGGGTTCAGTGTTAATCAGTCAGACTCCCACAGGGTTCAGTGTTAATCAGTGATACTCCCTCAGGGTTCATGTGTTAATCAGTGAGACTCCCACAGGGTTCAGTGTTAATCAGTGAGACTCCCACAGGGTTCAGTGTTAATCAGTGAGACTCCCACAGGGTTCATGTGTTAATCAGTGAGACTCCCACAGGGTTCAGTGTTAATCAGTGAGACTCCCACAGGGTTCAGTGTTAATCAGTGAGACTCCCATAGGGTTCAGTGTTAAACAGTGAGACTCCCACAGGGTTCAGTGTTAATCAGTGAAACTCCCATAGGGTTCAGTGTTAATCAGTGAGACTCCCACAGGGTTCAGTGTTAATCAGTGAGACTCCCACAGGGTTCATGTGTTGATCAGTGAGACTCCCACAGGGTTCAGTGTTAATCAGTGAGACTCCCATAGGGTTCAGTGTTAATCAATGAGTCTCCCATATGGTTCAGTGTTAATGAGTGAGACTCCCACAGGGTTCAGTGTTAATCAGTGAGACTCCCACAGGGTTCAGTGTTAATCAGTGAGACTCCCACAGGGTTCAGTGTTAATCAGTGAGACTCCCTCAGGGTTCATGTGTTAATCAGTGAGACTCCCATAAGGTTCATTGTTAATCAGTGTAACTTCCACAGGGTTCAGTGTTAATCAGTGAGACTCCCATAGGGTTCAGTGTTAATCAGTGAGACTCCCACAGGGTTCAGTGTTAATCAGTGAGACTCCCACAGGGTTCAGTGTTAATCAGTGAGACTCCCACAGGGTTCATGTGTTAATCAGTGAGACTCCCATAAGGTTCATTGTTAATCAGTGTAACTTCCACAGGGTTCAGTGTTAATCAGTGAGACACCCATAGGGTTCAGTGTTAATCAGTGAGACTCCCACAGGGTTCAGTGTTAATCAGTGAAACTCCCATAGGGTTCAGTGTTAATCAGTGAGACTCCCACAGGGTTCAGTGTTAATCAATGAGACTCCCATAGGCTTCAGTGTTAATCAGTGAGACTCCCACAGGGTTCAGTGTTAATCAGTGAGACTCCCACAGGGTTAAGTGTTAATCAGTGATACTCCCTCAGGGTTCATGTGTTAATCAGTGAGACTCCCACAGGGTTCAATGTTAATCAGTGAGACTCCCACAGGGTTCAGTGTTAATCAGTGAGACTCCTACAGGGTTCATGTGTTAATCAGTGAGACTCCCACAGGGTTCAGTGTTAATCAGTGAGACTCCCACAGGGTTCAGTGTTAATCAGTGAGACTCCCATAGGGTTCAGTGTTAATCAATGAGACTCACATAGGGTTCAGTGTTAATCAGTGAGACTCCCACAGGGTTCAGTGTTAATCAGTGAGACTCCCACAGGGTTCAGTGTTAATCAGTGAGACTCCCACAGGGTTCAGTGTTAATCAGTGAGACTCCCATAGGGTTCAGTGTTAATCAGTGGGACTCCCATCGGGTTCAGTGTTAATCAGTGAGACTCCCATAGGGTTCAGTGTTAATCAATGAGACTCCCACAGGGTTCAGTGTTAATCAGTGAGACTCTCACAGGGTTCAATGTTAATCAGTCAGACTCCCACAGGGTTCAGTGTTAATCAGTGATACTCCCTCAGGGTTCATGTGTTAATCAGTGAGACTCCCACAGGGTTCAGTGTTAATCAATGAGACTCCCATAGGGTTCAGTGTTAATCAGTGAGACTCCCACAGGGTTCAGTGTTAATCAGTCAGACTCCCACAGGGTTCAGTGTTAATCAGTGATACTCCCTCAGGGTTCATGTGTTAATCAGTGAGACTCCCACAGGGTTCAGTGTTAATCAGTGAGACTCCCACAGGGTTCAGTGTTAATCAGTGAGACTCCCACAGGGTTCATGTGTTAATCAGTGAGACTCCCACAGGGTTCAGTGTTAATCAGTGAGACTCCCACAGGGTTCAGTGTTAATCAGTGAGACTCCCATAGGGTTCAGTGTTAATCAATGAGACTCCCATAGGGTTCAGTGTTAATCAGTGAGACTCCCACAGGGTTCAGTGTTAATCAGTGAGACTCCCACAGGGTTCAGTGTTAATCAGTGAGACTCCCTCAGGGTTCATTTGTTAATCAGTGAGACTCCCATAGGGTTCAGTGTTAATCAGTGAGACTCCCACTGGGCTCAGTGTTAATCAGTGAGACTCCCACAGTGTTCAGTGTTAATCAGTGAGACTCCCACAGTGGTCAGTGTTCATCAGTGAGAATCCCTCAGGGTTCAGTGTTAATCACTGAGACTCCCACAGGGTTCAGTGTTAATCAGTGAGATTCCCATAGGGTTCAGTGTTAATCAGTGAGATTCCCATAAGGTGCATTGTTAATCAGTGTAACTTCCACAGGGTTCAGTGTTAATCAGTGAGACTCCCATAGGGTTCAGTGTTAATCAGTGAGACTCCCACAGGGTTCATGTGTTAATCAGTGAGACTCCCACAGGGTTCAGTGTTAATCAGTGAGACTCCCATAGGGTTCAGTGTTAATCAATGAGTCTCCCATATGGTTCAGTGTTAATGAGTGAGACTCCCACAGGGTTCAGTGTTAATCAGTGAGACTCCCACAGGGTTCAGTGTTAATCAGTGAGACTCCCACAGGGTTCAGTGTTAATCAGTGAGACTCCCACAGTGTTCAGTGTTAATCAGTGAGACTCCCACAGTGGTCAGGGTTCATCAGTGAGACTCCCTCAGGGTTCAGTGTTAATCACTGAGACTCCCACAGGGTTCAGTGTTAATCAGTGAGATTCCCATAGGGTTCAGTGTTAATCAGTGAGACTCCCATAAGGTTCATTGTTAATCAGTGTAACTTCCACAGGGTTCAGTGTTAATCAGTGAGACTCCCATAGGGTTCAGTGTTAATCAGTGAGACTCCCACAGGGTTCAGTGTTAATCAGTGAAACTCCCATAGGGTTCAGTGTTAATCAGTGAGACTCCCACAGGGTTCAGTGTTAATCAGTGAGACTCCCATAGGGTTCAGTGTTAATCAGTGAGACTCCCACAGGGTTCAGTGTTAATCAGTGAGACTCCCATAGGGTTCAGTGTTAATCAGTGAGACTCCCATAGGGTTCAGTGTAAATCAGTGAGACTCCCTCAGGGTTCATGTGTTAATCAGTGAGACTCCCACAGGGTTCAGTGTTAATCAATGAGTCTCCCATATGGTTCAGTGTTAATGAGTGAGACTCCCACAGGGTTCAGTGTTAATCAGTGAGACTCCCACAGGGTTCAGTGTTAATCAGTGAGAATCCCACAGGGTTCAGTGTTAATCAGTGAGACTCCCATAGGGTTCAGTGTTAATCAATGAGACTCCCACAGGGTTCAGTGTTAATCAGTGAGACTCCCATAGGGTTCAGTGTTAATCAGTGAGACTCCCATAGGGTTCAGTGTAAATCAGTGAGACTCCCACAGGGTTCATGTGTTAATCAGTGATACTCCCACAGGGTTCAGTGTTAATCAATGAGACTCCCATAGGGTTCAGTGTTAATCAGTGAGACTCCCACAGGGTTCAGTGTTAATCAGTGAGACTCCCACAGGGTTCAGTGTTAATCAGTGATACTCCCTCAGGGTTCATGTGTTAATCAGTGAGACTCCCACAGGGTTCAGTGTTAATCAGTGAGACTCCCACAGGGTTCAGTGTTAATCAGTGAGACTCCCACAGGGTTCATGTGTTAATCAGTGAGACTCCCACAGGGTTCAGTGTTAATCAGTGAGACTCCCACAGGGTTCAGTGTTAATCAGTGAGACTCCCATAGGGTTCAGTGTTAATCAATGAGACTCCCATAGGGTTCAGTGTTAATCAGTGAGACTCCCACAGGGTTCAGTGTTAATCAGTGAGACTCCCACAGGGTTCAGTGTTAATCAGTGAGACTCCCACAGGGTTCATGTGTTAATCAGTGAGACTCCCACAGGGTTCAGTGTTAATCAGTGAGACTCCCATAGGGTTCAGTGTTAATCAATGAGTCTCCCATATGGTTCAGTGTTAATGAGTGAGACTCCCACAGGGTTCAGTGTTAATCAGTGAGACTCCCACAGGGTTCAGTGTTAATCAGTGAGACTCCCACAAGGGTTCAGTGTTAATCAGTGAGACTCCCACAGTGTTCAGTGTTAATCAGTGAGACTCCCACAGTGGTCAGTGTTCATCAATGAGACTCCCTCAGGGTTCAGTGTTAATCACTGAGACTCCCACAGGGTTCAGTGTTAATCAGTGAGATTCCCATAGGGTTCAGTGTTAATCAGTGAGACTCCCATAAGGTTCATTGTTAATCAGTGTAACTTCCACAGGGTTCAGTGTTAATCAGTGAGACTCCCAAAGGGTTAAGTGTTAATCAGTGAGACTCCCACAGGGTTCAGTGTTAATCAGTGAAACTCCCATAGGGTTCAGTCTTAATCAGTGAGACTCCCACAGGGTTCAGTGTTAATCAGTGAGACTCCCATAGGGTTCAGTGTTAATCAGTGAGACTCCCACAGGGTTCAGTGTTAATCAGTGAGACTCCCATAGGGTTCAGTGTTAATCAGTGAGACTCCCATAGGGTTCAGTGTAAATCAGTGAGACTCCCACAGGGTTCATGTGTTAATCAGTGAGACTCCCACAGGGTTCAGTGTTAATCAATGAGACTCCCATAGGGTTCAGTGTTAATCAGTGAGACTCCCACAGGGTTCAGTGTTAATCAGTGAGACTCCCACAGGGTTCAGTGTTAATCAGTGATACTCCCTCAGGGTTCATGTGTTAATCAGTGAGACTCCCACAGGGTTCAGTGTTAATCAGTGAGACTCCCACAGGGTTCAGTGTTAATCAGTGAGACTCCCACAGGGTTCATGTGTTAATCAGTGAGACTCCCACAGGGTTCAGTGTTAATCAATGAGACTCACATAGGGTTCAGTGTTAATCAGTGAGACTCCCACAGGGTTCAGTGTTAATCAGTGAGACTCCCACAGGGTTCAGTGTTAATCAGTGAGACTCCCACAGGGTTCAGTGTTAATCAGTGAGACTCCCATAGGGATCAGTGTTAATCAGTGGGACTCCCATAGGGTTCAGTGTTAATCAGTGAGACTCCCATAGGGTTCAGTGTTAATCAATGAGACTCCCACAGGGTTCAGTGTTAATCAGTGAGACTCCCATAGGGTTCACTGTAAATCAGTGAGACTCCCACAGGGTTCAGTGTTAATCAGTGAGACTCCCATAGGGTTCACTGTAAATCAGTGAGACTCCCACAGGGTTCAGTGTTAATCAGTGAGACTCCCACAGTGTTCAGTGTTAATCAGTGAGACTCCCACAGTGGGCAGTGTTCATCAATGAGACTCCCTCAGGGTTCAGTGTTAATCACTGAGACTCCCACGGGGTTCAGTGTTAATCAGTGAGATTCCCATAGGGTTCAGTGTTAATCAGTGAGACTCCCATAAGGTTCATTGTTAATCAGTGTAACTTCCACAGGGTTCAGTGTTAATCAGTGAGACTCCCAAAGGGTTAAGTGTTAATCAGTGAGACTCCCACAGGGTTCAGTGTTAATCAGTGAAACTCCCATAGGGTTCAGTGTTAATCAGTGAGACTCCCACAGGGTTCAGTGTTAATCAGTGAGACTCCCATAGGGTTCAGTGTTAATCAGTGAGACTCCCACAGGGTTCAGTGTTAATCAGTGAGACTCCCATAGGGTTCAGTGTTAATCAGTGAGATTCCCATAGGGTTCAGTGTAAATCAGTGAGACTCCCACAGGGTTCATGTGTTAATCAGTGAGACTCCCACAGGGTTCAGTGTTAATCAATGAGACTCCCATAGGGTTCAGTGTTAATCAGTGAGACTCCCACAGGGTTCAGTGTTAATCAGTGAGACTCCCACAGGGTTAAGTGTTAATCAGTGATACTCCCTCAGGGTCATGTGTTAATCAGTGAGACTCCCACAGGGTTCAGTGTTAATCAGTGAGACTCCCACAGGGTTCAGTGTTAATCAGTGAGACTCCCACAGGGTTCATGTGTTAATCAGTGAGACTCCCACAGGGTTCAGTGTTAATCAATGAGACTCACATAGGGTTCAGTGTTAATCAGTGAGACTCCCACAGGGTTCAGTGTTAATCAGTGAGACTCCCACAGGGTTCAGTGTTAATCAGTGAGACTCCCACAGGGTTCAGTGTTAATCAGTGAGACTCCCATAGGGATCAGTGTTAATCAGTGGGACTCCCATAGGGTTCAGTGTTAATCAGTGAGACTCCCATAGGGTTCAGTGTTAATCAATGAGACTCCCACAGGGTTCAGTGTTAATCAGTGAGACTCCCATAGGGTTCAGTGTTAATCAGTGAGCCTCCCATAGGGTTCACTGTAAATCAGTGAGACTCCCACAGGGTTCATGTGTTAATCAGTGAGACTCCAACAGGGTTCAGTGTTAAACAATGAGACTCCCATAGGGTTCAGTGTTAATCAGTGAGACTCCCACAGGGTTCAGTGTTAATCAGTGAGACTCCCACAGGGTTCAGTGTTAATCAGTGATACTCCCTCAGGGTTCATGTGTTAATCAGTGAGACTCCCACAGGGTTCAGTGTTAATCAGTGAGACTCCCACAGGGTTCAGTGTTAATCAGTGAGACTCCTACAGGGTTCAGTGTTAATCAGTGAGACTCCTACAGGGTTCATGTGTTAATCAGTGAGACTCCCACAGGGTTCAGTGTTAATCAGTGAGACTCCCACAGGGTTCAGTGTTAATCAGTGATACTCCCATAGGGTTCAGTGTTAATCAATGAGACTCCCATAGGGTTCAGTGTTAATCCGTGAGACTCCCACAGGGTTCAGTGTTAATCAGTGAGACTCCCACAGGGTTCAGTGTTAATCAGTGAGACTCCCTCAGGGTTCATTTGTTAATCAGTGAGACTCCCATAGGGTTCAGTGTTAATCAGTGAGACTCCCACAGGGTTCAGTGTTAATCAGTGAGACTCCCACAGTGTTCAGTGTTAATCAGTGAGACTCCCACAGTGGTCAGTGTTCATCAGTGATAATCCCTCAGGGTTCAGTGTTAATCAGTGAGACTCCCATAGGGATCAGTGTTAATCAGTGGGACTCCCATAGGGTTCAGTGTTAATCAGTGAGACTCCCATAGGGTTCAGTGTTAATCAATGAGACTCCCACAGGGTTCAGTGTTAATCAGTGAGACTCCCATAGGGTTCAGTGTTAATCAGTGAGCCTCCCATAGGGTTCACTGTAAATCAGTGAGACTCCCACAGGGTTCATGTGTTAATCAGTGAGACTCCAACAGGGTTCAGTGTTAAACAATGAGACTCCCATAGGGTTCAGTGTTAATCAGTGAGACTCCCACAGGGTTCAGTGTTAATCAGTGAGACTCCCACAGGGTTCAGTGTTAATCAGTGATACTCCCTCAGGGTTCATGTGTTAATCAGTGAGACTCCCACAGGGTTCAGTGTTAATCAGTGAGACTCCCACAGGGTTCAGTGTTAATCAGTGAGACTCCTACAGGGTTCAGTGTTAATCAGTGAGACTCCTACAGGGTTCATGTGTTAATCAGTGAGACTCCCACAGGGTTCAGTGTTAATCAGTGAGACTCCCACAGGGTTCAGTGTTAATCAGTGATACTCCCATAGGGTTCAGTGTTAATCAATGAGACTCCCATAGGGTTCAGTGTTAATCCGTGAGACTCCCACAGGGTTCAGTGTTAATCAGTGAGACTCCCACAGGGTTCAGTGTTAATCAGTGAGACTCCCTCAGGGTTCATTTGTTAATCAGTGAGACTCCCATAGGGTTCAGTGTTAATCAGTGAGACTCCCACAGGGTTCAGTGTTAATCAGTGAGACTCCCACAGTGTTCAGTGTTAATCAGTGAGACTCCCACAGTGGTCAGTGTTCATCAGTGATAATCCCTCAGGGTTCAGTGTTAATCACTGAGACTCCCACAGGGTTCAGTGTTAATCAGTGAGATTCCCATAGGGTTCAGTGTTAATCAGTGAGATTCCCATAAGGTGCATTGTTAATCAGTGTAACTTCCACAGGGTTCAGTGTTAATCAGTGAGACTCCCATAGGGTTCAGTGTTAATCAGTGAGACTCCCACAGGGTTCAGTGTTAATCAGTGAGACTCCCATAGGGTTCAGTGTTAATCAGTGAGACTCCCACAGGGTTCAGTGTTAATCAGTGAGACTCCCATAGGGTTCAGTGTAAATCAGTGAGACTCCCACAGGGTTCATGTGTTAATCAGTGAGACTCCCACAGGGTTCAGTGTTAATCAATGAGACTCCCATAGGGTTCAGTGTTAATCAGTGAGACTCCCACAGGGTTCAGTGTTAATCAGTGAGACTCCCACAGGGTTCAGTGTTAATCAGTGATACTCCCTCAGGGTCATGTTTTAATCAGTGAGACTCCCACAGGGTTCAGTGTTAATCAGTGAGACTCCCACAGGGTTCAGTGTTAATCAGTGAGACTCCCACAGGGTTCATGTGTTAATCAGTGAGACTCCCACAGGGTTCAGTGTTAATCAATGAGACTCACATAGGGTTCAGTGTTAATCAGTGAGACTCCCACAGGGTTCAGTGTTAATCAGTGAGACTCCCACAGGGTTCAGTGTTAATCAGTGAGACTCCCACAGGGTTCAGTGTTAATCAGTGAGACTCCCATAGGGATCAGTGTTAATCAGTGGGACTCCCATAGGGTTCAGTGTTAATCAGTGAGACTCCCATAGGGTTCTGTGTTAATCAATGAGACTCCCACAGGGTTCAGTGTTAATCAGTGAGACTCCCATAGGGTTCAGTGTTAATCAGTGAGCCTCCCATAGGGTTCACTGTAAATCAGTGAGACTCCCACAGGGTTCATGTGTTAATCAGTGAGACTCCAACAGGGTTCAGTGTTAAACAATGAGACTCCCATAGGGTTCAGTGTTAATCAGTGAGACTCCCACAGGGTTCAGTGTTAATCAGTGAGACTCCCACAGGGTTCAGTGTTAATCAGTGATACTCCCTCAGGGTTCATGTGTTAATCAGTGAGACTCCCACAGGGTTCAGTGTTAATCAGTGAGACTCCCACAGGGTTCAGTGTTAATCAGTGAGACTCCTACAGGGTTCAGTGTTAATCAGTGAGACTCCTACAGGGTTCATGTGTTAATCAGTGAGACTCCCACAGGGTTCAGTGTTAATCAGTGAGACTCCCACAGGGTTCAGTGTTAATCAGTGATACTCCCATAGGGTTCAGTGTTAATCAATGAGACTCCCATAGGGTTCAGTGTTAATCCGTGAGACTCCCACAGGGTTCAGTGTTAATCAGTGAGACTCCCACAGGGTTCAGTGTTAATCAGTGAGACTCCCTCAGGGTTCATTTGTTAATCAGTGAGACTCCCATAGGGTTCAGTGTTAATCAGTGAGACTCCCACAGGGTTCAGTGTTAATCAGTGAGACTCCCACAGTGTTCAGTGTTAATCAGTGAGACTCCCACAGTGGTCAGTGTTCATCAGTGATAATCCCTCAGGGTTCAGTGTTAATCACTGAGACTCCCACAGGGTTCAGTGTTAATCAGTGAGATTCCCATAGGGTTCAGTGTTAATCAGTGAGATTCCCATAAGGTGCATTGTTAATCAGTGTAACTTCCACAGGGTTCAGTGTTAATCAGTGAGACTCCCATAGGGTTCAGTGTTAATCAGTGAGACTCCCACAGGGTTCAGTGTTAATCAGTGAGACTCCCATAGGGTTCAGTGTTAATCAGTGAGACTCCCACAGGGTTCAGTGTTAATCAGTGAGACTCCCATAGGGTTCAGTGTTAATCAGTGAGACTCCCATAGGGTTCAGTGTAAATCAGTGAGACTCCCACAGGGTTCATGTGTTAATCAGTGAGACTCCCACAGGGTTCAGTGTTAATCAATGAGACTCCCATAGGGTTCAGTGTTAATCAGTGAGACTCCCACAGGGTTCAGTGTTAATCAGTGAGACTCCCACAGGGTTCAGTGTTAATCAGTGAAACTCCCTCAGGGTTCATGTTTTAATCAGTGAGACTCCCACAGGGTTCAGTGTTAATCAGTGAGACTCCCACAGGGTTCAGTGTTAATCAGTGAGACTCCCACAGGGTTCATGTTTTAATCAGTGAGACTCCCACAGGGTTCAGTGTTAATCAGTGAGACGCCCACAGGGTTCAGTGTTAATCAGTGAGACTCACATAGGGTTCAGTGTTAATCAATGAGACTCACATAGGGTTCAGTGTTAATCAGTGAGACTCCCACAGGGTTCAGTGTTAATCAGTGAGACTCCCACAGGGTTCAGTGTTAATCAGTGAGACTCCCACAGGGTTCAGTGTTAATCAGTGAGACTCCCATAGGGATCAGTGTTAATCAGTGGGACTCCCATAGGGTTCAGTGTTAATCAGTGAGACTCCCATAGGGTTCAGTGTTAATCAATGAGACTCCCACAGGGTTCAGTGTTAATCAGTGAGACTCCCATAGGGTTCAGTGTTAATCAGTGAGACTCCCATAGGGTTCAGTGTAAATCAGTGAGACTCCCACAGGGTTCATGTGTTAATCAGTGAGACTCCCACAGGGTTCAGTGTTAATCAGTGAGACTCCAACAGGGTTCATGTGTTAATCAGTGAGACTCCAACAGGGTTCAGTGTTAAACAATGAGACTCCCATAGGGTTCAGTGTTAATCAGTGAGGCTCCCACAGGGTTCAGTGTTAATCAGTGAGACTCCCACAGGGTTCAGTGTTAATCAGTGATACTCCCTCAGGGTTCATGTGTTAATCAGTGAGACTCCCACAGGGTTCAGTGTTAATCAGTGAGACTCCCACAGGGTTCAGTGTTAATCAGTGAGACTCCTACAGGGTTCAGTGTTAATCAGTGAGACTCCTACAGGGTTCATGTGTTAATCAATGAGACTCCCACAGGGTTCAGTGTTAATCAGTGAGATTCCCACAGGGTTCAGTGTTAATCAGTGATACTCCCATAGGGTTCAGTGTTAATCAATGAGACTCCCATAGGGTTCAGTGTTAATCCGTGAGACTCCCACAGGGTTCAGTGTTAATCAGTGAGACTCCCACAGGGTTCAGTGTTAATCAGTGAGACTCCCTCAGGGTTCATTTGTTAATCAGTGAGACTCCCATAGGGTTCAGTGTTAATCAGTGAGACTCCCACAGGGTTCAGTGTTAATCAGTGAGACTCCCACAGTGTTCAGTGTTAATCAGTGAGACTCCCACAGTGGTCAGTGTTCATCAGTGATAATCCCTCAGGGTTCAGTGTTAATCACTGAGACTCCCACAGGGTTCAGTGTTAATCAGTGAGATTCCCATAGGGTTCAGTGTTAATCAGTGAGATTCCCATAAGGTGCATTGTTAATCAGTGTAACTTCCACTGGGTTCAGTGTTAATCAGTGAGACTCCCATAGGGTTCAGTGTTAACCAGTGAGACTCCCACAGGGTTCAGTGTTAATCAGTGAGACTCCCATAGGGTTCAGTGTTAATCAGTGAGACTCCCACAGGGTTCAGTGTTAATCAGTGAGACTCCCATAGGGTTCAGTGTTAATCAGTGAGACTCCCATAGGGTTCAGTGTAAATCAGTGAGACTCCCACAGGGTTCATGTGTTAATCAGTGAGACTCCCACAGGGTTCAGTGTTAATCAATGAGACTCCCATAGGGTTCAGTGTTAATCAGTGAGACTCCCACAGGGTTCAGTGTTAATCAGTGAGACTCCCACAGGGTTCAGTGTTAATCAGTGATACTCCCTCAGGGTTCATGTTTTAATCAGTGAGACTCCCACAGGGTTCAGTGTTAATCAGTGAGACTCCCACAGGGTTCAGTGTTAATCAGTGAGACTCCCACAGGGTTCATGTGTTAATCAGTGAGACTCCCACAGGGTTCAGTGTTAATCAGTGAGACGCCCACAGGGTTCAGTGTTAATCAGTGAGACTCCCATAGGGTTCAGTGTTAATCAGTGAGACTCCCATAGGGATCAGTGTTAATCAGTGGGACTCCCATAGGGTTCAGTGTTAATCAGTGAGACTCCCATAGGGTTCAGTGTTAATCAATGAGACTCCCACAGGGTTCAGTGTTAATCAGTGAGACTCCCATAGGGTTCAGTGTTAATCAGTGAGACTCCCATAGGGTTCAGTGTAAATCAGTGAGACTCCCACAGGGTTCATGTGTTAATCAGTGAGACTCCCACAGGGTTCAGTGTTAATCAATGAGACTCCCATAGGGTTCAGTGTTAATCAGTGAGACTCCCACAGGGTTCAGTGTTAATCAGTGAGACTCCCACAGGGTTCAGTGTTAATCAGTGATACTCCCTCAGGGTTCATGTGTTAATCAGTGAGACTCCCACAGGGTTCAGTGTTGATCAGTGAGACTCCCACAGGGTTCAGTGTTAATCAGTGAGACTCCTACAGGGTTCATGTGTTAATCAGTGAGACTCCCACAGGGTTCAGTGTTAATCAGTGAGACTCCCACAGGGTTCAGTGTTAATCAGTGAGACTCCCATAGGGTTCAGTGTTAATCAATGAGACTCCCATAGGGTTCAGTGTTAATCCGTGAGACTCCCACAGGGTTCAGTGTTAATCAGTGAGACTCCCACAGGGTTCAGTGTTAATCAGTGAGACTCCCTCAGGGTTCATTTGTTAATCAGTGAGACTCCCATAGGGTTCAGTGTTAATCAGTGAGACTCCCACAGGGTTCAGTGTTAATCAGTGAGACTCCCACAGTGTTCAGTGTTAATCAGTGAGACTCCCACAGTGGTCAGTGTTCATCAGTGAGAATCCCTCAGGGTTCAGTGTTAATCACTGAGACTCCCACAGGGTTCAGTGTTAATCAGTGAGATTCCCATAGGGTTCAGTGTTAATCAGTGAGATTCCCATACGGTGCATTGTTAATCAGTGTAACTTCCACAGGGTTCAGTGTTAATCAGTGAGACTCCCATAGGGTTCAGTGTTAATCAGTGAGACTCCCACAGGGTTCAGTGTTAATCAGTGAGACTCCCACAGGGTTCAGTGTTAATCAGTGAGACTCCCACAGGGTTCAGTGTTAATCAGTGAGACTCCCATAGGGATCAGTGTTAATCAGTGGGACTCCCATAGGGTTCAGTGTTAATCAGTGAGACTCCCATAGGGTTCAGTGTTAATCAATGAGACTCCCACAGGGTTCAGTGTTAATCAGTGAGACTCCCATAGGGTTCAGTGTTAATCAGTGAGACTCCCATAGGGTTCAGTGTAAATCAGTGAGACTCCCACAGGGTTCATGTGTTAATCAGTGAGACTCCCACAGGGTTCAGTGTTAATCAATGAGACTCCCATAGGGTTCAGTGTTAATCAGTGAGACTCCCACAGGGTTCAGTGTTAATCAGTGAGACTCCCACAGGGTTCAGTGTTAATCAGTGATACTCCCTCAGGGTTCATGTGTTAATCAGTGAGACTCCCACAGGGTTCACTGTTAATCAGTGAGACTCCCACAGGGTTCAGTGTTAATCAGTGAGACTCCTACAGGGTGCATGTGTTAATCAGTGAGACTCCCACAGGGTGCAGTGTTAATCAGTGAGACTCCCACAGGGTTCAGTGTTAATCAGTGAGACTCCCATAGGGTTCAGTGTTAATCAATGAGACTCCCATAGGGTTCAGTGTTAATCCGTGAGACTCCCACAGGGTTCAGTGTTAATCAGTGAGACTCCCACAGGGTTCAGTGTTAATCAGTGAGACTCCCTCAGGGTTCATTTGTTAATCAGTGAGACTCCCATAGGGTTCAGTGTTAATCAGTGAGACTCCCACAGGGTTCAGTGTTAATCAGTGAGACTCCCACAGTGTTCAGTGTTAATCAGTGAGACTCCCACAGTGGTCAGTGTTCATCAGTGAGAATCCCTCAGGGTTCAGTGTTAATCACTGAGACTCCCACAGGGTTCAGTGTTAATCAGTGAGATTCCCATAGGGTTCAGTGTTAATCAGTGAGATTCCCATAAGGTGCATTGTTAATCAGTGTAACTTCCACAGGGTTCAGTGTTAATCAGTGAGACTCCCATAGGGTTCAGTGTTAATCAGTGAGACTCCCACAGGGTTCAGTGTTAATCAGTGATACTCCTTCAGGGTTCATGTGTTAATCAGTGAGACTCCCACAGGGTTCAGTGTTAATCAGTGAGACTCCCACAGGGTTCAGTGTTAATCAGTGAGACTTTCAAAGTATGCAATGTTAATCAGTGAGACTCCCACAGTGTTCAGTGTTAATCAGTGAGACTCCCATAGGGTTCAGTGTTTATCACTGAGACTCCCACAGGGTTCAGTGTAAATCAGTGAGACTCCCATAGGGTTCAGTGTTAATCAGTGAGACTCCCACAGTGTTCAATGTTAATCAGTGAGACTCCCACAGTGTTCAGTGTTAATCAGTGAGACTCCCACAGTGGTCAGTGTTCATCAGTGAGAATCCCTCAGGGTTCAGTGTTAATCACTGAGACTCCCACAGGGTTCAGTGTTAATCAGTGAGATTCCCATAGGGTTCAGTGTTAATCAGTGAGATTCCCATAAGGTGCATTGTTAATCAGTGTAACTTCCACAGGGTTCAGTGTTAATCAGTGAGACTCCCATAGGGTTCAGTGTTAATCAGTGAGACTCCCACAGGGTTCAGTGTTAATCAGTGATACTCCCTCAGGGTTCATGTGTTAATCAGTGAGACTCCCACAGGGTTCAGTGTTAATCAGTGAGACTCCCACAGGGTTCAGTGTTAATCAGTGAGACTCCCATAGGGTTCAGTGTTAATCAATGAGACTCCCATAGGGTTCAGTGTTAATCAGTGAGACTCCCACAGGGTTCAGTGTTAATCAGTGAGTCTCCCACAGGGTTCAGTGTTAATCAGCGAGACTCCCTCAGGGTTCATGTGTTAATCAGTGAGACACCCATAGGGTTCAGTGTTAATCAGTGAGACTCCCATAGGGTTCAGTGTTAATCAGTGAGACTCCCACAGGGTTCATTGTTAATCAGTGAGACTCCCACAGGGTTCAGTGTTCATCAGTGAGAATCCCTCAGGGTTCAGTTTTAATCAGTGAGACTCCCACAGGGTTCAGTGTTGATCAGTGAGACTCCCACAGGGTTCAGTGTTAATCAGTGAGACTCCCACAGGGTTCAGTGTTAATCAGTGAGACTCCCACAGGGTTCAGTGTTAATCAGTGAGACTCCCTCAGGGTTCATTTGTTAATCAGTGAGACTCCCATAGGGTTCAGTGTTAATCAGTGAGACTCCCACAGGGCTCAGTGTTAATCAGTGAGACTCCCACAGTGTTCAGTGTTAATCAGTGAGACTCCCACAGTGGTCAGTGTTCATCAGTGAGAATCCCTCAGGGTTCAGTGTTAATCACTGAGACTCCCACAGGGTTCAGTGTTAATCAGTGAGATTCCCATAGGGTTCAGTGTTAATCAGTGAGATTCCCATAAGGTGCATTGTTAATCAGTGTAACTTCCACAGGGTTCAGTGTTAATCAGTGAGACTCCCATAGGGTTCAGTGTTAATCAGTGAGACTCCCACAGGGTTCAGTGTTAATCAGTGAAACTCCCATAGGGTTCAGTGTTAATCAGTGAGACTCCCACAGGGTTCAGTGTTAATCAATGAGACTCCCACAGGGTTCATGTGTTAATCAGTGAGACTCCCACAGAGTTCAGTGTTAATCAGTGAGACTCCCATAGGGTTCAGTGTTAATCAATGAGTCTCCCATATGGTTCACTGTTAATGAGTGAGACTCCCACAGGGTTCAGTGTTAATCAGTGAGACTCCCACAGGGTTCAGTGTTAATCAGTGAGACTCCCACAGGGTTCAGTGTTAATCAGTGAGACTCCCACAGTGTTCAGTGTTAATCAGTGAGACTCCCACAGTGGTCAGTGTTCATCAGTGAGACTCCCTCAGGGTTCAGTGTTAATCACTGAGACTCCCACAGGGTTCAGTGTTAATCAGTGAGATTCCCATAGGGTTCAGTGTTAATCAGTGAGACTCCCATAAGGTTCATTGTTAATCAGTGTAACTTCCACAGGGTTCAGTGTTAATCAGTGAGACTCCCATAGGGTTCAGTGTTAATCAGTGAGACTCCCACAGGGTTCAGTGTTAATCAGTGAAACTCCCATAGGGTTCAGTGTTAATCAGTGAGACTCCCACAGGGTTCAGTGTTAATCAGTGAGACTCCCATAGGGTTCAGTGTTAATCAGTGAGACTCCCACAGGGTTTAGTGTTAATCAGTGAGACTCCCATAGGGTTCAGTGTTAATCAGTGAGACTCCCATAGGGTTCAGTGTAAATCAGTGAGACTCCCTCAGGGTTCATGTGTTAATCAGTGAGACTCCCACAGGGTTCAGTGTTAATCAATGAGTCTCCCATATGGTTCAGTGTTAATGAGTGAGACTCCACCAGGGTTCAGTGTTAATCAGTGAGTCTCCCACAGGGTTCAGTGTTAATCAGTGAGAATCCCACAGGGTTCAGTGTTAATCAGTGAGACTCCCATAGGGTTCAGTGTTAATCAATGAGACTCCCACAGGGTTCAGTGTTAATCAGTGAGACTCCCATAGGGTTCAGTGTTAATCAGTGAGACTCCCATAGGGTTCAGTGTAAATCAGTGAGACTCCCACAGGGTTCATGTGTTAATCAGTGATACTCCCACAGGGTTCAGTGTTAATCAATGAGACTCCCATAGGGTTCAGTGTTAATCAGTGAGACTCCCACAGGGTTCAGTGTTAATCAGTGAGACTCCCACAGGGTTCAGTGTTAATCAGTGATACTCCCTCAGGGTTCATGTGTTAATCAGTGAGACTCCCACAAGGTTTAGTGTTAATCAGTGAGACTCCCACAGGGTTTCAGTGTTAATCAGTGACACTCCCACAGGGTTCATGTGTTAATCAGTGAGACTCCCACAGGGTTCAGTGTTAATCAGTGAGACTCCCACAGGGTTCAGTGTTAATCAGTGAGACTCCCATAGGGTTCAGTGTTAATCAATGAGACTCCCATAGGGTTCAGTGTTAATCAGTGAGACTCCCACAGGGTTCAGTGTTAATCAGTGAGACTCCCACAGGGTTCAGTGTTAATCAGTGAGACTCCCACAGGGTTCATGTGTTAATCAGTGAGACTCCCACAGGGTTCAGTGTTAATCAGTGAGACTCCCATAGGGTTCAGTGTTAATCAATGAGTCTCCTATATGGTTCAGTGTTAATGAGTGAGACTCCCACAGGGTTCAGTGTTAATCAGTGAGACTCCCACAGGGTTCAGTGTTAATCAGTGAGACTCCCACAGGGTTCAGTGTTAATCAGTGAGACTCCCACAGTGTTCAGTGTTAATCAGTGAGACTCCCACAGTGGTCAGTGTTCATCAATGAGACTCCCTCAGGGTTCAGTGTTAATCATTGAGACTCCCACAGGGTTCAGTGTTAATCAGTGAGATTCCCATATGGTTCAGTGTTAATCAGTGAGACTCCCATAAGGTTCATTGTTAATCAGTGTAACTTCCACAGGGTTCAGTGTTAATCAGTGAGACTCCCAAAGGGTTAAGTGTTAATCAGTGAGACTCCCATAGGGTTCAGTGTTAATCAGTGAGACTCCCACAGGGTTCAGTGTTAATCAGTGAGACTCCCATAGGGTTCAGTGTTAATCAGTGAGACTCCCATAGGGTTCAGTGTAAATCAGTGAGACTCCCACAGGGTTCATGTGTTAATCAGTGAGACTCCCACAGGGTTAAGTGTTAATCAATGAGACTCCCATAGGGTTCAGTGTTAATCAGTGAGACTCCCACAGGGTTCAGTGTTAATCAGTGAGACTCCCACAGGGTTCAGTGTTAATCAGTGATACTCCCTCAGGGTTCATGTGTTAATCAGTGAGACTCCCACAGGGTTCAGTGTTAATCAGTGAGACTCCCACAGGGTTCAGTGTTAATCAGTGAGACTCCCACAGGGTTCATGTGTTAATCAGTGAGACTCCCACAGGGTTCAGTGTTAATCAATGAGACTCCCATAGGGTTCAGTGTTAATCAGTGAGACTCCCACAGGGTTCAGTGTTAATCAGTGAGACTCCCACAGGGTTCAGTGTTAATCAGTGATACTCCCTCAGGGTTCATGTGTTAATCAGTGAGACTCCCACAGGGTTCAGTGTTAATCAGTGAGACTCCCACAGGGTTCAGTGTTAATCAGTGAGACTCCCACAGGGTTCATGTGTTAATCAGTGAGACTCCCACAGGGTTCAGTGTTAATCAATGAGACTCACATAGGGTTCAGTGTTAATCAGTGAGACTCCCACAGGGTTCAGTGTTAATCAGTGAGACTCCCACAGGGTTCAGTGTTAATCAGTGAGACTCCCACAGGGTTCAGTGTTAATCAGTGAGACTCCCATAGGGATCAGTGTTAATCAGTGGGACTCCCATAGGGTTCAGTGTTAATCAGTGAGACTCCCATAGGGTTCAGTGTTAATCAATGAGACTCCCACAGGGTTCAGTGTTAATCAGTGAGACTCCCATAGGGTTCAGTGTTAATCAGTGAGCCTCCCATAGGGTTCACTGTAAATCAGTGAGACTCCCACAGGGTTCATGTGTTAATCAGTGAGACTCCAACAGGGTTCAGTGTTAAACAATGAGACTCCCATAGGGTTCAGTGTTAATCAGTGAGACTCCCACAGGGTTCAGTGTTAATCAGTGAGACTCCCACAGGGTTCAGTGTTAATCAGTGATCGTCCCTCAGGGTTCATGTGTTAATCAGTGAGACTCCCACAGGGTTCAGTGTTAATCAGTGAGACTCCCACAGGGTTCAGTGTTAATCAGTGAGACTCCTACAGGGTTCATGTGTTAATCAGTGAGACTCCCACAGGGTTCAGTGTTAATCAGTGAGACTCCCACAGGGTTCAGTGTTAATCAGTGATACTCCCATAGGGTTCAGTGTTAATCAATGAGACTCCCATAGGGTTCAGTGTTAATCAGTGAGACTCCCACAGGGTTCAGTGTTAATCAGTGAGACTCCCACAGGGTTCAGTGTTAATCAGTGAGACTCCCTCAGGGTTCATTTGTTAATCAGTGAGACTCCCATAGGGTTCAGTGTTAATCAGTGAGACTCCCACAGGGTTCAGTGTTAATCAGTGAGACTCCCACAGTGTTCAGTGTTAATCAGTGAGACTCCCACAGTGGTCAGTGTTCATCAGTGATAATCCCTCAGGGTTCAGTGTTAATCACTGAGACTCCCACAGGGTTCAGTGTTAATCAGTGAGATTCCCATAGGGTTCAGTGTTAATCAGTGAGATTCCCATAAGGTGCATTGTTAATCAGTGTAACTTCCACAGGGTTCAGTGTTAATCATTGAGACTCCCATAGGGTTCAGTGTTAATCAGTGAGACTCCCACAGGGTTCAGTGTTAATCAGTGAGACTCCCATAGGGTTCAGTGTTAATCAGTGAGACTCCCACAGGGTTCAGTTTTAATCAGTGAGACTCCCATAGGGTTCAGTTTTAATCAGTGAGACTCCCATAGGGTTCAGTGTAAATCAGTGAGACTCCCACAGGGTTCATGTGTTAATCAGTGAGACTCCCACAGGGTTCATGTGTTAATCAGTGATACTCCCACAGGGTTCAGTGTTAATCAATGAGACTCCCATAGGGTTCAGTGTTAATCAGTGAGACTCCCACAGGGTTCAGTGTTAATCAGTGAGACTCCCACAGGGTTCAGTGTTAATCAGTGATACTCCCTCAGGGTTCATGTGTTAATCAGTGAGACTCCCACAGGGTTCAGTGTTAATCAGTGAGACTCCCACAGGGTTCAGTGTTAATCAGTGAGACTCCCACAGGGTTCATGTGTTAATCAGTGAGACTCCCACAGGGTTCAGTGTTAATCAGTGAGACTCCCACAGGGTTCAGTGTTAATCAGTGAGACTCCCATAGGGTTCAGTGTTAATCAATGAGACTCCCATAGGGTTCAGTGTTAATCAGTGAGACTCCCACAGGGTTCAGTGTTAATCAGTGAGACTCCCACAGGGTTCAGTGTTAATCAGTGAGACTCCCACAGGGTTCATGTGTTAATCAGTGAGACTCCCACAGGGTTCAGTGTTAATCAGTGAGACTCCCATAGGGTTCAGTGTTAATCAATGAGTCTCCCATATGGTTCAGTGTTAATGAGTGAGACTCCCACAGGGTTCAGTGTTAATCAGTGAGACTCCCACAGGGTTCAGTGTTAATCAGTGAGACTCCCACAGGGTTCAGTGTTAATCAGTGAGACTCCCACAGTGTTCAGTGTTAATCAGTGAGACTCCCACAGTGGTCAGTGTTCATCAATGAGACTCCCTCAGGGTTCAGTGTTAATCATTGAGACTCCCACAGGGTTCAGTGTTAATCAGTGAGATTCCCATATGGTTCAGTGTTAATCAGTGAGACTCCCATAAGGTTCATTGTTAATCAGTGTAACTTCCACAGGGTTCAGTGTTAATCAGTGAGACTCCCAAAGGGTTAAGTGTTAATCAGTGAGACTCCCATAGGGTTCAGTGTTAATCAGTGAGACTCCCACAGGGTTCAGTGTTAATCAGTGAGACTCCCATAGGGTTCAGTGTTAATCAGTGAGACTCCCATAGGGTTCAGTGTAAATCAGTGAGACTCCCACAGGGTTCATGTGTTAATCAGTGAGACTCCCACAGGGTTAAGTGTTAATCAATGAGACTCCCATAGGGTTCAGTGTTAATCAGTGAGACTCCCACAGGGTTCAGTGTTAATCAGTGAGACTCCCACAGGGTTCAGTGTTAATCAGTGATACTCCCTCAGGGTTCATGTGTTAATCAGTGAGACTCCCACAGGGTTCAGTGTTAATCAGTGAGACTCCCACAGGGTTCAGTGTTAATCAGTGAGACTCCCACAGGGTTCATGTGTTAATCAGTGAGACTCCCACAGGGTTCAGTGTTAATCAATGAGACTCCCATAGGGTTCAGTGTTAATCAGTGAGACTCCCACAGGGTTCAGTGTTAATCAGTGAGACTCCCACAGGGTTCACTGTTAATCAGTGATACTCCCTCAGGGTTCATGTGTTAATCAGTGAGACTCCCACAGGGTTCAGTGTTAATCAGTGAGACTCCCACAGGGTTCAGTGTTAATCAGTGAGACTCCCACAGGGTTCATGTGTTAATCAGTGAGACTCCCACAGGGTTCAGTGTTAATCAATGAGACTCACATAGGGTTCAGTGTTAATCAGTGAGACTCCCACAGGGTTCAGTGTTAATCAGTGAGACTCCCACAGGGTTCAGTGTTAATCAGTGAGACTCCCACAGGGTTCAGTGTTAATCAGTGAGACTCCCATAGGGATCAGTGTTAATCAGTGGGACTCCCATAGGGTTCAGTGTTAATCAGTGAGACTCCCATAGGGTTCAGTGTTAATCAATGAGACTCCCACAGGGTTCAGTGTTAATCAGTGAGACTCCCATAGGGTTCAGTGTTAATCAGTGAGCCTCCCATAGGGTTCACTGTAAATCAGTGAGACTCCCACAGGGTTCATGTGTTAATCAGTGAGACTCCAACAGGGTTCAGTGTTAAACAATGAGACTCCCATAGGGTTCAGTGTTAATCAGTGAGACTCCCACAGGGTTCAGTGTTAATCAGTGAGACTCCCACAGGGTTCAGTGTTAATCAGTGATCGTCCCTCAGGGTTCATGTGTTAATCAGTGAGACTCCCACAGGGTTCAGTGTTAATCAGTGAGACTCCCACAGGGTTCAGTGTTAATCAGTGAGACTCCTACAGGGTTCATGTGTTAATCAGTGAGACTCCCACAGGGTTCAGTGTTAATCAGTGAGACTCCCACAGGGTTCAGTGTTAATCAGTGATACTCCCATAGGGTTCAGTGTTAATCAATGAGACTCCCATAGGGTTCAGTGTTAATCAGTGAGACTCCCACAGGGTTCAGTGTTAATCAGTGAGACTCCCACAGGGTTCAGTGTTAATCAGTGAGACTCCCTCAGGGTTCATTTGTTAATCAGTGAGACTCCCATAGGGTTCAGTGTTAATCAGTGAGACTCCCACAGTGTTCAGTGTTAATCAGTGAGACTCCCACAGTGGTCAGTGTTCATCAGTGATAATCCCTCAGGGTTCAGTGTTAATCACTGAGACTCCCACAGGGTTCAGTGTTAATCAGTGAGATTCCCATAGGGTTCAGTGTTAATCAGTGAGATTCCCATAAGGTGCATTGTTAATCAGTGTAACTTCCACAGGGTTCAGTGTTAATCATTGAGACTCCCATAGGGTTCAGTGTTAATCAGTGAGACTCCCACAGGGTTCAGTGTTAATCAGTGAGACTCCCATAGGGTTCAGTGTTAATCAGTGAGACTCCCACAGGGTTCAGTTTTAATCAGTGAGACTCCCATAGGGTTCAGTTTTAATCAGTGAGACTCCCATAGGGTTCAGTGTAAATCAGTGAGACTCCCACAGGGTTCATGTGTTAATCAGTGAGACTCCCACAGGGTTCAGTGTTAATCAATGAGACTCCCATAGGGTTCAGTGTTAATCAGTGAGACTCCCACAGGGTTCAGTGTTAATCAGTGAGACTCCCACAGGGTTCAGTGTTAATCAGTGATACTCCCTCAGGGTTCATGTTTTAATCAGTGAGACTCCCACAGGGTTCAGTGTTAATCAGTGAGACTCCCACAGGGTTCAGTGTTAATCAGTGAGACTGCCACAGGGTTCATTGTTAATCAGTGAGACTCCCACAGGGTTCAGTGTTCATCAGTGAGAATCCCTCAGGGTTCAGTTTTAATCAGTGAGACTCCCACAGGGTTCAGTGTTGATCAGTGAGACTCCCACAGGGTTCAGTGTTAATCAGTGAGACTCCCACAGGGTTCAGTGTTAATCAGTGAGACTCCCACAGGGTTCAGTGTTAATCAGTGAGACTCCCTCAGGGTTCATTTGTTAATCAGTGAGACTCCCATAGGGTTCAGTGTTAATCAGTGAGACTCCCACAGGGCTCAGTGTTAATCAGTGAGACTCCCACAGTGTTCAGTGTTAATCAGTGAGACTCCCACAGTGGTCAGTGTTCATCAGTGAGAATCCCTCAGGGTTCAGTGTTAATCACTGAGACTCCCACAGGGTTCAGTGTTAATCAGTGAGATTCCCATAGGGTTCAGTGTTAATCAGTGAGATTCCCATAAGGTGCATTGTTAATCAGTGTAACTTCCACAGGGTTCAGTGTTAATCAGTGAGACTCCCATAGGGTTCAGTGTTAATCAGTGAGACTCCCACAGGGTTCAGTGTTAATCAGTGAAACTCCCATAGGGTTCAGTGTTAATCAGTGAGACTCCCACAGGGTTCAGTGTTAATCAATGAGACTCCCACAGGGTTCATGTGTTAATCAGTGAGACTCCCACAGAGTTCAGTGTTAATCAGTGAGACTCCCATAGGGTTCAGTGTTAATCAATGAGTCTCCCATATGGTTCACTGTTAATGAGTGAGACTCCCACAGGGTTCAGTGTTAATCAGTGAGACTCCCACAGGGTTCAGTGTTAATCAGTGAGACTCCCACAGGGTTCAGTGTTAATCAGTGAGACTCCCACAGTGTTCAGTGTTAATCAGTGAGACTCCCACAGTGGTCAGTGTTCATCAGTGAGACTCCCTCAGGGTTCAGTGTTAATCACTGAGACTCCCACAGGGTTCAGTGTTAATCAGTGAGATTCCCATAGGGTTCAGTGTTAATCAGTGAGACTCCCATAAGGTTCATTGTTAATCAGTGTAACTTCCACAGGGTTCAGTGTTAATCAGTGAGACTCCCATAGGGTTCAGTGTTAATCAGTGAGACTCCCACAGGGTTCAGTGTTAATCAGTGAAACTCCCATAGGGTTCAGTGTTAATCAGTGAGACTCCCACAGGGTTCAGTGTTAATCAGTGAGACTCCCATAGGGTTCAGTGTTAATCAGTGAGACTCCCACAGGGTTTAGTGTTAATCAGTGAGACTCCCATAGGGTTCAGTGTTAATCAGTGAGACTCCCATAGGGTTCAGTGTAAATCAGTGAGACTCCCTCAGGGTTCATGTGTTAATCAGTGAGACTCCCACAGGGTTCAGTGTTAATCAATGAGTCTCCCATATGGTTCAGTGTTAATGAGTGAGACTCCCACAGGGTTCAGTGTTAATCAGTGAGTCTCCCACAGGGTTCAGTGTTAATCAGTGAGAATCCCACAGGGTTCAGTGTTAATCAGTGAGACTCCCATAGGGTTCAGTGTTAATCAATGAGACTCCCACAGGGTTCAGTGTTAATCAGTGAGACTCCCATAGGGTTCAGTGTTAATCAGTGAGACTCCCATAGGGTTCAGTGTAAATCAGTGAGACTCCCACAGGGTTCATGTGTTAATCAGTGATACTCCCACAGGGTTCAGTGTTAATCAATGAGACTCCCATAGGGTTCAGTGTTAATCAGTGAGACTCCCACAGGGTTCAGTGTTAATCAGTGAGACTCCCACAGGGTTCAGTGTTAATCAGTGATACTCCCTCAGGGTTCATGTGTTAATCAGTGAGACTCCCACAGGGTTCAGTGTTAATCAGTGAGACTCCCACAGGGTTCAGTGTTAATCAGTGAGACTCCCACAGGGTTCATGTGTTAATCAGTGAGACTCCCACAGGGTTCAGTGTTAATCAGTGAGACTCCCACAGGGTTCAGTGTTAATCAGTGAGACTCCCATAGGGTTCAGTGTTAATCAATGAGACTCCCATAGGGTTCAGTGTTAATCAGTGAGACTCCCACAGGGTTCAGTGTTAATCAGTGAGACTCCCACAGGGTTCAGTGTTAATCAGTGAGACTCCCACAGGGTTCATGTGTTAATCAGTGAGACTCCCACAGGGTTCAGTGTTAATCAGTGAGACTCCCATAGGGTTCAGTGTTAATCAATGAGTCTCCCATATGGTTCAGTGTTAATGAGTGAGACTCCCACAGGGTTCAGTGTTAATCAGTGAGACTCCCACAGGGTTCAGTGTTAATCAGTGAGACTCCCACAGGGTTCAGTGTTAATCAGTGAGACTCCCACAGTGTTCAGTGTTAATCAGTGAGACTCCCACAGTGGTCAGTGTTCATCAATGAGACTCCCTCAGGGTTCAGTGTTAATCATTGAGACTCCCACAGGGTTCAGTGTTAATCAGTGAGATTCCCATATGGTTCAGTGTTAATCAGTGAGACTCCCATAAGGTTCATTGTTAATCAGTGTAACTTCCACAGGGTTCAGTGTTAATCAGTGAGACTCCCAAAGGGTTAAGTGTTAATCAGTGAGACTCCCATAGGGTTCAGTGTTAATCAGTGAGACTCCCACAGGGTTCAGTGTTAATCAGTGAGACTCCCATAGGGTTCAGTGTTAATCAGTGAGACTCCCATAGGGTTCAGTGTAAATCAGTGAGACTCCCACAGGGTTCATGTGTTAATCAGTGAGACTCCCACAGGGTTAAGTGTTAATCAATGAGACTCCCATAGGGTTCAGTGTTAATCAGTGAGACTCCCACAGGGTTCAGTGTTAATCAGTGAGACTCCCACAGGGTTCAGTGTTAATCAGTGATACTCCCTCAGGGTTCATGTGTTAATCAGTGAGACTCCCACAGGGTTCAGTGTTAATCAGTGAGACTCCCACAGGGTTCAGTGTTAATCAGTGAGACTCCCACAGGGTTCATGTGTTAATCAGTGAGACTCCCACAGGGTTCAGTGTTAATCAATGAGACTCCCATAGGGTTCAGTGTTAATCAGTGAGACTCCCACAGGGTTCAGTGTTAATCAGTGAGACTCCCACAGGGTTCAGTGTTAATCAGTGATACTCCCTCAGGGTTCATGTGTTAATCAGTGAGACTCCCACAGGGTTCAGTGTTAATCAGTGAGACTCCCACAGGGTTCAGTGTTAATCAGTGAGACTCCCACAGGGTTCATGTGTTAATCAGTGAGACTCCCACAGGGTTCAGTGTTAATCAATGAGACTCACATAGGGTTCAGTGTTAATCAGTGAGACTCCCACAGGGTTCAGTGTTAATCAGTGAGACTCCCACAGGGTTCAGTGTTAATCAGTGAGACTCCCACAGGGTTCAGTGTTAATCAGTGAGACTCCCATAGGGATCAGTGTTAATCAGTGGGACTCCCATAGGGTTCAGTGTTAATCAGTGAGACTCCCATAGGGTTCAGTGTTAATCAATGAGACTCCCACAGGGTTCAGTGTTAATCAGTGAGACTCCCATAGGGTTCAGTGTTAATCAGTGAGCCTCCCATAGGGTTCACTGTAAATCAGTGAGACTCCCACAGGGTGCATGTGTTAATCAGTGAGACTCCAACAGGGTTCAGTGTTAAACAATGAGACTCCCATAGGGTTCAGTGTTAATCAGTGAGACTCCCACAGGGTTCAGTGTTAATCAGTGAGACTCCCACAGGGTTCAGTGTTAATCAGTGATCGTCCCTCAGGGTTCATGTGTTAATCAGTGAGACTCCCACAGGGTTCAGTGTTAATCAGTGAGACTCCCACAGGGTTCAGTGTTAATCAGTGAGACTCCTACAGGGTTCATGTGTTAATCAGTGAGACTCCCACAGGGTTCAGTGTTAATCAGTGAGACTCCCACAGGGTTCAGTGTTAATCAGTGATACTCCCATAGGGTTCAGTGTTAATCAATGAGACTCCCATAGGGTTCAGTGTTAATCAGTGAGACTCCCACAGGGTTCAGTGTTAATCAGTGAGACTCCCACAGGGTTCAGTGTTAATCAGTGAGACTCCCTCAGGGTTCATTTGTTAATCAGTGAGACTCCCATAGGGTTCAGTGTTAATCAGTGAGACTCCCACAGGGTTCAGTGTTAATCAGTGAGACTCCCACAGTGTTCAGTGTTAATCAGTGAGACTCCCACAGTGGTCAGTGTTCATCAGTGATAATCCCTCAGGGTTCAGTGTTAATCACTGAGACTCCCACAGGGTTCAGTGTTAATCAGTGAGATTCCCATAGGGTTCAGTGTTAATCAGTGAGATTCCCATAAGGTGCATTGTTAATCAGTGTAACTTCCACAGGGTTCAGTGTTAATCATTGAGACTCCCATAGGGTTCAGTGTTAATCAGTGAGACTCCCACAGGGTTCAGTGTTAATCAGTGAGACTCCCATAGGGTTCAGTGTTAATCAGTGAGACTCCCACAGGGTTCAGTTTTAATCAGTGAGACTCCCATAGGGTTCAGTTTTAATCAGTGAGACTCCCATAGGGTTCAGTGTAAATCAGTGAGACTCCCACAGGGTTCATGTGTTAATCAGTGAGACTCCCACAGGGTTCAGTGTTAATCAATGAGACTCCCATAGGGTTCAGTGTTAATCAGTGAGACTCCCACAGGGTTCAGTGTTAATCAGTGAGACTCCCACAGGGTTCAGTGTTAATCAGTGATACTCCCTCAGGGTTCATGTTTTAATCAGTGAGACTCCCACAGGGTTCAGTGTTAATCAGTGAGACTCCCACAGGGTTCAGTGTTTATCAGTGAGACTCCCACAGGGTTCATGTGTTAATCAGTGAGACTCCCACAGGGTTCAGTGTTAATCAGTGAGACGCCCACAGGGTTCAGTGTTAATCAGTGAGACTCCCATAGGGTTCAGTGTTAATCAATGAGACTCACATAGGGTTCAGTGTTAATCAGTGAGACTCCCACAGGGTTCAGTGTTAATCAGTGAGACTCCCACAGGGTTCAGTGTTAATGAGTGAGACTCCCACAGGGTTCAGTATTAATCAGTGAGACTCCCATAGGGATCAGTGTTAATCAGTGGGACTCCCATAGGGTTCAGTGTTAATCAGTGAGACTCCCATAGGGTTCAGTGTTAATCAATGAGACTCCCACAGGGTTCAGTGTTAATCAGTGAGACTCCCATAGGGTTCAGTGTAAATCAGTGAGACTCCCACAGGGTTCATGTGTTAATCAGTGAGACTCCCACAGGGTTCAGTGTTAATCAATGAGACTCCCATAGGGTTCAGTGTTAATCAGTGAGACTCCCACAGGGTTCAGTGTTAATCAGTGAGACTCCCACAGGGTTCAGTGTTAATCAATGATACTCCCTCAGGGTTCATGTGTTAATCAGTGAGACTCCCACAGGGTTCAGTGTTAATCAGTGAGACTCCCACAGGGTTCAGTGTTAATCAGTGAGACTCCTACAGGGTTCATGTGTTAATCAGTGAGACTCCCACAGGGTTCAGTGTTAATCAGTGAGACTCCCACAGGGTTCAGTGTTAATCAGTGAGACTCCCATAGGGTTCAGTGTTAATCAATGAGACTCCCATAGGGTTCAGTGTTAATCCGTGAGACTCCCACAGGGTTCAGTGTTAATCAGTGAGACTCCCACAGGGTTCAGTGTTAATCAGTGAGACTCCCTCAGGGTTCATTTGTTAATCAGTGAGACTCCCATAGGGTTCAGTGTTAATCAGTGAGACTCCCACAGGGTTCAGTGTTAATCAGTGAGACTCCCACAGTGTTCAGTGTTAATCAGTGAGACTCCCACAGTGGTCAGTGTTCATCAGTGAGAATCCCTCAGGGTTCAGTGTTAATCACTGAGACTCCCACAGGGTTCAGTGTTAATCAGTGAGATTCCCATAGGGTTCAGTGTTAATCAGTGAGATTCCCATAAGGTGCATTGTTAATCAGTGTAACTTCCACAGGGTTCAGTGTTAATCAGTGAGACTCCCATAGGGTTCAGTGTTAATCAGTGAGACTCCCACAGGGTTCAGTGATAATCAGTGATACTCCCTCAGGGTTCATGTGTTAATCAGTGAGACTCCCACAGGGTTCAGTGTTAATCAGTGAGACTCCCACAGGGTTCAGTGTTAATCAGTGAGACTCCCACAGGGTTCAGTGTTAATCAGTGATACTCCCTCAGGGTTCATGTTTTAATCAGTGAGACTCCCACAGGGTTCAGTGTTAATCAGTGAGACTCCCACAGGGTTCATGTGTTAATCAGTGAGACTCCCACAGGGTTCAGTGTTTATCAGTGAGACTCCCACAGGGTTCATGTGTTAATCAGTGAGACTCCCACAGGGTTCAGTGTTAATCAGTGAGACGCCCACAGGGTTCAGTGTTAATCAGTGAGACTCCCATAGGGTTCAGTGTTAATCAATGAGACTCACATAGGGTTCAGTGTTAATCAGTGAGACTCCCACAGGGTTCAGTGTTAATCAGTGAGACTCCCACAGGGTTCAGTGTTAATGAGTGAGACTCCCACAGGGTTCAGTATTAATCAGTGAGACTCCCATAGGGATCAGTGTTAATCAGTGGGACTCCCATAGGGTTCAGTGTTAATCAGTGAGACTCCCATAGGGTTCAGTGTTAATCAATGAGACTCCCACAGGGTTCAGTGTTAATCAGTGAGACTCCCATAGGGTTCAGTGTAAATCAGTGAGACTCCCACAGGGTTCATGTGTTAATCAGTGAGACTCCCACAGGGTTCAGTGTTAATCAATGAGACTCCCATAGGGTTCAGTGTTAATCAGTGAGACTCCCATAGGGTTCAGTGTAAATCAGTGAGACTCCCACAGGGTTCATGTGTTAATCAGTGAGACTCCCACAGGGTTAAGTGTTAATCAATGAGACTCCCATAGGGTTCAGTGTTAATCAGTGAGACTCCCACAGGGTTCAGTGTTAATCAGTGAGACTCCCACAGGGTTCAGTGTTAATCAGTGATACTCCCTCAGGGTTCATGTGTTAATCAGTGAGACTCCCACAGGGTTCAGTGTTAATCAGTGAGACTCCCACAGGGTTCAGTGTTAATCAGTGAGACTCCCACAGGGTTCATGTGTTAATCAGTGAGACTCCCACAGGGTTCAGTGTTAATCAATGAGACTCCCATAGGGTTCAGTGTTAATCAGTGAGACTCCCACAGGGTTCAGTGTTAATCAGTGAGACTCCCACAGGGTTCAGTGTTAATCAGTGATACTCCCTCAGGGTTCATGTGTTAATCAGTGAGACTCCCACAGGGTTCAGTGTTAATCAGTGAGACTCCCACAGGGTTCAGTGTTAATCAGTGAGACTCCCACAGGGTTCATGTGTTAATCAGTGAGACTCCCACAGGGTTCAGTGTTAATCAATGAGACTCACATAGGGTTCAGTGTTAATCAGTGAGACTCCCACAGGGTTCAGTGTTAATCAGTGAGACTCCCACAGGGTTCAGTGTTAATCAGTGAGACTCCCACAGGGTTCAGTGTTAATCAGTGAGACTCCCATAGGGATCAGTGTTAATCAGTGGGACTCCCATAGGGTTCAGTGTTAATCAGTGAGACTCCCATAGGGTTCAGTGTTAATCAATGAGACTCCCACAGGGTTCAGTGTTAATCAGTGAGACTCCCATAGGGTTCAGTGTTAATCAGTGAGCCTCCCATAGGGTTCACTGTAAATCAGTGAGACTCCCACAGGGTGCATGTGTTAATCAGTGAGACTCCAACAGGGTTCAGTGTTAAACAATGAGACTCCCATAGGGTTCAGTGTTAATCAGTGAGACTCCCACAGGGTTCAGTGTTAATCAGTGAGACTCCCACAGGGTTCAGTGTTAATCAGTGATCGTCCCTCAGGGTTCATGTGTTAATCAGTGAGACTCCCACAGGGTTCAGTGTTAATCAGTGAGACTCCCACAGGGTTCAGTGTTAATCAGTGAGACTCCTACAGGGTTCATGTGTTAATCAGTGAGACTCCCACAGGGTTCAGTGTTAATCAGTGAGACTCCCACAGGGTTCAGTGTTAATCAGTGATACTCCCATAGGGTTCAGTGTTAATCAATGAGACTCCCATAGGGTTCAGTGTTAATCAGTGAGACTCCCACAGGGTTCAGTGTTAATCAGTGAGACTCCCACAGGGTTCAGTGTTAATCAGTGAGACTCCCTCAGGGTTCATTTGTTAATCAGTGAGACTCCCATAGGGTTCAGTGTTAATCAGTGAGACTCCCACAGGGTTCAGTGTTAATCAGTGAGACTCCCACAGTGTTCAGTGTTAATCAGTGAGACTCCCACAGTGGTCAGTGTTCATCAGTGATAATCCCTCAGGGTTCAGTGTTAATCACTGAGACTCCCACAGGGTTCAGTGTTAATCAGTGAGATTCCCATAGGGTTCAGTGTTAATCAGTGAGATTCCCATAAGGTGCATTGTTAATCAGTGTAACTTCCACAGGGTTCAGTGTTAATCATTGAGACTCCCATAGGGTTCAGTGTTAATCAGTGAGACTCCCACAGGGTTCAGTGTTAATCAGTGAGACTCCCATAGGGTTCAGTGTTAATCAGTGAGACTCCCACAGGGTTCAGTTTTAATCAGTGAGACTCCCATAGGGTTCAGTTTTAATCAGTGAGACTCCCATAGGGTTCAGTGTAAATCAGTGAGACTCCCACAGGGTTCATGTGTTAATCAGTGAGACTCCCACAGGGTTCAGTGTTAATCAATGAGACTCCCATAGGGTTCAGTGTTAATCAGTGAGACTCCCACAGGGTTCAGTGTTAATCAGTGAGACTCCCACAGGGTTCAGTGTTAATCAGTGATACTCCCTCAGGGTTCATGTTTTAATCAGTGAGACTCCCACAGGGTTCAGTGTTAATCAGTGAGACTCCCACAGGGTTCAGTGTTTATCAGTGAGACTCCCACAGGGTTCATGTGTTAATCAGTGAGACTCCCACAGGGTTCAGTGTTAATCAGTGAGACGCCCACAGGGTTCAGTGTTAATCAGTGAGACTCCCATAGGGTTCAGTGTTAATCAATGAGACTCACATAGGGTTCAGTGTTAATCAGTGAGACTCCCACAGGGTTCAGTGTTAATCAGTGAGACTCCCACAGGGTTCAGTGTTAATGAGTGAGACTCCCACAGGGTTCAGTATTAATCAGTGAGACTCCCATAGGGATCAGTGTTAATCAGTGGGACTCCCATAGGGTTCAGTGTTAATCAGTGAGACTCCCATAGGGTTCAGTGTTAATCAATGAGACTCCCACAGGGTTCAGTGTTAATCAGTGAGACTCCCATAGGGTTCAGTGTAAATCAGTGAGACTCCCACAGGGTTCATGTGTTAATCAGTGAGACTCCCACAGGGTTCAGTGTTAATCAATGAGACTCCCATAGGGTTCAGTGTTAATCAGTGAGACTCCCACAGGGTTCAGTGTTAATCAGTGAGACTCCCACAGGGTTCAGTGTTAATCAATGATACTCCCTCAGGGTTCATGTGTTAATCAGTGAGACTCCCACAGGGTTCAGTGTTAATCAGTGAGACTCCCACAGGGTTCAGTGTTAATCAGTGAGACTCCTACAGGGTTCATGTGTTAATCAGTGAGACTCCCACAGGGTTCAGTGTTAATCAGTGAGACTCCCACAGGGTTCAGTGTTAATCAGTGAGACTCCCATAGGGTTCAGTGTTAATCAATGAGACTCCCATAGGGTTCAGTGTTAATCCGTGAGACTCCCACAGGGTTCAGTGTTAATCAGTGAGACTCCCACAGGGTTCAGTGTTAATCAGTGAGACTCCCTCAGGGTTCATTTGTTAATCAGTGAGACTCCCATAGGGTTCAGTGTTAATCAGTGAGACTCCCACAGGGTTCAGTGTTAATCAGTGAGACTCCCACAGTGTTCAGTGTTAATCAGTGAGACTCCCACAGTGGTCAGTGTTCATCAGTGAGAATCCCTCAGGGTTCAGTGTTAATCACTGAGACTCCCACAGGGTTCAGTGTTAATCAGTGAGATTCCCATAGGGTTCAGTGTTAATCAGTGAGATTCCCATAAGGTGCATTGTTAATCAGTGTAACTTCCACAGGGTTCAGTGTTAATCAGTGAGACTCCCATAGGGTTCAGTGTTAATCAGTGAGACTCCCACAGGGTTCAGTGATAATCAGTGATACTCCCTCAGGGTTCATGTGTTAATCAGTGAGACTCCCACAGGGTTCAGTGTTAATCAGTGAGACTCCCACAGGGTTCAGTGTTAATCAGTGAGACTCCCACAGGGTTCAGTGTTAATCAGTGATACTCCCTCAGGGTTCATGTTTTAATCAGTGAGACTCCCACAGGGTTCAGTGTTAATCAGTGAGACTCCCACAGGGTTCATGTGTTAATCAGTGAGACTCCCACAGGGTTCAGTGTTTATCAGTGAGACTCCCACAGGGTTCATGTGTTAATCAGTGAGACTCCCACAGGGTTCAGTGTTAATCAGTGAGACGCCCACAGGGTTCAGTGTTAATCAGTGAGACTCCCATAGGGTTCAGTGTTAATCAATGAGACTCACATAGGGTTCAGTGTTAATCAGTGAGACTCCCACAGGGTTCAGTGTTAATCAGTGAGACTCCCACAGGGTTCAGTGTTAATGAGTGAGACTCCCACAGGGTTCAGTATTAATCAGTGAGACTCCCATAGGGATCAGTGTTAATCAGTGGGACTCCCATAGGGTTCAGTGTTAATCAGTGAGACTCCCATAGGGTTCAGTGTTAATCAATGAGACTCCCACAGGGTTCAGTGTTAATCAGTGAGACTCCCATAGGGTTCAGTGTAAATCAGTGAGACTCCCACAGGGTTCATGTGTTAATCAGTGAGACTCCCACAGGGTTCAGTGTTAATCAATGAGACTCCCATAGGGTTCAGTGTTAATCAGTGAGACTCCCACAGGGTTCAGTGTTAATCAGTGAGACTCCCACAGGGTTCAGTGTTAATCAATGATACTCCCTCAGGGTTCATGTGTTAATCAGTGAGACTCCCACAGGGTTCAGTGTTAATCAGTGAGACTCCCACAGGGTTCAGTGTTAATCAGTGAGACTCCTACAGGGTTCATGTGTTAATCAGTGAGACTCCCACAGGGTTCAGTGTTAATCAGTGAGACTCCCACAGGGTTCAGTGTTAATCAGTGAGACTCCCATAGGGTTCAGTGTTAATCAATGAGACTCCCATAGGGTTCAGTGTTAATCCGTGAGACTCCCACAGGGTTCAGTGTTAATCAGTGAGACTCCCACAGGGTTCAGTGTTAATCAGTGAGACTCCCTCAGGGTTCATTTGTTAATCAGTGAGACTCCCATAGGGTTCAGTGTTAATCAGTGAGACTCCCACAGGGTTCAGTGTTAATCAGTGAGACTCCCACAGTGTTCAGTGTTAATCAGTGAGCCTCCCACAGTGGTCAGTGTTCATCAGTGAGAATCCCTCAGGGTTCAGTGTTAATCACTGAGACTCCCACAGGGTTCAGTGTTAATCAGTGAGATTCCCATAGGGTTCAGTGTTAATCAGTGAGATTCCCATAAGGTGCATTGTTAATCAGTGTAACTTCCACAGGGTTCAGTGTTAATCAGTGAGACTCCCATAGGGTTCAGTGTTAATCAGTGAGACTCCCACAGGGTTCAGTGATAATCAGTGATACTCCCTCAGGGTTCATGTGTTAATCAGTGAGACTCCCACAGGGTTCAGTGTTAATCAGTGAGACTCCCACAGGGTTCAGTGTTAATCAGTGAGACTCCCACAGGGTTCAGTGTTAATCAGTGATACTCCCTCAGGGTTCATGTTTTAATCAGTGAGACTCCCACAGGGTTCAGTGTTAATCAGTGAGACTCCCACAGGGTTCAGTGTTTATCAGTGAGACTCCCACAGGGTTCATGTGTTAATCAGTGAGACTCCCACAGGGTTCAGTGTTAATCAGTGAGACGCCCACAGGGTTCAGTGTTAATCAGTGAGACTCCCATAGGGTTCAGTGTTAATCAATGAGACTCACATAGGGTTCAGTGTTAATCAGTGAGACTCCCACAGGGTTCAGTGTTAATCAGTGAGACTCCCACAGGGTTCAGTGTTAATCAGTGAGACTCCCACAGGGTTCAGTATTAATCAGTGAGACTCCCATAGGGATCAGTGTTAATCAGTGGGACTCCCATAGGGTTCAGTGTTAATCAGTGAGACTCCCATAGGGTTCAGTGTTAATCAATGAGACTCCCACAGGGTTCAGTGTTAATCAGTGAGACTCCCATAGGGTTCAGTGTTAATCAGTGAGACTCCCATAGGGTTCAGTGTAAATCAGTGAGACTCCCACAGGGTTCATGTGTTAATCAGTGAGACTCCCACAGGGTTCAGTGTTAATCAATGAGACTCCCATAGGGTTCAGTGTTAATCAGTGAGACTCCCACAGGGTTCAGTGTTAATCAGTGAGACTCCCACAGGGTTCAGTGTTAATCAGTGATACTCCCTCAGGGTTCATGTGTTAATCAGTGAGACTCCCACAGGGTTCAGTGTTAATCAGTGAGACTCCCACAGGGTTCAGTGTTAATCAGTGAGACTCCTACAGGGTTCATGTGTTAATCAGTGAGACTCCCACAGGGTTCAGTGTTAATCAGTGAGACTCCCACAGGGTTCAGTGTTAATCAGTGAGACTCCCATAGGGTTCAGTGTTAATCAATGAGACTCCCATAGGGTTCAGTGTTAATCCGTGAGACTCCCACAGGGTTCAGTGTTAATCAGTGAGACTCCCACAGGGTTCAGTGTTAATCAGTGAGACTCCCTCAGGGTTCATTTGTTAATCAGTGAGACTCCCATAGGGTTCAGTGTTAATCAGTGAGACTCCCACAGGGTTCAGTGTTAATCAGTGAGACTCCCACAGTGTTCAGTGTTAATCAGTGAGACTCCCACAGTGGTCAGTGTTCATCAGTGAGAATCCCTCAGGGTTCAGTGTTAATCACTGAGACTCCCACAGGGTTCAGTGTTAATCAGTGAGATTCCCATAGGGTTCAGTGTTAATCAGTGAGATTCCCATAAGGTGCATTGTTAATCAGTGTAACTTCCACAGGGTTCAGTGTTAATCAGTGAGACTCCCATAGGGTTCAGTGTTAATCAGTGAGACTCCCACAGGGTTCAGTGATAATCAGTGATACTCCCTCAGGGTTCATGTGTTAATCAGTGAGACTCCCACACGGTTCAGTGTTAATCAGTGAGACTCCCACAGGGTTCAGTGTTAATCAGTGAGACTTCCACAGTATTCAATGTTAATCAGTGAGACTCCCACAGTGTTCAGTGTTAATCAGTGAGACTCCCATAGGGTTCAGTGTTTATCACTGAGACTCCCACAGGGTTCAGTGTAAATCAGTGAGACTCCCATAGGGTTCAGTGTTAATCAGTGAGACTCCCACAGTGTTCAATGTTAATCAGTGAGACTCCCACAGTGTTCAGTGTTAATCAGTGAGACTCCCACAGTGGTCAGTGTTCATCAGTGAGAATCCCTCAGGGTTCAGTGTTAATCACTGAGACTCCCACAGGGTTCAGTGTTAATCAGTGAGATTCCCATAGGGTTCAGTGTTAATCAGTGAGATTCCCATAAGGTGCATTGTTAATCAGTGTAACTTCCACAGGGTTCAGTGTTAATCAGTGAGACTCCCATAGGGTTCAGTGTTAATCAGTGAGACTCCCACAGGGTTCAGTGTTAATCAGTGATACTCCCTCAGGGTTCATGTGTTAATCAGTGAGACTCCCACAGGGTTCAGTGTTAATCAGTGAGACTCCCACAGGGTTCAGTGTTAATCAGTGAGACTCCCACAGGGTTCAGTGTTAATCAGTGAGACTCCCACAGGGTTCAGTGTTAATCAGTGAGACTCCCTCAGGGTTCATTTGTTAATCAGTGAGACTCCCATAGGGTTCAGTGTTAATCAGTGAGACTCCCACAGGGTTCAGTGTTAATCAGTGAGAATCCCTCAGGGTTCAGTGTTAATCACTGAGACTCCCGCAGGGTTCAGTGTTAATCAGTGAGATTCCCATAGGGTTCAGTGTTAATCAGTGAGATTCCCATAAGGTGCATTGTTAATCAGTGTAACTTCCACAGGGTTCAGTGTTAATCAGTGAGACTCCCATAGGGTTCAGTGTTAATCAGTGAGACTCCCACATGGTTCAGTGTTAATCAGTGATACTCCCTCAAGGTTCATGTGTTAATCAGTGAGACTCCCACAGGGTTCAGTGTTAATCAGTGAGACTCCCACAGGGTTCAGTGTTAATCAGTGAGACTTCCACAGTATTCAATGTTAATCAGTGAGACTCCCACAGTGTTCAGTGTTAATCAGTGAGACTCCCATAGGGTTCAGTGTTTATCACTGAGACTCCCACAGGGTTCAGTGTAAATCAGTGAGACTCCCATAGGGTTCAGTGTTAATCAGTGAGACTCCCACAGTGTTCAATGTTAATCAGTGAGACTCCCACAGTGTTCAGTGTTAATCAGTGAGACTCCCACAGTGGTCAGTGTTCATCAGTGAGAATCCCTCAGGGTTCAGTGTTAATCACTGAGACTCCCACAGGGTTCAGTGTTAATCAGTGAGATTCCCATAGGGTTCAGTGTTAATCAGTGAGATTCCCATAAGGTGCATTGTTAATCAGTGTAACTTCCACAGGGTTCAGTGTTAATCAGTGAGACTCCCATAGGGTTCAGTGTTAATCAGTGAGACTCCCACAGGGTTCAGTGTTAATCAGTGATACTCCCTCAGGGTTCATGTGTTAATCAGTGAGACTCCCACAGGGTTCAGTGTTAATCAGTGAGACTCCCATAGGGTTCAGTGTTAATCAGTGAGACTCCCATAGGGTTCAGTGTTGATCAGTGAGACTCCCACAGGGTTCAGTGTTAATGAGTGAGACTCCCACAGGGTTCATGTGTTAATCAGTGAAACTCCCACAGGGTTCAGTGTTAATCAGTGAGACTCCCACAGGGTTCAGTGTTAATCAGTGAGACTCCCACAGGGTTCAGTGTTAATCAGTGAGACTCCCACAGGGTTCAGTGTTAATCAGTGAGACTCCCATAGGGTTCAGTGTTAATCAATGAGACTCCCACAGGGTTCAGTGTTAATCAGTGATACTCCCTCAGGGTTCATGTGTTAATCAGTGAGACTTCCACAGGGTTCAGTGTTAATCAGTGAGACTCCCACAGGGTTCAGTGTTAATCAGTGAGACTCCCATAGGGTTCAGTGTTAATCAATGAGACTCCCATAGGGTTCAGTGTTAATCAGTGAGACTCCCACAGGGTTCAGTGTTAATCAGTGAGTCTCCCACAGGGTTCAGTGTTAATCAGCGAGACTCCCTCAGGGTTCATGTGTTAATCAGTGAGACTCCCACAGTGGTCAGTGTTCATCAGTGAGAATCCCTCAGGGTTCAGTGTTAATCACTGAGACTCCCACAGGGTTCAGTGTTAATCAGTGAGATTCCCATAGGGTTCAGTGTTAATCAGTGAGATTCCCATAAGGTGCATTGTTAATCAGTGTAACTTCCACAGGGTTCAGTGTTAATCAGTGAGACTCCCATAGGGTTCAGTGTTAATCAGTGAGACTCCCACAGGGTTCAGTGTTAATCAGTGATACTCCCTCAGGGTTCATGTGTTAATCAGTGAGACTCCCACAGGGTTCAGTGTTAATCAGTGAGACTCCCACAGGGTTCAGTGTTAATCAGTGAGACTCCCATAGGGTTCAGTTTAATCAGTGAGACTCCCATAGGGTTCAGTGTTGATCAGTGAGACTCCCACAGGGTTCAGTGTTAATCAGTGAGACTCCCACAGGGTTCATGTGTTAATCAGTGAAACTCCCACAGGGTTCAGTGTTAATCAGTGAGACTCCCATAGGGTTCAGTGTTAATCAATGAGTCTCCCATATGGTTCAGTGTTAATGAGTGAGACTCCCACAGGGTTCAGTGTTAATCAGTGAGACTCCCACAGGGTTCAGTGTTAATCAGTGAGACTCCCACAGGGTTCAGTGTTAATCAGTGAGACTCCCATAGGGTTCAGTGTTAATCAATGAGACTCCCATAGGGTTCAGTGTTAATCAGTGAGACTCCCACAGGGTTCAGTGTTAATCAGTGAGTCTCCTACAGGGTTCAGTGTTAATCAGCGAGACTCCCTCAGGGTTCATGTGTTAATCAGTGAGACTCCCATAGGGTTCAGTGTTAATCAGTGAGACTCCCATAGGGTTCAGTGTTAATCAGTGAGACTCCCACAGGGTTCATTGTTAATCAGTGAGACTCCCACAGGGTTCAGTGTTCATCAGTGAGAATCCCTCAGGGTTCAGTTTTAATCAGTGAGACTCCCACAGGGTTCAGTGTTGATCAGTGAGACTCCCACAGGGTTCAGTGTTAATCAGTGAGACTCCCACAGGGTTCAGTGTTAATCAGTGAGACTCCCACAGGGTTCAGTGTTAATCAGTGAGACTCCCATAGGGTTCAGTGTTAATCAATGAGACTCCCACAGGGTTCAGTGTTAATCAGTGATACTCCCTCAGGGTTCATGTGTTAATCAGTGAGACTCCCACAGGGTTCATTGTTAATCAGTGAGACTCCCACAGGGTTCAGTGTTAATCAGTGAGACTCCCACAGTGTTCAATGTTAATCAGTGAGACTCCCACAGTGTTCAGTGTTAATCAGTGAGACTCCCATAGGGTTCAGTGTTTATCACTGAGACTCCCACAGGGTTCAGTGTAAATCACTGAGACTCCCACAGGGTTCAGTGTTAATCAGTGAGACTCCCACAGTGTTCAATGTTAATCAGGGAGACTCCCACAGTGTTCAGTGTTAATCAGTGAGACTCCCACAGTGGTCAGTGTTCATCAGTGAGAATCCCTCAGGGTTCAGTGTTAATCACTGAGACTCCCATAGGGTTCAGTGTTAATCAGTGAGACTCCCATAGGGTTCAGTGTAAATCAGTGAGACTCCCACAGGGTTCATGTGTTAATCAGTGAGACTCCCACAGGGTTCAGTGTTAATCAGTGAGACTCCCACAGGGTTCAGTGTTAATCAGTGATGCTCCCTCAGGGTTCATGTGTTAATCAGTGAGACTCCCACAGGGTTCAGTGTTCATCAGTGAGAATCCCTCAGGGTTCAGTTTTAATCAGTGAGACTCCCACAGGGTTCAGTGTTGATCAGTGAGACTCCCACAGCGTTCAGTGTTAATCAGTGAGACTCCCACAGGGTTCATGTGTTAATCAGTGAAACTCCCACAGGGTTCAGTGTTAATCAGTGAGACTCCCATAGGGTTCAGTGTTAATCAATGAGTCTCCCATATGGTTCAGTGTAAATCACTGAGAATCCCACAGGGTTCAGTGTTAATCAGTGAGACTCCCACAGTGTTCAATGTTAATCAGTGAGACTCCCACAGTGTTCAGTGTTAATCAGTGAGACTCCCACAGTGGTCAGTGTTCATCAGTGAGAATCCCTCAGGGTTCAGTGTTAATCACTGAGACTCCCATAGGGTTCAGTGTTAATCAGTGAGACTCCCATAGGGTTCAGTGTAAATCAGTGAGACTCCCACAGGGTTCATGTGTTAATCAGTGAGACTCCCACAGGGTTCAGTGTTAATCAGTGATGCTCCCTCAGGGTTCATGTGTTAATCAGTGAGACTCCCACAGGGTTCAGTGTTCATCAGTGAGAATCCCTCAGGGTTCAGTTTTAATCAGTGAGACTCCCACAGGGTTCAGTGTTGATCAGTGAGACTCCCACAGGGTTCAGTGTTAATCAGTGAGACTCCCACAGGGTTCATGTGTTAATCAGTGAAACTCCCACAGGGTTCAGTGTTAATCAGTGAGACTCCCATAGGGTTCAGTGTTAATCAATGAGTCTTCCATATGGTTCAGTGTAAATCACTGAGACTCCCACAGGGTTCAGTGTTAATCAGTGAGACTCCCACAGTGTTCAATGTTAATCAGTGAGACTCCCACAGTGTTCAGTGTTAATCAGTGAGACTCCCACAGTGGTCAGTGTTCATCAGTGAGAATCCCTCAGGGTTCAGTGTTAATCACTGAGACTCCCATAGGGTTCAGTGTTAATCAGTGAGACTCCCATAGGGTTCAGTGTAAATCAGTGAGACTCCCACAGGGTTCATGTGTTAATCAGTGAGACTCCCACAGGGTTCAGTGTTAATCAATGAGACTCCCATAGGGTTCAGTGGTAATCAGTGAGACTCCCACAGGGTTCAGTGTTAATCAGTGAGACTCCCACAGGGTTCAGTGTTAATCAGTGATGCTCCCTCAGGGTTCATGTGTTAATCAGTGAGACTCCCACAGGGTTCAGTGTTCATCAGTGAGAATCCCTCAGGGTTCAGTTTTAATCAGTGAGACTCCCACAGGGTTCAGTGTTGATCAGTGAGACTCCCACAGGGTTCAGTGTTAATCAGTGAGACTCCCACAGGGTTCATGTGTTAATCAGTGAAACTCCCACAGGGTTCAGTGTTAATCAGTGAGACTCCCATAGGGTTCAGTGTTAATCAATGAGTCTCCCATATGGTTCAGTGTTAATGAGTGAGACTCCCACAGGGTTCAGTGTTAATCAGTGAGACTCCCACAGGGTTCAGTGTTAATCAGTGAGACTCCCACAGGGTTCAGTGTTAATCAGTGAGACTCCCATAGGGTTCAGTGTTAATCAATGAGACTCCCACAGGGTTCAGTGTTAATCAGTGATACTCCCTCAGGGTTCATGTGTTAATCAGTGAGACTCCCACAGGGTTCAGTGTTAATCAGTGAGACTCCCACAGGGTTCAGTGTTAATCAGTGAGACTCCCACAGGGTTCAGTGTTAATCAGTGAGACTCCCATAGGGTTCAGTGTTAATCAATGAGACTCCCACAGGGTTCAGTGTTAATCAGTGATACTCCCTCAGGGTTCATGTGTTAATCAGTGAGACTCCCACAGGGTTCAGTGTTAATCAGTGAGACTCCCACAGGGTTCAGTGTTAATCAGTGAGACTCCCATAGGGTTCAGTGTAAATCAGTGAGACTCCCACAGGGTTCATGTGTTAATCAGTGAGACTCCCACAGGGTTCAGTGTTAATCAATGAGACTCCCATAGGGTTCAGTGTTAATCAGTGAGACTCCCACAGGGTTCAGTGTTAATCAGTGAGACTCCCACAGGGTTCAGTGTTAATCAGTGATGCTCCCTCAGGGTTCATGTGTTAATCAGTGAGACTCCCACAGGGTTCAGTGTTCATCAGTGAGAATCCCTCAGGGTTCAGTTTTAATCAGTGAGACTCCCACAGGGTTCAGTGTTGATCAGTGAGACTCCCACAGGGTTCAGTGTTAATCAGTGAGACTCCCACAGGGTTCATGTGTTAATCAGTGAAACTCCCACAGGGTTCAGTGTTAATCAGTGAGACTCCCATAGGGTTCAGTGTTAATCAATGAGTCTCCCATATGGTTCAGTGTTAATGAGTGAGACTCCCACAGGGTTCAGTGTTAATCAGTGAGACTCCCACAGGGTTCAGTGTTAATCAGTGAGACTCCCACAGGGTTCAGTGTTAATCAGTGAGACTCCCATAGGGTTCAGTGTTAATCAATGAGACTCCCACAGGGTTCAGTGTTAATCAGTGATACTCCCTCAGGGTTCATGTGTTAATCAGTGAGACTCCCACAGGGTTCAGTGTTAATCAGTGAGACTCCCACAGGGTTCAGTGTTAATCAGTGAGACTCCCACAGTGTTCAATGTTAATCAGTGAGACTCCCACAGTGTTCAGTGTTAATCAGTGAGACTCCCATAGGGTTCAGTGTTTATCACTGAGACTCCCACAGGGTTCAGTGTAAATCACTGAGACTCCCACAGGGTTCAGTGTTAATCAGTGAGACTCCCACAGTGTTCAATGTTAATCAGTGAGACTCCCACAGTGTTCAGTGTTAATCAGTGAGACTTCCACAGTGGTCAGTGTTCATCAGTGAGAATCCCTCAGGGTTCAGTGTTAATCACTGAGACTCCCACAGGGTTCAGTGTTAATCAGTGAGATTCCCATAGGGTTCAGTGTTAATCAGTGAGATTCCCATAAGGTGCATTGTTAATCAGTGTAACTTCCACAGGGTTCAGTGTTAATCAGTGAGACTCCCATAGGGTTCAGTGTTAATCAGTGAGACTCCCACAGGGTTCAGTGTTAATCAGTGATACTCCCTCAGGGTTCATGTGTTAATCAGTGAGACTCCCACAGGGTTCAGTGTTAATCAGTGAGACTCCCACAGGGTTCAGTGTTAATCAGTAAGACTCCCACAGGGTTCAGTGTTAATCAGTGAGACTCCCATAGGGTTCAGTGTTAATCAATGAGACTCCCATAGGGTTCAGTGTTAATCAGTGAGACTCCCACAAGGTTCAGTGTTAATCAGTGAGTCTCCCACAGGGTTCAGTGTTAATCAGCGAGACTCCCACAGTGTTCAGTGTTAATCAGTGAGACTCCCACAGTGTTCAGTGTTAATCAGTGAGACTCCCATAGGGTTCAGTGTTTATCACTGAGACTCCCACAGGGTTCAGTGTAAATCAGTGAGACTCCCATAGGGTTCAGTGTTAATCAGTGAGACTCCCACAGTGTTCAATGTTAATCAGTGAGACTCCCACAGTGTTCAGTGTTAATCAGTGAGACTCCCACAGTGGTCAGTGTTCATCAGTGAGAATCCCTCAGGGTTCAGTGTTAATCACTGAGACTCCCACAGGGTTCAGTGTTAATCAGTGAGATTCCCATAGGGTTCAGTGTTAATCAGTGAGATTCCCATAAGGTGCATTGTTAATCAGTGTAACTTCCACAGGGTTCAGTGTTAATCAGTGAGACTCCCATAGGGTTCAGTGTTAATCAGTGAGACTCCCACAGGGTTCAGTGTTAATCAGTGATACTCCCTCAGGGTTCATGTGTTAATCAGTGAGACTCCCACAGGGTTCAGTGTTAATCAGTGAGACTCCCACAGGGTTCAGTGTTAATCAGTGAGACTCCCACAGGGTTCAGTGTTAATCAGTGAGACTCCCACAGGGTTCAGTGTTAATCAGTGAGACTCCCATAGGGTTCAGTGTTAATCAATGAAACTCCCATAGGGTTCAGTGTTAATCAGTGAGACTCCCACAGGGTTCAGTGTTAATCAGTGAGACTCTCACAGGGTTCAGTGTTAATCAGTGATGCTCCCTCAGGGTTCATGTGTTAATCAGTGAGACTCCCACAGGGTTCAGTGTTCATCAGTGAGAATCCCTCAGGGTTCAGTTTTAATCAGTGAGACTCCCACAGGGTTCAGTGTTGATCAGTGAGACTGCCACAGGGTTCAGTGTTAATCAGTGAGACTCCCACAGGGTTCATGTGTTAATCAGTGAAACTCCTACAGGGTTCAGTGTTAATCAGTGAGACTCCCATAGGGTTCAGTGTTAATCAATGAGTCTCCCATATGGTTCAGTGTTAATGAGTGAGACTCCCACAGGGTTCAGTGTTAATCAGTGAGACTCCCACAGGGTTCAGTGTTAATCAGTGAGACTCCCACAGGGTTCAGTGTTAATCAGTGAGACTCCCATAGGGTTCAGTGTTAATCAATGAGACTCCCACAGGGTTCAGTGTTAATCAGTGATACTCCCTCAGGGTTCATGTGTTAATCAGTGAGACTCCCACAGGGTTCAGTGTTAATCAGTGAGACTCCCACAGGGTTCAGTGTTAATCAGTGAGACTCCCACAGTGTTCAATGTTAATCAGTGAGACTCCCACAGTGTTCAGTGTTAATCAGTGAGACTCCCATAGGGTTCAGTGTTTATCACTGAGACTCCCACAGGGTTCAGTGTAAATCACTGAGACTCCCACAGGGTTCAGTGTTAATCAGTGAGACTCCCACAGTGTTCAATGTTAATCAGTGAGACTCCCACAGTGTTCAGTGTTAATCAGTGAGACTTCCACAGGGTTCAGTGTTAATCAGTGAGACTCCCACAGGGTTCAGTGTTAATCAGTGAGACTCCCACAGGGTTCAGTGTTAATCAGTGAGACTCCCATAGGGTTCAGTGTTAATCAATGAGACTCCCACAGGGTTCAGTGTTAATCAGTGATACTCCCTCAGGGTTCATGTGTTAATCAGTGAGACTCCCACAGGGTTCAGTGTTAATCAGTGAGACTCCCACAGGGTTCAGTGTTAATCAGTGAGACTCCCATAGGGTTCAGTGTAAATCAGTGAGACTCCCACAGGGTTCATGTGTTAATCAGTGAGACTCCCACAGGGTTCAGTGTTAATCAATGAGACTCCCATAGGGTTCAGTGTTAATCAGTGAGACTCCCACAGGGTTCAGTGTTAATCAGTGAGACTCCCACAGGGTTCAGTGTTAATCAGTGATGCTCCCTCAGGGTTCATGTGTTAATCAGTGAGACTCCCACAGGGTTCAGTGTTCATCAGTGAGAATCCCTCAGGGTTCAGTTTTAATCAGTGAGACTCCCACAGGGTTCAGTGTTGATCAGTGAGACTCCCACAGGGTTCAGTGTTAATCAGTGAGACTCCCACAGGGTTCATGTGTTAATCAGTGAAACTCCCACAGGGTTCAGTGTTAATCAGTGAGACTCCCATAGGGTTCAGTGTTAATCAATGAGTCTCCCATATGGTTCAGTGTTAATGAGTGAGACTCCCACAGGGTTCAGTGTTAATCAGTGAGACTCCCACAGGGTTCAGTGTTAATCAGTGAGACTCCCACAGGGTTCAGTGTTAATCAGTGAGACTCCCATAGGGTTCAGTGTTAATCAATGAGACTCCCACAGGGTTCAGTGTTAATCAGTGATACTCCCTCAGGGTTCATGTGTTAATCAGTGAGACTCCCACAGGGTTCAGTGTTAATCAGTGAGACTCCCACAGGGTTCAGTGTTAATCAGTGAGACTCCCACAGTCTTCAATGTTAATCAGTGAGACTCCCACAGTGTTCAGTGTTAATCAGTGAGACTCCCATAGGGTTCAGTGTTTATCACTGAGACTCCCACAGGGTTCAGTGTAAATCACTGAGACTCCCACAGGGTTCAGTGTTAATCAGTGAGACTCCCACAGTGTTCAATGTTAATCAGTGAGACTCCCACAGTGTTCAGTGTTAATCAGTGAGACTTCCACAGTGGTCAGTGTTCATCAGTGAGAATCCCTCAGGGTTCAGTGTTAATCACTGAGACTCCCACAGGGTTCAGTGTTAATCAGTGAGATTCCCATAGGGTTCAGTGTTAATCAGTGAGATTCCCATAAGGTGCATTGTTAATCAGTGTAACTTCCACAGGGTTCAGTATTAATCAGTGAGACTCCCATAGGGTTCAGTGTTAATCAGTGAGACTCCCACAGGGTTCAGTGTTAATCAGTGATACTCCCTCAGGGTTCATGTGTTAATCAGTGAGACTCCCACAGGGTTCAGTGTTAATCAGTGAGACTCCCACAGGGTTCAGTGTTAATCAGTAAGACTCCCACAGGGTTCAGTGTTAATCAGTGAGACTCCCATAGGGTTCAGTGTTAATCAATGAGACTCCCATAGGGTTCAGTGTTAATCAGTGAGACTCCCACAAGGTTCAGTGTTAATCGGTGAGTCTCCCACAGGGTTCAGTGTTAATCAGCGAGACTCCCACAGTGTTCAGTGTTAATCAGTGAGACTCCCACAGTGTTCAGTGTTAATCAGTGAGACTCCCATAGGGTTCAGTGTTTATCACTGAGACTCCCACAGGGTTCAGTGTAAATCAGTGAGACTCCCATAGGGTTCAGTGTTAATCAGTGAGACTCCCACAGTGTTCAATGTTAATCAGTGAGTCTCCCACAGTGTTCAGTGTTAATCAGTGAGACTCCCACAGTGGTCAGTGTTCATCAGTGAGAATCCCTCAGGGTTCAGTGTTAATCACTGAGACTCCCACAGGGTTCAGTGTTAATCAGTGAGATTCCCATAGGGTTCAGTGTTAATCAGTGAGATTCCCATAAGGTGCATTGTTAATCAGTGTAACTTCCACAGGGTTCAGTGTTAATCAGTGAGACTCCCATAGGGTTCAGTGTTAATCAGTGAGACTCCCACAGGGTTCAGTGTTAATCAGTGATACTCCCTCAGGGTTCATGTGTTAATCAGTGAGACTCCCACAGGGTTCAGTGTTAATCAGTGAGACTCCCACAGGGTTCAGTGTTAATCAGTGAGACTCCCACAGGGTTCAGTGTTAATCAGTGAGACTCCCACAGGGTTCAGTGTTAATCAGTGAGACTCCCATAGGGTTCAGTGTTAATCAATGAAACTCCCATAGGGTTCAGTGTTAATCAGTGAGACTCCCACAGGGTTCAGTGTTAATCAGTGAGACTCCCACAGGGTTCAGTGTTAATCAGTGATGCTCCCTCAGGGTTCATGTGTTAATCAGTGAGACTCCCACAGGGTTCAGTGTTCATCAGTGAGAATCCCTCAGGGTTCAGTTTTAATCAGTGAGACTCCCACAGGGTTCAGTGTTGATCAGTGAGACTGCCACAGGGTTCAGTGTTAATCAGTGAGACTCCCACAGGGTTCATGTGTTAATCAGTGAAACTCCTACAGGGTTCAGTGTTAATCAGTGAGACTCCCATAGGGTTCAGTGTTAATCAATGAGTCTCCCATATGGTTCAGTGTTAATGAGTGAGACTCCCACAGGGTTCAGTGTTAATCAGTGAGACTCCCACAGGGTTCAGTGTTAATCAGTGAGACTCCCACAGGGTTCAGTGTTAATCAGTGAGACTCCCATAGGGTTCAGTGTTAATCAATGAGACTCCCACAGGGTTCAGTGTTAATCAGTGATACTCCCTCAGGGTTCATGTGTTAATCAGTGAGACTCCCACAGGGTTCAGTGTTAATCAGTGAGACTCCCACAGGGTTCAGTGTTAATCAGTGAGACTCCCACAGTGTTCAATGTTAATCAGTGAGACTCCCACAGTGTTCAGTGTTAATCAGTGAGACTCCCATAGGGTTCAGTGTTTATCACTGAGACTCCCACAGGGTTCAGTGTAAATCACTGAGACTCCCACAGGGTTCAGTGTTAATCAGTGAGACTCCCACAGTGTTCAATGTTAATCAGTGAGACTCCCACAGTGTTCAGTGTTAATCAGTGAGACTTCCACAGTGGTCAGTGTTCATCAGTGAGAATCCCTCAGGGTTCAGTGTTAATCACTGAGACTCCCACAGGGTTCAGTGTTAATCAGTGAGATTCCCATAGGGTTCAGTGTTAATCAGTGAGATTCCCATAAGGTGCATTGTTAATCAGTGTAACTTCCACAGGGTTCAGTGTTAATCAGTGAGACTCCCATAGGGTTCAGTGTTAATCAGTGAGACTCCCACAGGGTTCAGTGTTAATCAGTGATACTCCCTCAGGGTTCATGTGTTAATCAGTGAGACTCCCACAGGGTTCAGTGTTAATCAGTGAGACTCCCACAGGGTTCAGTGTTAATCAGTAAGACTCCCACAGGGTTCAGTGTTAATCAGTGAGACTCCCATAGGGTTCAGTGTTAATCAATGAGACTCCCATAGGGTTCAGTGTTAATCAGTGAGACTCCCACAAGGTTCAGTGTTAATCGGTGAGTCTCCCACAGGGTTCAGTGTTAATCAGCGAGACTCCCACAGTGTTCAGTGTTAATCAGTGAGACTCCCACAGTGTTCAGTGTTAATCAGTGAGACTCCCATAGGGTTCAGTGTTTATCACTGAGACTCCCACAGGGTTCAGTGTAAATCAGTGAGACTCCCATAGGGTTCAGTGTTAATCAGTGAGACTCCCACAGTGTTCAATGTTAATCAGTGAGACTCCCACAGTGTTCAGTGTTAATCAGTGAGACTCCCACAGTGGTCAGTGTTCATCAGTGAGAATCCCTCAGGGTTCAGTGTTAATCACTGAGACTCCCACAGGGTTCAGTGTTAATCAGTGAGATTCCCATAGGGTTCAGTGTTAATCAGTGAGATTCCCATAAGGTGCATTGTTAATCAGTGTAACTTCCACAGGGTTCAGTGTTAATCAGTGAGACTCCCATAGGGTTCAGTGTTAATCAGTGAGACTCCCACAGGGTTCAGTGTTAATCAGTGATACTCCCTCAGGGTTCATGTGTTAATCAGTGAGACTCCCACAGGGTTCAGTGTTAATCAGTGAGACTCCCACAGGGTTCAGTGTTAATCAGTGAGACTCCCACAGGGTTCAGTGTTAATCAGTGAGACTCCCACAGGGTTCAGTGTTAATCAGTGAGACTCCCATAGGGTTCAGTGTTAATCAATGAAACTCCCATAGGGTTCAGTGTTAATCAGTGAGACTCCCACAGGGTTCAGTGTTAATCAGTGAGACTCCCACAGGGTTCAGTGTTAATCAGTGATGCTCCCTCAGGGTTCATGTGTTAATCAGTGAGACTCCCACAGGGTTCAGTGTTCATCAGTGAGAATCCCTCAGGGTTCAGTTTTAATCAGTGAGACTCCCACAGGGTTCAGTGTTGATCAGTGAGACTGCCACAGGGTTCAGTGTTAATCAGTGAGACTCCCACAGGGTTCATGTGTTAATCAGTGAAACTCCTACAGGGTTCAGTGTTAATCAGTGAGACTCCCATAGGGTTCAGTGTTAATCAATGAGTCTCCCATATGGTTCAGTGTTAATGAGTGAGACTCCCACAGGGTTCAGTGTTAATCAGTGAGACTCCCACAGGGTTCAGTGTTAATCAGTGAGACTCCCACAGGGTTCAGTGTTAATCAGTGAGACTCCCATAGGGTTCAGTGTTAATCAATGAGACTCCCACAGGGTTCAGTGTTAATCAGTGATACTCCCTCAGGGTTCATGTGTTAATCAGTGAGACTCCCACAGGGTTCAGTGTTAATCAGTGAGACTCCCACAGGGTTCAGTGTTAATCAGTGAGACTCCCACAGTGTTCAATGTTAATCAGTGAGACTCCCACAGTGTTCAGTGTTAATCAGTGAGACTCCCATAGGGTTCAGTGTTTATCACTGAGACTCCCACAGGGTTCAGTGTAAATCACTGAGACTCCCACAGGGTTCAGTGTTAATCAGTGAGACTCCCACAGTGTTCAATGTTAATCAGTGAGACTCCCACAGTGTTCAGTGTTAATCAGTGAGACTTCCACAGTGGTCAGTGTTCATCAGTGAGAATCCCTCAGGGTTCAGTGTTAATCACTGAGACTCCCACAGGGTTCAGTGTTAATCAGTGAGATTCCCATAGGGTTCAGTGTTAATCAGTGAGATTCCCATAAGGTGCATTGTTAATCAGTGTAACTTCCACAGGGTTCAGTGTTAATCAGTGAGACTCCCATAGGGTTCAGTGTTAATCAGTGAGACTCCCACAGGGTTCAGTGTTAATCAGTGATACTCCCTCAGGGTTCATGTGTTAATCAGTGAGACTCCCACAGGGTTCAGTGTTAATCAGTGAGACTCCCACAGGGTTCAGCGTTAATCAGTGAGACTCCCACAGGGTTCAGTGTTAATCAGTGATACTCCCTCAGGGTTCATGTGTTAATCAGTGAGACTCCCACAGGGTTCAGTGTTAATCAGTGAGACTCCCACAGGGTTCAGTGTTAATCAGTGAGACTCCCATAGGGTTCAGTGTTTATCACTGAGACTCTCACAGGGTTCAGTGTAAATCACTGAGACTCCCACAGGGTTCAGTGTTAATCAGTGAGACTCCCACAGTGTTCAATGTTAATCAGTGAGACTCCCACAGTGTTCAGTGTTAATCAGTGAGACTTCCACAGTGGTCAGTGTTCATCAGTGAGAATCCCTCAGGGTTCAGTGTTAATCACTGAGACTCCCACAGGGTTCAGTGTTAATCAGTGAGATTCCCATAGGGTTCAGTGTTAATCGGTGAGATTCCCATAAGGTGCATTGTTAATCAGTGTAACTTCCACAGGGTTCAGTGTTAATCAGTGAGACTCCCATAGGGTTCAGTGTTAATCAGTGAGACTCCCACAGGGTTCAGTGTTAATCAGTGATACTCCCTCAGGGTTCATGTGTTAATCAGTGAGACTCCCACAGGGTTCAGTGTTAATCAGTGAGACTCCCACAGGGTTCAGCGTTAATCAGTGAGACTCCCACAGGGTTCAGTGTTAATCAGTAAGACTCCCACAGGGTTCAGTGTTAATCAGTGAGACTCCCATAGGGTTCAGTGTTAATCAATGAGACTCCCATAGGGTTCAGTGTTAATCAGTGAGACTCCCACAAGGTTCAGTGTTAATCAGTGAGTCTCCCACAGGGTTCAGTGTTAATCAGCGAGACTCCCACAGTGTTCAGTGTTAATCAGTGAGACTCCCACAGTGTTCAGTGTTAATCAGTGAGACTCCCATAGGGTTCAGTGTTTATCACTGAGACTCCCACAGGGTTCAGTGTAAATCAGTGAGACTCCCATAGGGTTCAGTGTTAATCAGTGAGACTCCCACAGTGTTCAATGTTAATCAGTGAGACTCCCACAGTGTTCAGTGTTAATCAGTGAGACTCCCACAGTGGTCAGTGTTCATCAGTGAGAATCCCTCAGGGTTCAGTGTTAATCACTGAGACTCCCACAGGGTTCAGTGTTAATCAGTGAGATTCCCATAGGGTTCAGTGTTAATCAGTGAGATTCCCATAAGGTGCATTGTTAATCAGTGTAACTTCCACAGGGTTCAGTGTTAATCAGTGAGACTCCCATAGGGTTCAGTGTTAATCAGTGAGACTCCCACAGGGTTCAGTGTTAATCAGTGATACTCCCTCAGGGTTCATGTGTTAATCAGTGAGACTCCCACAGGGTTCAGTGTTAATCAGTGAGACTCCCACAGGGTTCAGTGTTAATCAGTGAGACTCCCACAGGGTTCAGTGTTAATCAGTGAGACTCCCACAGGGTTCAATGTTAATCAGTGAGACTCCCATAGGGTTCAGTGTTAATCAATGAGACTCCCATAGGGTTCAGTGTTAATCAGTGAGACTCCCACAGGGTTCAGTGTTAATCAGTGAGTCTCCCACATTGTTCAGTGTTAATCAGCGAGACTCCCTCAGGGTTCATGTGTTAATCAGTGAGACTCCCATAGGGTTCAGTGTTAATCAGTGAGACTCCCACAGTGTTCAATGTTAATCAGTGAGACTCCCACAGTGTTCAGTGTTAATCAGTGAGACTTCCACAGTGGTCAGTGTTCATCAGTGAGAATCCCTCAGGGTTCAGTGTTAATCACTGAGACTCCCACAGGGTTCAGTGTTAATCAGTGAGATTCCCATAGGGTTCAGTGTTAATCAGTGAGATTCCCATAAGGTGCATTGTTAATCAGTGTAACTTCCACAGGGTTCATGTGTTAATTAGTGAGACTCCCACAGGGTTCAGTGTTAATCAGTGAGACTCCCACAGGGTTCAGCGTTAATCAGTGAGACTCCCACAGGGTTCAGTGTTAATCAGTGATACTCCCTCAGGGTTCATGTGTTAATCAGTGAGACTCCCACAGGGTTCAGTGTTAATCAGTGAGACTCCCACAGGGTTCAGTGTTAATCAGTGAGACTCCCATAGGGTTCAGTGTTTATCACTGAGACTCCCACAGGGTTCAGTGTAAATCACTGAGACTCCCACAGGGTTCAGTGTTAATCAGTGAGACTCCCACAGTGTGCAATGTTAATCAGTGAGACTCCCACAGTGTTCAGTGTTAATCAGTGAGACTTCCACAGTGGTCAGTGTTCATCAGTGAGAATCCCTCAGGGTTCAGTGTTAATGACTGAGACTCCCACAGGGTTCAGTGTTAATCAGTGAGATTCCCATAGGGTTCAGTGTTAATCAGTGAGATTCCCATAAGGTGCATTGTTAATCAGTGTAACTTCCACAGGGTTCAGTGTTAATCAGTGAGACTCCCATAGGGTTCAGTGTTAATCAGTGAGACTCCCACAGGGTTCAGTGTTAATCAGTGATACTCCCTCAGGGTTCATGTGTTAATCAGTGAGACTCCCACAGGGTTCAGTGTTAATCAGTAAGACTCCCACAGGGTTCAGTGTTAATCAGTGAGACTCCCACAGGGTTCAGTGTTAATCAATGAGACTCCCACAGTGTTCAGTGTTAATCAGTGAGACTCCCATAGGGTTCAGTGTTTATCACTGAGACTCCCACAGGGTTCAGTGTAAATCAGTGAGACTCCCATAGGGTTCAGTGTTAATCAGTGAGACTCCCACAGTGTTCAATGTTAATCAGTGAGACTCCCACAGTGTTCAGTGTTAATCAGTGAGACTCCCACAGTGGTCAGTGTTCATCAGTGAGAATCCCTCAGGGTTCAGTGTTAATCACTGAGACTCCCACAGGGTTCAGTGTTAATCAGTGAGATTCCCATAGGGTTCAGTGTTAATCAGTGAGATTCCCATAAGGTGCATTGTTAATCAGTGTAACTTCCACAGGGTTCAGTGTTAATCAGTGAGACTCCCATAGGGTTCAGTGTTAATCAGTGAGACTCCCACAGGGTTCAGTGTTAATCAGTGATACTCCCTCAGGGTTCATGTGTTAATCAGTGAGACTCCCACAGGGTTCAGTGTTAATCAGTGAGACTCCCACAGGGTTCAGTGTTAATCAGTGAGACTCCCACAGGGTTCAGTGTTAATCAGTGAGACTCCCACAGGGTCCAGTGTTAATCAGTGAGACTCCCATAGGGTTCAGTGTTAATCAATGAGACTCCCATAGGGTTCAGTGTTAATCAGTGAGACTCCCACAGGGTTCAGTGTTAATCAGAGAGTCTCCCACATTGTTCAGTGTTAATCAGCGAGACTCCCTCAGGGTTCATGTGTTAATCAGTGAGACTCCCATAGGGTTCAGTGTTAATCAGTGAGACTCCCACAGTGTTCAATGTTAATCAGTGAGACTCCCACAGTGTTCAGTGTTAATCAGTGAGACTTCCACAGTGGTCAGTGTTCATCAGTGAGAATCCCTCAGGGTTCAATGTTAATCACTGAGACTCCCACAGGGTTCAGTGTTAATCAGTGAGATTCCCATAGGGTTCAGTGTTAATCAGTGAGATTCCCATAAGGTGCATTGTTAATCAGTGTAACTTCCACAGGGTTCATGTGTTAATCAGTGAGACTCCCACAGGGTTCAGTGTTAATCAGTGAGACTCCCACAGGGTTCAGCGTTAATCAGTGAGACTCCCACAGGGTTCAGTGTTAATCAGTGATACTCCCTCAGGGTTCATGTGTTAATCAGTGAGACTCCCACAGGGTTCAGTGTTAATCAGTGAGACTCCCACAGGGTTCAGTGTTAATCAGTGAGACTCCCATAGGGTTCAGTGTTTATCACTGAGACTCCCACAGGGTTCAGTGTAAATCACTGAGACTCCCACAGGGTTCAGTGTTAATCAGTGAGACTCCCACAGTGTTCAATGTTAATCAGTGAGACTCCCACAGTGTTCAGTGTTAATCAGTGAGACTTCCACAGTGGTCAGTGTTCATCAGTGAGAATCCCTCAGGGTTCAGTGTTAATCACTGAGACTCCCACAGGGTTCAGTGTTAATCAGTGAGATTCCCATAGGGTTCAGTGTTAATCAGTGAGATTCCCATAAGGTGCATTGTTAATCAGTGTAACTTCCACAGGGTTCAGTGTTAATCAGTGAGACTCCCATAGGGTTCAGTGTTAATCAGTGAGACTCCCACAGGGTTCAGTGTTAATCAGTGATACTCCCTCAGGGTTCATGTGTTAATCAGTGAGACTCCCACAGGGTTCAGTGTTAATCAGTGAGACTCCCACAGGGTTCAGCGTAAATCAGTGAGACTCCCACAGGGTTCAGTGTTAATCAGTAAGACTCCCACAGGGTTCAGTGTTAATCAGTGAGACTCCCATAGGGTTCAGTGTTAATCAATGAGACTCCCATAGGGTTCAGTGTTAATCAGTGAGACTCCCACAAGGTTCAGTGTTAATCAGTGAGTCTCCCACAGGGTTCAGTGTTAATCAGCGAGACTCCCACAGTGTTCAGTGTTAATCAGTGAGACTCCCACAGTGTTCAGTGTTAATCAGTGAGACTCCCATAGGGTTCAGTGTTTATCACTGAGACTCCCACAGGGTTCAGTGTAAATCAGTGAGACTCCCATAGGGTTCAGTGTTAATCAGTGAGACTCCCACAGTGTTCAATGTTAATCAGTGAGACTCCCACAGTGTTCAGTGTTAATCAGTGAGACTCCCACAGTGGTCAGTGTTCATCAGTGAGAATCCCTCAGGGTTCAGTGTTAATCACTGAGACTCCCACAGGGTTCAGTGTTAATCAGTGAGATTCCCATAGGGTTCAGTGTTAATCAGTGAGATTCCCATAAGGTGCATTGTTAATCAGTGTAACTTCCACAGGGTTCAGTGTTAATCAGTGAGACTCCCATAGGGTTCAGTGTTAATCAGTGAGACTCCCACAGGGTTCAGTGTTAATCAGTGATACTCCCTCAGGGTTCATGTGTTAATCAGTGAGACTCCCACAGGGTTCAGTGTTAATCAGTGAGACTCCCACAGGGTTCAGTGTTAATCAGTGAGACTCCCACAGGGTTCAGTGTTAATCAGTGAGACTCCCACAGGGTTCAGTGTTAATTAGTGAGACTCCCATAGGGTTCAGTGTTAATCAATGAGACTCCCATAGGGTTCAGTGTTAATCAGTGAGACTCCCACAGGGTTCAGTGTTAATCAGTGAGTCTCCCACATTGTTCAGTGTTAATCAGCGAGACTCCCTCAGGGTTCATGTGTTAATCAGTGAGACTCCCATAGGGTTCAGTGTTAATCATTGAGACTCCCATAGGGTTCAGTGTTAATCAGTGAGACTCCCACAGGGTTCATTGTTAATCAGTGAGACTCCCACAGGGTTCAGTGTTCATCAGTGAGAATCCCTCAGGGTTCAGTTTTAATCAGTGAGACTCCCACAGGGTTCAGTGTTGATCAGTGAGACTCCCACAGGGTTCAGTGTTAATCAGTGAGACTCCCACAGGGTTCATGTGTTAATCAGTGAAACTCCCACAGGGTTCAGTGTTAATCAGTGAGACTCCTACAGGGTTCATGTGTTAATCAGTGAGACTCCCACAGGGTTCAGTGTTAATCAGTGAGACTCCCACAGGGTTCAGTGTTAATCAGTGAGACTCCCATAGGGTTCAGTGTTAATCAATGAGACTCCCATAGGGTTCAGTGTTAATCCGTGAGACTCCCACAGGGTTCAGTGTTAATCAGTGAGACTCCCACAGGGTTCAGTGTTAATCAGTGAGACTCCCTCAGGGTTCATTTGTTAATCAGTGAGACTCCCACAGGGTTCAGTGTTAATCAGTGAGACTCCCACAGTGTTCAGTGTTAATCAGTGAGACTCCCACAGTGGTCAGTGTTCATCAGTGAGAATCCCTCAGGGTTCAGTGTTAATCACTGAGACTCCCACAGGGTTCAGTGTTAATCAGTGAGATTCTCATAGGGTTCAGTGTTAATCAGTGAGACTCCCACAGGGTTCAGTGTTAATCAGTGATACTCCCTCAGGGTTCATGTGTTAATCAGTGAGACTCCCACAGGGTTCAGTGTTAATCAGTGAGACTCCCACAGGGTTCAGCGTTAATCAGTGAGACTCCCACAGGGTTCAGTGTTAATCAGTAAGACTCCCACAGGGTTCAGTGTTAATCAGTGAGACTCCCATAGGGTTCAGTGTTAATCAATGAGACTCCCATAGGGTTCAGTGTTAATCAGTGAGACCCCCACAAGGTTCAGTGTTAATCAGTGAGTCTCCCACAGGGTTCAGTGTTAATCAGCGAGACTCCCACAGTGTTCAGTGTTAATCAGTGAGACTCCCACAGTGTTCAGTGTTAATCAGTGAGACTCCCATAGGGTTCAGTGTTTATCACTGAGACTCCCACAGGGTTCAGTGTAAATCAGTGAGACTCCCATAGGGTTCAGTGTTAATCAGTGAGACTCCCACAGTGTTCAATGTTAATCAGTGAGACTCCCACAGTGTTCAGTGTTAATCAGTGAGACTCCCACAGTGGTCAGTGTTCATCAGTGAGAATCCCTCAGGGTTCAGTGTTAATCACTGAGACTCCCATAGGGTTCAGTGTTAATCAGTGAGACTCCCACAGGGTTCATTGTTAATCAGTGAGACTCCCACAGGGTTCATGTTCATCAGTGAGAATCCCTCAGGGTTCAGTTTTAATCAGTGAGACTCCCACAGGGTTCAGTGTTGATCAGTGAGACTCCCACAGGGTTCAGTGTTAATCAGTGAGACTCCCACAGGGTTCATGTGTTAATCGGTGAAACTCCCACAGGGTTCAGTGTTAATCAGTGAGACTCCTACAGGGTTCATGTGTTAATCAGTGAGACTCCCACAGGGTTCAGTGTTAATCAATGAGACTCCCACAGGGTTCAGTGTTAATCAGTGAGACTCCCATAGGGTTCAGTGTTAATCAATGAGACTCCCATAGGGTTCAGTGTTAATCCGTGAGACTCCCACAGGGTTCAGTGTTAATCAGTGAGACTCCCACAGGGTTCAGTGTTAATCAGTGAGACTCCCTCAGGGTTCATTTGTTAATCAGTGAGACTCCCACAGGGTTCAGTGTTAATCAGTGAGACTCCCACAGTGTTCAGTGTTAATCAGTGAGACTCCCACAGTGGTCAGTGTTCATCAGTGAGAATCCCTCAGGGTTCAGTGTTAATCACTGAGACTCCCACAGGGTTCAGTGTTAATCAGTGAGATTCTCATAGGGTTCAGTGTTAATCAGTGAGATTCCCATAAGGTGCATTGTTAATCAGTGTAACTTCCACAGGGTTCAGTGTTAATCAGTGAGACTCCCATAGGGTTCAGTGTTAATCAGTGAGACTCCCACAGGGTTCAGTGTTAATCAGTGATACTCCCTCAGGGTTCATGTGTTAATCAGTGAGACTCCCACAGGGTTCAGTGTTAATCAGTGATACTCCCACAGGGTTCAGTGTTAATCAGTGAGACTTCCACAGTGTGCAATGTTAATCAGTGAGACTCCCACAGTGTTCAGTGTTAATCAGTGAGACTCCCATAGGGTTCAGTGTTTATCACTGAGATTCCCACAGGGTTCAGTGTAAATCCGTGAGACTCCCATAGGGTTCAGTGTTAATCAGTGAGACTCCCACAGTGTTCAATGTTAATCAGTGAGACTCCCACAGTGTTCAGTGTTAATCAGTGAGACTCCCACAGTGGTCAGTGTTCATCAGTGAGAATCCCTCAGGGTTCAGTGTTAATCACTGAGACTCCCACAGGGTTCAGTGTTAATCAGTGAGATTCCCATAGGGTTCAGTGTTAATCAGTGAGATTCCCATAAGGTGCATTGTTAATCAGTGTAACTTCCACAGGGTTCAGTGTTAATCAGTGAGACTCCCATAGGGTTCAGTGTTAATCAGTGAGACTCCCACAGGGTTCAGTGTTAATCAGTGATACTCCCTCAGGGTTCATGTGTTAATCAGTGAGACTCCCACAGGGTTCAGTGTTAATCAGTGAGACTCCCACAGGGTTCAGTGTTAATCAGTGAGACTCCCATAGGGTTCAGTGTTAATCAGTGAGACTCCCATAGGGTTCAGTGTTAATCAGTGAGACTCCCACAGGGTTCATTGTTAATCAGTGAGACTCCCACAGGGTTCAGTGTTCATCAGTGAGAATCCCTCAGGGTTCAGTTTTAATCAGTGAGACTCCCACAGGGTTCAGTGTTGATCAGTGAGACTCCCACAGGGTTCAGTGTTAATCAGTGAGACTCCCACAGGGTTCATGTGTTAATCAGTGAAACTCCCACAGGGTTCAGTGTTAATCAGTGAGACTCCCATAGGGTTCAGTGTTAATCAATGAGTCTCCCATATGGTTCAGTGTTAATGAGTGAGACTCCCACAGGGTTCAGTGTTAATCAGTGAGACTCCCACAGGGTTCAGTGTTAATCAGTGAGACTCCCACAGGGTTCAGTGTTAATCAGTGAGACTCCCATAGGGTTCAGTGTTAATCAATGAGACTCCCACAGGGTTCAGTGTTAATCAGTGATACTCCCTCAGGGTTCATGTGTTAATCAGTGAGACTCCCACAGGGTTCAGTGTTAATCAGTGAGACTCCCACAGGGTTCAGTGTTAATCAGTGAGACTCCCATAGGGTTCAGTGTTAATCAATGAGACTCCCATAGGGTTCAGTGTTAATCAGTGAGACTCCCACAGGGTTCAGTGTTAATCAGTGAGTCTCCCACAGGGTTCAGTGTTAATCAGCGAGACTCCCTCAGGGTTCATGTGTTAATCAGTGAGACTCCCATAGGGTTCAGTGTTAATCAGTGAGACTCCCATAGGGTTCAGTGTTAATCAGTTAGACTCCCACAGGGTTCATTGTTAATCAGTGAGACTCCCACCGGGTTCAGTGTTCATCAGTGAGAATCCCTCAGGGTTCAGTTTTAATCAGTGAGACTCCCACAGGGTTCAGTGTTGATCAGTGAGACTCCCACAGGGTTCAGTGTTAATCAGTGAGACTCCCACAGGGTTCATGTGTTAATCAGTGAAACTCCCACAGGGTTCAGTGTTAATCAGTGAGACTCCCATAGGGTTCAGTGTTAATCAATGAGTCTCCCATATGGTTCAGTGTTAATGAGTGAGACTCCCACAGGGTTCAGTGTTAATCAGTGAGACTCCCACAGGGTTCAGTGTTAATCAGTAAGACTCCCACAGGGTTCAGTGTTAATCAGTGAGACTCCCATAGGGTTCAGTGTTAATCAATGAGACTCCCACAGGGTTCAGTGTTAATCAGTGATACTCCCTCAGGGTTCATGTGTTAATCGGTGAGACTCCCACAGGGTTCAGTGTTAATCAGTGAGACTCCCACAGGGTTCAGTGTTAATCAGTGAGACTCCCACAGTGTTCAATGTTAATCAGTGAAACTCCCACAGTGTTCAGTGTTAATCAGTGAGACTCCCATAGGGTTCAGTGTTTATCACTGAGACTCCCACAGGGTTCAGTGTAAATCACTGAGACACCCACAGGGTTCAGTGTTAATCAGTGAGACTCCCACAGTGTTCATTGTTAATCAGTGAGACTCCCACAGTGTTCAGTGTTAATCAGTGAGACTCCCACAGTGGTCAGTGTTCATCAGTGAGAATCCCTCAGGGTTCAGTGTTAATCACTGAGACTCCCACAGGGTTCAGTGTTAATCAGTGAGATTCCCATAGGGTTCAGTGTTAATCAGTGAGATTCCCATAAGGTGCATTGTTAATCAGTGTAACTTCCACAGGGTTCAGTGTTAATCAGTGAGACTCCCATAGGGTTCAGTGTTAATCAGTGAGACTCCCACAGGGTTCAGTGTTAATCAGTGATACTCCCTCAGGGTTCATTTGTTAATCAGTGAGACTCCCACAGGGTTCAGTGTTAATCAGTGAGACTCCCACAGGGTTCAGTGTTAATCAGTGAGACTCCCACAGGGTTCAGTGTTAATCAGTAAGACTCCCACAGGGTTCAGTGTTAATCAGTGAGACTCCCATAGGGTTCAGTGTTTATCACTGAGACTCCCACAGGGTTCAGTGTAAATCAGTGAGACTCCCATAGGGTTCAGTGTTAATCAGTGAGACTCCCACAGTGTTCAATGTTAATCAGTGAGACTCCCACAGTGTTCAGTGTTAATCAGTGAGTCTCCCACAGTGGTCAGTGTTCATCAGTGAGAATCCCTCAGGGTTCAGTGTTAATCACTGAGACTCCCACAGGGTTCAGTGTTAATCAGTGGGATTCCCATAGGGTTCAGTGTTAATCAGTGAGATTCCCATAAGGTGCATTGTTAATCAGTGTAACTTCCACAGGGTTCAGTTTTAATCAGTGAGACTCCCACAGGGTTCAGTGTTGATCAGTGAGACTCCCACAGGGTTCAGTGTTAATCAGTGAGACTCCCACAGGGTTCATGTGTTAATCAGTGAAACTCCCACAGGGTTCAGTGTTAATCAGTGAGACTCCCATAGGGTTCAGTGTTAATCAATGAGTCTCCCATATGGTTCAGTGTTAATGAGTGAGACTCCGACAGGGTTCAGTGTTAATCAGTGAGACTCCCACAGGGTTCAGTGTTAATCAGTGATACTCCCTCAGGGTTCATGTGTTAATCAGTGAGACTCCCACAGGGTTCAGTGTTAATCAGTGAGACTCCCACAGGGTTCAGTGTTAATCAGTGAGACTCCCACAGGGTTCAGTGTTAATCAGTGAGACTCCCACAGGGTTCAGTGTTAATCAGTGAGACTCCCATAGGGTTCAGTGTTAATCAATGAGACTCCCATAGGGTTCAGTGTTAATCAGTGAGACTCCCACAGGGTTCAGTGTTAATCAGTGAGTCTCCCACAGGGTTCAGTGTTAATCAGCGAGACTCCCTCAGGGTTCATGTGTTAATCAGTGAGACTCCCATAGGGTTCAGTGTTAATCAGTGAGACTCCCATAGGGTTCAGTGTTAATCAGTGAGACTCCCACAGGGTTCATTGTTAATCAGTGAGACTCCCACAGGGTTCAGTGTTCATCAGTGAGAATCCCTCAGGGTTCAGTTTTAATCAGTGAGACTCCCACAGGGTTCAGTGTTGATCAGTGAGACTCCCACAGGGTTCAGTGTTAATCAATGAGACTCCCACAGGGTTCATGTGTTAATCAGTGAAACTCCCACAGGGTTCAGTGTTAATCAGTGAGACTCCCATAGGGTTCAGTGTTAATCAATGAGTCTCCCATATGGTTCAGTGTTAATGAGTGAGACTCCCACAGGGTTCAGTGTTAATCAGTGAGACTCCCACAGGGTTCAGTGTTAATCAGTGAGACTCCCACAGGGTTCAGTGTTAATCAGTGAGACTCCCACAGGGTTCAGTGTTAATCAGTGAGACTCCCACAGGGTTCAGTGTTAATCAGTGAGACTCCCATAGGGTTCAGTGTTAATCAATGAGACTCCCATAGGGTTCAGTGTTAATCAGTGAGACTCCCACAGGGTTCAGTGTTAATCAGTGAGTCTCCCACAGGGTTCAGTGTTAATCAGCGAGACTCCCTCAGGGTTCATGTGTTAATCAGTGAGACACCCATAGGGTTCAGTGTTAATCAGTAAGACTCCCATAGGGTTCAGTGTTATTCAGTGAGACTCCCACAGGGTTCATTGTTAATCAGTGAGACTCCCACAGGGTTCAGTGTTCATCAGTGAGAATCCCTCAGGGTTCAGTTTTGATCAGTGAGACTCCCACAGGGTTCAGTGTTGATCAGTGAAACTCCCACAGGGTTCAGTGTTAATCAGTGAGACTCCCACAGGGTTCATGTGTTAATCAGTGAAACTCCCACAGGGTTCAGTGTTAATCAGTGAGACTCCCATAGGGTTCAGTGTTAATCAATGAGTCTCCCATATGGTTCAGTGTTAATGAGTGAGACTCCCGCAGGGTTCAGTGTTAATCAGTGAGACTCCCACAGGGTTCAGTGTTAATCAGTGAGACTCCCACAGGGTTCAGTGTTAATCAGTGAGACTCCCATAGGGTTCAGTGTTAATCAATGAGACTCCCACAGGGTTCTGTGTTAATCAGTGATACTCCCTCAGGGTTCATGTGTTAATCAGTGAGACTCCCACAGGGTTCAGTGTTAATCAGTGAGACTCCCACAGGGTTCAGTGTTAATCAGTGAGACTCCCACAGTGTTCAATGTTAATCAGTGAGACTCCCACAGTGTTCAGTGTTAATCAGTGAGACTCCCATAGGGTTCAGTGTTTATCACTGAGACTCCCACAGGGTTCAGTGTAAATCAGTAAGACTCCCATAGGGTTCAGTGTTAATCAGTGAGACTCCCACAGTGTTCAATGTTAATCAGTGAGACTCCCACAGTGTTCAGTGTTAATCAGTGAGACTCCCACAGTGGTCAGTGTTCATCAGTGAGAATCCCTCAGGGTTCAGTGTTAATCACTGAGACTCCCACAGGGTTCAGTGTTAATCAGTGAGATTCCCATAGGGTTCAGTGTTAATCAGTGAGATTCCCATAAGGTGCATTGTTAATCAGTGTAACTTCCACAGGGTTCGATGTTAATCAGTGAGACTTCCATAGGGTTCAGTGTTAATCAGTGAGACTCCCACAGGGTTCAGTGTTAATCAGTGATACTCCCTCAGGGTTCATGTGTTAATCAGTGAGACTCCCACAGGGTTCAGTGTTAATCAGTGAGACTCCCATAGGGTTCATTGTTAATCAGTGAGACTCCCACAGGGTTCAGTGTTAATCATTGAGAATCCCATAGAGTTCAGTGTTAATCAGTGAGACTCCCATAGGGTTCAGTGTTAATCAGTGATACTCCCTCAGGGTTCATGTGTTAATCAGTGAGACTCCCACAGGGTTCAGTGTTAATCAGTGAGACTCCCACAGGGTTCAGTGTTAATCAGTGAGACTCCCATAGGGTTCAGTGTTAATCAGTGAGACTCCCATAGGGTTCAGTGTTAATCAGTGAGACTCCCACAGGGTTCATTGTTAATCAGTGAGACTCCCACAGGGTTCAGTGTTCATCAGTGAGAATCCCTCAGGGTTCAGTTTTAATCAGTGAGACTCCCACAGGGTTCAGTGTTGATCAGTGAGACTCCCACAGGGTTCAGTGTTAATCAGTGAGACTTCCATAGGGTTCAGTGTTAATCAGTGAGACTCCCACAGGGTTCAGTGTTAATCAGTGATACTCCCTCAGGGTTCATGTGTTAATCAGTGAGACTCCCACAGGGTTCATGTGTTAATCAGTGAAACTCCCACAGGGTTCAGTGTTAATCAGTGAGACTCCCATAGGGTTCAGTGTTAATCAATGAGTCTCCCATATGGTTCAGTGTTAATGAGTGAGACTCCCACAGGGTTCAGTGTTAATCAGTGAGACTCCCACAGGGTTCAGTGTTAATCAGTGAGACTCCCACAGGGTTCAGTGTTAATCAGTGAGACTCCCACAGGGTTCAGTGTTAATCAGTGAGACTCCCACAGGGTTCAGTGTTAATCAGTGAGACTCCCATAGGGTTCAGTGTTAATCAATGAGACTCCCATAGGGTTCAGTGTTAATCAGTGAGACTCCCACAGGGTTCAGTGTTAATCAGTGAGTCTCCCACAGGGTTCAGTGTTAATCAGCGAGACTCCCTCAGGGTTCATGTGTTAATCAGTGAGACACCCATAGGGTTCAGTGTTAATCAGTAAGACTCCCATAGGGTTCAGTGTTATTCAGTGAGACTCCCACAGGGTTCATTGTTAATCAGTGAGACTCCCACAGGGTTCAGTGTTCATCAGTGAGAATCCCTCAGGGTTCAGTTTTGATCAGTGAGACTCCCACAGGGTTCAGTGTTGATCAGTGAAACTCCCACAGGGTTCAGTGTTAATCAGTGAGACTCCCACAGGGTTCATGTGTTAATCAGTGAAACTCCCACAGGGTTCAGTGTTAATCAGTGAGACTCCCATAGGGTTCAGTGTTAATCAATGAGTCTCCCATATGGTTCAGTGTTAATGAGTGAGACTCCCGCAGGGTTCAGTGTTAATCAGTGAGACTCCCACAGGGTTCAGTGTTAATCAGTGAGACTCCCACAGGGTTCAGTGTTAATCAGTGAGACTCCCATAGGGTTCAGTGTTAATCAATGAGACTCCCACAGGGTTCAGTGTTAATCAGTGATACTCCCTCAGGGTTCATGTGTTAATCAGTGAGACTCCCACAGGGTTCAGTGTTAATCAGTGAGACTCCCACAGGGTTCAGTGTTAATCAGTGAGACTCCCACAGTGTTCAATGTTAATCAGTGAGACTCCCACAGTGTTCAGTGTTAATCAGTGAGACTCCCATAGGGTTCAGTGTTTATCACTGAGACTCCCACAGGGTTCAGTGTAAATCAGTAAGACTCCCATAGGGTTCAGTGTTAATCAGTGAGACTCCCACAGTGTTCAATGTTAATCAGTGAGACTCCCACAGTGTTCAGTGTTAATCAGTGAGACTCCCACAGTGGTCAGTGTTCATCAGTGAGAATCCCTCAGGGTTCAGTGTTAATCACTGAGACTCCCACAGGGTTCAGTGTTAATCAGTGAGATTCCCATAGGGTTCAGTGTTAATCAGTGAGATTCCCATAAGGTGCATTGTTAATCAGTGTAACTTCCACAGGGTTCGATGTTAATCAGTGAGACTTCCATAGGGTTCAGTGTTAATCAGTGAGACTCCCACAGGGTTCAGTGTTAATCAGTGATACTCCCTCAGGGTTCATGTGTTAATCAGTGAGACTCCCACAGGGTTCAGTGTTAATCAGTGAGACTCCCATAGGGTTCATTGTTAATCAGTGAGACTCCCACAGGGTTCAGTGTTAATCATTGAGAATCCCATAGAGTTCAGTGTTAATCAGTGAGACTCCCATAGGGTTCAGTGTTAATCAGTGATACTCCCTCAGGGTTCATGTGTTAATCAGTGAGACTCCCACAGGGTTCAGTGTTAATCAGTGAGACTCCCACAGGGTTCAGTGTTAATCAGTGAGACTCCCATAGGGTTCAGTGTTAATCAGTGAGACTCCCATAGGGTTCAGTGTTAATCAGTGAGACTCCCACAGGGTTCATTGTTAATCAGTGAGACTCCCACAGGGTTCAGTGTTCATCAGTGAGAATCCCTCAGGGTTCAGTTTTAATCAGTGAGACTCCCACAGGGTTCAGTGTTGATCAGTGAGACTCCCACAGGGTTCAGTGTTAATCAGTGAGACTTCCATAGGGTTCAGTGTTAATCAGTGAGACTCCCACAGGGTTCAGTGTTAATCAGTGATACTCCCTCAGGGTTCATGTGTTAATCAGTGAGACTCCCACAGGGTTCAGTGTTAATCAGTGAGACTCCCATAGGGTTCATTGTTAATCAGTGAGACTCCCACAGGGTTCAGTGTTAATCATTGAGAATCCCATAGAGTTCAGTGTTAATCAGTGAGACTCCCATAGGGTTCAGTGTTAATCAGTGATACTCCCTCAGGGTTCATGTGTTAATCAGTGAGACTCCCACAGGGTTCAGTGTTAATCAGTGAGACTCCCACAGGGTTCAGTGTTAATCAGTGAGACTCCCATAGGGTTCAGTGCTAATCAATGAGTCTCCCATATGGTTCAGTGTTAATGAGTGAGACTCCCACAGGGTTCAGTGTTAATCAGTGAGACTCCCACAGGGTTCAGTGTTAATCAGTGAGACTCCCACAGGGTTCAGTGTTAATCAGTGAGACTCCCATAGGGTTCAGTGTTAATCAATGAGACTCCCACAGGGTTCAGTGTTAATCAGTGATACTCCCTCAGGGTTCATGTGTTAATCAGTGAGACTCCCACAGGGTTCAGTGTTAATCAGTGAGACTCCCACAGGGTTCAGTGTTAATCAGTGAGACTCCCACAGTGTTCAATGTTAATCAGTGAGACTCCCACAGTGTTCAGTGTTAATCAGTGAGACTCCCATAGGGTTCAGTGTTTATCACTGAGACTCCCACAGGGTTCAGTGTAAATCACTGAGACTCCCACAGGGTTCAGTGTTAATCAGTGAGACTCCCACAGTGTTCAATGTTAATCAGTGAGACTCCCACAGTGTTCAGTGTTAATCAGTGAGACTTCCACAGTGGTCAGTGTTCATCAGTGAGAATCCCTCAAGGTTCAGTGTTAATCACTGAGACTCCCACAGGGTTCAGTGTTAATCAGTGCGATTCCCATAGGGTTCAGTGTTAATCAGTGAGATTCCCATAAGGTGCATTGTTAATCAGTGTAACTTCCACAGGGTTCAGTGTTAATCAGTGAGACTCCCATAGGGTTCAGTGTTAATCAGTGAGACTCCCACAGGGTTCAGTGTTAATCAGTGATACTCCCTCAGGGTTCATGTGTTAATCAGTGAGACTCCCACAGGGTTCAGTGTTAATCAGTGAGACTCCCACAGGGTTCAGCGTTAATCAGTGAGACTCCCACAGGGTTCAGTGTTAATCAGTGATACTCCCTCAGGGTTCATGTGTTAATCAGTGAGACTCCCACAGGGTTCAGTGTTAATCAGTGAGACTCCCACAGGGTTCAGTGTTAATCAGTGAGACTCCCATAGGGTTCAGTGTTTATCACTGAGACTCCCACAGGGTTCAGTGTAAATCACTGAGACTCCCACAGGGTTCAGTGTTAATCAGTGAGACTCCCACAGTGTTCAATGTTAATCAGTGAGACTCCCACAGTGTTCAGTGTTAATCAGTGAGACTTCCACAGTGGTCAGTGTTCATCAGTGAGAATCCCTCAGGGTTCAGTGTTAATCACTGAGACTCCCACAGGGTTCAGTGTTAATCAGTGAGATTCCCATAGGGTTCAGTGTTAATCAGTGAGATTCCCATAAGGTGCATTGTTAATCAGTGTAACTTCCACAGGGTTCAGTGTTAATCAGTGAGACTCCCATAGGGTTCAGTGTTAATCAGTGAGACTCCCACAGGGTTCAGTGTTAATCAGTGATACTCCCTCAGGGTTCATGTGTTAATCAGTGAGACTCCCACAGGGTTCAGTGTTAATCAGTGAGACTCCCACAGGGTTCAGCGTTAATCAGTGAGACTCCCACAGGGTTCAGTGTTAATCAGTAAGACTCCCACAGGGTTCAGTGTTAATCAGTGAGACTCCCATAGGGTTCAGTGTTAATCAATGAGACTCCCATAGGGTTCAGTGTTAATCAGTGAGACTCCCACAAGGTTCAGTGTTAATCAGTGAGTCTCCCACAGGGTTCAGTGTTAATCAGCGAGACTCCCACAGTGTTCAGTGTTAATCAGTGAGACTCCCACAGTGTTCAGTGTTAATCAGTGAGACTCCCATAGGGTTCAGTGTTTATCACTGACACTCCCACAGGGTTCAGTGTAAATCAGTGAGACTCCCATAGGGTTCAGTGTTAATCAGTGAGACTCCCACAGTGTTCAATGTTAATCAGTGAGACTCCCACAGTGTTCAGTGTTAATCAGTGAGACTCCCACAGTGGTCAGTGTTCATCAGTGAGAATCCCTCAGGGTTCAGTGTTAATCACTGAGACTCCCACAGGGTTCAGTGTTAATCAGTGAGATTCCCATAGGGTTCAGTGTTAATCAGTGAGATTCCCATAAGGTGCATTGTTAATCAGTGTAACTTCCACAGGGTTCAGTGTTAATCAGTGAGACTCCCATAGGGTTCAGTGTTAATCAGTGAGACTCCCACAGGGTTCAGTGTTAATCAGTGATACTCCCTCAGGGTTCATGTGTTAATCAGTGAGACTCCCACAGGGTTCAGTGTTAATCAGTGAGACTCCCACAGGGTTCAGTGTTAATCAGTGAGACTCCCACAGGGTTCAGTGTTAATCAGTGAGACTCCCACAGGGTTCAATGTTAATCAGTGAGACTCCCATAGGGTTCAGTGTTAATCAATGAGACTCCCATAGGGTTCAGTGTTAATCAGTGAGACTCCCACAGGGTTCAGTGTTAATCAGTGAGTCTCCCACATTGTTCAGTGTTAATCAGCGAGACTCCCTCAGGGTTCATGTGTTAATCAGTGAGACTCCCATAGGGTTCAGTGTTAATCAGTGAGACTCCCACAGTGTTCAATGTTAATCAGTGAGACTCCCACAGTGTTCAGTGTTAATCAGTGAGACTTCCACAGTGGTCAGTGTTCATCAGTGAGAATCCCTCAGGGTTCAGTGTTAATCACTGAGACTCCCACAGGGTTCAGTGTTAATCAGTGAGATTCCCATAGGGTTCAGTGTTAATCAGTGAGATTCCCATAAGGTGCATTGTTAATCAGTGTAACTTCCACAGGGTTCATGTGTTAATCAGTGAGACTCCCACAGGGTTCAGTGTTAATCAGTGAGACTCCCACAGGGTTCAGCGTTAATCAGTGAGACTCCCACAGGGTTCAGTGTTAATCAGTGATACTCCCTCAGGGTTCATGTGTTAATCAGTGAGACTCCCACAGGGTTCAGTGTTAATCAGTGAGACTCCCACAGGGTTCAGTGTTAATCAGTGAGACTCCCATAGGGTTCAGTGTTTATCACTGAGACTCCCACAGGGTTCAGTGTAAATCACTGAGACTCCCACAGGGTTCAGTGTTAATCAGTGAGACTCCCACAGTGTGCAATGTTAATCAGTGAGACTCCCACAGTGTTCAGTGTTAATCAGTGAGACTTCCACAGTGGTCAGTGTTCATCAGTGAGAATCCCTCAGGGTTCAGTGTTAATGACTGAGACTCCCACAGGGTTCAGTGTTAATCAGTGAGATTCCCATAGGGTTCAGTGTTAATCAGTGAGATTCCCATAAGGTGCATTGTTAATCAGTGTAACTTCCACAGGGTTCAGTGTTAATCAGTGAGACTCCCATAGGGTTCAGTGTTAATCAGTGAGACTCCCACAGGGTTCAGTGTTAATCAGTGATACTCCCTCAGGGTTCATGTGTTAATCAGTGAGACTCCCACAGGGTTCAGTGTTAATCAGTAAGACTCCCACAGGGTTCAGTGTTAATCAGTGAGACTCCCACAGGGTTCAGTGTTAATCAATGAGACTCCCACAGTGTTCAGTGTTAATCAGTGAGACTCCCATAGGGTTCAGTGTTTATCACTGAGACTCCCACAGGGTTCAGTGTAAATCAGTGAGACTCCCATAGGGTTCAGTGTTAATCAGTGAGACTCCCACAGTGTTCAATGTTAATCAGTGAGACTCCCACAGTGTTCAGTGTTAATCAGTGAGACTCCCACAGTGGTCAGTGTTCATCAGTGAGAATCCCTCAGGGTTCAGTGTTAATCACTGAGACTCCCACAGGGTTCAGTGTTAATCAGTGAGATTCCCATAGGGTTCAGTGTTAATCAGTGAGATTCCCATAAGGTGCATTGTTAATCAGTGTAACTTCCACAGGGTTCAGTGTTAATCAGTGAGACTCCCATAGGGTTCAGTGTTAATCAGTGAGACTCCCACAGGGTTCAGTGTTAATCAGTGATACTCCCTCAGGGTTCATGTGTTAATCAGTGAGACTCCCACAGGGTTCAGTGTTAATCAGTGAGACTCCCACAGGGTTCAGTGTTAATCAGTGAGACTCCCACAGGGTTCAGTGTTAATCAGTGAGACTCCCACAGGGTTCAGTGTAAATCAGTGAGACTCCCATAGGGTTCAGTGTTAATCAATGAGACTCCCATAGGGTTCAGTGTTAATCAGTGAGACTCCCACAGGGTTCAGTGTTAATCAGTGAGTCTCCCACATTGTTCAGTGTTAATCAGCGAGATTCCCTCAGGGTTCATGTGTTAATCAGTGAGACTCCCATAGGGTTCAGTGTTAATCAGTGAGACTCCCACAGTGTTCAATGTTAATCAGTGAGACTCCCACAGTGTTCAGTGTTAATCAGTGAGACTTCCACAGTGGTCAGTGTTCATCAGTGAGAATCCCTCAGGGTTCAGTGTTAATCACTGAGACTCCCACAGGGTTCAGTGTTAATCAGTGAGATTCCCATAGGGTTCAGTGTTAATCAGTGAGATTCCCATAAGGTGCATTGTTAATCAGTGTAACTTCCACAGGGTTCATGTGTTAATCAGTGAGACTCCCACAGGGTTCAGTGTTAATCAGTGAGACTCCCACAGGGTTCAGCGTTAATCAGTGAGACTCCCACAGGGTTCAGTGTTAATCAGTGATACTCCCTCAGGGTTCATGTGTTAATCAGTGAGACTCCCACAGGGTTCAGTGTTAATCAGTGAGACTCCCACAGGGTTCAGTGTTAATCAGTGAGACTCCCATAGGGTTCAGTGTTTATCACTGAGACTCCCACAGGGTTCAGTGTAAATCACTGAGACTCCCACAGGGTTCAGTGTTAATCAGTGAGACTCCCACAGTGTTAAATGTTAATCAGTGAGACTCCCACAGTGTTCAGTGTTAATCAGTGAGACTTCCACAGTGGTCAGTGTTCATCAGTGAGAATCCCTCAGGGTTCAGTGTTAATCACTGAGACTCCCACAGGGTTCAGTGTTAATCAGTGAGATTCCCATAGGGTTCAGTGTTAATCAGTGAGATTCCCATAAGGTGCATTGTTAATCAGTGTAACTTCCACAGGGTTCAGTGTTAATCAGTGAGACTCCCATAGGGTTCAGTGTTAATCAGTGAGACTCCCACAGGGTTCAGTGTTAATCAGTGATACTCCCTCAGGGTTCATGTGTTAATCAGTGAGACTCCCACAGGGTTCAGTGTTAATCAGTGAGACTCCCACAGGGTTCAGCGTAAATCAGTGAGACTCCCACAGGGTTCAGTGTTAATCAGTAAGACTCCCACAGGGTTCAGTGTTAATCAGTGAGACTCCCATAGGGTTCAGTGTTAATCAATGAGACTCCCATAGGGTTCAGTGTTAATCAGTGAGACTCCCACAAGGTTCAGTGTTAATCAGTGAGTCTCCCACAGGGTTCAGTGTTAATCAGCGAGACTCCCACAGTGTTCAGTGTTAATCAGTGAGACTCCCACAGTGTTCAGTGTTAATCAGTGAGACTCCCATAGGGTTCAGTGTTTATCACTGAGACTCCCACAGGGTTCAGTGTAAATCAGTGAGACTCCCATAGGGTTCAGTGTTAATCAGTGAGACTCCCACAGTGTTCAATGTTAATCAGTGAGACTCCCACAGTGTTCAGTGTTAATCAGTGAGACTCCCACAGTGGTCAGTGTTCATCAGTGAGAATCCCTCAGGGTTCAGTGTTAATCACTGAGACTCCCACAGGGTTCAGTGTTAATCAGTGAGATTCCCATAGGGTTCAGTGTTAATCAGTGAGATTCCCATAAGGTGCATTGTTAATCAGTGTAACTTCCACAGGGTTCAGTGTTAATCAGTGAGACTCCCATAGGGTTCAGTGTTAATCAGTGAGACTCCCACAGGGTTCAGTGTTAATCAGTGATACTCCCTCAGGGTTCATGTGTTAATCAGTGAGACTCCCACAGGGTTCAGTGTTAATCAGTGAGACTCCCACAGGGTTCAGTGTTAATCAGTGAGACTCCCACAGGGTTCAGTGTTAATCAGTGAGACTCCCACAGGGTTCAGTGTTAATCAGTGAGACTCCCATAGGGTTCAGTGTTAATCAATGAGACTCCCATAGGGTTCAGTGTTAATCAGTGAGACTCCCACAGGGTTCAGTGTTAATCAGTGAGTCTCCCACATTGTTCAGTGTTAATCAGCGAGACTCCCTCAGGGTTCATGTGTTAATCAGTGAGACTCCCATAGGGTTCAGTGTTAATCATTGAGACTCCCATAGGGTTCAGTGTTAATCAGTGAGACTCCCACAGGGTTCATTGTTAATCAGTGAGACTTCCACAGGGTTCAGTGTTCATCAGTGAGAATCCCTCAGGGTTCAGTTTTAATCAGTGAGACTCCCACAGGGTTCAGTGTTGATCAGTGAGACTCCCACAGGGTTCAGTGTTAATCAGTGAGACTCCCACAGGGTTCATGTGTTAATCAGTGAAACTCCCACAGGGTTCAGTGTTAATCAGTAAAACTCCTACAGGGTTCATGTGTTAATCAGTGAGACTCCCACAGGGTTCAGTGTTAATCAGTGAGACTCCCACAGGGTTCAGTGTTAATCAGTGAGACTCCCATAGGGTTCAGTGTTAATCAATGAGACTCCCATAGGGTTCAGTGTTAATCCGTGAGACTCCCACAGGGTTCAGTGTTAATCAGTGAGACTCCCACAGGGTTCAGTGTTAATCAGTGAGACTCCCTCAGGGTTCATTTGTTAATCAGTGAGACTCCCACAGGGTTCAGTGTTAATCAGTGAGACTCCCACAGTGTTCAGTGTTAATCAGTGAGACTCCCACAGTGGTCAGTGTTCATCAGTGAGAATCCCTCAGGGTTCAGTGTTAATCACTGAGACTCCCACAGGGTTCAGTGTTAATCAGTGAGATTCTCATAGGGTTCAGTGTTAATCAGTGAGACTCCCACAGGGTTCAGTGTTAATCAGTGATACTCCCTCAGGGTTCATGTGTTAATCAGTGAGACTCCCACAGGGTTCAGTGTTAATCAGTGAGACTCCCACAGGGTTCAGCGTTAATCAGTGAGACTCCCACAGGGTTCAGTGTTAATCAGTAAGACTCCCACAGGGTTCAGTGTTAATCAGTGAGACTCCCATAGGGTTCAGTGTTAATCAATGAGACTCCCATAGGGTTCAGTGTTAATCAGTGAGACTCCCACAAGGTTCAGTGTTAATCAGTGAGTCTCCCACAGGGTTCAGTGTTAATCAGCGAGACTCCCACAGTGTTCAGTGTTAATCAGTGAGACTCCCACAGTGTTCAGTGTTAATCAGTGAGACTCCCATAGGGTTCAGTGTTTATCACTGAGACTCCCACAGGGTTCATGTGTTAATCAGTGAGACTCCCATAGGGTTCAGTGTTAATCATTGAGACTCCCATAGGGTTCAGTGTTAATCAGTGAGACTCCCACAGGGTTCATTGTTAATCAGTGAGACTCCCACAGGGTTCAGTGTTCATCAGTGAGAATCCCTCAGGGTTCAGTTTTAATCAGTGAGACTCCCACAGGGTTCAGTGTTGATCAGTGAGACTCCCACAGGGTTCAGTGTTAATCAGTGAGACTCCCACAGGGTTCATGTGTTAATCAGTGAAACTCCCACAGGGTTCAGTGTTAATCAGTGAGACTCCTACAGGGTTCATGTGTTAATCAGTGAGACTCCCACAGGGTTCAGTGTTAATCAGTGAGACTCCCACAGGGTTCAGTGTTAATCAGTGAGACTCCCATAGGGTTCAGTGTTAATCAATGAGACTCCCATAGGGTTCAGTGTTAATCCGTGAGACTCCCACAGGGTTCAGTGTTAATCAGTGAGACTCCCACAGGGTTCAGTGTTAATCAGTGAGACTCCCTCAGGGTTCATTTGTTAATCAGTGAGACTCCCACAGGGTTCAGTGTTAATCAGTGAGACTCCCACAGTGTTCAGTGTTAATCAGTGAGACTCCCACAGTGGTCAGTGTTCATCAGTGAGAATCCCTCAGGGTTCAGTGTTAATCACTGAGACTCCCACAGGGTTCAGTGTTAATCAGTGAGATTCTCATAGGGTTCAGTGTTAATCAGTGAGACTCCCACAGGGTTCAGTGTTAATCAGTGATACTCCCTCAGGGTTCATGTGTTAATCAGTGAGACTCCCACAGGGTTCAGTGTTAATCAGTGAGACTCCCACAGGGTTCAGCGTTAATCAGTGAGACTCCCACAGGGTTCAGTGTTAATCAGTAAGACTCCCACAGGGTTCAGTGTTAATCAGTGAGACTCCCATAGGGTTCAGTGTTAATCAATGAGACTCCCATAGGGTTCAGTGTTAATCAGTGAGACTCCCACAAGGTTCAGTGTTAATCAGTGAGTCTCCCACAGGGTTCAGTGTTAATCAGCGAGACTACCACAGTGTTCAGTGTTAATCAGTGAGACTCCCACAGTGTTCAGTGTTAATCAGTGAGACTCCCATAGGGTTCAGTGTTTATCACTGAGACTCCCACAGGGTTCAGTGTAAATCAGTGAGACTCCCATAGGGTTCAGTGTTAATCAGTGAGACTCCCACAGTGTTCAATGTTAATCAGTGAGACTCCCACAGTGTTCAGTGTTAATCAGTGAGACTCCCACAGTGGTCAGTGTTCATCAGTGAGAATCCCTCAGGGTTCAGTGTTAATCACTGAGACTCCCATAGGGTTCAGTGTTAATCAGTGAGACTCCCACAGGGTTCATTGTTAATCAGTGAGACTCCCACAGGGTTCAGTGTTCATCAGTGAGAATCCCTCAGGGTTCAGTTTTAATCAGTGAGACTCCCACAGGGTTCAGTGTTGATCAGTGAGACTCCCACAGGGTTCAGTGTTAATCAGTGAGACTCCCACAGGGTTCATGTGTTAATCGGTGAAACTCCCACAGGGTTCAGTGTTAATCAGTGAGACTCCTACAGGGTTCATGTGTTAATCAGTGAGACTCCCACAGGGTTCAGTGTTAATCAGTGAGACTCCCACAGGGTTCAGTGTTAATCAGTGAGACTCCCATAGGGTTCAGTGTTAATCAATGAGACTCCCATAGGGTTCAGTGTTAATCCGTGAGACTCCCACAGGGTTCAGTGTTAATCAGTGAGACTCCCACAGGGTTCAGTGTTAATCAGTGAGACTCCCTCAGGGTTCATTTGTTAATCAGTGAGACTCCCACAGGGTTCAGTGTTAATCAGTGAGACTCCCACAGTGTTCAGTGTTAATCAGTGAGACTCCCACAGTGGTCAGTGTTCATCAGTGAGAATCCCTCAGGGTTCAGTGTTAATCACTGAGACTCCCACAGGGTTCAGTGTTAATCAGTGAGATTCTCATAGGGTTCAGTGTTAATCAGTGAGATTCCCATAAGGTGCATTGTTAATCAGTGTAACTTCCACAGGGTTCAGTGTTAATCAGTGAGACTCCCATAGGGTTCAGTGTTAATCAGTGAGACTCCCACAGGGTTCAGTGTTAATCAGTGATACTCCCTCAGGGTTCATGTGTTAATCAGTGAGACTCCCACAGGGTTCAGTGTTAATCAGTGATACTCCCACAGGGTTCAGTGTTAATCAGTGAGACTTCCACAGTGTGCAATGTTAATCAGTGAGACTCCCACAGTGTTCAGTGTTAATCAGTGAGACTCCCATAGGGTTCAGTGTTTATCACTGAGATTCCCACAGGGTTCAGTGTAAATCAGTGAGACTCCCATAGGGTTCAGTGTTAATCAGTGAGACTCCCATAGGGTTCAGTGTTAATCAATGAGACTCCCATAGGGTTCAGTGTTAATCAATGAGACTCCCATAGGGTTCAGTGTTAATCAGTGAGACTCCCACAAGGTTCAGTGTTAATCAGTGAGTCTCCCACAGGGTTCAGTGTTAATCAGCGAGACTCCCACAGTGTTCAGTGTTAATCAGTGAGACTCCCACAGTGTTCAGTGTTAATCAGTGAGACTCCCATAGGGTTCAGTGTTTATCACTGAGACTCCCACAGGGTTCAGTGTAAATCAGTGAGACTCCCATAGGGTTCAGTGTTAATCAGTGAGACTCCCACAGTGTTCAATGTTAATCAGTGAGACTCCCACAGTGTTCAGTGTTAATCAGTGAGACTCCCACAGTGGTCAGTGTTCATCAGTGAGAATCCCTCAGGGTTCAGTGTTAATCACTGAGACTCCCACAGGGTTCAGTGTTAATCAGTGAGATTCCCATAGGGTTCAGTGTTAATCAGTGAGATTCCCATAAGGTGCATTGTTAATCAGTGTAACTTCCACAGGGTTCAGTGTTAATCAGTGAGACTCCCATAGGGTTCAGTGTTAATCAGTGAGACTCCCACAGGGTTCAGTGTTAATCAGTGATACTCCCTCAGGGTTCATGTGTTAATCAGTGAGACTCCCACAGGGTTCAGTGTTAATCAGTGAGACTCCCACAGGGTTCAGTGTTAATCAGTGAGACTCCCACAGGGTTCAGTGTTAATCAGTGAGACTCCCACAGGGTTCAGTGTTAATCAGTGAGACTCCCATAGGGTTCAGTGTTAATCAATGAGACTCCCATAGGGTTCAGTGTTAATCAGTGAGACTCCCACAGGGTTCAGTGTTAATCAGTGAGTCTCCCACATTGTTCAGTGTTAATCAGCGAGACTCCCTCAGGGTTCATGTGTTAATCAGTGAGACTCCCATAGGGTTCAGTGTTAATCATTGAGACTCCCATAGGGTTCAGTGTTAATCAGTGAGACTCCCACAGGGTTCATTGTTAATCAGTGAGACTCCCACAGGGTTCAGTGTTCATCAGTGAGAATCCCTCAGGGTTCAGTTTTAATCAGTGAGACTCCCACAGGGTTCAGTGTTGATCAGTGAGACTCCCACAGGGTTCAGTGTTAATCAGTGAGACTCCCACAGGGTTCATGTGTTAATCAGTGAAACTCCCACAGGGTTCAGTGTTAATCAGTGAGACTCCTACAGGGTTCATGTGTTAATCAGTGAGACTCCCACAGGGTTCAGTGTTAATCAGTGAGACTCCCACAGGGTTCAGTGTTAATCAGTGAGACTCCCATAGGGTTCAGTGTTAATCAATGAGACTCCCATAGGGTTCAGTGTTAATCCGTGAGACTCCCACAGGGTTCAGTGTTAATCAGTGAGACTCCCACAGGGTTCAGTGTTAATCAGTGAGACTCCCTCAGGGTTCATTTGTTAATCAGTGAGACTCCCACAGGGTTCAGTGTTAATCAGTGAGACTCCCACAGTGTTCAGTGTTAATCAGTGAGACTCCCACAGTGGTCAGTGTTCATCAGTGAGAATCCCTCAGGGTTCAGTGTTAATCACTGAGACTCCCACAGGGTTCAGTGTTAATCAGTGAGATTCTCATAGGGTTCAGTGTTAATCAGTGAGACTCCCACAGGGTTCAGTGTTAATCAGTGATACTCCCTCAGGGTTCATGTGTTAATCAGTGAGACTCCCACAGGGTTCAGTGTTAATCAGTGAGACTCCCACAGGGTTCAGCGTTAATCAGTGAGACTCCCACAGGGTTCAGTGTTAATCAGTAAGACTCCCACAGGGTTCAGTGTTAATCAGTGAGACTCCCATAGGGTTCAGTGTTAATCAATGAGACTCCCATAGGGTTCAGTGTTAATCAGTGAGACTCCCACAAGGTTCAGTGTTAATCAGTGAGTCTCCCACAGGGTTCAGTGTTAATCAGCGAGACTCCCACAGTGTTCAGTGTTAATCAGTGAGACTCCCACAGTGTTCAGTGTTAATCAGTGAGACTCCCATAGGGTTCAGTGTTTATCACTGAGACTCCCACAGGGTTCATGTGTTAATCAGTGAGACTCCCATAGGGTTCAGTGTTAATCATTGAGACTCCCATAGGGTTCAGTGTTAATCAGTGAGACTCCCACAGGGTTCATTGTTAATCAGTGAGACTCCCACAGGGTTCAGTGTTCATCAGTGAGAATCCCTCAGGGTTCAGTTTTAATCAGTGAGACTCCCACAGGGTTCAGTGTTGATCAGTGAGACTCCCACAGGGTTCAGTGTTAATCAGTGAGACTCCCACAGGGTTCATGTGTTAATCAGTGAAACTCCCACAGGGTTCAGTGTTAATCAGTGAGACTCCTACAGGGTTCATGTGTTAATCAGTGAGACTCCCACAGGGTTCAGTGTTAATCAGTGAGACTCCCACAGGGTTCAGTGTTAATCAGTGAGACTCCCATAGGGTTCAGTGTTAATCAATGAGACTCCCATAGGGTTCAGTGTTAATCCGTGAGACTCCCACAGGGTTCAGTGTTAATCAGTGAGACTCCCACAGGGTTCAGTGTTAATCAGTGAGACTCCCTCAGGGTTCATTTGTTAATCAGTGAGACTCCCACAGGGTTCAGTGTTAATCAGTGAGACTCCCACAGTGTTCAGTGTTAATCAGTGAGACTCCCACAGTGGTCAGTGTTCATCAGTGAGAATCCCTCAGGGTTCAGTGTTAATCACTGAGACTCCCACAGGGTTCAGTGTTAATCAGTGAGATTCTCATAGGGTTCAGTGTTAATCAGTGAGACTCCCACAGGGTTCAGTGTTAATCAGTGATACTCCCTCAGGGTTCAGTGTTAATCAGTGAGACTCCTACAGGGTTCATGTGTTAATCAGTGAGACTCCCACAGGGTTCAGTGTTAATCAGTGAGACTCCCACAGGGTTCAGTGTTAATCAGTGAGACTCCCATAGGGTTCAGTGTTAATCAATGAGACTCCCATAGGGTTCAGTGTTAATCCGTGAGACTCCCACAGGGTTCAGTGTTAATCAGTGAGACTCCCACAGGGTTCAGTGTTAATCAGTGAGACTCCCTCAGGGTTCATTTGTTAATCAGTGAGACTCCCACAGGGTTCAGTGTTAATCAGTGAGACTCCCACAGTGTTCAGTGTTAATCAGTGAGACTCCCACAGTGGTCAGTGTTCATCAGTGAGAATCCCTCAGGGTTCAGTGTTAATCACTGAGACTCCCACAGGGTTCAGTGTTAATCAGTGAGATTCTCATAGGGTTCAGTGTTAATCAGTGAGACTCCCACAGGGTTCAGTGTTAATCAGTGATACTCCCTCAGGGTTCATGTGTTAATCAGTGAGACTCCCACAGGGTTCAGTGTTAATCAGTGAGACTCCCACAGGGTTCAGCGTTAATCAGTGAGACTCCCACAGGGTTCAGTGTTAATCAGTAAGACTCCCACAGGGTTCAGTGTTAATCAGTGAGACTCCCATAGGGTTCAGTGTTAATCAATGAGACTCCCATAGGGTTCAGTGTTAATCAGTGAGACTCCCACAAGGTTCAGTGTTAATCAGTGAGTCTCCCACAGGGTTCAGTGTTAATCAGCGAGACTCCCACAGTGTTCAGTGTTAATCAGTGAGACTCCCACAGTGTTCAGTGTTAATCAGTGAGACTCCCATAGGGTTCAGTGTTTATCACTGAGACTCCCACAGGGTTCAGTGTAAATCAGTGAGACTCCCATAGGGTTCAGTGTTAATCAGTGAGACTCCCACAGTGTTCAATGTTAATCAGTGAGACTCCCACAGTGTTCAGTGTTAATCAGTGAGACTCCCACAGTGGTCAGTGTTCATCAGTGAGAATCCCTCAGGGTTCAGTGTTAATCACTGAGACTCCCATAGGGTTCAGTGTTAATCAGTGAGACTCCCACAGGGTTCATTGTTAATCAGTGAGACTCCCACAGGGTTCAGTGTTCATCAGTGAGAATCCCTCAGGGTTCAGTTTTAATCAGTGAGACTCCCACAGGGTTCAGTGTTGATCAGTGAGACTCCCACAGGGTTCAGTGTTAATCAGTGAGACTCCCACAGGGTTCATGTGTTAATCGGTGAAACTCCCACAGGGTTCAGTGTTAATCAGTGAGACTCCTACAGGGTTCATGTGTTAATCAGTGAGACTCCCACAGGGTTCAGTGTTAATCAGTGAGACTCCCACAGGGTTCAGTGTTAATCAGTGAGACTCCCATAGGGTTCAGTGTTAATCAATGAGACTCCCATAGGGTTCAGTGTTAATCCGTGAGACTCCCACAGGGTTCAGTGTTAATCAGTGAGACTCCCACAGGGTTCAGTGTTAATCAGTGAGACTCCCTCAGGGTTCATTTGTTAATCAGTGAGACTCCCACAGGGTTCAGTGTTAATCAGTGAGACTCCCACAGTGTTCAGTGTTAATCAGTGAGACTCCCACAGTGGTCAGTGTTCATCAGTGAGAATCCCTCAGGGTTCAGTGTTAATCACTGAGACTCCCACAGGGTTCAGTGTTAATCAGTGAGATTCTCATAGGGTTCAGTGTTAATCAGTGAGATTCCCATAAGGTGCATTGTTAATCAGTGTAACTTCCACAGGGTTCAGTGTTAATCAGCGAGACTCCCACAGTGTTCAGTGTTAATCAGTGAGACTCCCACAGTGTTCAGTGTTAATCAGTGAGACTCCCATAGGGTTCAGTGTTTATCACTGAGACTCCCACAGGGTTCAGTGTAAATCAGTGAGACTCCCATAGGGTTCAGTGTTAATCAGTGAGACTCCCACAGTGTTCAATGTTAATCAGTGAGACTCCCACAGTGTTCAGTGTTAATCAGTGAGACTCCCACAGTGGTCAGTGTTCATCAGTGAGAATCCCTCAGGGTTCAGTGTTAATCACTGAGACTCCCACAGGGTTCAGTGTTAATCAGTGAGATTCCCATAGGGTTCAGTGTTAATCAGTGAGATTCCCATAAGGTGCATTGTTAATCAGTGTAACTTCCACAGGGTTCAGTGTTAATCAGTGAGACTCCCATAGGGTTCAGTGTTAATCAGTGAGACTCCCACAGGGTTCAGTGTTAATCAGTGATACTCCCTCAGGGTTCATGTGTTAATCAGTGAGACTCCCACAGGGTTCAGTGTTAATCAGTGAGACTCCCACAGGGTTCAGTGTTAATCAGTGAGACTCCCACAGGGTTCAGTGTTAATCAGTGAGACTCCCACAGGGTTCAGTGTTAATCAGTGAGACTCCCATAGGGTTCAGTGTTAATCAATGAGACTCCCATAGGGTTCAGTGTTAATCAGTGAGACTCCCACAGGGTTCAGTGTTAATCAGTGAGTCTCCCACATTGTTCAGTGTTAATCAGCGAGACTCCCTCAGGGTTCATGTGTTAATCAGTGAGACTCCCATAGGGTTCAGTGTTAATCATTGAGACTCCCATAGGGTTCAGTGTTAATCAGTGAGACTCCCACAGGGTTCATTGTTAATCAGTGAGACTCCCACAGGGTTCAGTGTTCATCAGTGAGAATCCCTCAGGGTTCAGTTTTAATCAGTGAGACTCCCACAGGGTTCAGTGTTGATCAGTGAGACTCCCACAGGGTTCAGTGTTAATCAGTGAGACTCCCACAGGGTTCATGTGTTAATCAGTGAAACTCCCACAGGGTTCAGTGTTAATCAGTGAGACTCCTACAGGGTTCATGTGTTAATCAGTGAGACTCCCACAGGGTTCAGTGTTAATCAGTGAGACTCCCACAGGGTTCAGTGTTAATCAGTGAGACTCCCATAGGGTTCAGTGTTAATCAATGAGACTCCCATAGGGTTCAGTGTTAATCCGTGAGACTCCCACAGGGTTCAGTGTTAATCAGTGAGACTCCCACAGGCTTCAGTGTTAATCAGTGAGACTCCCTCAGGGTTCATTTGTTAATCAGTGAGACTCCCACAGGGTTCAGTGTTAATCAGTGAGACTCCCACAGTGTTCAGTGTTAATCAGTGAGACTCCCACAGTGGTCAGTGTTCATCAGTGAGAATCCCTCAGGGTTCAGTGTTAATCACTGAGACTCCCACAGGGTTCAGTGTTAATCAGTAAGACTCCCACAGGGTTCAGTGTTAATCAGTGAGACTCCCATAGGGTTCAGTGTTAATCAATGAGACTCCCATAGGGTTCAGTGTTAATCAGTGAGACTCCCACAAGGTTCAGTGTTAATCAGTGAGTCTCCCACAGTGGTCAGTGTTCATCAGTGAGAATCCCTCAGGGTTCAGTGTTAATCACTGAGACTCCCACAGGGTTCAGTGTTAATCAGTGAGATTCCCATAGGGTTCAGTGTTAATCAGTGAGATTCCCATAAGGTGCATTGTTAATCAGTGTAACTTCCACAGGGTTCAGTGTTAATCAGTGAGACTCCCATAGGGTTCAGTGTTAATCAGTGAGACTCCCACAGGGTTCAGTGTTAATCAGTGATACTCCCTCAGGGTTCATGTGTTAATCAGTGAGACTCCCACAGGGTTCAGTGTTAATCAGTGAGACTCCCACAGGGTTCAGTGTTAATCAGTGAGACTCCCACAGGGTTCAGTGTTAATCAGTGAGACTCCCACAGGGTTCAGTGTTAATCAGTGAGACTCCCATAGGGTTCAGTGTTAATCAATGAGACTCCCATAGGGTTCAGTGTTAATCAGTGAGACTCCCACAGGGTTCAGTGTTAATCAGTGAGTCTCCCACATTGTTCAGTGTTAATCAGCGAGACTCCCTCAGGGTTCATGTGTTAATCAGTGAGACTCCCATAGGGTTCAGTGTTAATCATTGAGACTCCCATAGGGTTCAGTGTTAATCAGTGAGACTCCCACAGGGTTCATTGTTAATCAGTGAGACTCCCACAGGGTTCAGTGTTCATCAGTGAGAATCCCTCAGGGTTCAGTTTTAATCAGTGAGACTCCCACAGGGTTCAGTGTTGATCAGTGAGACTCCCACAGGGTTCAGTGTTAATCAGTGAGACTCCCACAGGGTTCATGTGTTAATCAGTGAAACTCCCACAGGGTTCAGTGTTAATCAGTGAGACTCCTACAGGGTTCATGTGTTAATCAGTGAGACTCCCACAGGGTTCAGTGTTAATCAGTGAGACTCCCACAGGGTTCAGTGTTAATCAGTGAGACTCCCATAGGGTTCAGTGTTAATCAATGAGACTCCCATAGGGTTCAGTGTTAATCCGTGAGACTCCCACAGGGTTCAGTGTTAATCAGTGAGACTCCCACAGGGTTCAGTGTTAATCAGTGAGACTCCCTCAGGGTTCATTTGTTAATCAGTGAGACTCCCACAGGGTTCAGTGTTAATCAGTGAGACTCCCACAGTGTTCAGTGTTAATCAGTGAGACTCCCACAGTGGTCAGTGTTCATCAGTGAGAATCCCTCAGGGTTCAGTGTTAATCACTGAGACTCCCACAGGGTTCAGTGTTAATCAGTGAGATTCTCATAGGGTTCAGTGTTAATCAGTGAGACTCCCACAGGGTTCAGTGTTAATCAGTGATACTCCCTCAGGGTTCATGTGTTAATCAGTGAGACTCCCACAGGGTTCAGTGTTAATCAGTGAGACTCCCACAGGGTTCAGCGTTAATCAGTGAGACTCCCACAGGGTTCAGTGTTAATCAGTAAGACTCCCACAGGGTTCAGTGTTAATCAGTGAGACTCCCATAGGGTTCAGTGTTAATCAATGAGACTCCCATAGGGTTCAGTGTTAATCAGTGAGACTCCCACAAGGTTCAGTGTTAATCAGTGAGTCTCCCACAGGGTTCAGTGTTAATCAGCGAGACTCCCACAGTGTTCAGTGTTAATCAGTGAGACTCCCACAGTGTTCAGTGTTAATCAGTGAGACTCCCATAGGGTTCAGTGTTTATCACTGAGACTCCCACAGGGTTCATGTGTTAATCAGTGAGACTCCCATAGGGTTCAGTGTTAATCATTGAGACTCCCATAGGGTTCAGTGTTAATCAGTGAGACTCCCACAGGGTTCATTGTTAATCAGTGAGACTCCCACAGGGTTCAGTGTTCATCAGTGAGAATCCCTCAGGGTTCAGTTTTAATCAGTGAGACTCCCACAGGGTTCAGTGTTGATCAGTGAGACTCCCACAGGGTTCAGTGTTAATCAGTGAGACTCCCACAGGGTTCATGTGTTAATCAGTGAAACTCCCACAGGGTTCAGTGTTAATCAGTGAGACTCCTACAGGGTTCATGTGTTAATCAGTGAGACTCCCACAGGGTTCAGTGTTAATCAGTGAGACTCCCACAGGGTTCAGTGTTAATCAGTGAGACTCCCATAGGGTTCAGTGTTAATCAATGAGACTCCCATAGGGTTCAGTGTTAATCCGTGAGACTCCCACAGGGTTCAGTGTTAATCAGTGAGACTCCCACAGGGTTCAGTGTTAATCAGTGAGACTCCCTCAGGGTTCATTTGTTAATCAGTGAGACTCCCACAGGGTTCAGTGTTAATCAGTGAGACTCCCACAGTGTTCAGTGTTAATCAGTGAGACTCCCACAGTGGTCAGTGTTCATCAGTGAGAATCCCTCAGGGTTCAGTGTTAATCACTGAGACTCCCACAGGGTTCAGTGTTAATCAGTGAGATTCTCATAGGGTTCAGTGTTAATCAGTGAGACTCCCACAGGGTTCAGTGTTAATCAGTGATACTCCCTCAGGGTTCATGTGTTAATCAGTGAGACTCCCACAGGGTTCAGTGTTAATCAGTGAGACTCCCACAGGGTTCAGCGTTAATCAGTGAGACTCCCACAGGGTTCAGTGTTAATCAGTAAGACTCCCACAGGGTTCAGTGTTAATCAGTGAGACTCCCATAGGGTTCAGTGTTAATCAATGAGACTCCCATAGGGTTCAGTGTTAATCAGTGAGACTCCCACAAGGTTCAGTGTTAATCAGTGAGTCTCCCACAGGGTTCAGTGTTAATCAGCGAGACTCCCACAGTGTTCAGTGTTAATCAGTGAGACTCCCACAGTGTTCAGTGTTAATCAGTGAGACTCCCATAGGGTTCAGTGTTTATCACTGAGACTCCCACAGGGTTCAGTGTAAATCAGTGAGACTCCCATAGGGTTCAGTGTTAATCAGTGAGACTCCCACAGTGTTCAATGTTAATCAGTGAGACTCCCACAGTGTTCAGTGTTAATCAGTGAGACTCCCACAGTGGTCAGTGTTCATCAGTGAGAATCCCTCAGGGTTCAGTGTTAATCACTGAGACTCCCATAGGGTTCAGTGTTAATCAGTGAGACTCCCACAGGGTTCATTGTTAATCAGTGAGACTCCCACAGGGTTCAGTGTTCATCAGTGAGAATCCCTCAGGGTTCAGTTTTAATCAGTGAGACTCCCACAGGGTTCAGTGTTGATCAGTGAGACTCCCACAGGGTTCAGTGTTAATCAGTGAGACTCCCACAGGGTTCATGTGTTAATCGGTGAAACTCCCACAGGGTTCAGTGTTAATCAGTGAGACTCCTACAGGGTTCATGTGTTAATCAGTGAGACTCCCACAGGGTTCAGTGTTAATCAGTGAGACTCCCACAGGGTTCAGTGTTAATCAGTGAGACTCCCATAGGGTTCAGTGTTAATCAATGAGACTCCCATAGGGTTCAGTGTTAATCCGTAAGACTCCCACAGGGTTCAGTGTTAATCAGTGAGACTCCCACAGGGTTCAGTGTTAATCAGTGAGACTCCCTCAGGGTTCATTTGTTAATCAGTGAGACTCCCACAGGGTTCAGTGTTAATCAGTGAGACTCCCACAGTGTTCAGTGTTAATCAGTGAGACTCCCACAGTGGTCAGTGTTCATCAGTGAGAATCCCTCAGGGTTCAGTGTTAATCACTGAGACTCCCACAGGGTTCAGTGTTAATCAGTGAGATTCTCATAGGGTTCAGTGTTAATCAGTGAGATTCCCATAAGGTGCATTGTTAATCAGTGTAACTTCCACAGGGTTCAGTGTTAATCAGTGAGACTCCCATAGGGTTCAGTGTTAATCAGTGAGACTCCCACAGGGTTCAGTGTTAATCAGTGATACTCCCTCAGGGTTCATGTGTTAATCAGTGAGACTCCCACAGGGTTCAGTGTTAATCAGTGATACTCCCACAGGGTTCAGTGTTAATCAGTGAGACTTCCACAGTGTGCAATGTTAATCAGTGAGACTCCCACAGTGTTCAGTGTTAATCAGTGAGACTCCCATAGGGTTCAGTGTTTATCACTGAGATTCCCACAGGGTTCAGTGTAAATCAGTGAGACTCCCATAGGGTTCAGTGTTAATCAGTGAGACTCCCACAGTGTTCAATGTTAATCAGTGAGACTCCCACAGTGTTCAGTGTTAATCAGTGAGACTCCCACAGTGGTCAGTGTTCATCAGTGAGAATCCCTCAGGGTTCAGTGTTAATCACTGAGACTCCCACAGGGTTCAGTGTTAATCAGTGAGATTCCCATAGGGTTCAGTGTTAATCAGTGAGATTCCCATAAGGTGCATTGTTAATCAGTGTAACTTCCACAGGGTTCAGTGTTAATCAGTGAGACTCCCATAGGGTTCAGTGTTAATCAGTGAGACTCCCACAGGGTTCAGTGTTAATCAGTGATACTCCCTCAGGGTTCATGTGTTAATCAGTGAGACTCCCACAGGGTTCAGTGTTAATCAGTGAGACTCCCACAGGGTTCAGTGTTAATCAGTGAGACTCCCATAGGGTTCAGTGTTAATCAGTGAGACTCCCATAGGGTTCAGTGTTAATCAGTGAGACTCCCACAGGGTTCATTGTTAATCAGTGAGACTCCCACAGGGTTCAGTGTTCATCAGTGAGAATCCCTCAGGGTTCAGTTTTAATCAGTGAGACTCCCACAGGGTTCAGTGTTGATCAGTGAGACTCCCACAGGGTTCAGTGTTAATCAGTGAGACTCCCACAGGGTTCATGTGTTAATCAGTGAAACTCCCACAGGGTTCAGTGTTAATCAGTGAGACTCCCATAGGGTTCAGTGTTAATCAATGAGTCTCCCATATGGTTCAGTGTTAATGAGTGAGACTCCCACAGGGTTCAGTGTTAATCAGTGAGACTCCCACAGGGTTCAGTGTTAATCAGTGAGACTCCCACAGGGTTCAGTGTTAATCAGTGAGACTCCCATAGGGTTCAGTGTTAATCAGTGAGACTCCCACAGGGTTCATTGTTAATCAGTGAGACTCCCACAGGGTTCAGTGTTCATCAGTGAGAATCCCTCAGGGTTCAGTTTTAATCAGTGAGACTCCCACAGGGTTCAGTGTTGATCAGTGAGACTCCCACAGGGTTCAGTGTTAATCAGTGAGACTCCCACAGGGTTCATGTGTTAATCAGTGAAACTCCCACAGGGTTCAGTGTTAATCAGTGAGACTCCTACAGGGTTCATGTGTTAATCAGTGAGACTCCCACAGGGTTCAGTGTTAATCAGTGAGACTCCCACAGGGTTCAGTGTTAATCAGTGAGACTCCCATATGGTTCAGTGTTAATCAATGAGACTCCCATAGGGTTCAGTGTTAATCCGTGAGACTCCCACAGGGTTCAGTGTTAATCAGTGAGACTCCCACAGGGTTCAGTGTTAATCAGTGAGACTCCCTCAGGGTTCATTTGTTAATCAGTGAGACTCCCACAGGGTTCAGTGTTAATCAGTGAGACTCCCACAGTGTTCAGTGTTAATCAGTGAGACTCCCACAGTGGTCAGTGTTCATCAGTGAGAATCCCTCAGGGTTCAGTGTTAATCACTGAGACTCCCACAGGGTTCAGTGTTAATCAGTGAGATTCTCATAGGGTTCAGTGTTAATCAGTGAGACTCCCACAGGGTTCAGTGTTAATCAGTGATACTCCCTCAGGGTTCATGTGTTAATCAGTGAGACTCCCACAGGGTTCAGTGTTAATCAGTGAGACTCCCACAGGGTTCAGCGTTAATCAGTGAGACTCCCACAGGGTTCAGTGTTAATCAGTAAGACTCCCACAGGGTTCAGTGTTAATCAGTGAGACTCCCATAGGGTTCAGTGTTAATCAATGAGACTCCCATAGGGTTCAGTGTTAATCAGTGAGACTCCCACAAGGTTCAGTGTTAATCAGTGAGTCTCCCACAGGGTTCAGTGTTAATCAGCGAGACTCCCACAGTGTTCAGTGTTAATCAGTGAGACTCCCACAGTGTTCAGTGTTAATCAGTGAGACTCCCATAGGGTTCAGTGTTTATCACTGAGACTCCCACAGGGTTCAGTGTAAATCAGTGAGACTCCCATAGGGTTCAGTGTTAATCAGTGAGACTCCCACAGTGTTCAATGTTAATCAGTGAGACTCCCACAGTGTTCAGTGTTAATCAGTGAGACTCCCACAGTGGTCAGTGTTCATCAGTGAGAATCCCTCAGGGTTCAGTGTTAATCACTGAGACTCCCATAGGGTTCAGTGTTAATCAGTGAGACTCCCACAGGGTTCATTGTTAATCAGTGAGACTCCCACAGGGTTCAGTGTTCATCAGTGAGAATCCCTCAGGGTTCAGTTTTAATCAGTGAGACTCCCACAGGGTTCAGTGTTGATCAGTGAGACTCCCACAGGGTTCAGTGTTAATCAGTGAGACTCCCACAGGGTTCATGTGTTAATCGGTGAAACTCCCACAGGGTTCAGTGTTAATCAGTGAGACTCCTACAGGGTTCATGTGTTAATCAGTGAGACTCCCACAGGGTTCAGTGTTAATCAGTGAGACTCCCACAGGGTTCAGTGTTAATCAGTGAGACTCCCATAGGGTTCAGTGTTAATCAATGAGACTCCCATAGGGTTCAGTGTTAATCCGTGAGACTCCCACAGGGTTCAGTGTTAATCAGTGAGACTCCCACAGGGTTCAGTGTTAATCAGTGAGACTCCCTCAGGGTTCATTTGTTAATCAGTGAGACTCCCACAGGGTTCAGTGTTAATCAGTGAGACTCCCACAGTGTTCAGTGTTAATCAGTGAGACTCCCACAGTGGTCAGTGTTCATCAGTGAGAATCCCTCAGGGTTCAGTGTTAATCACTGAGACTCCCACAGGGTTCAGTGTTAATCAGTGAGATTCTCATAGGGTTCAGTGTTAATCAGTGAGATTCCCATAAGGTGCATTGTTAATCAGTGTAACTTCCACAGGGTTCAGTGTTAATCAGTGAGACTCCCATAGGGTTCAGTGTTAATCAGTGAGACTCCCACAGGGTTCAGTGTTAATCAGTGATACTCCCTCAGGGTTCATGTGTTAATCAGTGAGACTCCCACAGGGTTCAGTGTTAATCAGTGATACTCCCACAGGGTTCAGTGTTAATCAGTGAGACTCCCACAGGGTTCAGTGTTAATCAGTGAGACTCCCATAGGGTTCAGTGTTAATCAGTGAGACTCCCATAGGGTTCAGTGTTAATCAGTGAGACTCCCACAGGGTTCATTGTTAATCAGTGAGACTCCCACAGGGTTCAGTGTTCATCAGTGAGAATCCCTCAGGGTTCAGTTTTAATCAGTGAGACTCCCACAGGGTTCAGTGTTGATCAGTGAGACTCCCACAGGGTTCAGTGTTAATCAGTGAGACTCCCACAGGGTTCATGTGTTAATCAGTGAAACTCCCACAGGGTTCAGTGTTAATCAGTGAGACTCCCATAGGGTTCAGTGTTAATCAATGAGTCTCCCATATGGTTCAGTGTTAATGAGTGAGACTCCCACAGGGTTCAGTGTTAATCAGTGAGACTCCCACAGGGTTCAGTGTTAATCAGTGAGACTCCCACAGGGTTCAGTGTTAATCAGTGAGACTCCCATAGGGTTCAGTGTTAATCAGTGAGACTCCCACAGGGTTCATTGTTAATCAGTGAGACTCCCACAGGGTTCAGTGTTCATCAGTGAGAATCCCTCAGGGTTCAGTTTTAATCAGTGAGACTCCCACAGGGTTCAGTGTTGATCAGTGAGACTCCCACAGGGTTCAGTGTTAATCAGTGAGACTCCCACAGGGTTCATGTGTTAATCAGTGAAACTCCCACAGGGTTCAGTGTTAATCAGTGAGACTCCTACAGGGTTCATGTGTTAATCAGTGAGACTCCCACAGGGTTCAGTGTTAATCAGTGAGACTCCCACAGGGTTCAGTGTTAATCAGTGAGACTCCCATATGGTTCAGTGTTAATCAATGAGACTCCCATAGGGTTCAGTGTTAATCCGTGAGACTCCCACAGGGTTCAGTGTTAATCAGTGAGACTCCCACAGGGTTCAGTGTTAATCAGTGAGACTCCCTCAGGGTTCATTTGTTAATCAGTGAGACTCCCACAGGGTTCAGTGTTAATCAGTGAGACTCCCACAGTGTTCAGTGTTAATCAGTGAGACTCCCACAGTGGTCAGTGTTCATCAGTGAGAATCCCTCAGGGTTCAGTGTTAATCACTGAGACTCCCACAGGGTTCAGTGTTAATCAGTGAGATTCTCATAGGGTTCAGTGTTAATCAGTGAGACTCCCACAGGGTTCAGTGTTAATCAGTGATACTCCCTCAGGGTTCATGTGTTAATCAGTGAGACTCCCACAGGGTTCAGTGTTAATCAGTGAGACTCCCACAGGGTTCAGCGTTAATCAGTGAGACTCCCACAGGGTTCAGTGTTAATCAGTAAGACTCCCACAGGGTTCAGTGTTAATCAGTGAGACTCCCATAGGGTTCAGTGTTAATCAATGAGACTCCCATAGGGTTCAGTGTTAATCAGTGAGACTCCCACAAGGTTCAGTGTTAATCAGTGAGTCTCCCACAGGGTTCAGTGTTAATCAGCGAGACTCCCACAGTGTTCAGTGTTAATCAGTGAGACTCCCACAGTGTTCAGTGTTAATCAGTGAGACTCCCATAGGGTTCAGTGTTTATCACTGAGACTCCCACAGGGTTCAGTGTAAATCAGTGAGACTCCCATAGGGTTCAGTGTTAATCAGTGAGACTCCCACAGTGTTCAATGTTAATCAGTGAGACTCCCACAGTGTTCAGTGTTAATCAGTGAGACTCCCACAGTGGTCAGTGTTCATCAGTGAGAATCCCTCAGGGTTCAGTGTTAATCACTGAGACTCCCATAGGGTTCAGTGTTAATCAGTGAGACTCCCACAGGGTTCATTGTTAATCAGTGAGACTCCCACAGGGTTCAGTGTTCATCAGTGAGAATCCCTCAGGGTTCAGTTTTAATCAGTGAGACTCCCACAGGGTTCAGTGTTGATCAGTGAGACTCCCACAGGGTTCAGTGTTAATCAGTGAGACTCCCACAGGGTTCATGTGTTAATCGGTGAAACTCCCACAGGGTTCAGTGTTAATCAGTGAGACTCCTACAGGGTTCATGTGTTAATCAGTGAGACTCCCACAGGGTTCAGTGTTAATCAGTGAGACTCCCACAGGGTTCAGTGTTAATCAGTGAGACTCCCATAGGGTTCAGTGTTAATCAATGAGACTCCCATAGGGTTCAGTGTTAATCCGTGAGACTCCCACAGGGTTCAGTGTTAATCAGTGAGACTCCCACAGGGTTCAGTGTTAATCAGTGAGACTCCCTCAGGGTTCATTTGTTAATCAGTGAGACTCCCACAGGGTTCAGTGTTAATCAGTGAGACTCCCACAGTGTTCAGTGTTAATCAGTGAGACTCCCACAGTGGTCAGTGTTCATCAGTGAGAATCCCTCAGGGTTCAGTGTTAATCACTGAGACTCCCACAGGGTTCAGTGTTAATCAGTGAGATTCTCATAGGGTTCAGTGTTAATCAGTGAGATTCCCATAAGGTGCATTGTTAATCAGTGTAACTTCCACAGGGTTCAGTGTTAATCAGTGAGACTCCCATAGGGTTCAGTGTTAATCAGTGAGACTCCCACAGGGTTCAGTGTTAATCAGTGATACTCCCTCAGGGTTCATGTGTTAATCAGTGAGACTCCCACAGGGTTCAGTGTTAATCAGTGATACTCCCACAGGGTTCAGTGTTAATCAGTGAGACTTCCACAGTGTGCAATGTTAATCAGTGAGACTCCCACAGTGTTCAGTGTTAATCAGTGAGACTCCCATAGGGTTCAGTGTTTATCACTGAGATTCCCACAGGGTTCAGTGTAAATCAGTGAGACTCCCATAGGGTTCAGTGTTAATCAGTGAGACTCCCACAGTGTTCAATGTTAATCAGTGAGACTCCCATAGTGTTCAGTGTTAATCAGTGAGACTCCCACAGTGGTCAGTGTTCATCAGTGAGAATCCCTCAGGGTTCAGTGTTAATCACTGAGACTCCCACAGGGTTCAGTGTTAATCAGTGAGATTCCCATAGGGTTCAGTGTTAATCAGTGAGATTCCCATAAGGTGCATTGTTAATCAGTGTAACTTCCACAGGGTTCAGTGTTAATCAGTGAGACTCCCATAGGGTTCAGTGTTAATCAGTGAGACTCCCACAGGGTTCAGTGTTAATCAGTGATACTCCCTCAGGGTTCATGTGTTAATCAGTGAGACTCCCACAGGGTTCAGTGTTAATCAGTGAGACTCCCACAGGGTTCAGTGTTAATCAGTGAGACTCCCATAGGGTTCAGTGTTAATCAGTGAGACTCCCATAGGGTTCAGTGTTAATCAGTGAGACTCCCACAGGGTTCATTGTTAATCAGTGAGACTCCCACAGGGTTCAGTGTTCATCAGTGAGAATCCCTCAGGGTTCAGTTTTAATCAGTGAGACTCCCACAGGGTTCAGTGTTGATCAGTGAGACTCCCACAGGGTTCAGTGTTAATCAGTGAGACTCCCACAGGGTTCATGTGTTAATCAGTGAAACTCCCACAGGGTTCAGTGTTAATCAGTGAGACTCCCATAGGGTTCAGTGTTAATCAATGAGTCTCCCATATGGTTCAGTGTTAATGAGTGAGACTCCCACAGGGTTCAGTGTTAATCAGTGAGACCCCCACAGGGTTCAGTGTTAATCAGTGAGACTCCCACAGGGTTCAGTGTTAATCAGTGAGACTCCCATAGGGTTCAGTGTTAATCAATGAGACTCCCACAGGGTTCAGTGTTAATCAGTGATACTCCCTCAGGGTTCATGTGTTAATCAGTGAGACTCCCACAGGGTTCAGTGTTAATCAGTGAGACTCACACAGGGTTCAGTGTTAATCAGTGAGACTCCCATAGGGTTCAGTGTTAATCAATGAGACTCCCATAGGGTTCAGTGTTAATCAGTGAGACTCCCACAGGGTTCAGTGTTAATCAGTGAGTCTCCCACAGGGTTCAGTGTTAATCAGCGAGACTCCCTCAGGGTTCATGTGTTAATCAGTGAGACTCCCATAGGGTTCAGTGTTAATCAGTGAGACTCCCATAGGGTTCAGTGTTAATCAGTGAGACTCCCACAGGGTTCATTGTTAATCAGTGAGACTCCCACCGGGTTCAGTGTTCATCAGTGAGAATCCCTCAGGGTTCAGTTTTAATCAGTGAGACTCCCACAGGGTTCAGTGTTGATCAGTGAGACTCCCACAGGGTTCAGTGTTAATCAGTGAGACTCCCACAGGGTTCATGTGTTAATCAGTGAAACTCCCACAGGGTTCAGTGTTAATCAGTGAGACTCCCATAGGGTTCAGTGTTAATCAATGAGTCTCCCATATGGTTCAGTGTTAATGAGTGAGACTCCCACAGGGTTCAGTGTTAATCAGTGAGACTCCCACAGGGTTCAGTGTTAATCAGTAAGACTCCCACAGGGTTCAGTGTTAATCAGTGAGACTCCCATAGGGTTCAGTGTTAATCAATGAGACTCCCACAGGGTTCAGTGTTAATCAGTGATACTCCCTCAGGGTTCATGTGTTAATCGGTGAGACTCCCACAGGGTTCAGTGTTAATCAGTGAGACTCCCACAGGGTTCAGTGTTAATCAGTGAGACTCCCACAGTGTTCAATGTTAATCAGTGAAACTCCCACAGTGTTCAGTGTTAATCAGTGAGACTCCCATAGGGTTCAGTGTTTATCACTGAGACTCCCACAGGGTTCAGTGTAAATCACTGAGACACCCACAGGGTTCAGTGTTAATCAGTGAGACTCCCACAGTGTTCATTGTTAATCAGTGAGACTCCCACAGTGTTCAGTGTTAATCAGTGAGACTCCCACAGTGGTCAGTGTTCATCAGTGAGAATCCCTCAGGGTTCAGTGTTAATCACTGAGACTCCCACAGGGTTCAGTGTTAATCAGTGAGATTCCCATAGGGTTCAGTGTTAATCAGTGAGATTCCCATAAGGTGCATTGTTAATCAGTGTAACTTCCACAGGGTTCAGTGTTAATCAGTGAGACTCCCATAGGGTTCAGTGTTAATCAGTGAGACTCCCACAGGGTTCAGTGTTAATCAGTGATACTCCCTCAGGGTTCATTTGTTAATCAGTGAGACTCCCACAGGGTTCAGTGTTAATCAGTGAGACTCCCACAGGGTTCAGTGTTAATCAGTGAGACTCCCACAGGGTTCAGTGTTAATCAGTAAGACTCCCACAGGGTTCAGTGTTAATCAGTGAGACTCCCATAGGGTTCAGTGTTTATCACTGAGACTCCCACAGGGTTCAGTGTAAATCAGTGAGACTCCCATAGGGTTCAGTGTTAATCAGTGAGACTCCCACAGTGTTCAATGTTAATCAGTGAGACTCCCACAGGGTTCAGTGTTAATCAGTGATACTCCCTCAGGGTTCATGTGTTAATCAGTGAGACTCCCACAGGGTTCAGTGTTAATCAGTGAGACTCCCACAGGGTTCAGTGTTAATCAGTGAGACTCCCATAGGGTTCAGTGTTAATCAATGAGACTCCCATAGGGTTCAGTGTTAATCAGTGAGACTCCCACAGGGTTCAGTGTTAATCAGTGAGTCTCCCACAGGGTTCAGTGTTAATCAGCGAGACTCCCTCAGGGTTCATGTGTTAATCAGTGAGACTCCCATAGGGTTCAGTGTTAATCAGTGAGACTCCCATAGGGTTCAGTGTTAATCAGTGAGACTCCCACAGGGTTCATTGTTAATCAGTGAGACTCCCACCGGGTTCAGTGTTCATCAGTGAGAATCCCTCAGGGTTCAGTTTTAATCAGTGAGACTCCCACAGGGTTCAGTGTTGATCAGTGAGACTCCCACAGGGTTCAGTGTTAATCAGTGAGACTCCCACAGGGTTCATGTGTTAATCAGTGAAACTCCCACAGGGTTCAGTGTTAATCAGTGAGACTCCCATAGGGTTCAGTGTTAATCAATGAGTCTCCCATATGGTTCAGTGTTAATGAGTGAGACTCCCACAGGGTTCAGTGTTAATCAGTGAGACTCCCACAGGGTTCAGTGTTAATCAGTAAGACTCCCACAGGGTTCAGTGTTAATCAGTGAGACTCCCATAGGGTTCAGTGTTAATCAATGAGACTCCCACAGGGTTCAGTGTTAATCAGTGATACTCCCTCAGGGTTCATGTGTTAATCGGTGAGACTCCCACAGGGTTCAGTGTTAATCAGTGAGACTCCCACAGGGTTCAGTGTTAATCAGTGAGACTCCCACAGTGTTCAATGTTAATCAGTGAAACTCCCACAGTGTTCAGTGTTAATCAGTGAGACTCCCATAGGGTTCAGTGTTTATCACTGAGACTCCCACAGGGTTCAGTGTAAATCACTGAGACACTCACAGGGTTCAGTGTTAATCAGTGAGACTCCCACAGTGTTCATTGTTAATCAGTGAGACTCCCACAGTGTTCAGTGTTAATCAGTGAGACTCCCACAGTGGTCAGTGTTCATCAGTGAGAATCCCTCAGGGTTCAGTGTTAATCACTGAGACTCCCCCAGGGTTCAGTGTTAATCAGTGAGATTCCCATAGGGTTCAGTGTTAATCAGTGAGATTCCCATAAGGTGCATTGTTAATCAGTGTAACTTCCACAGGGTTCAGTGTTAATCAGTGAGACTCCCATAGGGTTCAGTGTTAATCAGTGAGACTCCCACAGGGTTCAGTGTTAATCAGTGATACTCCCTCAGGGTTCATTTGTTAATCAGTGAGACTCCCACAGGGTTCAGTGTTAATCAGTGAGACTCCCACAGGGTTCAGTGTTAATCAGTGAGACTCCCACAGGGTTCAGTGTTAATCAGTAAGACTCCCACAGGGTTCAGTGTTAATCAGTGAGACTCCCATAGGGTTCAGTGTTTATCACTGAGACTCCCACAGGGTTCAGTGTAAATCAGTGAGACTCCCATAGGGTTCAGTGTTAATCAGTGAGACTCCCACAGTGTTCAATGTTAATCAGTGAGACTCCCACAGTGTTCAGTGTTAATCAGTGAGACTCCCACAGTGGTCAGTGTTCATCAGTGAGAATCCCTCAGGGTTCAGTGTTAATCACTGAGACTCCCACAGGGTTCAGTGTTAATCAGTGGGATTCCCATAGGGTTCAGTGTTAATCAGTGAGATTCCCATAAGGTGCATTGTTAATCAGTGTAACTTCCACAGGGTTCAGTTTTAATCAGTGAGACTCCCACAGGGTTCAGTGTTGATCAGTGAGACTCCCACAGGGTTCAGTGTTAATCAGTGAGACTCCCACAGGGTTCATGTGTTAATCAGTGAAACTCCCACAGGGTTCAGTGTTAATCAGTGAGACTCCCATAGGGTTCAGTGTTAATCAATGAGTCTCCCATATGGTTCAGTGTTAATGAGTGAGACTCCGACAGGGTTCAGTGTTAATCAGTGAGACTCCCACAGGGTTCAGTGTTAATCAGTGATACTCCCTCAGGGTTCATGTGTTAATCAGTGAGACTCCCACAGGGTTCAGTGTTAATCAGTGAGACTCCCACAGGGTTCAGTGTTAATCAGTGAGACTCCCACAGGGTTCAGTGTTAATCAGTGAGACTCCCACAGGGTTCAGTGTTAATCAGTGAGACTCCCATAGGGTTCAGTGTTAATCAATGAGACTCCCATAGGGTTCAGTGTTAATCAGTGAGACTCCCACAGGGTTCAGTGTTAATCAGTGAGTCTCCCACAGGGTTCAGTGTTAATCAGCGAGACTCCCTCAGGGTTCATGTGTTAATCAGTGAGACTCCCATAGGGTTCAGTGTTAATCAGTGAGACTCCCATAGGGTTCAGTGTTAATCAGTGAGACTCCCACAGGGTTCATTGTTAATCAGTGAGACTCCCACAGGGTTCAGTGTTAATCAGTGAGACTCCCACAGGGTTCAGTGTTAATCAGTGAGACTCCCACAGGGTTCAGTGTTAATCAGTGAGACTCCCACAGGGTTCAGTGTTAATCAGTGAGACTCCCACAGGGTTCAGTGTTAATCAGTGAGACTCCCATAGGGTTCAGTGTTAATCAATGAGACTCCCATAGGGTTCAGTGTTAATCAGTGAGACTCCCACAGGGTTCAGTGTTAATCAGTGAGTCTCCCACAGGGTTCAGTGTTAATCAGCGAGACTCCCTCAGGGTTCATGTGTTAATCAGTGAGACACCCATAGGGTTCAGTGTTAATCAGTAAGACTCCCATAGGGTTCAGTGTTATTCAGTGAGACTCCCACAGGGTTCATTGTTAATCAGTGAGACTCCCACAGGGTTCAGTGTTCATCAGTGAGAATCCCTCAGGGTTCAGTTTTGATCAGTGAGACTCCCACAGGGTTCAGTGTTGATCAGTGAAACTCCCACAGGGTTCAGTGTTAATCAGTGAGACTCCCACAGGGTTCATGTGTTAATCAGTGAAACTCCCACAGGGTTCAGTGTTAATCAGTGAGACTCCCATAGGGTTCAGTGTTAATCAATGAGTCTCCCATATGGTTCAGTGTTAATGAGTGAGACTCCCGCAGGGTTCAGTGTTAATCAGTGAGACTCCCACAGGGTTCAGTGTTAATCAGTGAGACTCCCACAGGGTTCAGTGTTAATCAGTGAGACTCCCATAGGGTTCAGTGTTAATCAATGAGACTCCCACAGGGTTCAGTGTTAATCAGTGATACTCCCTCAGGGTTCATGTGTTAATCAGTGAGACTCCCACAGGGTTCAGTGTTAATCAGTGAGACTCCCACAGGGTTCAGTGTTAATCAGTGAGACTCCCACAGTGTTCAATGTTAATCAGTGAGACTCCCACAGTGTTCAGTGTTAATCAGTGAGACTCCCATAGGGTTCAGTGTTTATCACTGAGACTCCCACAGGGTTCAGTGTAAATCAGTAAGACTCCCATAGGGTTCAGTGTTAATCAGTGAGACTCCCACAGTGTTCAATGTTAATCAGTGAGACTCCCACAGTGTTCAGTGTTAATCAGTGAGACTCCCACAGTGGTCAGTGTTCATCAGTGAGAATCCCTCAGGGTTCAGTGTTAATCACTGAGACTCCCACAGGGTTCAGTGTTAATCAGTGAGATTCCCATAGGGTTCAGTGTTAATCAGTGAGATTCCCATAAGGTGCATTGTTAATCAGTGTAACTTCCACAGGGTTCGATGTTAATCAGTGAGACTTCCATAGGGTTCAGTGTTAATCAGTGAGACTCCCACAGGGTTCAGTGTTAATCAGTGATACTCCCTCAGGGTTCATGTGTTAATCAGTGAGACTCCCACAGGGTTCAGTGTTAATCAGTGAGACTCCCATAGGGTTCATTGTTAATCAGTGAGACTCCCACAGGGTTCAGTGTTAATCATTGAGAATCCCATAGAGTTCAGTGTTAATCAGTGAGACTCCCATAGGGTTCAGTGTTAATCAGTGATACTCCCTCAGGGTTCATGTGTTAATCAGTGAGACTCCCACAGGGTTCAGTGTTAATCAGTGAGACTCCCACAGGGTTCAGTGTTAATCAGTGAGACTCCCATAGGGTTCAGTGTTAATCAGTGAGACTCCCATAGGGTTCAGTGTTAATCAGTGAGACTCCCACAGGGTTCATTGTTAATCAGTGAGACTCCCACAGGGTTCAGTGTTCATCAGTGAGAATCCCTCAGGGTTCAGTTTTAATCAGTGAGACTCCCACAGGGTTCAGTGTTGATCAGTGAGACTCCCACAGGGTTCAGTGTTAATCAGTGAGACTTCCATAGGGTTCAGTGTTAATCAGTGAGACTCCCACAGGGATCAGTGTTAATCAGTGATACTCCCTCAGGGTTCATGTGTTAATCAGTGAGACTCCCACAGGGTTCAGTGTTAATCAGTGAGACTCCCATAGGGTTCATTGTTAATCAGTGAGACTCCCACAGGGTTCAGTGTTAATCATTGAGAATCCCATAGAGTTCAGTGTTAATCAGTGATACTCCCTCAGGGTTCATGTGTTAATCAGTGAGACTCCCACAGGGTTCAGTGTTAATCAGTGAGACTCCCATAGGGTTCATTGTTAATCAGTGAGACTCCCACAGGGTTCAGTGTTAATCATTGAGAATCCCATAGAGTTCAGTGTTAATCAGTGAGACTCCCATAGGGTTCAGTGTTAATCAGTGATACTCCCTCAGGGTTCATGTGTTAATCAGTGAGACTCCCACAGGGTTCAGTGTTAATCAGTGAGACTCCCACAGGGTTCAGTGTTAATCAGTGAGACTCCCATAGGGTTCAGTGTTAATCAGTGAGACTCCCATAGGGTTCAGTGTTAATCAGTGAGACTCCCACAGGGTTCATTGTTAATCAGTGAGACTCCCACAGGGTTCAGTGTTCATCAGTGAGAATCCCTCAGGGTTCAGTTTTAATCAGTGAGACTCCCACAGGGTTCAGTGTTGATCAGTGAGACTCCCACAGGGTTCAGTGTTAATCAGTGAGACTCCCACAGGGTTCATGTGTTAATCAGTGAAACTCCCACAGGGTTCAGTGTTAATCAGTGAGACTCCCATAGGGTTCAGTGTTAATCAATGAGTCTCCCATATGGTTCAGTGTTAATGAGTGAGACTCCCACAGGGTTCAGTGTTAATCAGTGAGACTCCCACAGGGTTCAGTGTTAATCAGTGAGACTCCCATAGGGTTCAGTGTTAATCAATGAGACTCCCACAGGGTTCAGTGTTAATCAGTGATACTCCCTCAGGGTTCATGTGTTAATCAGTGAGACTCCCACAGGGTTCAGTGTTAATCAGTGAGACTCCCACAGGGTTCAGTGTTAATCAGTGAGACTCCCATAGGGTTCAGTGTTAATCAGTGAGACTCCCATAGGGTTCAGTGTTAATCAGTGAGACTCCCACAGGGTTCATTGTTAATCAGTGAGACTCCCACAGGGTTCAGTGTTCATCAGTGAGAATCCCTCAGGGTTCAGTTTTAATCAGTGAGACTCCCACAGGGTTCAGTGTTGATCAGTGAGACTCCCACAGGGTTCAGTGTTAATCAGTGAGACTCCCACAGGGTTCATGTGTTAATCAGTGAAACTCCCACAGGGTTCAGTGTTAATCAGTGAGACTCCCATAGGGTTCAGTGTTAATCAATGAGTCTCCCATATGGTTCAGTGTTAATGAGTGAGACTCCCACAGGGTTCAGTGTTAATCAGTGAGACTCCCACAGGGTTCAGTGTTAATCAGTGAGACTCCCACAGGGTTCAGTGTTAATCAGTGAGACTCCCATAGGGTTCAGTGTTAATCAATGAGACTCCCACAGGGTTCAGTGTTAATCAGTGATACTCCCTCAGGGTTCATGTGTTAATCGGTGAGACTCCCACAGGGTTCAGTGTTAATCAGTGAGACTCCCACAGGGTTCAGTGTTAATCAGTGAGACTCCCACAGTGTTCAATGTTAATCAGTGAAACTCCCACAGTGTTCAGTGTTAATCAGTGAGACTCCCATAGGGTTCAGTGTTTATCACTGAGACTCCCACAGGGTTCAGTGTAAATCACTGAGACTCCCACAGGGTTCAGTGTTAATCAGTGAGACTCCCACAGTGTTCAATGTTAATCAGTGAGACTCCCACAGTGTTCAGTGTTAATCAGTGAGACTCCCACAGTGGTCAGTGTTCATCAGTGAGAATCCCTCAGGGTTCAGTGTTAATCACTGAGACTCCCACAGGGTTCAGTGTTAATCAGTGAGATTCCCATAGGGTTCAGTGTTAATCAGTGAGATTCCCATAAGGTGCATTGTTAATCAGTGTAACTTCCACAGGGTTCAGTGTTAATCAGTGAGACTCCCATAGGGTTCAGTGTTAATCAGTGAGACTCCCACAGGGTTCAGTGTTAATCAGTGATACTCCCTCAGGGTTCATTTGTTAATCAGTGAGACTCCCACAGGGTTCAGTGTTAATCAGTGAGACTCCCACAGGGTTCAGTGTTAATCAGTGAGACTCCCACAGGGTCCAGTGTTAATCAGTAAGACTCCCACAGGGTTCAGTGTTAATCAGTGAGACTCCCATAGGGTTCAGTGTTTATCACTGAGACTCCCACAGGGTTCAGTGTAAATCAGTGAGACTCCCATAGGGTTCAGTGTTAATCAGTGAGACTCCCACAGTGTTCAATGTTAATCAGTGAGACTCCCACAGTGTTCAGTGTTAATCAGTGAGACTCCCACAGTGGTCAGTGTTCATCAGTGAGAATCCCTCAGGGTTCAGTGTTAATCACTGAGACTCCCACAGGGTTCAGTGTTAATCAGTGAGATTCCCATAGGGTTCAGTGTTAATCAGTGAGATTCCCATAAGGTGCATTGTTAATCAGTGTAACTTCCACAGGGTTCAGTTTTAATCAGTGAGACTCCCACAGGGTTCAGTGTTGATCAGTGAGACTCCCACAGGGTTCAGTGTTAATCAGTGAGACTCCCACAGGGTTCATGTGTTAATCAGTGAAACTCCCACAGGGTTCAGTGTTAATCAGTGAGACTCCCATAGGGTTCAGTGTTAATCAATGAGTCTCCCATATGGTTCAGTGTTAATGAGTGAGACTCCGACAGGGTTCAGTGTTAATCAGTGAGACTCCCACAGGGTTCAGTGTTAATCAGTGATACTCCCTCAGGGTTCATGTGTTAATCAGTGAGACTCCCACAGGGTTCAGTGTTAATCAGTGAGACTCCCACAGGGTTCAGTGTTAATCAGTGAGCCTCCCACAGGGTTCAGTGTTAATCAGTGAGACTCCCACAGGGTTCAGTGTTAATCAGTGAGACTCCCATAGGGTTCAGTGTTAATCAATGAGACTCCCATAGGGTTCAGTGTTAATCAGTGAGACTCCCACAGGGTTCAGTGTTAATCAGTGAGTCTCCCACAGGGTTCAGTGTTAATCAGCGAGACTCCCTCAGGGTTCATGTGTTAATCAGTGAGACTCCCATAGGGTTCAGTGTTAATCAGTGAGACTCCCATAGGGTTCAGTGTTAATCAGTGAGACTCCCACAGGGTTCATTGTTAATCAGTGAGACTCCCACAGGGTTCAGTGTTCATCAGTGAGAATCCCTCAGGGTTCAGTTTTAATCAGTGAGACTCCCACAGGGTTCAGTGTTGATCAGTGAGACTCCCACAGGGTTCAGTGTTAATCAGTGAGACTCCCACAGGGTTCATGTGTTAATCAGTGAAACTTCCACAGGGTTCAGTGTTAATCAGTGAGACTCCCATAGGGTCCAGTGTTAATCAATGAGTCTCCCATATGGTTCAGTGTTAATGAGTGAGACTCCCACAGGGTTCAGTGTTAATCAGTGAGACTCCCACAGGGTTCAGTGTTAATCAGTGAGACTCCCACAAGGTTCAGTGTTAATCAGTGAGACTCCCACAGGGTTCAGTGTTAATCAGTGAGACTCCCACAGGGTTCAGTGTTAATCAGTGAGACTCCCATAGGGTTCAGTGTTAATCAATGAGACTCCCATAGGGTTCAGTGTTAATCAGTGAGACTCCCACAGGGTTCAGTGTTAATCAGTGAGTCTCCCACAGGGTTCAGTGTTAATCAGCGAGACTCCCTCAGGGTTCATGTGTTAATCAGTGAGACTCCCATAGGGTTCAGTGTTAATCAGTAAGACTCCCATAGGGTTCAGTGTTAATCAGTGAGACTCCCACAGGGTTCATTGTTAATCAGTGAGACTCCCACAGGGTTCAGTGTTCATCAGTGAGAATCCCTCAGGGTTCAGTTTTGATCAGTGAGACTCCCACAGGGTTCAGTGTTGATCAGTGAAACTCCCACAGGGTTCAGTGTTAATCAGTGAGACTCCCACAGGGTTCATGTGTTAATCAGTGAAACTCCCACAGGGTTCAGTGTTAATCAGTGAGACTCCCATAGGGTTCAGTGTTAATCAATGAGTCTCCCATATGGTTCAGTGTTAATGAGTGAGACTCCCGCAGGGTTCAGTGTTAATCAGTGAGACTCCCACAGGGTTCAGTGTTAATCAGTGAGACTCCCACAGGGTTCAGTGTTAATCAGTGAGACTCCCATAGGGTTCAGTGTTAATCAATGAGACTCCCACAGGGTTCAGTGTTAATCAGTGATACTCCCTCAGGGTTCATGTGTTAATCAGTGAGACTCCCACAGGGTTCAGTGTTAATCAGTGAGACTCCCACAGGGTTCAGTGTTAATCAGTGAGACTCCCACAGTGTTCAATGTTAATCAGTGAGACTCCCACAGTGTTCAGTGTTAATCAGTGAGACTCCCATAGGGTTCAGTGTTTATCACTGAGACTCCCACAGGGTTCAGTGTAAATCAGTAAGACTCCCATAGGGTTCAGTGTTAATCAGTGAGACTCCCACAGTGTTCAATGTTAATCAGTGAGACTCCCACAGTGTTCAGTGTTAATCAGTGAGACTCCCACAGTGGTCAGTGTTCATCAGTGAGAATCCCTCAGGGTTCAGTGTTAATCACTGAGACTCCCACAGGGTTCAGTGTTAATCAGTGAGATTCCCATAAGGTGCATTGTTAATCAGTGTAACTTCCACAGGGCTCAGTGTTAATCAGTGAGACTTCCATAGGGTTCAGTGTTAATCAGTGAGACTCCCACAGGGTTCAGTGTTAATCAGTGATACTCCCTCAGGGTTCATGTGTTAATCAGTGAGACTCCCACAGGGTTCAGTGTTAATCAGTGAGACTCCCATAGGGTTCATTGTTAATCAGTGAGACTCCCACAGGGTTCAGTGTTAATCATTGAGAATCCCATAGAGTTCAGTGTTAATCAGTGAGACTCCCATAGGGTTCAGTGTTAATCAGTGAGACTCCCACAGGGTTCAGTGTTAATCAGTAAGACTCCCACAGGGTTCAGTGTTAATCAGTGAGACTCCCATAGGGTTCAGTGTTAATCAATGAGACTCCCATAGGGTTCAGTGTTAATCAGTGAGACTCCCACAGGGTTCAGTGTTAATCAGTAAGTCTCCCACAGGGTTCAGTGTTAATCAGCGAGACTCCCTCAGGGTTCATGTGTTAATCAGTGAGACTCCCATAGGGTTCAGTGTTAATCAGTGAGACTCCCATAGGGTTCAGTGTTAATCAGTGAGACTCCCACAGGGTTCATTGTTAATCAGTGAGACTCCCACAGGGTTCAGTGTTCATCAGTGAGAATCCCTCAGGGTTCAGTTTTAATCAGTGAGACTCCCACAGGGTTCAGTGTTGATCAGTGAGACTCCCACAGGGTTCAGTGTTAATCAGTGAGACTCCCACAGGGTTCATGTGTTAATCAGTGAAACTCCCACAGGGTTCAGTGTTAATCAATGAGACTCCCATAGGGTTCAGTGTTAATCAATGAGTCTCCCATATGGTTCAGTGTTAATGAGTGAGACTCCCACAGGGTTCAGTGTTAATCAGTGAGACTCCCACAGGGTTCAGTGTTAATCAGTAAGACTCCCATAGGGTTCAGTGTTAATCAGTGAGACTCCCACAGGGTTCATTGTTAATCAGTGAGACTCCCACAGGGTTCAGTGTTCATCAGTGAGAATCCCTCAGGGTTCAGTTTTGATCAGTGAGACTCCCACAGGGTTCAGTGTTGATCAGTGAAACTCCCACAGGGTTCAGTGTTAATCAGTGAGACTCCCACAGGGTTCATGTGTTAATCAGTGAAACTCCCACAGGGTTCAGTGTTAATCAGTGAGACTCCCATAGGGTTCAGTGTTAATCAATGAGTCTCCCATATGGTTCAGTGTTAATGAGTGAGACTCCCGCAGGGTTCAGTGTTAATCAGTGAGACTCCCACAGGGTTCAGTGTTAATCAGTGAGACTCCCACAGGGTTCAGTGTTAATCAGTGAGACTCCCATAGGGTTCAGTGTTAATCAATGAGACTCCCACAGGGTTCAGTGTTAATCAGTGATACTCCCTCAGGGTTCATGTGTTAATCAGTGAGACTCCCACAGGGTTCAGTGTTAATCAGTGAGACTCCCACAGGGTTCAGTGTTAATCAGTGAGACTCCCACAGTGTTCAATGTTAATCAGTGAGACTCCCACAGTGTTCAGTGTTAATCAGTGAGACTCCCATAGGGTTCAGTGTTTATCACTGAGACTCCCACAGGGTTCAGTGTAAATCAGTAAGACTCCCATAGGGTTCAGTGTTAATCAGTGAGACTCCCACAGTGTTCAATGTTAATCAGTGAGACTCCCACAGTGTTCAGTGTTAATCAGTGAGACTCCCACAGTGGTCAGTGTTCATCAGTGAGAATCCCTCAGGGTTCAGTGTTAATCACTGAGACTCCCACAGGGTTCAGTGTTAATCAGTGAGATTCCCATAGGGTTCAGTGTTAATCAGTGAGATTCCCATAAGGTGCATTGTTAATCAGTGTAACTTCCACAGGGTTCAGTGTTAATCAGTGAGACTTCCATAGGGTTCAGTGTTAATCAGTGAGACTCCCACAGGGTTCAGTGTTAATCAGTGATACTCCCTCAGGGTTCATGTGTTAATCAGTGAGACTCCCACAGGGTTCAGTGTTAATCAGTGAGACTCCCATAGGGTTCATTGTTAATCAGTGAGACTCCCACAGGGTTCAGTGTTAATCATTGAGAATCCCATAGAGTTCAGTGTTAATCAGTGAGACTCCCATAGGGTTCAGTGTTAATCAGTGAGACTCCCACAGGGTTCAGTGTTAATCAGTAAGTCTCCCACAGGGTTCAGTGTTAATCAGCGAGACTCCCTCAGGGTTCATGTGTTAATCAGTGAGACTCCCATAGGGTTCAGTGTTAATCAGTGAGACTCCCATAGGGTTCAGTGTTAATCAGTGAGACTCCCACAGGGTTCATTGTTAATCAGTGAGACTCCCACAGGGTTCAGTGTTCATCAGTGAGAATCCCTCAGGGTTCAGTTTTAATCAGTGAGACTCCCACAGGGTTCAGTGTTGATCAGTGAGACTCCCACAGGGTTCAGTGTTAATCAGTGAGACTCCCACAGGGTTCATGTGTTAATCAGTGAAACTCCCACAGGGTTCAGTGTTAATCAATGAGACTCCCATAGGGTTCAGTGTTAATCAATGAGTCTCCCATATGGTTCAGTGTTAATGAGTGAGACTCCCACAGGGTTCAGTGTTAATCAGTGAGACTCCCACAGGGTTCAGTGTTAATCAGTGAGACTCCCACAGGGTCCAGTGTTAATCAGTGAGACTCCCATAGGGTTCAGTGTTAATCAATGAGACTCCCACAGGGTTCAGTGTTAATCAGTGAGACTCCCATAGGGTTCAGTGTTAATCAGTGAGACTCCCATAGGGTTCAGTGTAAATCAGTGAGACTCCCACAGGGTTCATGTGTTAATCAGTGATACTCCCACAGGGTTCAGTGTTAATCAATGAGACTCCCATAGGGTTCAGTGTTAATCAGTGAGACTTCCACAGGGTTCAGTGTTAATCAGTGAGACTCACACAGGGTTCAGTGTTAATCAGTGATACTCCCTCAGGGTTCATGTGTTAATCAGTGAGACTCCCACAGGGTTCAGTGTTAATCAGTGAGACTCCCACAGGGTTCAGTGTTAATCAGTGAGACTCCCACATGGTTCATGTGTTAATCAGTGAGACTCCCACAGGGTTCAGTGTTAATCAGTGAGACTCCCACAGGGTTCAGTGTTAATCAGTGAGACTCCCATAGGGTTCAGTGTTAATCAATGAGACTCCCATAGGGTTCAGTGTTAATCAGTGAGACTCCCACAGGGTTCAGTGTTAATCAGTGAGACTCCCACAGGGTTCAGTGTTAATCAGTGAGACTCCCTCAGGGTTCATTTGTTAATCAGTGAGACTCCCATAGGGTTCAGTGTTAATCAGTGAGACTCCCACAGGGTTCAGTGTTAATCAGTGAGACTCCCACAGTGTTCAGTGTTAATCAGTGAGACCCCCACAGTGGTCAGTGTTAATCAGTGAGAATCCCTCAGGGTTCAGTGTTAATCACTGAGACTCCCACAGGGTTCAGTGTTAATCAGTGAGATTCCCATAGGGTTCAGTGTTAATCAGTGAGATTCCCATAAGGTGCATTGTTAATCAGTGTAACTTCCACAGGGTTCAGTGTTAATCAGTGAGACTCCCATAGGGTTCAGTGTTAATCAGTGAGACTCCCACAGGGTTCAGTGTTAATCAGTGAAACTCCCATAGGGTTCAGTGTTAATCAGGTAGACTCCCACAGGGTTCAGTGTTAATCAGTGAGACTCCCACAGGGTTCATGTGTTAATCAGTGAGACTCCCACAGGGTTCAGTGTTAATCAGTGAGACTCCCATAGGGTTCAGTGTTAATCAGTGAGACTCCCACAGGGTTCATGTGTTAATCAGTGAGACTCCCACAGGGTTCAGTGTTAATCAGTGAGACTCCCATAGGGTTCAGTGTTAATCAATGAGTCTCCCATATATTTTCAGTGTTAATGAGTGAGACTCCCACAGGATTCAGTGTTAATCAGTGAGACTCCCACAGGGTTCAGTGTTAATCAGTGAGACTCCCACAGGGTTCAGTGTTAATCAGTGAGACTCCCACAGTGTTAATCACTGAGACTCCCACAGTGGTCAGTGTTCATCAGTGAGACTCCCTCAGGGTTCAGTGTTAATCAATGAGACTCCCACAGGGTTCAGTGTTAATCAATGAGATTCCCATAGGGTTCAGTGTTAATCAGTGAGACTCCCATAAGGTTCATTGTTAATCTGTATAACTTCCACAGGGTTCAGTGTTAATCAGTGAGACTCCCATAGGGTTCAGTGTTAATCAGTGAGACTCCCACAGGGTTCAGTGTTAATCAGTGAAACTCCCATAGGGTTCAGTGTTAATCAGTGAGACTCCCACAGGGTTCAGTGTTAATCAGTGAGACTCCCATAGGGTTCAGTGTTAATCAGTGAGACTCCCACAGGGTTCAGTGTTAATCAGTGAGACTCCCATAGGGTTCACTGTTAATCAGTGAGACTCCCATAGGGTTCAGTGTACATCAGTGAGACTCCCACAGGGTTCATGTGTTAATCAGTGAGACTCCCACAGGGTTCAGTGTTAATCAATGAGACTCCCATAGGGTTCAGTGTTAATCAGTGAGACTCCCACAGGGTTCAGTGTTAATCAGTGAGACTCCCACAGGGTTCAGTGTTAATCAGTGATACTCCCTCAGGGTTCATGTATTAATCAGTGAGACTCCCACAGGGTTCAGTGTTAATCAGTGAGAATCCCACAGGGTTCAGTGTTAATCAGTGAGACCCCCACAGGGTTCATGTGTCAATCAGTGAGACTCCCACAGGGTTCAGTGTTAATCAGTGAGACTCCCACAGGGTTCAGTGTTAATCAGTGAGACTCCCATAGGGTTCATTGTTAATCAGTGAGACTTCCATAGGGTTCAGTGTTAATCAGTGAGACTCCGATAGGTTTCAGTGTTAATCAGTGAGACTTCCACAGGGTTCAGTGTTAATCAGTGAGACTCCCATAGGGTTCAGTGTTAATCAGTGAGACTCCCTCAGGGTTCAGTGTTAATTAATAAGACTCCCATAGGGTTAAGTGTTAATCAGTGAGACTCCCATAGGGTTCAGTGTTAATCAGTGAGAATCCCACAGGGTTCATTGTTAATCAGTGAGACTCCCACAGGGTTCAGTGTTAATCAGTGAGACTCCCATAGATTTCAGTGTTAATCAGTGAGGCTCCCACAGGGTTCAGTGTTAATCAGTGAGACTCCCACAGGGTTCAGTGTTAATCAGTGAGACTCCCACAGGGTTCATGTGTTAATCAGTGAGACTCCCATAGAGTTCAGTGTTAATCAGTGCGACTCCCATAGGGTTCATTGTTAATCAGTGAGACTCCCATAGGGGTCAGTGTTAATCAGTGAGACTCTCATAGGTTTCAGTGTTAATCAGTGAGACTCCCACAGGGTTCAGTGTTAATCAGTGAGACTCCCATAGGGTTCAGTGTTAATCAATGAGACTCCCATATGGTTCAGTGTTAATCAGTGAGACTCCCACAGGGTTCAGTGTTAATCAGTGAGACTCCCACAGGGTTCAGTGTTAATCAGTGAGACTCCCATAGAGTTCAGTGTTAATCATTGAGACTCCCACAGGTTTCAGTGTTAATCAGTGAGACTCCCATAGGGTTCAGTGTTAATCAGTGAGACTCCCATAGGGTTCAGTGTTAATCAGTGAGACTCCCACAGGGTTCAGTGTTAATCAGTGAGACTCCCATAGGGTTTAGTGTTAATCAGTGAGATTCCCATAGGGTTCAGTGTTAATCAGTGAGACTCCCACAGTGTTCAGTGTTAATCAGTGAGACTCCCATAGGGTTCAGCGATAATCTGTGAGACTCCCATAGGGTTCAGTGTTAATCAGTGAGACTCCCACAGGGTTCAGTGTTAATCAGTGAGACTCCCACAGGGTTCAGTGTTAATCAGTGAGACTCCCATAGGGTTCAGTGTTAATCAGTGAGACTCCCACAGTGTTCAATGTTAATCTGTGAGACTCCCATAGGTTCAGTGTTAATCAGTGAGACTCCCACAGGGTTCAGTGTTAATCAGTGAGACTCCCACAGCTTTCAGTGTTAATCAGTGAGACTCCCATAGGGTTCAGTGTTAATCATTGAGACTCCCACAGGGTTCAGTGTTAATCAGTGAGACTCCCACAGGGTTCATGTGTTAATCAGTGAGACTCCCACAGTGTTCAGTGTTAATCAGTGAGACTCCCATAGGGTTCAGTGTTAATCAGTGAGACTCCCACAAGGTTCAGTGTTAATCAGTGAGACTCCCACAGGGTTCATGTGTTAATCAGTGAGACTCCCATAGGGTTCAGTGTTAATCAGTGAGACTCCCATAGGGTTCAGTGTTAATCAATGAGACTCCCATATGGTTCAGTGTTAATCAGTGAGACTCCCACAGGGTTCAGTGTTAATCAGTGAGACTCCCACAGGGTTCAGTGTTAATCAGTGAGACTCCCTCAGGGTTCATGTGTTAATCAGTGAGACTCCCATAGGGTTCAGTGTTAATCAGTGAGACTCCCACAGGGTTCAGTGTTAATCAGTGAGATTCCCATAGGGTTCAGTGTTAATCAGTGAGACTCCCACAGGGTTCAGTGTTAATCAGTGAGACTCCCACAGGGTTCAGTGTTAATCAGTGAGACTCCCATAGGGTTCAGTGTTAATCAGTGAGATTCCCATAGGGTTCAGTGTTAATCAGTGAGACTCCCACAGTGTTCAGTGTTAATCAGTGAGACTCCCATAGGGTTCAGTGTTAATCAGTGAGAATCCCACAGGGTTCATTGTTAATCAGTGAGACTCCCACAGGGTTCAGTGTTAATCAGTGAGACTCCCATAGGGTTCAGTGTTAATCAGTGAGGCTCCCACAGGGTTCAGTGTTAATCAGTGAGACTCCCACAGGGTTCAGTGTTAATCAGTGAGACTCCCACAGGGTTCATGTGTTAATCAGTGAGACTCCCATAGAGTTAAGTGTTAATCAGTGCGACTCCCATAGGGTTCATTGTTAATCAGTGAGACTCCCATAGGAGTCAGTGTTAATCAGTGAGACTCTCATAGGTTTCAGTGTTAATCAGTGAGACTCCCACAGGGTTCAGTGTTAATCAGTGAGACTCCCATAGGGTTCAGTGTTAATCAATGAGACTCCCATATGGTTCAGTGTTAATCAGTGAGACTCCCACAGGGTTCAGTGTTAATCAGTGAGACTCCCACAGGGTTCAGTGTTAATCAGTGAGACTCCCTCAGGGTTCATGTGTTAATCAGTGAGACTCCCATAGGGTTCAGTGTTAATCAGTGAGACTCCCACAGGTTTCAGTGTTAATCATTGAGACTCCCATAGGGTTCAGTGTTAATCAGTGAGACTCCCACAGGGTTCAGTGTTAATCAGTGAGACTCCCACAGGGTTCAGTGTTAATCAGTGAGACTCCCATAGGGTTTAGTGTTAATCAGTGAGATTCCCATAGGGTTCAGTGTTAATCAGTGAGACTCCCACAGTGTTCAGTGTTAATCAGTGAGACTCCCATAGGGTTCAGCGTTAATCTGTGAGACTCCCATAGGGTTCAGTGTTAATCAGTGAGACTCCCACAGGGTTCAGTGTTAATCAGTGAGACTCCCATAGGGTTCAGTGTTAATCAGTGAGACTCCCACAGGGTTCAGTGTTAATCAGTGAGACTCCCATAGGGTTCAGTGTTAATCAGTGAGACTCCCACAGTGTTCAATGTTAATCTGTGAGACTCCCATAGGGTTCAGTGTTAATCAGTGAGACTCCCACAGGGTTCAGTGTTAATCAGTGAGACTCCCACAGCGTTCAGTGTTAATCAGTGAGACTCCCATAGGGTTCAGTGTTAATCATTGAGACTCCCACAGGGTTCAGTGTTAATCAGTGAGACTCCCACAGGGTTCATGTGTTAATCAGTGAGACTCCCACAGGGTTCATGTGTTAATCAGTGAGACTCCCATAGAGTTCAGTTTTAATCAGTGCGACTCCCATAGGGTTCATTGTTAATCAGTGAGACTCCCATAGGGGTCAGTGTTAATCAGTGAGACTCTCATAGGTTTCAGTGTTAATCAGTGAGACTCCCACAGGGTTCAGTGTTAATCAGTGAGACTCCCATAGGGTTCAGTGTTAATCAGTGAGACTCCCACAGGGTTCAGTGTTAATCAGTGAGACTCCCTCAGGGTTCATGTGTTAATCAGTGAGACTCCCATAGGGTTCAGTGTTAATCAGTGAGACTCCCACAGGTTTCAGTGTTAATCAGTGAGACTCCCATAGGGTTCAGTGTTAATCAGTGAGACTCCCACAGGGTTCAGTGTTAATCAGTGAGACTCCCACAGGGTTCAGTGTTAATCAGTGAGACTCCCATAGGGTTTAGTGTTAATCAGTGAGATTCCTATAGGGTTCAGTGTTAATCAGTGAGACTCCCACAGTGTTCAGTGTTAATCAGTGAGACTCCCATAGGGTTCAGCGTTAATCTGTGAGACTCCCATAGGGTTCAGTGTTAATCAGTGAGACTCCCACAGGGTTCAGTGTTAATCAGTGAGACTCCCATAGGGTTCAGTGTTAATCAGTGAGACTCCCACAGGGTTCAGTGTTAATCAGTGAGACTCCCATAGGGTTCAGTGTTAATCAGTGAGACTCCCACAGTGTTCAATGTTAATCTGTGAGCCTCCCTTAGGGTTCAGTGTTAATCAGTGAGACTCCCACAGGGTTCAGTGTTAATCAGTGAGACTCCCACAGCGTTCAGTGTTAATCAGTGAGACTCCCATAGGGTTCAGTGTTAATCATTGAGACTCCCACAGGGTTCAGTGTTAATCAGTGAGACTCCCACAGGGTTCAGTGTTAATCAGTGAGACTCCCATAGGGTTCAGTGTTAATCAGTGAGACTCCCACAGTGTTCGATGTTAATCTGTGAGACTCCCATAGGGTTCAGTGTTAATCAGTGAGACTCCCACAGGGTTCAGTGTTAATCAGTGAGACTCCCACAGCGTTCAGTGTTAATCAGTGAGACTCCCATAGGGTTCAGTGTTAATCATTGAGACTCCCACAGGGTTCAGTGTTAATCAGTGAGACTCCCACAGGGTTAATGTGTTAATCAGTGAGACTCCCACAGTGTTCAGTGTTAATCAGTGAGACTCCCACAGGGTTCAGTGTTAATCAGTGAGACTCCCTCAGGGTTCATGTGTTAATCAGTGAGACTCCCATAGGGTTCAGTGTTAATCAGTGAGACTCCCACAGGTTTCAGTGTTAATCAATGAGACTCCCATAGGGTTCAGTGTTAATCACTGAGACTCCCACAGGGTTCAGTGTTAATCAGTGAGACTCCCACAGGGTTCAGTGTTAATCAGTGAGACTCCCATAGGGTTTAGTGTTAATCAGTGATATTCCCATAGGGTTCAGTGTTAATCAGTGAGACTCCCACAGTGTTCAGTGTTAATCAGTGAGACTCCCATAGGGTTCAGCGTTAATCTGTGAGACTCCCATAGGGTTCAGTGTTAATCAGTGAGACTCCCACAGGGTTCAGTGTTAATCAGTGAGACTCCCATAGGGTTCAGTGTTAATCAGTGAGACTCCCACAGGGTTCAGTGTTAATCAGTGAGACTCCCATAGGGTTCAGTGTTAATCAGTGAGACTCCCACAGTGTTCAATGTTAATCTGTGAGACTCCCATAGGGTTCAGTGTTAATCAGTGAGACTCCCACAGGGTTCAGTGTTAATCAGTGAGACTCCCACAGCGTTCAGTGTTAATCAGTGAGACTCCCATAGGGTTCAGTGTTAATCATTGAGACTCCCACAGGGTTCAGTGTTAATCAGTGAGACTCCCACAGGGTTCATGTGTTAATCAGTGAGACTCCCACAGTGTTCAGTGTTAATCAGTGAGACTCCCATAGGGTTCAGTGTTAATCAGTGAGACTCCCACAGGGTTCAGTGTTAATCAGTGAGACTCCCACAGGGTTCATGTGTTAATCAGTGAGACTCCCATAGGGTTCAGTGTTAATCAGTGAGACTCCCATAGGGTTCAGTGTTAATCAATGAGACTCCCATATGGTTCAGTTTTAATCAGTGAGACTCCCACAGGGTTCAGTGTTAATCAGTGAGACTCCCACAGGGTTCAGTGTTAATCAGTGAGACTCCCTCAGGGTTCATGTGTTAATCAGTGAGACTCCCATAGGGTTCAGTGTTAATCAGTGAGACTCCCACAGGGTTCAGTGTTAATCAGTGAGACTCCCATAGGGTTCAGTGTTAATCAGTGAGATTCCCATAGGGTTCAGTGTTAATCAGTGAGACTCCCACAGTGTTCAGTGTTAATCAGTGAGACTCCCATAGGGTTCAGCGTTAATCTGTGAGACTCCCATAGGGTTCAGTGTTAATCAGTGAGACTCCCACAGGGTTCAGTGCTAATCAGTGAGACTCCCATAGGGTTCAGTGTTAATCAGTGAGACTCCCACAGGGTTCAGTGTTAATCAGTGAGACTCCCATAGGGTTCAGTGTTAATCAGTGAGACTCCCACAGTGTTCAATGTTAATCTGTGAGACTCCCATAGGGTTCAGTGTTAATCAGTGAGACTCCCACAGTGTTCAGTGTTAATCAGTGAGACTCCCATAGGGTTCAGCGTTAATCTGTGAGAGTCCCATAGGGTTCAGTGTTAATCAGTGAGACTCCCACAGGGTTCAGTGCTAATCAGTGAGACTCCCATAGGGTTCAGTGTTAATCAGTGAGACTCCCACAGGGTTCAGTGTTAATCAGTGAGACTCCCATAGAGTTCAGTGTTAATCAGTGAGACTCCCACAGTGTTCAATGTTAATCTGTGAGACTCCCATAGGGTTCAGTGTTAATCAGTGAGACTCCCACAGGGTTCAGTGTTAATCAGTGAGACTCCCTCTGGGTTCAGTGTTAATCAGTGAGACTCCCATAGGGTTCAGTGTTAATCAGTGAGACTCCCATAGGGTTCAGTGTTAATCAATGAGACTCCCACAGGTTTCAGTGTTAATCAGTGAGACTCCCATAGGGTTCAGTGTTAATCAGTGAGACTCCCATAGGGTTCAGTGTTAATCAGTGAGACTCCCACAGGGCTCAGTGTTAATCATTGAGAATCCCATAGAGTTCAGTGTTAATCAGTGGGACTCCCACAGGGTTCAGTGTTAATCAGTGAGAGTCCCACAGGGTTCAGTGTTAATCAGTGAGACTCCCACAGGGTTCAGTGTTAATCAGTGAGACTCCCACAGGGTTCAGTGTTCATCAGTGAGACTCCCACAGGGTTCAGTGTTAATCAGTGAGAATCCCACAGGGTTCAGTGTTAATCATTGAGAATCCCATAGAGTTCAGTGTTAATCAGTGAGACTCCCATAGGGTTCATTGTTAATCAGTGAGACTTCCATAGGGTTCAGTGTTAATCAGTGAGACTCCAATAGGTTTCAGTGTTAATCAGTGAGACTTCCACAGGGTTCAGTGTTAATCAGTGAGACTCCCATAGGGTTCAGTGTTAATCAGTGAGACTCCCTCAGGGTTCAGTGTTAATTAGTGAGACTCCCATAGGGTTAAGTGTTAATCAGTGAGACTCCCATAGGGTTCAGTGTTAATCAGTGAGACTCCCACAGGGTTCATTGTTAATCAGTGAGACTCCCACAGGGTTCAGTGTTAATCAGTGAGACTCCCATAGGGTTCAGTGTTAATCAGTGAGGCTCCCACAGGGTTCAGTGTTAATCAGTGAGACTCCCACAGGGTTCAGTGTTAATCAGTGAGACTCCCACAGGGTTCAGTGTTAATCAGTGAGACTCCCACAGGGTTCATGTGTTAATCAGTGAGACTCCCACAGTGTTCAGTGTTAATCAGTGAGACTCCCATAGGGTTCAGTATTAATCAGTGAGACTCCCACAGGGTTCAGTGTTAATCAGTGAGACTCCCACAGGGTTCATGTGTTAATCAGTGAGACTCCCATAGGGTTCAGTGTTAATCAGTGAGACTCCCACAGGGTTCAGTGTTAATCAGTGAGACTCCCATAGGGTTCAGTGTTAATCAATGAGACTCCCATATGGTTCAGTGTTAATCAGTGAGACTCCCACAGGGTTCAGTGTTAATCAGTGAGACTCCCACAGGGTTCAGTGTTAATCAGTGAGACTCCCACAGGGTTCAGTGTTGATCAGTGAGACTCCCATAGGGTTCAGTGTTAATCAGTGAGACTCCCACAGGGTTCAGTGTTAATCAGTGAGACTCCCATAGGGTTCAGTGTTAATCAGTGATACTCCCACAGTGTTCAATGTTAATCTGTGAGACTCCCTCTGGGTTCAGTGTTAATCAGTGAGACTCCCATAGGGTTCAGTGTTAATCAGTGAGACTCCCACATTGTTCAGTGTTAATCAGTGAGACTCCCATAGGGTTCAGTGTTAATCAGTGAGACTCCCACATGGCTCAGTGTTAATCATTGAGAATCCCATAGAGTTCAGTGTTAATCAGTGGGACTCCCACAGGGTTCAGTGTTAATCAGTGAGACTCCCACAGGGTTCAGTGTTAATCAGTGAGACTCCCACAGGGTTCAGTGTTAATCAGTGAGACTCCCACAGGGTTCAGTGTTAATCAGTGAGACTCCCACAGGGTTCAGTGTTAATCAGTGAGAATCCCACAGGGTTCAGTGTTAATCATTGAGAATCCCATAGAGTTCAGTGTTAATCAGTGAGACTCCCATAGGGTTCATTGTTAATCAGTGAGACTCCCACAGGGTTCAGTGTTAATCAGTGAGACTCCCTCTGGGTTCAGTGTTAATCAGTGAGACTCCCATAGGGTTCAGTGTTAATCAGTGAGACTCCCATAGGGTTCAGTGTTAATCAGTGAGACTCCCACAGGGTTCATGTGTTAATCAGTGAGACTCCCACAGTGTTCAGTGTTAATCAGTGAGACTCCCATAGGGTTCAGTGTTAATCAGTGAGACTCCCACAGGGTTCAGTGTTAATCATTGAGAATCCCATAGAGTTCAGTGTTAATCAGTGAGACTCCCACAGGGTTCAGTGTTAATCAGTGAGAATCCCACAGGGTTCAGTGTTAATCATTGAGAATCCCATAGAGTTCAGTGTTAATCAGTGAGACTCCCATAGGGTTCATTGTTAATCAGTGAGACTTCCATAGGGTTCAGTGTTAATCAGTGAGACTCCAATAGGTTTCAGTGTTAATCAGTGAGACTTCCACAGGGTTCAGTGTTAATCAGTGAGACTCCCATAGGGTTCATTGTTAATCAGTGAGACTTCCATAGGGTTCAGTGTTAATCAGTGAGACTCCCACAGGGTTCAGTGTTAATCAGTGAGACTCCCATAGGGTTCAGTGTTAATCAGTGAGACTCCCACAGGGTTCAGTGTTAATCAGTGAGACTCCCATAGGGTTCAGTGTTAATCAGTGAGACTCCCACAGTGTTCAATGTTAATCTGTGAGACTCCCATAGGGTTCAGTGTTAATCAGTGAGACTCCCACAGGGTTCAGTGTTAATCAGTGAGACTCCCACAGCGTTCAGTGTTAATCATTGAGACTCCCACAGGGTTCAGTGTTAATCAGTGAGACTCCCACAGGGTTCATGTGTTAATCAGTGAGACTCCCACAGTGTTCAGTGTTAATCAGTGAGACTCCCATAGGGTTCAGTGTTAATCAGTGAGACTCCCACAGGGTTCAGTGTTAATCAGTGAGACTCCCACAGGGTTCATGTGTTAATCAGTGAGACTCCCATAGGGTTCAGTGTTAATCAGTGAGACTCCCATAGGGTTCAGTGTTAATCAATGAGACTCCCATATGGTTCAGTTTTAATCAGTGAGACTCCCACAGGGTTCAGTGTTAATCAGTGAGACTCCCACAGGGTTCAGTGTTAATCAGTGAGACTCCCTCAGGGTTCATGTGTTAATCAGTGAGACTCCCATAGGGTTCAGTGTTAATCAGTGAGACTCCCACAGGGTTCAGTGTTAATCAGTGAGACTCCCATAGGGTTCAGTGTTAATCAGTGAGATTCCCATAGGGTTCAGTGTTAATCAGTGAGACTCCCACAGTGTTCAGTGTTAATCAGTGAGACTCCCATAGGGTTCAGCGTTAATCTGTGAGACTCCCATAGGGTTCAGTGTTAATCAGTGAGACTCCCACAGGGTTCAGTGTTAATCAGTGAGACTCCCATAGGGTTCAGTGTTAATCAGTGAGACTCCCACAGTGTTCAATGTTAATCTGTGAGACTCCCATAGGGTTCAGTGTTAATTAGTGAGACTCCCACAGTGTTCAGTGTTAATCAGTGAGACTCCCATAGGGTTCAGCGTTAATCTGTGAGAGTCCCATAGGGTTCAGTGTTAATCAGTGAGACTCCCACAGGGTTCAGTGCTAATCAGTGAGACTCCCATAGGGTTCAGTGTTAATCAGTGAGACTCCCATAGGGTTCAGTGTTAATCAGTGAGACTCCCATAGGGTTCAGTGTTAATCAATGAGACTCCCACAGGTTTCAGTGTTAATCAGTGAGACTCCCATAGGGTTCAGTGTTAATCAGTGAGACTCCCATAGGGTTCAGTGTTAATCAGTGAGACTCCCACAGGGCTCAGTGTTAATCATTGAGAATCCCATAGAGTTCAGTGTTAATCAGTGGGACTCCCACAGGGTTCAGTGTTAATCAGTGAGAGTCCCACAGGGTTCAGTGTTAATCAGTGAGACTCCCACAGGGTTCAGTGTTAATCAGTGAGACTCCCACAGGGTTCAGTGTTCATCAGTGAGACTCCCACAGGGTTCAGTGTTAATCAGTGAGAATCCCACAGGGTTCAGTGTTAATCATTGAGAATCCCATAGAGTTCAGTGTTAATCAGTGAGACTCCCATAGGGTTCATTGTTAATCAGTGAGACTTCCATAGGGTTCAGTGTTAATCAGTGAGACTCCAATAGGTTTCAGTGTTAATCAGTGAGACTTCCACAGGGTTCAGTGTTAATCAGTGAGACTCCCATAGGGTTCAGTGTTAATCAGTGAGACTCCCTCAGGGTTCAGTGTTAATTAGTGAGACTCCCATAGGGTTAAGTGTTAATCAGTGAGACTCCCATAGGGTTCAGTGTTAATCAGTGAGACTCCCACAGGGTTCATTGTTAATCAGTGAGACTCCCACAGGGTTCAGTGTTAATCAGTGAGACTCCCATAGGGTTCAGTGTTAATCAGTGAGGCTCCCACAGGGTTCAGTGTTAATCAGTGAGACTCCCACAGGGTTCAGTGTTAATCAGTGAGACTCCCACAGGGTTCAGTGTTAATCAGTGAGACTCCCACAGGGTTCATGTGTTAATCAGTGAGACTCCCACAGTGTTCAGTGTTAATCAGTGAGACTCCCATAGGGTTCAGTATTAATCAGTGAGACTCCCACAGGGTTCAGTGTTAATCAGTGAGACTCCCACAGGGTTCATGTGTTAATCAGTGAGACTCCCATAGGGTTCAGTGTTAATCAGTGAGACTCCCACAGGGTTCAGTGTTAATCAGTGAGACTCCCATAGGGTTCAGTGTTAATCAATGAGACTCCCATATGGTTCAGTGTTAATCAGTGAGACTCCCACAGGGTTCAGTGTTAATCAGTGAGACTCCCACAGGGTTCAGTGTTAATCAGTGAGACTCCCACAGGGTTCAGTGTTGATCAGTGAGACTCCCATAGGGTTCAGTGTTAATCAGTGAGACTCCCACAGGGTTCAGTGTTAATCAGTGAGACTCCCATAGGGTTCAGTGTTAATCAGTGATACTCCCACAGTGTTCAATGTTAATCTGTGAGACTCCCTCTGGGTTCAGTGTTAATCAGTGAGACTCCCATAGGGTTCAGTGTTAATCAGTGAGACTCCCATAGGGTTCAGTGTTAATCAGTGAGACTCCCACATGGCTCAGTGTTAATCATTGAGAATCCCATAGAGTTCAGTGTTAATCAGTGGGACTCCCACAGGGTTCAGTGTTAATCAGTGAGACTCCCACAGGGTTCAGTGTTAATCAGTGAGACTCCCACAGGGTTCAGTGTTAATCAGTGAGACTCCCACAGGGTTCAGTGTTAATCAGTGAGACTCCCACAGGGTTCAGTGTTAATCAGTGAGAATCCCACAGGGTTCAGTGTTAATCATTGAGAATCCCATAGAGTTCAGTGTTAATCAGTGAGACTCCCATAGGGTTCATTGTTAATCAGTGAGACTCCCACAGGGTTCAGTGTTAATCAGTGAGACTCCCTCTGGGTTCAGTGTTAATCAGTGAGACTCCCATAGGGTTCAGTGTTAATCAGTGAGACTCCCATAGGGTTCAGTGTTAATCAGTGAGACTCCCACAGGGTTCATGTGTTAATCAGTGAGACTCCCACAGTGTTCAGTGTTAATCAGTGAGACTCCCATAGGGTTCAGTGTTAATCAGTGAGACTCCCACAGGGTTCAGTGTTAATCATTGAGAATCCCATAGAGTTCAGTGTTAATCAGTGAGACTCCCACAGGGTTCAGTGTTAATCAGTGAGAATCCCACAGGGTTCAGTGTTAATCATTGAGAATCCCATAGAGTTCAGTGTTAATCAGTGAGACTCCCATAGGGTTCATTGTTAATCAGTGAGACTTCCATAGGGTTCAGTGTTAATCAGTGAGACTCCAATAGGTTTCAGTGTTAATCAGTGAGACTTCCACAGGGTTCAGTGTTAATCAGTGAGACTCCCATAGGGTTCATTGTTAATCAGTGAGACTTCCATAGGGTTCAGTGTTAATCAGTGAGACTCCCACAGGGTTCAGTGTTAATCAGTGAGACTCCCATAGGGTTCAGTGTTAATCAGTGAGACTCCCACAGGGTTCAGTGTTAATCAGTGAGACTCCCATAGGGTTCAGTGTTAATCAGTGAGACTCCCACAGTGTTCAATGTTAATCTGTGAGACTCCCATAGGGTTCAGTGTTAATCAGTGAGACTCCCACAGGGTTCAGTGTTAATCAGTGAGACTCCCACAGCGTTCAGTGTTAATCATTGAGACTCCCACAGGGTTCAGTGTTAATCAGTGAGACTCCCACAGGGTTCATGTGTTAATCAGTGAGACTCCCACAGTGTTCAGTGTTAATCAGTGAGACTCCCATAGGGTTCAGTGTTAATCAGTGAGACTCCCACAGGGTTCAGTGTTAATCAGTGAGACTCCCACAGGGTTCATGTGTTAATCAGTGAGACTCCCATAGGGTTCAGTGTTAATCAGTGAGACTCCCATAGGGTTCAGTGTTAATCAATGAGACTCCCATATGGTTCAGTTTTAATCAGTGAGACTCCCACAGGGTTCAGTGTTAATCAGTGAGACTCCCACAGGGTTCAGTGTTAATCAGTGAGACTCCCTCAGGGTTCATGTGTTAATCAGTGAGACTCCCATAGGGTTCAGTGTTAATCAGTGAGACTCCCACAGGGTTCAGTGTTAATCAGTGAGACTCCCATAGGGTTCAGTGTTAATCAGTGAGATTCCCATAGGGTTCAGTGTTAATCAGTGAGACTCCCACAGTGTTCAGTGTTAATCAGTGAGACTCCCATAGGGTTCAGCGTTAATCTGTGAGACTCCCATAGGGTTCAGTGTTAATCAGTGAGACTCCCACAGGGTTCAGTGTTAATCAGTGAGACTCCCATAGGGTTCAGTGTTAATCAGTGAGACTCCCACAGTGTTCAATGTTAATCTGTGAGACTCCCATAGGGTTCAGTGTTAATTAGTGAGACTCCCACAGTGTTCAGTGTTAATCAGTGAGACTCCCATAGGGTTCAGCGTTAATCTGTGAGAGTCCCATAGGGTTCAGTGTTAATCAGTGAGACTCCCACAGGGTTCAGTGCTAATCAGTGAGACTCCCATAGGGTTCAGTGTTAATCAGTGAGACTCCCACAGGGTTCAGTGTTAATCAGTGAGACTCCCATAGAGTTCAGTGTTAATCAGTGAGACTCCCACAGTGTTCAATGTTAATCTGTGAGACTCCCATAGGGTTCAGTGTTAATCAGTGAGACTCCCACAGGGTTCAGTGTTAATCAGTGAGACTCCCTCTGGGTTCAGTGTTAATCAGTGAGACTCCCATAGGGTTCAGTGTTAATCAGTGAGACTCCCATAGGGTTCAGTGTTAATCAGTGAGACTCCCACAGGGTTCAGTGTTAATCAGTGAGACTCCCATAGAGTTCAGTGTTAATCAGTGAGACTCCCACAGTGTTCAGTGTTAATCAGTGAGACTCCCATAGGGTTCAGTGTTAATCAGTGAGACTCCCACAGGGTTCAGTGTTAATCATTGAGAATCCCATAGAGTTCAGTGTTAATCAGTGGGACTCCCACAGGGTTCAGTGTTAATCAGTGAGACTCCCACAGGGTTCAGTGTTAATCAGTGAGACTCCCACAGGGTTCAGTGTTAATCAGTGAGACTCCCACAGGGTTCAGTGTTAATCAGTGAGACTCCCACAGGGTTCAGTGTTAATCAGTGAGAATCCCACAGGGTTCAGTGTTAATCATTGAGAATCCCATAGAGTTCAGTGTTAATCAGTGAGACTCCCATAGGGTTCATTGTTAATCAGTGAGACTTCCATAGGGTTCAGTGTTAATCAGTGAGACTCCAATAGGTTTCAGTGTTAATCAGTGAGACTTCCACAGGGTTCAGTGTTAATCAGTGAGACTCCCATAGGGTTCAGTGTTAATCAGTGAGACTCCCTCAGGGTTCAGTGTTAATTAGTGAGACTCCCATAGGGTTAAGTGTTAATCAGTGAGACTCCCATAGGGTTCAGTGTTAATCAGTGAGACTCCCACAGGGTTCATTGTTAATCAGTGAGACTCCCACAGGGTTCAGTGTTAATCAGTGAGACTCCCACAGGGTTCAGTGTTAATCAGTGAGACTCCCACAGGGTTCATGTGTTAATCAGTGAGACTCCCACAGTGTTCAGTGTTAATCAGTGAGACTCCCATAGGGTTCAGTATTAATCAGTGAGACTCCCACAGGGTTCAGTGTTAATCAGTGAGACTCCCACAGGGTTCATGTGTTAATCAGTGAGACTCCCATAGGGTTCAGTGTTAATCAGTGAGACTCCCACAGGGTTCAGTGTTAATCAGTGAGACTCCCATAGGGTTCAGTGTTAATCAATGAGACTCCCATATGGTTCAGTGTTAATCAGTGAGACTCCCACAGGGTTCAGTGTTAATCAGTGAGACTCCCACAGGGTTCAGTATTAATCAGTGAGACTCCCACAGGGTTCAGTGTTGATCAGTGAGACTCCCATAGGGTTCAGTGTTAATCAGTGATACTCCCACAGTGTTCAATGTTAATCTGTGAGACTCCCATAGGGTTCAGTGTTAATCAGTGAGACTCCCACAGGGTTCAGTGTTAATCAGTGAGACTCCCTCTGGGTTCAGTGTTAATCAGTGAGACTCCCATAGGGTTCAGTGTTAATCAGTGAGACTCCCACATTGTTCAGTGTTAATCAGTGAGACTCCCATAGGGTTCAGTGTTAATCAGTGAGACTCCCACAGGGCTCAGTGTTAATCATTGAGAATCCCATAGAGTTCAGTGTTAATCAGTGGGACTCCCACAGGGTTCAGTGTTAATCAGTGAGACTCCCACAGGGTTCAGTGTTAATCAGTGAGACTCCCACAGGGTTCAGTGTTAATCAGTGAGACTCCCACAGGGTTCAGTGTTAATCAGTGAGACTCCCACAGGGTTCAGTGTTAATCAGTGAGAATCCCACAGGGTTCAGTGTTAATCATTGAGAATCCCATAGAGTTCAGTGTTAATCAGTGAGACTCCCATAGGGTTCATTGTTAATCAGTGAGACTCCCACAGGGTTCAGTGTTAATCAGTGAGACTCCCTCTGGGTTCAGTGTTAATCAGTGAGACTCCCATAGGGTTCAGTGTTAATCAGTGAGACTCCCATAGGGTTCAGTGTTAATCAGTGAGACTCCCACAGGGTTCAGTGTTAATCAGTGAGACTCCCACAGGGTTCAGTGTTAATCAGTGAGACTCCCACAGGGTTCAGTGTTAATCAGTGAGACTCCCACAGGGTTCAGTGTTAATCAGTGAGAATCCCACAGGGTTCAGTGTTAATCATTGAGAATCCCATAGAGTTCAGTGTTAATCAGTGAGACTCCCATAGGGTTCATTGTTAATCAGTGAGACTTCCATAGGGTTCAGTGTTAATCAGTGAGACTCCAATAGGTTTCAGTGTTAATCAGTGAGACTTCCACAGGGTTCAGTGTTAATCAGTGAGACTCCCATAGGGTTCAGTGTTAATCAGTGAGACTCCCTCAGGGTTCAGTGTTAATTAGTGAGACTCGCATAGGGTTAAGTGTTAATCAGTGAGACTCCCATAGGGTTCAGTGTTAATCAGTGAGACTCCCACAGGGTTCATTGTTAATCAGTGAGACTCCCACAGGGTTCAGTGTTAATCAGTGAGACTCCCATAGGGTTCAGTGTTAATCAGTGAGGCTCCCACAGGGTTCAGTGTTAATCAGTGAGACTCCCACAGGGTTCAGTGTTAATCAGTGAGACTCCCACAGGGTTCAGTGTTAATCAGTGAGACTCCCACAGGGTTCATGTGTTAATCAGTGAGACTCCCACAGTGTTCAGTGTTAATCAGTGAGACTCCCATAGGGTTCAGTATTAATCAGTGAGACTCCCACAGGGTTCAGTGTTAATCAGTGAGACTCCCACAGGGTTCATGTGTTAATCAGTGAGACTCCCATAGGGTTCAGTGTTAATCAGTGAGACTCCCACAGGGTTCAGTGTTAATCAGTGAGATTCCCATTGGGTTCAGTGTTAATCAATGAGACTCCCATATGGTTCAGTGTTAATCAGTGAGACTCCCACAGGGTTCAGTGTTAATCAGTGAGACTCCCACAGGGTTCAGTGTTAATCAGTGAGACTCCCACAGGGTTCATGTGTTAATCAGTGAGACTCCCACAGTGTTCAGTGTTAATCAGTGAGACTCCCATAGGGTTCAGTATTAATCAGTGAGACTCCCACAGGGTTCAGTGTTAATCAGTGAGACTCCCACAGGGTTCATGTGTTAATCAGTGAGACTCCCATAGGGTTCAGTGTTAATCAGTGAGACTCCCACAGGGTTCAGTGTTAATCAGTGAGACTCCCATTGGGTTCAGTGTTAATCAATGAGACTCCCATATGGTTCAGTGTTAATCAGTGAGACTCCCACAGGGTTCAGTGTTAATCAGTGAGACTCCCACAGGGTTCAGTGTTAATCAGTGAGACTCCCACAGGGTTCAGTGTTGATCAGTGAGACTCCCATAGGGTTCAGTGTTAATCAGTGAGACTCCCACAGGGTTCAGTGTTAATCAGTGAGACTCCCATAGGGTTCAGTGTTAATCAGTGAGACTCCCACAGTGTTCAATGTTAATCTGTGAGACTCCCATAGGGTTCAGTGTTAATCAGTGAGACTCCCACAGGGTTCAGTGTTAATCAGTGAGACTCCCTCTGGGTTCAGTGTTAATCAGTGAGACTCCCATAGGGTTCAGTGTTAATCAGTGAGACTCCCACATTGTTCAGTGTTAATCAGTGAGACTCCCATAGGGTTCAGTGTTAATCAGTGAGACTCCCACAGGGTTCAGTGTTAATCATTGAGAATCCCATAGAGTTCAGTGTTAATCAGTGGGACTCCCACAGGGTTCAGTGTTAATCAGTGAGACTCCCACAGGGTTCAGTGTTAATCAGTGAGACTCCCACAGGGTTCAGTGTTAATCAGTGAGACTCCCACAGGGTTCAGTGTTAATCAGTGAGACTCCCACAGGGTTCAGTGTTAATCAGTGAGAATCCCACAGGGTTCAGTGTTAATCATTGAGAATCCCATAGAGTTCAGTGTTAATCAGTGAGACTCCCATAGGGTTCATTGTTAATCAGTGAGACTTCCATAGGGTTCAGTGTTAATCAGTGAGACTCCATTAGGTTTCAGTGTTAATCAGTGAGACTCCCACAGGGTTCAGTGTTAATCAGTGAGACTCCCACAGTGTTCAGTGTTAATCAGTGAGACTCCCACAGTGGTCAGTGTTCATCAGTGAGACTCCCTCAGGGTTCAGTGTTAATCAATGAGACTCCCACAGGGTTCAGTGTTAATCAGTGAGATTCCCATAGGGTTCAGTGTTAATCAGTGAGACTCCCATAAGGTTCATTGTTAATCAGTGTAACTTCCACAGGGTTCAGTGTTAATCAGTGAGACTCCCATAGGGTTCAGTGTTAATCAGTGAGACTCCCACAGGGTTCAGTGTTAATCAGTGAAACTCCCATAGGGTTCAGTGTTAATCAGTGAGACTCCCACAGGGTTCAGTGTTAATCAGTGAGACTCCCATAGGGTTCAGTGTTAATCAGTGAGACTCCCACAGGGTTCAGTGTTAATCAGTGAGACTCCCATAGGGTTCACTGTTAATCAGTGAGACTCCCATAGGGTTCAGTGTAAATCAGTGAGACTCCCACAGGGTTCATGTGTTAATCAGTGAGACTCCCACAGGGTTCAGTGTTAATCAATGAGACTCCCATAGGGTTCAGTGTTAATCAGTGAGCCTCCCACAGGGTTCAGTGTTAATCAGTGAGACTCCCACAGGGTTCAGTGTTAATCAGTGATACTCCCTCAGGGTTCATGTATTAATCAGTGAGACTCCCACAGGGTTCAGTGTTAATCAGTGAGAATCCCACAGGGTTCAGTGTTAATCAGTGAGACCCCCACAGGGTTCATGTGTTAATCAGTGAGACTCCCACAGGGTTCAGTGTTAATCAGTGAGACTCCCACAGGGTTCAGTGTTAATCAGTGAGACTCCCATAGGGTTCATTGTTAATCAGTGAGACTTCCATAGGGTTCAGTGTTAATCAGTGAGACTCCGATAGGTTTCAGTGCTAATCAGTGAGACTTCCACAGGGTTCAGTGTTAATCAGTGAGACTCCCATAGGGTTCAGTGTTAATCAGTGAGACTCCCTCAGGGTTCAGTGTTAATTTATGAGACTCCCATAGGGTTAAGTGTTAATCAGTGAGACTCCCATAGGGTTCAGTGTTAATCAGTGAGACTCCCACAGGGTTCATTGTTAATCAGTGAGACTCCCACAGGGTTCAGTGTTAATCAGTGAGACTCCCATAGGGTTCAGTATTAATCAGTGAGGCTCCCACAGGGTTCAGTGTTAATCACTGAGACTCCCACAGGGTTCATGTGTTAATCAGTGAGACTCCCATAGAGTTCAGTGTTAATCAGTGCGACTCCCATAGGGTCCATTGTTAATCAGTGAGACTCCCATAGGGGTCAGTGTTAATCAGTGAGACTCTCATAGGTTTCAGTGTTAATCAGTGAGACTCCCACAGGGTTCAGTGTTAATCAGTGAGACTCCCATAGGGTTCAGTGTTAATCAATGAGACTCCCATATGGTTCAGTGTTAATCAGTGAGACTCCCACAGGGTTCAGTGTTAATCAGTGAGACTCCCTCAGGGTTCATGTGTTAATCAGTGAGACTCCCATAGGGTTCAGTGTTAATCAGTGAGACTCCCACAGGTGTCAGTGTTAATCAGTGAGACTCCCATAGGGTTCAGTGTTAATCAGTGAGACTCCCACAGGGTTCAGTGTTAATCAGTGAGACTCCCACAGGGTTCAGTGTTAATCAGTGAGACTCCCATAGGGTTTAGTGTTAATCAGTGAGATTCCCATAGGGTTCAGTGTTAATCACTGAGACTCCCACAATGTTCATGTGTTAATCAGTGAGACTCCCATAGAGTTCAGTGTTAATCAGTGCGACTCCCATAGGGTCCATTGTTAATCAGTGAGACTCCCATAGGGGTCAGTGTTAATCAGTGAGACTCTCATAGGTTTCAGTGTTAATCAGTGAGACTCCCACAGGGTTCAGTGTAAATCAGTGAGACTCCCATAGGGTTCAGTGTTAATCAATGAGACTCCCATATGGTTCAGTGTTAATCAGTGAGACTCCCACAGGGTTCAGTGTTAATCAGTGAGACTCCCACAGGGTTCAGTGTTAATCAGTGAGACTCCCTCAGGGTTCATGTGTTAATCAGTGAGACTCCCATAGGGTTCAGTGTTAATCAGTGAGACTCCCACAGGTTTCAGTGTTAATCAGTGAGACTCCCATAGGGTTCAGTGTTAATCAGTGAGACTCCCACAGGGTTCAGTGTCTATCAGTGAGACTCCCACAGGGTTCAGTGTTAATCAGTGAGACTCCCATAGGGTTTAGTGTTAATCAGTGAGATTCCCATAGGGTTCAGTGTTAATCAGTGAGACTCCCACAGTGTTCAGTGTTAATCAGTGAGACTCCCATAGGGTTCAGCGTTAATCTGTGAGACTCCCATAGGGTTCAGTGTTAATCAGTGAGACTTCCACAGGTTTCAGTGTTAATCAGTGAGACTCCCATAGGGTTCAGTGTTAATCAGTGAGACTCCCACAGGGTTCAGTGTCTATCAGTGAGACTCCCACAGGGTTCAGTGTTAATCAGTGAGACTCCCATAGGGTTTAGTGTTAATCAGTGAGATTCCCATAGGGTTCAGTGTTAATCAGTGAGACTCCCACAGTGTTCAGTGTTAATCAGTGAGACTCCCATAGGGTTCAGCGTTAATCTGTGAGACTCCCATAGGGTTCAGTGTTAATCAGTGAGACTTCCACAGGGTTCAGTGTTAATCAGTGAGACTCAAATAGGGTTCAGTGTTAATCAGTGAGACTCCCACAGGGTTCAGTGTTAATCAGTGAGACTCCCATAGGGTTCAGTGTTAATCAGTGAGACTCCCACAGTGTTCAATGTTAATCTGTGAGACTCCCATAGGGTTCAGTGTTAATCAGTGAGACTCCCTCAGGGTTCAGTGTTAATCAGTGAGACTCCCACAGCGTTCAGTGTTAATCAGTGAGACTCCCATAGGGTTCAGTGTTAATCAGTAAGACTCCCACAGGGTTCAGTGTTAATCAGTGAGACTCCCACAGGGTTCATGTGTTAATCAGTGAGACTCCCACAGGGTTCAGTGTTAATCAGTGAGACTCCCACAGGGTTCGTGTGCTAATCAGTGAGACTCCCATAGGGATCAGTGTTAATCAGTGAGACTCCCATAGGGTTCAGTGTTAATCAATGAGACTCCCATATGGTTCAGTGTTAATCAGTGAGACTCCCACAGGGTTCAGTGTTAATGAGTGAGACTCCCACAGGGTTCAGTGTTAATCAGTGAGACTCCCTCAGGGTTCAGGTGTTAATCAGTGAGACTCCCATAGGGTTCAGTGTTAATCAGTGAGACTCCCACAGGGTTCAGTGTTAATCAGTGAGACTCCCATAGGGTTCAGTGTTAATCAGTGAGACTCCCTCAGGGTTCAGTGTTAATCAGTGAGACTCCCACAGGGTTCAGTGTTAATCAGTGAGACTCCCATAGGGTTCAGTGTTAATCAGTGAGATTCCCATAGGGTTCAGTGTTAATCAGTGAGACTCCTACAGTGTTCAGTTTTAATCAGTGAGACTCCCATAGGGTTCAGCGTTAATCTGTGAGACTCCCATAGGGTTCAGTGTTAATCAGTGAGACTCCCACAGGGTTCAGTGCTAATCAGTGAGACTCCCATAGGGTTCAGTGTTAATCAGTGAGACTCCCACAGGGTTCAGTGTTAATCAGTGAGACTCCCATAGGGTTCAGTGTTAATCAGTGAGACTCCCACAGTGTTCAATGTTAATCTGTGAGACTCCCATAGGGTTCAGTGTTAATCAGTGAGACTCCCTCAGGGTTCAGTGTTAATCAATGAGACTCCCTCTGGGTTCAGTGTTAATCAGTGAGACTCCCATAGGGTTCAGTGTTAATCAGTGAGATTCCCACAGGGTTCAGTGTTAATCAGTGAGACTCCCACAGGGTTCATGTGTTAATCAGTGAGACTCCCACAGTGTTCAGTGTTAATCAGTGAGACTCCCATAGGGTTCAGTGTTAATCAGTGAGACTCCCACAGGGTTCAGTGTTAATCATTGAGAATCCCATAGAGTTCAGTGTTAATCAGTGGGACTCCCACAGGGTTCAGAGTTAATCAGTGAGACTCCCACAGGGTTCAGTGTTAATCAGTGAGACTCCCATAGGGTTCAGTGTTAATCAGTGAGACTCCCTCAGGGTTCAGTGTTAATCAGTGAGACTCCCACAGGGTTCAGTGTTAATCAGTGAGACTCCCATAGGGTGCAGTGTTAATCAGTGAGATTCCCATAGGGTTCAGTGTTAATCAGTGAGACTCCTACAGTGTTCAGTGTTAATCAGTGAGACTCCCATAGGGTTCAGCGTTAATCTGTGAGACTCCCATAGGGTTCAGTGTTAATCAGTGAGACTCCCACAGGGTTCAGTGCTAATCAGTGAGACTCCCATAGGGTTCAGTATTAATCAGTGAGACTCCCACAGGGTTCAGTGTTAATCAGTGAGACTCCCATAGGGTTCAGTGTTAATCAGTGAGACTCCCACAGTGTTCAATGTTAATCTGTGAGACTCCCATAGGGTTCAGTGTTAATCAGTGAGACTCCCACAGGGTTCAGTGTTAATCAGTGAGACTCCCTCTGGGTTCAGTGTTAATCAGTGAGACTCCCATAGGGTTCAGTGTTAATCAGTGAGATTCCCACAGGGTTCAGTGTTAATCAGTGAGACTCCCACAGGGTTCATGTGTTAATCAGTGAGACTCCCACAGTGTTCAGTGTTAATCAGTGAGACTCCCATAGGGTTCAGTGTTAATCAGTGAGACTCCCACAGGGTTCAGTGTTAATCATTGAGAATCCCATAGAGTTCAGTGTTAATCAGTGGGACTCCCACAGGGTTCAGTGTTAATCAGTGAGACTCCCACAGGGTTCAGTGTTAATCAGTGAGACTCCCTCAGGGTTCAGTGTTAATCAGTGAGACTCCCACAGGGTTCAGTGTTAATCAGTGAGACTCCCATAGGGTTCAGTGTTAATCAGGGAGATTCCCATAGAGTTCAGTGTTAATCAGTGAGACTCCCACAGTGTTCAGTGTTAATCAGTGAGACTCCCATAGGGTTCAGCGTTAATCTGTGAGACTCCCTCAGGGTTCAGTGTTAATCAGTGAGACTCCCACAGGGTTCAGTGTTAATCAGTGAGACTCCCACAGGGTTCAGTGTTAATCAGTGAGACTCCCACAGGGTTCAGTTTTAATCAGTGAGAATCCCACAGGGTGCAGTGTTAATCATTGAGAATCCCATAGAGTTCAGTGTTAATCAGTGAGACTCCCATAGGGTTCATTGTTAATCAGTGATACTTCCATAGGGTTCAGTGTTAATCAGTGAGACTCCAATAGGTTTCAGTGTTAATCAGTGAGACTTCCACAGGGTTCAGTGTTAATCAGTGAGACTCCCATAGGGTTCAGTGTTAATCAGTGAGACTCCCTCAGGGTTCAGTGTTAATTAGTGAGACTCCCATAGGGTTAAGTGTTAATCAGTGAGACTCCCATAGGGTGCAGTGTTAATCAGTGAGACTCCCACAGGGTTCATTGTTAATCAGTGAGACTCCCACAGGGTTCAGTGTTAATCAGTGAGACTCCCATAGGGTTCAGTGTTAATCAGTGAGGCTCCCACAGGGTTCAGTGTTAATCAGTGAGACTCCCACAGAGTTCAGTGTTAATCAGTGAGACTCCCACAGGGTTCAGTGTTAATCAGTGAGACTCCCACAGGGTTCATGTGTTAATCAGTGAGACTCCCACAGTGTTCAGTGTTAATCAGTGAGACTCCCATAGGGTTCAGTGTTAATCAGTGAGACTCCCACAGGGTTCAGTGTTAATCAGTGAGACTCCCACAGGGTTCATGTGTTAATCAGTGAGACTCCCATAGGGTTCAGTGTTAATCAGTGAGACTCCCACAGCGTTCAGTGTTAATCAGTGAGACTCCCACAGGGTTCAGTGTTAATCAGTGAGACTCCCACAGGGTTCTGTGTTAATCAGTGAGACTCCCACAGGGTTCAGTGTTAATCAGTGAGACTCCCTCAGGGTTCATGTGTTAATCAGTGAGACTCCCATAGGGTTCAGTGTTAATCAGTGAGACTCCCACAGGTTTCAGTGTTAATCAGTGAGACTCCCATAGGGTTCAGTGTTAATCAGTGAGACTCCCACAGGGTTCAGTGTTAATCAGTGAGACTCCCACAGGGTTCAGTGTTAATCAGTGAGACTCCCACAGGGTTCAGTGTTAATCAGTGAGACTCCCACAGGGTTCAGTGTTAATCAGTGAGACTCCCACAGGGTTCAGTGTTAATCAGTGAGACTCCCACAGGGTTCAGTTTTAATCAGTGAGAATCCCACAGGGTGCAGTGTTAATCATTGAGAATCCCATAGAGTTCAGTGTTAATCAGTGAGACTCCCATAGGGTTCATTGTTAATCAGTGATACTTCCATAGGGTTCAGTGTTAATCAGTGAGACTCCAATAGGTTTCAGTGTTAATCAGTGAGACTTCCACAGGGTTCAGTGTTAATCAGTGAGACTCCCATAGGGTTCAGTGTTAATCAGTGAGACTCCCTCAGGGTTCAGTGTTAATTAGTGAGACTCCCATAGGGTTAAGTGTTAATCAGTGAGACTCCCATAGGGTTCATTGTTAATCAGTGAGACTCCCACAGGGTTCATTGTTAATCAGTGAGACTCCCACAGGGTTCAGTGTTAATCAGTGAGACTCCCATAGGGTTCAGTGTTAATCAGTGAGGCTCCCACAGGGTTCAGTGTTAATCAGTGAGACTCCCACAGAGTTCAGTGTTAATCAGTGAGACTCCCACAGGGTTCAGTGTTAATCAGTGAGACTCCCACAGGGTTCATGTGTTAATCAGTGAGACTCCCACAGTGTTCAGTGTTAATCAGTGAGACTCCCATAGGGTTCAGTGTTAATCAGTGAGACTCCCACAGGGTTCAGTGTTAATCAGTGAGACTCCCACAGGGTTCATGTGTTAATCAGTGAGACTCCCATAGGGTTCAGTGTTAATCAGTGAGACTCCCACAGCGTTCAGTGTTAATCAGTGAGACTCCCATAGGGTTCAGTGTTGATCAATGAGACTCCCATATGGTTCAGTGTTAATCAGTGAGACTCCCACAGGGTTCAGTGTTAATCAGTGAGACTCCCACAGGGTTCAGTGTTAATCAGTGAGACTCCCTCAGGGTTCATGTGTTAATCAGTGAGACTCCCATAGGGTTCAGTGTTAATCAGTGAGACTCCCACAGGTTTCAGTGTTAATCAGTGAGACTCCCATAGGGTTCAGTGTTAATCAGTGAGACTCCCACAGGGTTCAGTGTTAATCAGTGAGACTCCCACAGGGTTCAGTGTTAATCAGTGAGACTCCCATAGGGTTTAGTGTTAATCAGTGAGATTCCCATAGGGTTCAGTGTTAATCAGTGAGACTCCCACAGTGTTCAGTGTTAATCAGTGAGACTCCCATAGGGTTCAGCGTTAATCTGTGAGACTCCCATAGGGTTCAGTGTTAATCAGTGAGACTCCCACAGGGTTCAGTGTTAATCAGTGAGACTCCCATAGGGTTCAGTGTTAATCAGTGAGACTCCCACAGGGTTCAGTGTTAATCAGTGAGACTCCCATAGGGTTCAGTGTTAATCAGTGAGACTCCCACAGTGTTCAATGTTAATCTGTGAGACTCCCATAGGGTTCAGTGTTAATCAGTGAGACTCCCTCAGGGTTCAGTGTTAATCAGTGAGACTCCCACAGCGTTCAGTGTTACTCAGTGAGACTCCCATAGGGTTCATTGTTAATCAGTGAGACTCCCACAGGGTTTATGTGTTAATCAGTGAGACTCCCACAGTGTTCAGTGTTAATCAGTGAGACTCCCATAGGGTTCAGTGTTAATCAGTGAGACTCCCACAGGGTTCAGTGTTAATCAGTGAGACTCCCACAGGGTTCATGTGTTAATCAGTGAGACTCCCATAGGGTTCAGTGTTAATCAGTGAGACTCCCATAGGGTTCAGTGTTAATCAATGAGACTCCCATATGGTTCAGTGTTAATCAGTGAGACTCCCACAGGGTTCAGTGTTAATCAGTGAGACTCCCACAGGGTTCAGTGTTAATCAGTGAGACTCCCTCAGGGTTCATGTGTTAATCAGTGAGACTCCCATAGGGTTCAGTGTTAATCAGTGAGACTCCCACAGGGTTCAGTGTTCATCAGTGAGACTCCCATAGGGTTCAGTGTTAATCAGTGAGACTCCCTCAGGGTTCAGTGTTAATCAGTGAGACTCCCACAGGGTTCAGTGTTAATCAGTGAGACTCCCATAGGGTTCAGTGTTAATCAGTGAGATTCCCATAGAGTTCAGTGTTAATCAGTGAGACTCCCACAGTGTTCAGTGTTAATCAGTGAGACTCCCATAGGGTTCAGCGTTAATCTGTGAGACTCCCATAGGGTTCAGTGTTAATCAGTGAGACTCCCACAGGGTTCAGTGCTAATCAGTGAGACTCCCATAGGGTTCAGTGTTAATCAGTGAGACTCCCACAGGGTTCAGTGTTAATCAGTGAGACTCCCATAGGGTTCAGTGTTAATCAGTGAGACTCCCACAGTCTTCAATGTTAATCTGTGAGACTCCCATAGGGTTCAGTGTTAATCAGTGAGACTCCCACAGGGTTCAGTGTTAATCAGTGAGACTCCCTCTGGGTTCTGTGTTAATCAGTGAGGCTCCCATAGGGTTCAGTGTTAATCAGTGAGACTCCCACAGGGTTCAGTGTTAATCAGTGAGACTCCCACAGGGTTCATGTGTTAATCAGTGAGACTCCCACAGTGTTCAGTGTTAATCAGTGAGACTCCCATAGGGTTCAGTGTTAATCAGTGAGACTCCCACAGGGTTCAGTGTTAATCATTGAGAATCCCATAGAGTTCAGTGTTAATCAGTGGGACTCCCACAGGGTTCAGTGTTAATCAGTGAGACTCCCACAGGGTTCAGTGTTAATCAGTGAGACTCCCACAGTGTTCAGTGTTAATCAGTGAGACTCCCACAGTGTTCAGTGTTAATCAGTGAGACTCCCATAGGGTTCAGCGTTAATCTGTGAGACTCCCATAGGGTTCAGTGTTAATCAGTGAGACTCCCACAGGGTTCAGTGCTAATCAGTGAGACTCCCATAGGGTTCAGTGTTAATCAGTGAGACTCCCACAGGGTTCAGTGTTAATCAGTGAGACTCCCATAGGGTTCAGTGTTAATCAGTGAGACTCCCACGGTGTTCAATGTTAATCTGTGAGACTCCCATAGGGTTCAGTGTTAATCAGTGAGACTCCCACAGGGTTCAGTGTTAATCAGTGAGACTCCCTCTGGGTTCTGTGTTAATCAGTGAGACTCCCATAGGGTTCAGTGTTAATCAGTGAGACTCCCACAGGGTTCAGTGTTAATCAGTGAGACTCCCACAGGGTTCATGTGTTAATCAGTGAGACTCCCACAGTGTTCAGTGTTAATCAGTGAGACTCCCATAGGGTTCAGTGTTAATCAGTGAGACTCCCACAGGGTTCAGTGTTAATCATTGAGAATCCCATAGAGTTCAGTGTTATTCAGTGGGACTCCCACAGGGTTCAGTGTTAATCAGTGAGACTCCTACAGGGTTCAGTGTTAATCAGTGAGACTCCCACAGGGTTCAGTGTTAATCAGTGAGACTCCCACAGGGTTCAGTGTTAATCAGTGAGACTCCCACAGTGTTCAGTGTTAATCAGTGAGACTCCCATAGGGTTCAGCGTTAATCTGTGAGACTCCCATAGGGTTCAGTGTTAATCAGTGAGACTCCCACAGGGTTCAGTGCTAATCAGTGAGACTCCCATAGGGTTCAGTGTTAATCAGTGAGACTCCCACAGGGTTCAGTGTTAATCAGTGAGACTCCCATAGGGTTCAGTGTTAATCAGTGAGACTCCCACAGTGTTCAATGTTAATCTGTGAGACTCCCATAGGGTTCAGTGTTAATCAGTGAGACTCCCACAGGGTTCAGTGTTAATCAGTGAGACTCCCTCTGGGTTCTGTGTTAATCAGTGAGACTCCCATAGGGTTCAGTGTTAATCAGTGAGACTCCCACAGGGTTCAGTGTTAATCAGTGAGACTCCCACAGGGTTCATGTGTTAATCAGTGAGACTCCCACAGTGTTCAGTGTTAATCAGTGAGACTCCCATAGGGTTCAGTGTTAATCAGTGAGACTCCCACAGGGTTCAGTGTTAATCAGTGAGACTCCCATAGGGTTCAGTGTTAATCAGTGAGACTCCCACAGGGTTCAGTGTTAATCAGTGAGACTCCCACAGGGTTCATGTGTTAATCAGTGAGACTCCCATAGGGTTCAGTGTTAATCAGTGAGACTCCCATAGGGTTCAGTGTTAATCAATGAGACTCCCATATGGTTCAGTGTTAATCAGTGAGACTCCCACAGGGTTCAGTGTTAATCAGTGAGACTCCCACAGGGTTCAGTGTTAATCAGTGAGACTCCCTCAGGGTTCATGTGTTAATCAGTGAGACTCCCATAGGGTTCAGTGTTAATCAGTGAGACTCCCACAGGGTTCAGTGTTAATCAGTGAGACTCCCATAGGGTTCAGTGTTAATCAGTGAGACTCCCTCAGGGTTCAGTGTTAATCAGTGAGACTCCCACAGGGTTCAGTGTTAATCAGTGAGACTCCCATAGGGTTCAGTGTTAATCAGTGAGATTCCCATAGAGTTCAGTGTTAATCAGTGAGACTCCCACAGTGTTCAGTGTTAATCAGTGAGACTCCCATAGGGTTCAGCGTTAATCTGTGAGACTCCCATAGGGTTCAGTGTTAATCAGTGAGACTCCCACAGGGTTCAGTGCTAATCAGTGAGACTCCCATAGGGTTCAGTGTTAATCAGTGAGACTCCCACAGGGTTCAGTGTTAATCAGTGAGACTCCCATAGGGTTCAGTGTTAATCAGTGAGACTCCCACAGTCTTCAATGTTAATCTGTGAGACTCCCATAGGGTTCAGTGTTAATCAGTGAGACTCCCACAGGGTTCAGTGTTAATCAGTGAGACTCCCTCTGGGTTCTGTGTTAATCAGTGAGACTCCCATAGGGTTCAGTGTTAATCAGTGAGACTCCCACAGGGTTCAGTGTTAATCAGTGAGACTCCCACAGGGTTCATGTGTTAATCAGTGAGACTCCCACAGTGTTCAGTGTTAATCAGTGAGACTCCCATAGGGTTCAGTGTTAATCAGTGAGACTCCCACAGGGTTCAGTGTTAATCATTGAGAATCCCATAGAGTTCAGTGTTAATCAGTGGGACTCCCACAGGGTTCAGTGTTAATCAGTGAGACTCCCACAGGGTTCAGTGTTAATCAGTGAGACTCCCACAGTGTTCAGTGTTAATCAGTGAGACTCCCACAGTGTTCAGTGTTAATCAGTGAGACTCCCATAGGGTTCAGCGTTAATCTGTGAGACTCCCATAGGGTTCAGTGTTAATCAGTGAGACTCCCACAGGGTTCAGTGCTAATCAGTGAGACTCCCATAGGGTTCAGTGTTAATCAGTGAGACTCCCACAGGGTTCAGTGTTAATCAGTGAGACTCCCATAGGGTTCAGTGTTAATCAGTGAGACTCCCACGGTGTTCAATGTTAATCTGTGAGACTCCCATAGGGTTCAGTGTTAATCAGTGAGACTCCCACAGGGTTCAGTGTTAATCAGTGAGACTCCCTCTGGGTTCTGTGTTAATCAGTGAGACTCCCATAGGGTTCAGTGTTAATCAGTGAGACTCCCACAGGGTTCAGTGTTAATCAGTGAGACTCCCACAGGGTTCATGTGTTAATCAGTGAGACTCCCACAGTGTTCAGTGTTAATCAGTGAGACTCCCATAGGGTTCAGTGTTAATCAGTGAGACTCCCACAGGGTTCAGTGTTAATCATTGAGAATCCCATAGAGTTCAGTGTTATTCAGTGGGACTCCCACAGGGTTCAGTGTTAATCAGTGAGACTCCTACAGGGTTCAGTGTTAATCAGTGAGACTCCCACAGGGTTCAGTGTTAATCAGTGAGACTCCCACAGGGTTCAGTGTTAATCAGTGAGACTCCCACAGTGTTCAGTGTTAATCAGTGAGACTCCCATAGGGTTCAGCGTTAATCTGTGAGACTCCCATAGGGTTCAGTGTTAATCAGTGAGACTCCCACAGGGTTCAGTGCTAATCAGTGAGACTCCCATAGGGTTCAGTGTTAATCAGTGAGACTCCCACAGGGTTCAGTGTTAATCAGTGAGACTCCCATAGGGTTCAGTGTTAATCAGTGAGACTCCCACAGTGTTCAATGTTAATCTGTGAGACTCCCATAGGGTTCAGTGTTAATCAGTGAGACTCCCACAGGGTTCAGTGTTAATCAGTGAGACTCCCTCTGGGTTCTGTGTTAATCAGTGAGACTCCCATAGGGTTCAGTGTTAATCAGTGAGACTCCCACAGGGTTCAGTGTTAATCAGTGAGACTCCCACAGCGTTCATGTGTTAATCAGTGAGACTCCCACAGTGTTCAGTGTTAATCAGTGAGACTCCCATAGGGTTCAGTGTTAATCAGTGAGACTCCCACAGGGTTCAGTGTTAATCATTGAGAATCCCATAGAGTTCAGTGTTAATCAGTGGGACTCCCACAGGGTTCAGTGTTAATCAGTGAGACTCCTACAGGGTTCAGTGTTAATCAGTGAGACTCCCACAGGGTTTAGTGTTAATCAGTGAGACTCCCACAGGGTTCAGTGTTAATCAGTGAGACTCCCACAGGGTTCAGTTTTAATCAGTGAGAATCCCACAGGGTGCAGTGTTAATCATTGAGAATCCCATAGAGTTCAGTGTTAATCAGTGAGACTCCCATAGGGTTCATTGTTAATCAGTGATACTTCCATAGGGTTCAGTGTTAATCAGTGAGACTCCAATAGCTTTCAGTGTTAATCAGTGAGACTTCCACAGGGTTCAGTGTTAATCAATGAGACTCCCATAGGGTTCAGTGTTAATCAGTGAGACTCCCTCAGGGTTCAGTGTTAATTAGTGAGACTCCCATAGGGTTAAGTGTTAATCAGTGAGACTCCCATAGGGTTCAGTGTTAATCAGTGAGACTCCCACAGGGTTCATTGTTAATCAGTGAGACTCCCACAGGGTTCAGTGTTAATCAGTTAGACTCCCATAGGGTTCAGTGTTAATCAGTGAGGCTCCCACAGGGTTCAGTGTTAATCAGTGAGACTCCCACAGGGTTCAGTGTTAATCAGTGAGACTCCCACAGTGTTCAGTGTTAATCAGTGAGACTCCCATAGGGTTCAGTGTTAATCAGTGAGACTCCCACAGGGTTCAGTGTTAATCAGTGAGACTCCCACAGGGTTCATGTGTTAATCAGTGAGACTCCCATAGGGTTCAGTGTTAATCAGTGAGACTCCCACAGCGTTCAGTGTTAATCAGTGAGACTCCCATAGGGTTCAGTGTTAATCAATGAGACTCCCATATGGTTCAGTGTTAATCAGTGAGACTCCCACAGGGTTCAATGTTAATCAGTGAGACTCCCACAGGGTTCAGTGTTAATCAGTGAGACTCCCTCAGGGTTCATGTGTTAATCAGTGAGACTCCCATAGGGTTCAGTGTTAATCAGTGAGACTCCCACAGGGTTCAGTGTTAATCAGTGAGACTCCCACAGGGTTCAGTGTTAATCAGTGAGACTCCCACAGGGTTCAGTGTTAATCAGTGAGACTCCCATAGGGTTCAGTGTTAATCAGTGAGACTCCCACAGTGTTCAATGTTAATCTGTGAGACTCCCATAGGGTTCAGTGTTAATCAGTGAGACTCCCACAGGGTTCAGTGTTAATCAGTGAGACTCCCTCTGGGTTCAGTGTTAATCAGTGAGACTCCCATAGGGTTCAGTGTTAATCAGTGAGACTCCCACAGGGTTCAGTGTTAATCAGTGAGACTCCCACAGGGTTCATGTGTTAATCAGTGAGACTCCCACAGTGTTCAGTGTTAATCAGTGAGACTCCCATAGGGTTCAGTGTTAATCAGTGAGACTCCCACAGGGTTCAGTGTTAATCATTGAGAATCCCATAGAGTTCAGTGTTAATCAGTGGGACTCCCACAGGGTTCAGTGTTAATCAGTGAGACTCCCACAGGGTTCAGTGTTAATCAGTGAGACTCCCATAGGGTTCAGTGTTAATCAGTGAGACTCCCACAGTGTTCAATGTTAATCTGTGAGACTCCCATAGGGTTCAGTGTTAATCAGTGAGACTCCCACAGGGTTCAGTGTTAATCAGTGAGACTCCCTCTGGGTTCTGTGTTAATCAGTGAGACTCCCATAGGGTTCAGTGTTAATCAGTGAGACTCCCACAGGGTTCAGTGTTAATCAGTGAGACTCCCACAGGGTTCATGTGTTAATCAGTGAGACTCCCACAGTGTTCAGTGTTAATCAGTGAGACTCCCATAGGGTTCAGTGTTAATCAGTGAGACTCCCACAGGGTTCAGTGTTAATCATTGAGAATCCCATAGAGTTCAGTGTTAATCAGTGGGACTCCCACAGGGTTCAGTGTTAATCAGTGAGACTCCTACAGGGTTCAGTGTTAATCAGTGAGACTCCCACAGGGTTTAGTGTTAATCAGTGAGACTCCCACAGGGTTCAGTGTTAATCAGTGAGACTCCCACAGGGTTCAGTTTTAATCAGTGAGAATCCCACAGGGTGCAGTGTTAATCATTGAGAATCCCATAGAGTTCAGTGTTAATCAGTGAGACTCCCATAGGGTTCATTGTTAATCAGTGATACTTCCATAGGGTTCAGTGTTAATCAGTGAGACTCCAATAGCTTTCAGTGTTAATCAGTGAGACTTCCACAGGGTTCAGTGTTAATCAATGAGACTCCCATAGGGTTCAGTGTTAATCAGTGAGACTCCCTCAGGGTTCAGTGTTAATTAGTGAGACTCCCATAGGGTTAAGTGTTAATCAGTGAGACTCCCATAGGGTTCAGTGTTAATCAGTGAGACTCCCACAGGGTTCATTGTTAATCAGTGAGACTCCCACAGGGTTCAGTGTTAATCAGTTAGACTCCCATAGGGTTCAGTGTTAATCAGTGAGGCTCCCACAGGGTTCAGTGTTAATCAGTGAGACTCCCACAGGGTTCAGTGTTAATCAGTGAGACTCCCACAGTGTTCAGTGTTAATCAGTGAGACTCCCATAGGGTTCAGTGTTAATCAGTGAGACTCCCACAGGGTTCAGTGTTAATCAGTGAGACTCCCACAGGGTTCATGTGTTAATCAGTGAGACTCCCATAGGGTTCAGTGTTAATCAGTGAGACTCCCACAGCGTTCAGTGTTAATCAGTGAGACTCCCATAGGGTTCAGTGTTAATCAATGAGACTCCCATATGGTTCAGTGTTAATCAGTGAGACTCCCACAGGGTTCAATGTTAATCAGTGAGACTCCCACAGGGTTCAGTGTTAATCAGTGAGACTCCCTCAGGGTTCATGTGTTAATCAGTGAGACTCCCATAGGGTTCAGTGTTAATCAGTGAGACTCCCACAGGGTTCAGTGTTAATCAGTGAGACTCCCACAGGGTTCAGTGTTAATCAGTGAGACTCCCACAGGGTTCAGTGTTAATCAGTGAGACTCCCATAGGGTTCAGTGTTAATCAGTGAGACTCCCACAGTGTTCAATGTTAATCTGTGAGACTCCCATAGGGTTCAGTGTTAATCAGTGAGACTCCCACAGGGTTCAGTGTTAATCAGTGAGACTCCCTCTGGGTTCAGTGTTAATCAGTGAGACTCCCATAGGGTTCAGTGTTAATCAGTGAGACTCCCACAGGGTTCAGTGTTAATCAGTGAGACTCCCACAGGGTTCATGTGTTAATCAGTGAGACTCCCACAGTGTTCAGTGTTAATCAGTGAGACTCCCATAGGGTTCAGTGTTAATCAGTGAGACTCCCACAGGGTTCAGTGTTAATCATTGAGAATCCCATAGAGTTCAGTGTTAATCAGTGGGACTCCCACAGGGTTCAGTGTTAATCAGTGAGACTCCCACAGGGTTCAGTGTTAATCAGTGAGACTCCCACAGGGTTCAGTGTTAATCAGTGAGACTCCCACAGGGTTCAGTGTTAATCAGTGAGACTCCCACAGGGTTCAGTGTTAATCAGTGAGAATCCCACAGGGTTCAGTGTTAATCATTGAGAATCCCATAGAGTTCAGTGTTAATCAGTGAGACTCCCATAGGGTTCATTGTTAATCAGTGAGACTTCCATAGGGTTCAGTGTTAATCAGTGAGACTCCAATAGGTTTCAGTGTTAATCAGTGAGACTTCCACAGGGTTCAGTGTTAATCAGTGAGACTCCCATAGGGTTCAGTGTTAATCAGTGAGACTCCCTCAGGGTTCAGTGTTAATTAGTGAGACTCCCATAGGGTTAAGTGTTAATCAGTGAGACTCCCATAGGGTTCAGTGTTAATCAGTGAGACTCCCACAGGGTTCATTGTTAATCAGTGAGACTCCCACAGGGTTCAGTGTTAATCAGTGAGACTCCCATAGGGTTCAGTGTTAATCAGTGAGGCTCCCACAGGGTTCAGTGTTAATCAGTGAGACTCCCACAGGGTTCAGTGTTAATCAGTGAGACTCCCACAGGGTTCAGTGTTAATCAGTGAGACTCCCACAGGGTTCATGTGTTAATCAGTGAGACTCCCACAGTGTTCAGTGTTAATCAGTGAGACTCCCATAGGGTTCAGTGTTAATCAGTGAGACTCCCACAGGGTTCAGTGTTAATCAGTGAGACTCCCACAGGGTTCAGTGTTAATCAGTGAGACTCCCACAGGGTTCATGTGTTAATCAGTAAGACTCCCATAGGGTTCAGTGTTAATCAGTGAGACTCCCACAGGGTTCAGTGTTAATCAGTGAGACTGCCATAGGGTTCAGTGTTAATCAATGAGACTCCCATATGGTTCAGTGTTAATCAGTGAGACTCCCACAGGGTTCAGTGTTAATCAGTGAGACTCCCACAGGGTTCAGTGTTAATCAGTGAGACTCCCTCAGGGTTCATGTGTTAATCAGTGAGACTCCCATAGGGTTCAGTGTTAATCAGTGAGACTCCCACAGGGTTCAGTGTTAATCAGTGAGACTCCCATAGGGTTCAGTGTTAATCAGTGAGACTCCCACAGGGTTCAGTGTTAATCAGTGAGACTCCCACAGGGTTCAGTGTTAATCAGTGAGACTCCCATAGGGTTCAGTGTTAATCAGTGAGATTCCCATAGGGTTCAGTGTTAATCAGTGAGACTCCCACAGTGTTCAGTGTTAATCAGTGAGACTCCCATAGGGTTCAGCGTTAATCTGTGAGACTCCCATAGGGTTCAGTGTTAATCAGTGAGACTCCCACAGGGTTCAGTGTTAATCAGTGAGACTCCCATAGGGTTCAGTGTTAATCAGTGAGACTCCCACAGTGTTCAATGTTAATCTGTAGTCTCCCATAGGGTTCAGTGTTAATCAGTGAGACTCCCATATGGTTCAGTGTTAATCAGTGAGACTCCCACAGGGGTCAGTGTTAATCAGTGAGACTCCCACAGGGTTCAGTGTTAATCAGTGAGACTCCCATAGGGTTCAGTATTAATCAGTGAGACTCCCACAGGGTCCAGTGTTAATCAGTGAGACTCCCATAGGGTTCAGTGTTAATCAGTGAGACTCCAATAGGTTTCAGTGTTAATCAGTGAGACTTCCACAGGGTTCAGTGTTAATCAGTGAGACTCCCACAGGGTTCAGTGTTAATCAGTGAGACTCCCTCTGGGTTCAGTGTTAATCAGTGAGACTCCCATAGGGTTCAGTGTTAATCAGTGAGACTCCCACAGGGTTCAGTGTTAATCAGTGAGACTCCCACAGGGTTCATGTGTTAATCAGTGAGACTCCCACAGTGTTCAGTGTTAATCAGTGAGACTCCCATAGGGTTCAGTGTTAATCAGTGAGACTCCCACAGGGTTCAGTGTTAATCATTGAGAATCCCATAGAGTTCAGTGTTAATCAGTGGGACTCCCACAGGGTTCAGTGTTAATCAGTGAGACTCCCACAGGGTTCAGTGTTAATCAGTGAGACTCCCACAGGGTTCAGTGTTAATCAGTGAGACTCCCACAGGGTTCAGTGTTAATCAGTGAGACTCCCACAGGGTTCAGTGTTAATCAGTGAGAATCCCACAGGGTGCAGTGTTAATCATTGAGAATCCCATAGAGTTCAGTGTTAATCAGTGAGACTCCCATAGGGTTCATTGTTAATCAGTGAGACTTCCATAGGGTTCAGTGTTAATCAGTGAGACTCCAATAGGTTTCAGTGTTAATCAGTGAGACTTCCACAGGGTTCAGTGTTAATCAGTGAGACTCCCATAGGGTTCAGTGTTAATCAGTGAGACTTCCATAGGGTTCAGTGTTAATCAGTGAGACTCCAATAGGTTTCAGTGTTAATCAGTGAGACTTCCACAGGGTTCAGTGTTAATCAGTGAGACTCCCATAGGGTTCAGTGTTAATCAGTGAGACTCCCTCAGGGTTCAGTGTTAATTAGTGAGACTCCCATAGGGTTAAGTGTTAATCAGTGAGACTCCCATAGGGTTCAGTGTTAATCAGTGAGACTCCCACAGGGTTCATTGTTAATCAGTGAGACTCCCACAGGGTTCAGTGTTAATCAGTGAGACTCTCATAGGGTTCAGTGTTAATCAGTGAGGCTCCCACAGGGTTCAGTGTTAATCAGTGAGACTCCCACAGGGTTCAGTGTTAATCAGTGAGACTCCCACAGGGTTCAGTGTTAATCAGTGAGACTCCCACAGGGTTCATGTGTTAATCAGTGAGACTCCCACAATGTTCAGTGTTAATCAGTGAGACTCCCATAGGGTTCAGTGTTAATCAGTGAGACTCCCACAGGGTTCAGTGTTAATCATTGAGAATCCCATAGAGTTCAGTGTTAATCAGTGGGACTCCCACAGGGTTCAGTGTTAATCAGTGAGACTCCCACAGGGTTCAGTGTTAATCAGTGAGACTCCCACAGGGTTCAGTGTTAATCAGTGAGACTCCCACAGGGTTCAGTGTTAATCAGTGAGACTCCCACAGGGTTCAGTGTTAATCAGTGAGAATCCCACAGGGTTCAGTGTTAATCATTGAGAATCCCATAGAGTTCAGTGTTAATCAGTGAGACTCCCATAGGGTTCATTGTTAATCAGTGAGACTTCCATAGGGTTCAGTGTTAATCAGTGAGACTCCAATAGGTTTCAGTGTTAATCAGTGAGACTTCCACAGGGTTCAGTGTTAATCAGTGAGACTCCCATAGGGTTCAGTGTTAATCAGTGAGACTCCCTCAGGGTTCAGTGTTAATTAGTGAGACTCCCATAGGGTTAAGTGTTAATCAGTGAGACTCCCATAGGGTTCAGTGTTAATCAGTGAGACTCCCACAGGGTTCATTGTTAATCAGTGAGACTCCCACAGGGTTCAGTGTTAATCAGTGAGACTCTCATAGGGTTCAGTGTTAATCAGTGAGGCTCCCACAGGGTTCAGTGTTAATCAGTGAGACTCCCACAGGGTTCAGTGTTAATCAGTGAGACTCCCACAGGGTTCAGTGTTAATCAGTGAGACTCCCACAGGGTTCATGTGTTAATCAGTGAGACTCCCACAGTGTTCAGTGTTAATCAGTGAGACTCCCATAGGGTTCAGTGTTAATCAGTGAGACTCCCACAGGGTTCAGTGTTAATCAGTGAGACTCCCACAGGGTTCAGTGTTAATCAGTGAGACTCCCACAGGGTTCATGTGTTAATCAGTAAGACTCCCATAGGGTTCAGTGTTAATCAGTGAGACTCCCACAGGGTTCAGTGTTAATCAGTGAGACTCCCATAGGGTTCAGTGTTAATCAATGAGACTCCCATATGGTTCAGTGTTAATCAGTGAGACTCCCACAGGGTTCAGTGTTAATCAGTGAGACTCCCACAGGGTTCAGTGTTAATCAGTGAGACTCCCTCAGGGTTCATGTGTTAATCAGTGAGACTCCCATAGGGTTCAGTGTTAATCAGTGAGACTCCCACAGGGTTCAGTGTTAATCAGTGAGACTCCCATAGGGTTCAGTGTTAATCAGTGAGACTCCCACAGGGTTCAGTGTTAATCAGTGAGACTCCCACAGGGTTCAGTGTTAATCAGTGAGACTCCCATAGGGTTCAGTGTTAATCAGTGAGATTCCCATAGGGTTCAGTGTTAATCAGTGAGACTCCCACAGTGTTCAGTGTTAATCAGTGAGACTCCCATAGGGTTCAGCGTTAATCTGTGAGACTCCCATAGGGTTCAGTGTTAATCAGTGAGACTCCCACAGGGTTCAGTGTTAATCAGTGAGACTCCCATAGGGTTCAGTGTTAATCAGTGAGACTCCCACGGTGTTCAATGTTAATCTGTAGTCTCCCATAGGGTTCAGTGTTAATCAGTGAGACTCCCATATGGTTCAGTGTTAATCAGTGAGACTCCCACAGGGGTCAGTGTTAATCAGTGAGACTCCCACAGGGTTCAGTGTTAATCAGTGAGACTCCCATAGGGTTCAGTGTTAATCAGTGAGACTCCCACAGGGTCCAGTGTTAATCAGTGAGACTCCCATAGGGTTCAGTGTTAATCAGTGAGACTCCAATAGGTTTCAGTGTTAATCAGTGAGACTTCCACAGGGTTCAGTGTTAATCAGTGAGACTCCCATAGGGTTCAGTGTTAATCAGTGAGACTCTGATAGGTTTCAGTGTTAATCAGTGAGACTTCCACAGGGTTCAGTGTTAATGAGTGAGACTCCCACAGGGTTCAGTGTTAATCAGTGAGACTCCCACAGGGTTCATGTGTTAATCAGTGAGACTCCCACAGTGTTCAGTGTTAATCAGTGAGACTCCCATAGGGTTCAGTGTTAATCAGTGAGACTCCCACAGGGTTCAATGTTAATCAGTGAGACTCCCACAGGGTTCAGTGTTAATCAGTGAGACTCCCTCAGGGTTCATGTGTTAATCAGTGAGACTCCCATAGGGTTCAATGTTAATCAGTGAGACTCCCACAGGGTTCAGTGTTAATCAGTGAGACTCCCTCAGGGTTCATGTGTTAATCAGTGAGACTCCCATAGGGTTCAGTGTTAATCAGTGAGACTCCCACAGGGTTCAGTGTTAATCAGTGAGACTCCCACAGGGTTCAGTGTTAATCAGTGAGACTCCCACAGGGTTCAGTGTTAATCAGTGAGACTCCCATAGGGTTCAGTGTTAATCAGTGAGACTCCCACAGTGTTCAATGTTAATCTGTGAGACTCCCATAGGGTTCAGTGTTAATCAGTGAGACTCCCACAGGGTTCAGTGTTAATCAGTGAGACTCCCTCTGGGTTCAGTGTTAATCAGTGAGACTCCCATAGGGTTCAGTGTTAATCAGTGAGACTCCCACAGGGTTCAGTGTTAATCAGTGAGACTCCCACAGGGTTCATGTGTTAATCAGTGAGACTCCCACAGTGTTCAGTGTTAATCAGTGAGACTCCCATAGGGTTCAGTGTTAATCAGTGAGACTCCCACAGGGTTCAGTGTTAATCATTGAGAATCCCATAGAGTTCAGTGTTAATCAGTGGGACTCCCACAGGGTTCAGTGTTAATCAGTGAGACTCCCACAGGGTTCAGTGTTAATCAGTGAGACTCCCACAGGGTTCAGTGTTAATCAGTGAGACTCCCACAGGGTTCAGTGTTAATCAGTGAGACTCCCACAGGGTTCAGTGTTAATCAGTGAGAATCCCACAGGGTTCAGTGTTAATCATTGAGAATCCCATAGAGTTCAGTGTTAATCAGTGAGACTCCCATAGGGTTCATTGTTAATCAGTGAGACTTCCATAGGGTTCAGTGTTAATCAGTGAGACTCCAATAGGTTTCAGTGTTAATCAGTGAGACTTCCACAGGGTTCAGTGTTAATCAGTGAGACTCCCATAGGGTTCAGTGTTAATCAGTGAGACTCCCTCAGGGTTCAGTGTTAATTAGTGAGACTCCCATAGGGTTAAGTGTTAATCAGTGAGACTCCCATAGGGTTCAGTGTTAATCAGTGAGACTCCCACAGGGTTCATTGTTAATCAGTGAGACTCCCACAGGGTTCAGTGTTAATCAGTGAGACTCCCATAGGGTTCAGTGTTAATCAGTGAGGCTCCCACAGGGTTCAGTGTTAATCAGTGAGACTCCCACAGGGTTCAGTGTTAATCAGTGAGACTCCCACAGGGTTCAGTGTTAATCAGTGAGACTCCCACAGGGTTCATGTGTTAATCAGTGAGACTCCCACAGTGTTCAGTGTTAATCAGTGAGACTCCCATAGGGTTCAGTGTTAATCAGTGAGACTCCCACAGGGTTCAGTGTTAATCAGTGAGACTCCCACGGGGTTCAGTGTTAATCAGTGAGACTCCCACAGGGTTCATGTGTTAATCAGTAAGACTCCCATAGGGTTCAGTGTTAATCAGTGAGACTCCCACAGGGTTCAGTGTTAATCAGTGAGACTCCCATAGGGTTCAGTGTTAATCAATGAGACTCCCATATGGTTCAGTGTTAATCAGTGAGACTCCCACAGGGTTCAGTGTTAATCAGTGAGACTCCCACAGGGTTCAGTGTTAATCAGTGAGACTCCCTCAGGGTTCATGTGTTAATCAGTGAGACTCCCATAGGGTTCAGTGTTAATCAGTGAGACTCCCACAGGGTTCAGTGTTAATCAGTGAGACTCCCATAGGGTTCAGTGTTAATCAGTGAGACTCCCACAGGGTTCAGTGTTAATCAGTGAGACTCCCACAGGGTTCAGTGTTAATCAGTGAGACTCCCATAGGGTTCAGTGTTAATCAGTGAGATTCCCATAGGGTTCAGTGTTAATCAGTGAGACTCCCACAGTGTTCAGTGTTAATCAGTGAGACTCCCATAGGGTTCAGCGTTAATCTGTGAGACTCCCATAGGGTTCAGTGTTAATCAGTGAGACTCCCACAGGGTTCAGTGTTAATCAGTGAGACTCCCATAGGGTTCAGTGTTAATCAGTGAGACTCCCACAGTGTTCAATGTTAATCTGTAGTCTCCCATAGGGTTCAGTGTTAATCAGTGAGACTCCCATATGGTTCAGTGTTAATCAGTGAGACTCCCACAGGGGTCAGTGTTAATCAGTGAGACTCCCACAGGGTTCAGTGTTAATCAGTGAGACTCCCATATGGTTCAGTATTAATCAGTGAGACTCCCACAGGGTCCAGTGTTAATCAGTGAGACTCCCATAGGGTTCAGTGTTAATCAGTGAGACTCCAATAGGTTTCAGTGTTAATCAGTGAGACTTCCACAGGGTTCAGTGTTAATCAGTGAGACTCCCACAGGGTTCAGTGTTAATCAGTGAGACTCCCTCTGGGTTCAGTGTTAATCAGTGAGACTCCCATAGGGTTCAGTGTTAATCAGTGAGACTCCCACAGGGTTCAGTGTTAATCAGTGAGACTCCCACAGGGTTCATGTGTTAATCAGTGAGACTCCCACAGTGTTCAGTGTTAATCAGTGAGACTCCCATAGGGTTCAGTGTTAATCAGTGAGACTCCCACAGGGTTCAGTGTTAATCATTGAGAATCCCATAGAGTTCAGTGTTAATCAGTGGGACTCCCACAGGGTTCAGTGTTAATCAGTGAGACTCCCACAGGGTTCAGTGTTAATCAGTGAGACTCCCACAGGGTTCAGTGTTAATCAGTGAGACTCCCACAGGGTTCAGTGTTAATCAGTGAGACTCCCACAGGGTTCAGTGTTAATCAGTGAGAATCCCACAGGGTTCAGTGTTAATCATTGAGAATCCCATAGAGTTCAGTGTTAATCAGTGAGACTCCCATAGGGTTCATTGTTAATCAGTGAGACTTCCATAGGGTTCAGTGTTAATCAGTGAGACTCCAATAGGTTTCAGTGTTAATCAGTGAGACTTCCACAGGGTTCAGTGTTAATCAGTGAGACTCCCATAGGGTTCAGTGTTAATCAGTGAGACTTCCATAGGGTTCAGTGTTAATCAGTGAGACTCCAATAGGTTTCAGTGTTAATCAGTGAGACTTCCACAGGGTTCAGTGTTAATCAGTGAGACTCCCATAGGGTTCAGTGTTAATCAGTGAGACTCCCTCAGGGTTCAGTGTTAATTAGTGAGACTCCCATAGGGTTAAGTGTTAATCAGTGAGACTCCCATAGGGTTCAGTGTTAATCAGTGAGACTCCCACAGGGTTCATTGTTAATCAGTGAGACTCCCACAGGGTTCAGTGTTAATCAGTGAGACTCTCATAGGGTTCAGTGTTAATCAGTGAGGCTCCCACAGGGTTCAGTGTTGATCAGTGAGACTCCCACAGGGTTCAGTGTTAATCAGTGAGACTCCCACAGGGTTCAGTGTTAATCAGTGAGACTCCCACAGGGTTCATGTGTTAATCAGTGAGACTCCCACAGTGTTCAGTGTTAATCAGTGAGACTCCCATAGGGTTCAGTGTTAATCAGTGAGACTCCCACAGGGTTCAGTGTTAATCATTGAGAATCCCATAGAGTTCAGTGTTAATCAGTGGGACTCCCACAGGGTTCAGTGTTAATCAGTGAGACTCCCACAGGGTTCAGTGTTAATCAGTGAGACTCCCACAGGGTTCAGTGTTAATCAGTGAGACTCCCACAGGGTTCAGTGTTAATCAGTGAGACTCCCACAGGGTTCAGTGTTAATCAGTGAGAATCCCACAGGGTTCAGTGTTAATCATTGAGAATCCCATAGAGTTCAGTGTTAATCAGTGAGACTCCCATAGGGTTCATTGTTAATCAGTGAGACTTCCATAGGGTTCAGTGTTAATCAGTGAGACTCCAATAGGTTTCAGTGTTAATCAGTGAGACTTCCACAGGGTTCAGTGTTAATCAGTGAGACTCCCATAGGGTTCAGTGTTAATCAGTGAGACTCCCTCAGGGTTCAGTGTTAATTAGTGAGACTCCCATAGGGTTAAGTGTTAATCAGTGAGACTCCCATAGGGTTCAGTGTTAATCAGTGAGACTCCCACAGGGTTCATTGTTAATCAGTGAGACTCCCACAGGGTTCAGTGTTAATCAGTGAGACTCTCATAGGGTTCAGTGTTAATCAGTGAGGCTCCCACAGGGTTCAGTGTTAATCAGTGAGACTCCCACAGGGTTCAGTGTTAATCAGTGAGACTCCCACAGGGTTCAGTGTTAATCAGTGAGACTCCCACAGGGTTCATGTGTTAATCAGTGAGACTCCCACAGTGTTCAGTGTTAATCAGTGAGACTCCCATAGGGTTCAGTGTTAATCAGTGAGACTCCCACAGGGTTCAGTGTTAATCAGTGAGACTCCCACAGGGTTCAGTGTTAATCAGTGAGACTCCCACAGGGTTCATGTGTTAATCAGTAAGACTCCCATAGGGTTCAGTGTTAATCAGTGAGACTCCCACAGGGTTCAGTGTTAATCAGTGAGACTCCCATAGGGTTCAGTGTTAATCAATGAGACTCCCATATGGTTCAGTGTTAATCAGTGAGACTCCCACAGGGTTCAGTGTTAATCAGTGAGACTCCCACAGGGTTCAGTGTTAATCAGTGAGACTCCCTCAGGGTTCATGTGTTAATCAGTGAGACTCCCACAGGGTTCAGTGTTAATCAGTGAGACTCCCACAGGGTTCAGTGTTAATCAGTGAGACTCCCATAGGGTTCAGTGTTAATCAGTGAGACTCCCACAGGGTTCAGTGTTAATCAGTGAGACTCCCATAGGGTTCAGTGTTAATCAGTGAGACTCCCACAGGGTTCAGTGTTAATCAATGAGACTCCCGTAGGGTTCAGTGTTAATCAGTGAGACTCCCACAGGGTTCAGTGTTAATCAGTGAGACTCCCATAGGGTTCAGTGTTAATCAGTGATACTCCCTCAGGGTTCATGTGTTAATCAGTGAGACTCCCACAGTGTTCAATGTTAATCTGTAGTCTCCCATAGGGTTCAGTGTTAATCAGTGAGACTCCCATAGGGTTCAGTGTTAATCAGTGAGACTCCCACAGGGGTCAGTGTTAATCAGTGAGACTCCCACAGGGTTCAGTGTTAATCAGTGAGACTCCCATAGGGTTCAGTGTTAATCAGTGAGACTCCCACAGGGTCCAGTGTTAATCAGTGAGACTCCCATAGGGTTCAGTGTTAATCAGTGAGACTCCCACAGGGTTCAGTGTTAATCAGTGAGACTCCCACAGGGTTCAGTGTTAATCAGTGAGCCCCCACAGGGTTCAGTGTTATTCAGTGAGACTCCCACAGGGTTCAGTGTTTATCAGTGAGAAGCCCACAGGGTTCAGTGTTAATCATTCAGAATCCCATAGAGTTCAGTGTTAATCAGTGAGACTCCCATAGGGTTCATTGTTAATCAGTGAGACTTCCATAGGGTTCAGTGTTAATCAGTGAGACTCCGATAGGTTTCAGTGTTAATCAGTGAGACTTCCACAGGGTTCAGTGTTAATCAGTGAGACTCCCATAGGGTTCAGTGTTAATCAGTGAGACTCCCTCAGGGTTCAGTGTTAATTAGTGAGACTCCCATAGGGTTAAGTGTTAATCAGTGAGACTCCCATAGGGTTCAGTGTTAATCAGTGAGACTCCCACAGGGTTCATTGTTAATCAGTGAGAATCCCACAGGGTTCAGTGTTAATCAGTGAGACTCCCATAGGGTTCAGTGTTAATCAGTGAGACTCCCACAGGGTTCATGTGTTAATCAGTGAGACTCCCATAGAGTTCAGTGTTAATCAGTGCGACTCCCATAGGGTTCATTGTTAATCAGTGAGACTCCCATGGGGGTCAGTGTTAATCAGTGAGACTCTCTTAGGTTTCAGTGTTAATCAGTGAGACTCCCACAGGGTTCAGTGTTAATCAGTGAGACTCCCACAGGGTTCAGTGTTAATCAGTGATACTCCCTCAGGGTTCATGTGTTAATCAGTGAGACTCCCACAGTGTTCAATGTTAATCTGTAGTCTTCCATAGGGTTCAGTGTTAATCAGTGAAACTCCCATAGGGTTCAGTGTTAACCAGTGAGACTCCCACAGGGGTCAGTGTTAATCAGTGAGACTCCCACAGGGTTCAGTGTTAATCAGTGAGACTCCCATAGGGTTCAGTGTTAATCAGTGAGACTCCCACAGGGTCCAGTGTTAATCAGTGAGACTCCCATAGGGTTCAGTGTTAATCAGTGAGACTCCCACAGGGTTCAGTGTTAATCAGTGAGACTCCCACAGGGTTCAGTGTTAATCAGTGAGCCCCCACAGGGTTCAGTGTTATTCAGTGAGACTCCCACAGGGTTCAGTGTTAATCAGTGAGAATCCCACAGGGTTCAGTGTTAATCATTGAGAATCCCATAGAGTTCAGTGTTAATCAGTGAGACTCCCATAGGGTTCATTGTTAATCAGTGAGACTTCCATAGGGTTCAGTGTTAATCAGTGAGACTCCGATAGGTTTCAGTGTTAATCAGTGAAACTTCCACAGGGTTCAGTGTTAATCAGTGAGACTCCCATAGGGTTCAGTGTTAATCAGTGAGACTCCCTCAGGGTTCAGTGTTAATTAGTGAGACTCCCATAGGGTTAAGTGTTAATCAGTGAGACTCCCATAGGGTTCAGTGTTAATCAGTGAGACTCCCACAGGGTTCATTGTTAATCAGTGAGAATCCCACAGGGTTCAGTGTTAATCAGTGAGACTCCCATAGGGTTCAGTGTTAATCAGTGAGACTCCCACAGGGTTCATGTGTTAATCAGTGAGACTCCCATAGAGTTCAGTGTTAATCAGTGCGACTCCCATAGGGTTCATTGTTAATCAGTGAGACTCCCATGGGGGTCAGTGTTAATCAGTGAGACTCTCTTAGGTTTCAGTGTTAATCAGTGAGACTCCCACAGGGTTCAGTGTTAATCAGTGAGACTCCCATAGGGTTCAGTGTTAATCAGTGAGAATCCCTCAGGGTTCAGTGTTAATTAGTGAGACTCCCATAGGGTTCAGTGTTAATCAGTGAGACTCCCTCAGGGTTCAGTGTTAATTAGTGAGACTCCCATAGGGTTAAGTGTTAATCAGTGAGACTCCCATAGGGTTCAGTGTTAATCAGTGAGACTCCCACAGGGTTCATTGTTAATCAGTGAGAATCCCACAGGGTTCAGTGTTAATCAGTGAGACTCCCATAGGGTTCAGTGTTAATCAGTGAGACTCCCACAGGGTTCATGTGTTAATCAGTGAGACTCCCACAGGGTTCAGTGTTAATCAGTGAGACTCCCACAGTGTTCAGTGTTAATCAGTGAGACTCCCATGGGGGTCAGTGTTAATCAGTGAGACTCTCTTAGGTTTCAGTGTTAATCAGTGAGACTCCCACAGGGTTCAGTGTTAATCAGTGAGACTCCCACAGGGTTCAGTGTTAATCAGTGATACTCCCTCAGGGTTCATGTGTTAATCAGTGAGACTCCCACAGTGTTCAATGTTAATCTGTAGTCTCCCATAGGGTTCAGTGTTAATCAGTGAAACTCCCATAGGGTTCAGTGTTAACCAGTGAGACTCCCACAGGGGTCAGTGTTAATCAGTGAGACTCCCAAAGGGTTCAATGTTAATCAGTGAGACTCCCATAGGGTTCAGTGTTAATCAGTGAGACTCCCACAGGGTCCAGTGTTAATCAGTGAGACTCCCATAGGGTTCAGTGTTAATCAGTGAGACTCCCACAGGGTTCAGTGTTAATCAGTGAGACTCCCACAGGGTTCAGTGTTAATCAGTGAGCCCCCACAGGGTTCAGTGTTATTCAGTGAGACTCCCACAGGGTTCAGTGTTAATCAGTGAGAATCCCACAGGGTTCAGTGTTAATCATTGAGAATCCCATAGAGTTCAGTGTTAATCAGTGAGACTCCCATAGGGTTCATTGTTAATCAGTGAGACTTCCATAGGGTTCAGTGTTAATCAGTGAGACTCCGATAGGTTTCAGTGTTAATCAGTGAGACTTCCACAGGGTTCAGTGTTAATCAGTGAGACTCCCATAGGGTTCAGTGTTAATCAGTGAGACTCCCTCAGGGTTCAGTGTTAATTAGTGAGACTCCCATAGGGTTAAGTGTTAATCAGTGAGACTCCCATAGGGTTCAGTGTTAATCAGTGAGACTCCCACAGGGTTCATTGTTAATCAGTGAGAATCCCACAGGGTTCAGTGTTAATCAGTGAGACTCCCATAGGGTTCAGTGTTAATCAGTGAGACTCCCACAGGGTTCATGTGTTAATCAGTGAGACTCCCATAGAGTTCAGTGTTAATCAGTGCGACTCCCATAGGGTTCATTGTTAATCAGTGAGACTCCCATGGGGGTCAGTGTTAATCAGTGAGACTCTCTTAGGTTTCAGTGTTAATCAGTGAGACTCCCACAGGGTTCTGTGTTAATCAGTGAGACTCCCATAGGGTTCAGTGTTAATCAGTGAGAATCCCTCAGGGTTCAGTGTTAATTAGTGAGACTCCCATAGGGTTAAGTGTTAATCAGTGAGACTCCCATAGGGTTCAGTGTTAATCAGTGAGACTCCCACAGGGTTCAGTGTTAATCAATGAGACTCCCATATGGTTCAGTGTTAATCAGTGAGACTCCCACAGGGTTCAGTGTTAATCATTGAGACTCCCACAGGGTTCAGTGTTAATCAGTGAGACTCCCTCAGGGTTCATGTGTTAATCAGTGAGACTCCCATAGGGTTCAGTGTTAATCAGTGAGACTCCCACAGGGTTCAGTGTTAATCAGTGAGACTCCCACAGTGTTCAGTGTTAATCAGTGAGACTCCCACAGTGTTCAGTGTTAATCAGTGACACTCCCTCAGGGTTCAGTGTTAATCACTGAGACTCCCACAGGCTTCAGTGTTAATCAGTGAGATTCCCATAGGGTTCAGTGTTAATCAGTGAGACTCCCATAGGGTTCATTGTTAATCAGTGAGACTCCCATAGGGTTCAGCGTTAATCTGTGAGACTCCCATAGGGTTCAGTGTTAATCAGTGAGACTCCCATAGGGTTCAGTGTTAATCAGTGAGACTCCCACAGGGTTCATGTGTTAATCAGTGAGACTCCCATAGGGTTCAGTGTTAATCAATGAGACTCCCATATGGTTCAGTGTTAATCAGTGAGACTCCCACAGGGTTCAGTGTTAATCAGTGAGACTCCCACAGGGTTCAGTGTTAATCAGTGAGACTCCCTCAGGGTTCATGTGTTAATCATTGAGACTCCCATAGGGTTCAGTGTTAATAAGTGAGACTCCCACAGGGTTCAGTGTTAATCAGTGAGACTCCCATAGGGTTCAGTGTTAATCAGTGAGACTCCCACAGGGTTCAGTGTTAATCAGTGAGACTCCCCAGGGTTCAGTGTTAATCAGTGAGTCTCCCATAGGGTTCAGTGTTAATCGGTGAGATTCCCATAGGGTTCAGTGTTAATCAATGAGACTCCCGTAGGGTTCAGTGTTAATCAGTGAGACTCCCACAGGGTTCAGTGTTAATCAGTGAGACTCCCACAGGGTTCAGTGTTAATCAGTGATACTCCCTCAGGGTTCATGTGTTAATCAGTGAGACTCCCACAGTGTTCAATGTTAATCTGTAGTCTCCCATAGGGTTCAGTGTTAATCAGTGAGACTACCATAGGGTTCAGTGTTAATCAGTGAGACTCCCACAGGGTTCATGTGTTAATCAGTGAGACTCCCATAGGGTTCAGTGTTAATCAATGAGACTCCCATATGGTTCAGTGTTAATCAGTGAGACTCCCACAGGGTTCAGTGTTAATCAGTGAGACTCCCACAGGGTTCAGTGTTAATCAGTGAGACTCCCTCAGGGTTCATGTGTTAATCAGTGAGACTCCCATAGGGTTCAGTGTTAATAAGTGAGACTCCCACAGGGTTCAGTGTTAATCAGTGAGACTCCCATAGGGTTCAGTGTTAATCAGTGAGACTCCCACAGGGTTCAGTGTTAATCAGTGAGACTCCCCAGGGTTCAGTGTTAATCAGTGAGACTCCCATAGGGTTCAGTGTTAATCGGTGAGATTCCCATAGGGTTCACTGTTAATCAATGAGACTCCCGTAGGGTTCAGTGTTAATCAGTGAGACTCCCACAGGGTTCAGTGTTAATCAGTGAGACTCCCACAGGGTTCAGTGTTAATCAGTGATACTCCCTCAGGGTTCATGTGTTAATCAGTGAGACTCCCACAGTGTTCAATGTTAATCTGTAGTCTCCCATAGGGTTCAGTGTTAATCAGTGAGACTCCCATAGGGTTCAGTGTTAATCAGTGAGACTCCCACAGGGGTCAGTGTTAATCAGTGAGACTCCCACAGGGTTCAGTGTTAATCAGTGAGACTCCCATAGGGTTCAGTGTTAATCAGTGAGACTCCCACAGGGTCCAGTGTTAATCAGTGAGACTCCCATAGGGTTCAGTGTTAATCAGTGAGACTCCCACAGGGTTCAGTGTTAATCAGTGAGACTCCCACAGGGTTCAGTGTTAATCAGTGAGCCCCCACAGGGTTCAGTGTTATTCAGTGAGACTCCCACAGGGTTCAGTGTTAATCAGTGAGAAGCCCACAGGGTTCAGTGTTAATCATTGAGAATCCCATAGAGTTCAGTGTTAATCAGTGAGACTCCCATAGGGTTCATTGTTAATCAGTGAGACTTCCATAGGGTTCAGTGTTAATCAGTGAGACTCCGATAGGTTTCAGTGTTAATCAGTGAGACTTCCACAGGGTTCAGTGTTAATCAGTGAGACTCCCATAGGGTTCAGTGTTAATCAGTGAGACTCCCTCAGGGTTCAGTGTTAATTAGTGAGACTCCCATAGGGTTCAGTGTTAATCAGTGAGACTCCCACAGGGTTCATTGTTAATCAGTGAGAATCCCACAGGGTTCAGTGTTAATCAGTGAGACTCCCATAGGGTTCAGTGTTAATCAGTGAGACTCCCACAGGGTTCATGTGTTAATCAGTGAGACTCCCATAGAGTTCAGTGTTAATCAGTGCGACTCGCATAGGGTTCATTGTTAATCAGTGAGACTCCCATGGGGGTCAGTGTTAATCAGTGAGACTCTCTTAGGTTTCAGTGTTAATCAGTGAGACTCCCACAGGGTTCAGTGTTAATCAGTGAGACTCCCACAGGGTTCAGTGTTAATCAGTGAGAATCCCACAGGGTTCAGTGTTAATCATTGAGAATCCCATAGAGTTCAGTGTTAATCAGTGAGACTCCCATAGGGTTCATTGTTAATCAGTGAGACTTCCATAGGGTTCAGTGTTAATCAGTGAGACTCCAATAGGTTTCAGTGTTAATCAGTGAGACTTCCACAGGGTTCAGTGTTAATCAGTGATACTCCCTCAGGGTTCATGTGTTAATCAGTGAGACTCCCACAGTGTTCAATGTTAATCTGTAGTCTCCCATAGGGTTCAGTGTTAATCAGTGAGACTCCCATAGGGTTCAGTGTTAATCAGTGAGACTCCCACAGGGGTCAGTGTTAATCAGTGAGACTCCCACAGGGTTCAGTGTTAATCAGTGAGACTCCCATAGGGTTCAGTGTTAATCAGTGAGACTCCCACAGGGTCCAGTGTTAATCAGTGAGACTCCCATAGGGTTCAGTGTTAATCAGTGAGACTCCCACAGGGTTCAGTGTTAATCAGTGAGACTCCCACAGGGTTCAGTGTTAATCAGTGAGCCCCCACAGGGTTCAGTGTTATTCAGTGAGACTCCCACAGGGTTCAGTGTTAATCAGTGAGAATCCCACAGGGTTCAGTGTTAATCATTGAGAATCCCATAGAGTTCAGTGTTAATCAGTGAGACTCCTATAGGGTTCATTGTTAATCAGTGAGACTTCCATAGGGTTCAGTGTTAATCAGTGAGACTCCGATTGGTTTCAGTGTTAATCAGTGAGACTTCCACAGGGTTCAGTGTTAATCAGTGAGACTCCCATAGGGTTCAGTGTTAATCAGTGAGACTCCCTCAGGGTTCAGTGTTAATTAGTGAGACTCCCATAGGGTTAAGTGTTAATCAGTGAGACTCCCATAGGGTTCAGTGTTAATCAGTGAGACTCCCACAGGGTTCATTGTTAATCAGTGAGAATCCCACAGGGTTCAGTGTTAATCAGTGAGACTCCCATAGGGTTCAGTGTTAATCAGTGAGACTCCCACAGGGTTCATGTGTTAATCAGTGAGACTCCCATAGAGTTCAGTGTTAATCAGTGCGACTCCCATAGGGTTCATTGTTAATCAGTGAGACTCCCATGGGGGTCAGTGTTAATCAGTGAGACTCTCTTAGGTTTCAGTGTTAATCAGTGAGACTCCCACAGGGTTCTGTGTTAATCAGTGAGACTCCCATAGGGTTCAGTGTTAATCAGTGAGAATCCCTCAGGGTTCAGTGTTAATTAGTGAGACTCCCATAGGGTTAAGTGTTAATCAGTGAGACTCCCATAGGGTTCAGTGTTAATCAGTGAGACTCCCACAGGGTTCAGTGTTAATCAATGAGACTCCCATATGGTTCAGTGTTAATCAGTGAGACTCCCACAGGGTTCAGTGTTAATCAGTGAGACTCCCACAGGGTTCAGTGTTAATCAGTGAGACTCCCTCAGGGTTCATGTGTTAATCAGTGAGACTCCCATAGGGTTCAGTGTTAATCAGTGAGACTCCCACAGGGTTCAGTGTTAATCAGTGAGACTCCCACAGTGTTCAGTGTTAATCAGTGAGACTCCCACAGTGTTCAGTGTTAATCAGTGACACTCCCTCAGGGTTCAGTGTTAATCACTGAGACTCCCACAGGCTTCAGTGTTAATCAGTGAGATTCCCATAGGGTTCAGTGTTAATCAGTGAGACTCCCATAGGGTCCATTGTTAATCAGTGAGACTCCCATAGGGTTCAGCGTTAATCTGTGAGACTCCCATAGGGTTCAGTGTTAATCAGTGAGACTCCCATAGGGTTCAGTGTTAATCAGTGAGACTCCCACAGGGTTCATGTGTTAATCAGTGAGACTCCCATAGGGTTCAGTGTTAATCAATGAGACTCCCATATGGTTCAGTGTTAATCAGTGAGACTCCCACAGGGTTCAGTGTTAATCAGTGAGACTCCCACAGGGTTCAGTGTTAATCAGTGAGACTCCCTCAGGGTTCATGTGTTAATCAGTGAGACTCCCATAGGGTTCAGTGTTAATAAGTGAGACTCCCACAGGGTTCAGTGTTAATCAGAGAGACTCCCATAGGGTTCAGTGTTAATCAGTGAGACTCCCACAGGGTTCAGTGTTAATCAGTGAGACTCCCCAGGGTTCAGTGTTAATCATTGAGACTCCCATAGGGTTCAGTGTTAATCGGTGAGATTCCCATAGGGTTCAGTGTTAATCAGTGAGACTCCCACAGTGTTCAGTGTTAATCAGTGAGACTCCCATAGGGTTCAGCGTTAATCTGTGAGACTCTCATAGGGTTCAGTGTTAATCAGTGAGACTCCCATAGGGTTCAGTGTTAATCAGTGAGACTCCCACAGGGTTCAGTGTTAATCAGTGAGACTTCCCAGGGTTCAGTGTTAATCAGTGAGACTCCCGTAGGGTTCAGTGTTAATCGGTGAGATTCCCATAGGGTTCAGTGTTAATCAGTGATACTCCCACAGTGTTCAGTGTTAATCAGTGAGACTCCCATAGGGTTCAGCGTTAATCTGTGAGACTCTCATAGGGTTCAGTGTTAATCAGTGAGACTCCCACAGGGTTCAGTATTAATCAGTGAGACTCCCATAGGGTTCAGTGTTAATCAGTGAGACTCCCACAGGGTTCAGTGTTAATCAGTGAGACTCCCATAGGGTTCAGTGTTAATCAGTGAGGCTCCCACAGTGTTCAATGTTAATCTGTGAGACTCCCATAGGGTTCAGTGTTAATCAGTGAGACTCCCACAGGGTTCAGTGTTAATCAGTGAGACCCCACAGGGTTCAGTGTTAATCAATGAGACTCCCATAGGGTTCAGTGTTAATCAGTGAGACTCCCACAGGGTTCAGTGTTAATCAGTGAGACTCCCACAGGGTTCATGTGTTAATCAGTGAGACTCCCACAGTGTTCAGTGTTAATCAGTGAGACTCCCATAGGGTTCAGTGTTAATCAGTGAGACTCCCACAGGGTTCAGTGTTAATCATTGAGAATCCCAGAGAGTTCAGTGTTAATCAGTGAGACTCCCACAGCGTTCAGTGTTAATCAGTGAGACTCCCACAGGGTTCAGTGTTAATCAGTGAGACTCCCACAGGGTTCAGTGTTAATCAGTGAGACTCCCACAGGGTTCAGTGTTAATCAGTGAGACTCCCACAGGGTTCAGTGTTAATCAGTGAGAATCCCACAGGGTTCAGTGTTAATCATTGAGAATCCCAGAGAGTTCAGTGTTAATCAGTGAGACTCCCACAGCGTTCAGTGTTAATCAGTGAGACTCCCACAGGGTTCAGTGTTAATCAGTGAGACTCCCACAGGGTTCAGTGTTAATCAGTGAGACTCCCACAGGGTTCAGTGTTAATCAGTGAGACTCCCACAGGGTTCAGTGTTAATCAGTGAGAATCCCACAGGGTTCAGTGTTAATCATTGAGAATCCCATAGAGTTCAGTGTTAATCAGTGAGACTCCCATAGGGTTCATTGTTAATCAGTGAGACTTCCATAGGGTTCAGTGTTAATCAGTGAGACTCCGATAGGTTTCAGTGTTAATCAGTGAGACTTCCACAGGGTTCAGTGTTAATCAGTGAGACTCCCATAGGGTTCAGTGTTAATCAGTAAGACTCCCTCAAGGTGCAGTGTTAATTAGTGAGACTCCCATAGGGTTAAGTGTTAATCAGTGAGACTCCCACAGGGTTCAGTGTTAATCAGTGAGACTCCCACAGTGTGCAGTGTTAATCAGTGAGACTCCCACAGTGTTCAGTGTTAATCAGTGACAATCCCTCAGGGTTCAGTGTTAATCACTGAGACTCCCACAGGCTTCAGTGTTTATCAGTGAGATTCCCATAGGGTTCAGTGTTAATCAGTGAGACTCCCATAGGTTTCATTGTTAATCAGTGAGACTCCCATAGGGTTCAGCGTTAATCTGTGAGACTCCCATAGGGTTCAGTGTTAATCAGTGAGACTCCCACAGGGTTCAGTGTTAATCAGTGAGACTCCCACAGGGTTCATGTGTTAATCATTGAGACTCCCATAGGGTTCAGTGTTAATCAGTGAGACTCCCACAGGGTTCAGTGTTAATCAGTGAGACTCCCATAGGGTTCAGTGTAAATCAATGAGACTCCCATATGGTTCAGTGTTAATCAGTGAGACTCCCACAGGGTTCAGTGTTAATCAGTGAGACTCCCACAGGGTTCAGTGTTAATCAGTGAGACTCCCTCAGGCTTTATGTGTTAATCAGTGAGACTCCCACAGGGTTCAGTGTTAATCAATGAGACTCCCATAGGGTTCAGTGTTAATCAGTGAGACTCCCACAGGGTTCAGTGTTAATCAGTGAGACTCCCACAGTGTTCAGTGTTAATCAGTGAGACTCCCACAGTGTTCAGTGTTAATCAGTGACACTCCCTCAGGGTTCAGTGTTAATCACTGAGACTCCCACAGGCTTCAGTGTTAATCAGTGAGATTCCCATAGGGTTCAGTGTTAATCAGTGAGACTCCCATAGGGTTCATTGTTAATCAGTGAGACTCCCATAGGGTTCAGCGTTAATCTGTGAGACTCCCATAGGGTTCAGTGTTAATCAGTGAGAATCCCACAGGGTTCAGTGTTAATCAGTGAGACTCCCACAGGGTTCATGTGTTAATCATTGAGACTCCCATAGGGTTCAGTGTTAATCAGTGAGACTCCCACAGGGTTCAGTGTTAATCAGTGAGACTCCCATAGGGTTCAGTGTTAATCAATGAGACTCCCATATGGTTCAGTGTTAATCAGTGAGACTCCCACAGGGTTCAGTGTTAATCAGTGAGACTCCCATAGGGTTCAGTGTTAATCAGTGAGACTCCCACAGGGTTCAGTGTTAATCAGTGAGACTCCCACAGGGTTCATGTGTTAATCATTGAGACTCCCATAGGGTTCAGTGTTAATCAGTGAGACTCCCACAGGGTTCAGTGTTAATCAGTGAGACTCCCATAGGGTTCAGTGTTAATCAATGAGACTCCCATATGGTTCAGTGTTAATCAGTGAGACTCCCACAGGGTTCAGTGTTAATCAGTGAGACTCCCACAGGGTTCAGTGTTAATCAGTGAGACTCCCTCAGGGTTCATGTGTTAATCAGTGAGACTCCCACAGGGTTCAGTGTTAATCAATGAGACTCCCATAGGGTTCAGTGTTAATCAGTGAGACTCCCACAGGGTTCAGTGTTAATCAGTGAGACTCCCACAGTGTTCAGTGTTAATCAGTGAGACTCCCACAGTGTTCACTGTTAATCAGTGACACTCCCTCAGGGTTCAGTGTTAATCACTGAGACTCCCACAGGCTTCAGTGTTAATCAGTGAGATTCCCATAGGGTTCAGTGTTAATCAGTGAGACTCCCATAGGGTTCATTGTTAATCAGTGAGACTCCCATAGGGTTCAGCGTTAATATGTGAGACTCCCATAGGGTTCAGTGTTAATCAGTGAGACTCCCACAGTGTTCAGAGTTAATCAGTGACAATCCCTCAGGGTTCAGTGTTAATCACTGAGACTCCCACAGGCTTCAGTGTTAATCAGTGAGATTCCCATAGGGTTCAGTGTTAATCAGTGAGACTCCCATAGGTTTCATTGTTAATCAGTGAGACTCCCATAGGGTTCAGCGTTAATCTGTGAGACTCCCATAGGGTTCAGTGTTAATCAGTGAGACTCCCACAGGGTTCAGTGTTAATCAGTGAGACTCCCACAGGGTTCATGTGTTAATCATTGAGACTCCCATAGGGTTCAGTGTTAATCAGTGAGACTCCCACAGGGTTCAGTGTTAATCAGTGAGACTCCCATAGGGTTCAGTGTAAATCAATGAGACTCCCATATGGTTCAGTGTTAATCAGTGAGACTCCCACAGGGTTCAGTGTTAATCAGTGAGACTCCCACAGGGTTCAGTGTTAATCAGTGAGACTCCCTCAGGCTTTATGTGTTAATCAGTGAGACTCCCACAGGGTTCAGTGTTAATCAATGAGACTCCCATAGGGTTCAGTGTTAATCAGTGAGACTCCCACAGGGTTCAGTGTTAATCAGTGAGACTCCCACAGTGTTCAGTGTTAATCAGTGAGACTCCCACAGTGTTCAGTGTTAATCAGTGACACTCCCTCAGGGTTCAGTGTTAATCACTGAGACTCCCACAGGCTTCAGTGTTAATCAGTGAGATTCCCATAGGGTTCAGTGTTAATCAGTGAGACTCCCATAGGGTTCATTGTTAATCAGTGAGACTCCCATAGGGTTCAGCGTTAATCTGTGAGACTCCCATAGGGTTCAGTGTTAATCAGTGAGAATCCCACAGGGTTCAGTGTTAATCAGTGAGACTCCCACAGGGTTCATGTGTTAATCATTGAGACTCCCATAGGGTTCAGTGTTAATCAGTGAGACTCCCACAGGGTTCAGTGTTAATCAGTGAGACTCCCATAGGGTTCAGTGTTAATCAATGAGACTCCCATATGGTTCAGTGTTAATCAGTGAGACTCCCACAGGGTTCAGTGTTAATCAGTGAGACTCCCATAGGGTTCAGTGTTAATCAGTGAGACTCCCACAGGGTTCAGTGTTAATCAGTGAGACTCCCACAGGGTTCATGTGTTAATCATTGAGACTCCCATAGGGTTCAGTGTTAATCAGTGAGACTCCCACAGGGTTCAGTGTTAATCAGTGAGACTCCCATAGGGTTCAGTGTTAATCAATGAGACTCCCATATGGTTCAGTGTTAATCAGTGAGAATCCCACAGGGTTCAGTGTTAATCAGTGAGACTCCCACAGGGTTCAGTGTTAATCAGTGAGACTCCCTCAGGGTTCATGTGTTAATCAGTGAGACTCCCACAGGGTTCAGTGTTAATCAATGAGACTCCCATAGGGTTCAGTGTTAATCAGTGAGACTCCCACAGGGTTCAGTGTTAATCAGTGAGACTCCCACAGTGTTCAGTGTTAATCAGTGAGACTCCCACAGTGTTCACTGTTAATCAGTGACACTCCCTCAGGGTTCAGTGTTAATCACTGAGACTCCCACAGGTTTCAGTGTTAATCAGTGAGATTCCCATAGGGTTCAGTATTAATCAGTGAGACTCCCATAGGGTTCATTGTTAATCAGTGAGACTCCCATAGGGTTCAGCGTTAATATGTGAGACTCCCATAGGGTTCAGTGTTAATCAGTGAGACTCCCACAGGGTTCAGTGTTAATCAGTGAGACTCCCACAGGGTTCATGTGTTAATCATTGAGACTCCCATAGGGTTCAGTGTTAATCAGTGAGACTCCCACAGTGTTCAGTGTTAATCAGTGAGACTCCCATAGGGTTCAGTGTTAATCAATGAGACTCCCATATGGTTCAGTGTTAATCAGTGAGACTCCCACAGGGTTCAGTGTTAATCAGTGAGACTCCCACAGGGTTCAGTTTTTATCAGTGAGACTCCCTCAGGGTTCATGTGTTAATCAGTGAGACTCCCATAGGGTTCAGTGTTTATCAGTGAGACTCCCACAGGGTTCAGTGTTAATCAGTGAGACTCCCATAGGGTTCAGTGTTAATCAGTGAGACTCCCACAGGGTTCAGTGTTAATCAGTGAGACTCCCACAGGGTTCAGTGTTAATCAGTGAGACTCCCTAAGGGTTCAGTGTTAATCAGTGAGACTCCCACAGGGTTCAGTGTTAATCAGTGAGACTCCCACAGGGTTCAGTGTTAATCAGTGAGACTCCCTCAGGGTTCATGTGTTAATCAGTGAGACTCCCACAGTGTTCAGTGTTAATCAGTGAGACTCCCATAGGGTTCAGTGTTAATCAGTGAGACTCCCACAGGGTTCAGTGTTAATCATTGAGAATCCCAGAGAGTTCAGTGTTAATCAGTGAGACTCCCACAGGGTTCAGTGTTAATCAGTGAGACACCCACAGGGTTCAGTGTTAATCAGTGAGACTCCCACAGGGTTCAGTGTTAATCAGTGAGACTCCCACAGGGTTCAGTGTTAATCAGTGAGACTCCCACAGGGTTCAGTGTTAATCAGTGAGAATCCCACAGGGTTCAGTGTTAATCATTGAGAATCCCATAGAGTTCAGTGTTAATCAGTGAGACTCCCATAGGGTTCATTGTTAATCAGTGAGACTTCCATAGGGTTCAGTGTTAATCAGTGAGACTCCGATAGGTTTCAGTGTTAATCAGTGAGACTTCCACAGGGTTCAGTGTTAATCAGTGAGACTCCCATAGGGTTCAGTGTTAATCAGTGAGACTCCCTCAGGGTTCAGTGTTAATTAGTGAGACTCCCATAGGGTTAAGTGTTAATCAGTGAGACTCCCATAGGGTTCAGTGTTAATCAGTGAGACTCCCACAGGGTTCATTGTTAATCAGTGAAACTCCCACAGGGTTCAGTGTTAATCAGTGAGACTCCCATAGGGTTCAGTGTTAATCAGTGAGGCTCCCACAGGGTTCAGTGTTAATCATTGAGACTCCCACAGTGTTCAGTGTTAATCAGTGAGACTCCCACAGTGTTCAGTGTTAATCAGTGACACTCCCTCAGGGTTCAGTGTTAATCACTGAGACTCCCACAGGCTTCAGTGTTAATCAGTGAGATTCCCATAGGGTTCAGTGTTAATCAATGAGACTCCCATAGGGTTCATTGTTAATCAGTGAGACTCCCATAGGGTTCAGCGTTAATCTGTGAGACTCCCATAGGGTTCAGTGTTAATCAGTGAGACTCCCACAGGGTTCAGTGTTAATCAGTGAGACTCCCACAGGGTTCATGTGTTAATCATTGAGACTCCCATAGGGTTCAGTGTTAATCAGTGAGACTCCCACAGGGTTCAGTGTTAATCAGTGAGACTCCCATAGGGTTCAGTGTTAATCAATTAGACTGCCATATGGTTCAGTGTTAATCAGTGAGACTCCCACAGGGTTCAGTGTTAATCAGTGAGACTCCCATAGGGTTCAGTGTTAATCAGTGAGACTCCCACAGGGTTCAGTGTTAATCAGTGAGACTCCCACAGGGTTCATGTGTTAATCATTGAGACTCCCATAGGGTTCAGTGTTAATCAGTGAGACTCCCACAGGGTTCAGTGTTAATCAGTGAGACTCCCATAGGGTTCAGTGTTAATCAATGAGACACCCGTATGGTTCAGTGTAATCAGTGAGACTCCCACAGGGTTCAGTGTTAATCAGTGAGACTCCCACAGGGTTCAGTGTTAATCAGTGAGACTCCCTCAGGGTTCATGTGTTAATCAGTGAGACTCCCACAGGGTTCAGTGTTAATCAATGAGACTCCCATAGGGTTCAGTGTTAATCAGTGAGACTCCCACAGGGTTCAGTGTTAATCAGTGAGACTCCCACAGTGTTCAGTGTTAATCAGTGAGACTCCCACAGTGTTCACTGTTAATCAGTGACACTCCCTCAGGGTTCAGTGTTAATCACTGAGACTCCCACAGGCTTCAGTGTTAATCAGTGAGATTCCCATAGGGTTCAGTGTTAATCAGTGAGACTCCCATAGGGTTCATTGTTAATCAGTGAGACTCCCATAGGGTTCAGCGTTAATATGTGAGACTCCCATAGGGTTCAGTGTTAATCAGTGAGAATCCCACAGGGTTCAGTGTTAATCAGTGAGACTCCCACAGGGTTCATGTGTTAATCATTGAGACTCCCATAGGGTTCAGTGTTAATCAGTGAGACTCCCACAGGGTTCAGTGTTAATCAGTGAGACTCCCATAGGGTTCAGTGTTAATCAATGAGACTCCCATATGGTTCAGTGTTAATCAGTGAGACTCCCACAGGGTTCAGTGTTAATCAGTGAGACTCCCACAGGGTTCAGTGTTAATCAGTGAGACTCCCTCAGGGTTCATGTGTTAATCAGTGAGACTCCCACAGGGTTCAGTGTTAATCAATGAGACTCCCATAGGGTTCAGTGTTAATCAGTGAGACTCCCACAGGGTTCAGTGTTAATCATTGAGACTCCCACAGTGTTCAGTGTTAATCAGTGAGACTCCCACAGTGTTCAGTGTTAATCAGTGACACTCCCTCAGGGTTCAGTGTTAATCACTGAGACTCCCACAGGCTTCAGTGTTAATCAGTGAGATTCCCATAGGGTTCAGTGTTAATCAATGAGACTCCCATAGGGTTCATTGTTAATCAGTGAGACTCCCATAGGGTTCAGCGTTATTCTGTGAGACTCCCATAGGGTTCAGTGTTAATCAGTGAGACTCCCACAGGGTTCAGTGTTAATCAGTGACACTCCCTCAGGGTTCAGTGTTAATCACTGAGACTCCCACAGGCTTCAGTGTTAATCAGTGAGATTCCCATAGGGTTCAGTGTTAATCAATGAGACTCCCATAGGGTTCATTGTTAATCAGTGAGACTCCCACAGGGTTCATGTGTTAATCATTGAGACTCCCATAGGGTTCAGTGTTAATCAGTGAGACTCCCACAGGGTTCAGTGTTAATCAGTGAGACTCCCATAGGGTTCAGTGTTAATCAATGAGACTCCCATATGGTTCAGTGTTAATCAGTGAGACTCCCACAGGGTTCAGTGTTAATCAGTGAGACTCCCATAGGGTTCAGTGTTAATCAGTGAGACTCCCACAGGGTTCAGTGTTAATCAGTGAGACTCCCACAGGGTTCATGTGTTAATCATTGAGACTCCCATAGGGTTCAGTGTTAATCAGTGAGACTCCCACAGGGTTCAGTGTTAATCAGTGAGACTCCCATAGGGTTCAGTGTTAATCAATGAGACACCCATATGGTTCAGTGTTAATCAGTGAGACTCCCACAGGGTTCAGTGTTAATCAGTGAGACTCCCACAGGGTTCAGTGTTAATCAGTGAGACTCCCTCAGGGTTCATGTGTTAATCAATGAGACTCCCACAGGGTTCAGTGTTAATCAATGAGACTCCCATAGGGTTCAGTGTTAATCAGTGAGACTCCCACAGGGTTCAGTGTTAATCAGTGAGACTCCCACAGTGTTCAGTGTTAATCAGTGAGACTCCCACAGTGTTCACTGTTAATCAGTGACACTCCCTCAGGGTTCAGTGTTAATCACTGAGACTCCCACAGGCTTCAGTGTTAATCAGTGAGATTCCCATAGGGTTCAGTGTTAATCAGTGAGACTCCCATAGGGTTCATTGTTAATCAGTGAGACTCCCACAGGGTTCAGTGTTAATCAGTGAGACTCCCACAGGGTTCATGTGTTAATCATTGAGACTCCCATAGGGTTCAGTGTTAATCAGTGAGACTCCCACAGGGTTCAGTGTTAATCAGTGAGACTCCCATAGGGTTCAGTGTTAATCAGTGAGACTCCCACAGGGTTCAGTGTTAATCAGTGAGACTCCCACATTGTTCAGTGTTAATCAGTGAGACTCCCACATGGTTCAGTGTTAATCAGTGAGACTCCCACAGGGTTCAGTATTAATCAGTGAGACTCCCATAGGGTTCAGTGTTAATCAGTGAGATTCCCATAGGGTTCAGTGTTAATCAGTGAGACTCCCACATTGTTCAGTGTTAATCAGTGAGACTCCCATAGGGTTCAGCGTTAATCTGTGAGACTCCCATAGGGTTAAGTGTTAATCAGTGAGACTCCCACAGTGTTCAATGTTAATCTGTGAGACTCCCATAGGGTTCAGTGTTAATCAGTGAGACTCCCACAGGGTTCAGTGTTAATCAGTGAGACTCCCACAGGGTTCAGTGTTAATCAGTGAGACTCCCATAGGGTTCAGTGTTAATCAGTGAGACTCCCACAGGGTTCAGTGTTAATCAGTGAGACTCCCGCAGGGTTCATGTGTTAATCAGTGAGACTCCCACAGTATTCAGTGTTAATCAGTGAGACTCCCACAGGGTTCAGTGTTAATCATTGAGAATCCCAGAGAGTTCAGTGTTAATCAGTGAGACTCCCATAGGGTTCATTGTTAATCAGTGAGACTTCCATAGGGTTCAGTGTTAATCAGTGAGACTCCGATAGGTTTCAGTGTTAATCAGTGAGACTTCCACAGGGTTCAGTGTTAATCAGTGAGACTCCCATAGGGTTCAGTGTTAATCAGTGAGACTCCCTCAGGGTTCAGTGTTAATTAGTGAGACTCCCATAGGGTTAAGTGTTTATCAGTGAGACTCCCATAGGGTTCAGTGTTAATCAGTGAGACTCCCACAGGGTTCATTGTTAATCAGTGAAACTCCCACAGGGTTCAGTGTTAATCAGTGAGACTCCCATAGGGTTCAGTGTTAATCAGTGAGGCTCCCACAGGGTTCAGTGTTAATCAGTGAGACTCCAACAGGGTTCATGTGTTAATCAGTGAGACTCCCACAGGGTTCAGTGTTAATCAGTGAGACTCCCATAGAGTTCAGTGTTAATCAGTGAGACTCCCATAGGGTTCATTGTTAATCAGTGAGACTCCCATAGGGGTCAGTGTTAATCAGTGAGACTCTCATAGGGTTCAGTGTTAATCAGTGAGACTCCCACAGGGTTCAGTGTTAATCAATGAGACTCCCATATGGTTCAGTGTTAATAAGTGAGACTCCCACAGGGTTCAGTGTTAATCAGTGAGACTCCCACAGGGTTCAGTGTTAATCAGTGAGACTCCCTCAGGGTTCATGTGTTAATCAGTGAGACTCCCATAGGGTTCAGTGTTAATCAGTGAGACTCCCACAGGGTTCAGTGTTAATCAGTGAGACTCCCATAGGGTTCAGTGTTAATCAGTGAGACTCCCACAGGGTTCAGTGTTAATCAGTGAGACTCCCGCAGGGTTCATGTGTTAATCAGTGAGACTCCCACAGTGTTCAGTGTTAATCAGTGAGACTCCCATAGGGTTCAGTGTTAATCAGTGAGACTCCCACAGGGTTCAGTGTTAATCATTGAGAATCCCAGAGAGTTCAGTGTTAATCAGTGAGACTCCCACAGGGTTCAGTGTTAATCAGTGAGACACCCACAGGGTTCAGTGTTAATCAGTGAGACTCCCACAGGGTTCAGTGTTAATCAGTGAGACTCCCACAGGGTTCAGTGTTAATCAGTGAGACTCCCACAGGGTTCAGTGTTAATCAGTGAGAATCCCACAGGGTTCAGTGTTAATCATTGAGAATCCCATAGAGTTCAGTGTTAATCAGTGAGACTCCCATAGGGTTTCAGTGTTAATCAGTGAGACTTCCACAGGGTTCAGTGTTAATCAGTGAGACTCCCATAGGGTTCAGTGTTAATCAGTGAGACTCCCTCAGGGTTCAGTGTTAATTAGTGAGACTCCCATAGGGTTAAGTGTTAATCAGTGAGACTCCCATAGGGTTCAGTGTTAATCAGTGAGACTCCCACAGGGTTCATTGTTAATCAGTGAAACTCCCACAGGGTTCAGTGTTAATCAGTGAGACTCCCATAGGGTTAAGTGTTAATCAGTGAGACTCCCACAGTATTCAGTGTTAATCAGTGAGACTCCCACAGGGTTCAGTGTTAATCATTGAGAATCCCAGAGAGTTCAGTGTTAATCAGTGAGACTCCCATAGGGTTAAGTGTTAATCAGTGAGACTCCCACAGTATTCAGTGTTAATCAGTGAGACTCCCACAGGGTTCAGTGTTAATCATTGAGAATCCCAGAGAGTTCAGTGTTAATCAGTGAGACTCCCATAGGGTTCATTGTTAATCAGTGAGACTTCCATAGGGTTCAGTGTTAATCAGTGAGACTCCGATAGGTTTCAGTGTTAATCAGTGAGACTTCCACAGGGTTCAGTGTTAATCAGTGAGACTCCCATAGGGTTCAGTGTTAATCAGTGAGACTCCCTCAGGGTTCAGTGTTAATTAGTGAGACTCCCATAGGGTTAAGTGTTTATCAGTGAGACTCCCATAGGGTTCAGTGTTAATCAGTGAGACTCCCACAGGGTTCATTGTTAATCAGTGAAACTCCCACAGGGTTCAGTGTTAATCAGTGAGACTCCCATAGGGTTCAGTGTTAATCAGTGAGGCTCCCACAGGGTTCAGTGTTAATCAGTGAGACTCCAACAGGGTTCATGTGTTAATCAGTGAGACTCCCACAGGGTTCAGTGTTAATCAGTGAGACTCCCACAGGGTTCAGTGTTAATCAGTGAGACTCCCTCAGGGTTCATGTGTTAATCAGTGAGACTCCCATAGGGTTCAGTGTTAATCAGTGAGACTCCCACAGGGTTCAGTGTTAATCAGTGAGACTCCCATAGGGTTCAGTGTTAATCAGTGAGACTCCCACAGGGTTCAGTGTTAATCAGTGAGACTCCCGCAGGGTTCATGTGTTAATCAGTGAGACTCCCACAGTGTTCAGTGTTAATCAGTGAGACTCCCATAGGGTTCAGTGTTAATCAGTGAGACTCCCACAGGGTTCAGTGTTAATCATTGAGAATCCCAGAGAGTTCAGTGTTAATCAGTGAGACTCCCACAGGGTTCAGTGTTAATCAGTGAGACACCCACAGGGTTCAGTGTTAATCAGTGAGACTCCCACAGGGTTCAGTGTTAATCAGTGAGACTCCCACAGGGTTCAGTGTTAATCAGTGAGACTCCCACAGGGTTCAGTGTTAATCAGTGAGAATCCCACAGGGTTCAGTGTTAATCATTGAGAATCCCATAGAGTTCAGTGTTAATCAGTGAGACTCCCATAGGGTTTCAGTGTTAATCAGTGAGACTTCCACAGGGTTCAGTGTTAATCAGTGAGACTCCCATAGGGTTCAGTGTTAATCAGTGAGACTCCCTCAGGGTTCAGTGTTAATTAGTGAGACTCCCATAGGGTTAAGTGTTAATCAGTGAGACTCCCATAGGGTTCAGTGTTAATCAGTGAGACTCCCACAGGGTTCATTGTTAATCAGTGAAACTCCCACAGGGTTCAGTGTTAATCAGTGAGACTCCCATAGGGTTCAGTGTTAATCAGTGAGGCTCCCAAAGGGTTCAGTGTTAATCAGTGAGACTCCCACAGGGTTCATGTGTTAATCAGTGAGACTCCCACAGGGTTCAGTGTTAATCAGTGAGACTCCCATAGAGTTCAGTGTTAATCAGTGAGACTCCCATAGGGTTCATTGTTAATCAGTGAGACTCCCATAGGGGTCAGTGTTAATCAGTGAGACTCTCATAGGTTTCAGTGTTAATCAGTGAGACTCCCACAGGGTTCTGTGTTAATCAGTGAGACTCCCATAGGGTTCAGTGTTAATCAGTGAGAATCCCTCAGGGTTCAGTGTTAAATAGTGAGACTCCCATAGGGTTAAGTGTTAATCAGTGAGACTCACATAGGGTTCAGTGTTAATCAGTGAGACTCCCACAGGGTTCAGTGTTAATCAGTGAGACTCCCACAGGGTTCAGTGTTAATCAGTGAGACTCCGACAGGGTTCAGTGTTAATCAGTGAGACTCCCTCAGGGTTCATGTGTTAATCAGTGAGACTCCCATAGGGTTCAGTGTTAATCAGTGAGACTCCCACAGGGTTCAGTGTTAATCAGTGAGACTCCCACAGTGTTCAGTGTTAATCAGTGACACTCCCTCAGGGTTCAGTGTTAATCACTGAGACTCCCACAGGCATCAGTGTTAATCAGTGAGATTCCCATAGGGTTCAGTGTTAATCAGTGAGACTCCCATAGGGTTCATTGTTAATCAGTGAAACTCCCATAGGGTTCAGCGTTAATCTGTGAGACTCCCATAGGGTTCAGTGTTAATCAGTGAGGCTCCCACAGGGTTCAGTGTTAATCAGTGAGACTCCCATAGGGTTCAGTGTTAATCAGTGAGACTCCCACAGGGTTCAGTGTTAATCAGTGAGACTCCCGCAGGGTTCATGTGTTAATCAGTGAGACTCCCACAGTGTTCAGTGTTAATCAGTGAGACTCCCATAGGGTTCAGTGTTAATCAGTGAGACTCCCACAGGGTTCAGTGTTAATCATTGAGAATCCCAGAGAGTTCAGTGTTAATCAGTGAGACTCCCACAGGGTTCAGTGTTAATCAGTGAGACACCCACAGGGTTCAGTGTTAATCAGTGAGACTCCCACAGGGTTCAGTGTTAATCAGTGAGACTCCCACAGGGTTCAGTGTTAATCAGTGAGACTCCCACAGGGTTCAGTGTTAATCAGTGAGAATCCCACAGGGTTCAGTGTTAATCATTGAGAATCCCATAGAGTTCAGTGTTAATCAGTGAGACTCCCATAGGGTTTCAGTGTTAATCAGTGAGACTTCCACAGGGTTCAGTGTTAATCAGTGAGACTCCCATAGGGTTCAGTGTTAATCAGTGAGACTCCCTCAGGGTTCAGTGTTAATTAGTGAGACTCCCATAGGGTTAAGTGTTAATCAGTGAGACTCCCATAGGGTTCAGTGTTAATCAGTGAGACTCCCACAGGGTTCATTGTTAATCAGTGAAACTCCCACAGGGTTCAGTGTTAATCAGTGAGACTCCCATAGGGTTCAGTGTTAATCAGTGAGGCTCCCAAAGGGTTCAGTGTTAATCAGTGAGACTCCCACAGGGTTCATGTGTTAATCAGTGAGACTCCCACAGGGTTCAGTGTTAATCAGTGAGACTCCCATAGAGTTCAGTGTTAATCAGTGAGACTCCCATAGGGTTCATTGTTAATCAGTGAGACTCCCATAGGGGTCAGTGTTAATCAGTGAGACTCTCATAGGTTTCAGTGTTAATCAGTGAGACTCCCACAGGGTTCTGTGTTAATCAGTGAGACTCCCATAGGGTTCAGTGTTAATCAGTGAGAATCCCTCAGGGTTCAGTGTTAAATAGTGAGACTCCCATAGGGTTAAGTGTTAATCAGTGAGACTCACATAGGGTTCAGTGTTAATCAGTGAGACTCCCACAGGGTTCAGTGTTAATCAGTGAGACTCCCACAGGGTTCAGTGTTAATCAGTGAGACTCCGACAGGGTTCAGTGTTAATCAGTGAGACTCCCTCAGGGTTCATGTGTTAATCAGTGAGACTCCCATAGGGTTCAGTGTTAATCAGTGAGACTCCCACAGGGTTCAGTGTTAATCAGTGAGACTCCCACAGTGTTCAGTGTTAATCAGTGACACTCCCTCAGGGTTCAGTGTTAATCACTGAGACTCCCACAGGCATCAGTGTTAATCAGTGAGATTCCCATAGGGTTCAGTGTTAATCAGTGAGACTCCCATAGGGTTCATTGTTAATCAGTGAGACTCCCATAGGGTTCAGCGTTAATCTGTGAGACTCCCATAGGGTTCAGTGTTAATCAGTGAGGCTCCCACAGGGTTCAGTGTTAATCAGTGAAACTCCCATAGGGTTCAGTGTTAATCAGTGAGACTCACACAGGGTTCAGTGTTAATCAATGAGACTCCCATAGGGTTCATTGTTAATCAGTGAGACTCCCATAGGGTTCAGCGTTAATCTGTGAGACTCCCATAGGGTTTAGTGTTAATCAGTGAGACTCCCACAGGGTTCAGTTTTAATCAGTGAGACTCCCACAGGGTTCATGTGTTAATCATTGAGACTCCCATAGGGTTCAGTGTTAATCAGTGAGACTCCCACAGGGTTCAGTGTTAATCAGTGAGACTCCCATAGGGTTCAGTGTTAATCAATGAGACACCCATATGGTTCAGTGTCAATCAGTGAGACTCCCACAGGGTTCAGTGTTAATCAGTGAGACTCCCACAGGGTTCAGTGTTAATCAGTGAGACTCCCTCAGGGTTCATGTGTTAATCAGTGAGACTCCCACAGGGTTCAGTGTTAATCAATGAGACTCCCATAGGGTTCAGTGTTAATCAGTGAGACTCCCACAGGGTTCAGTGTTAATCAGTGAGACTCCCACAGTGTTCAGTGTTAATCAGTGAGACTCCCACAGTGTTCACTGTTAATCAGTGACACTCCCTCATGGTTCAGTGTTAATCACTGAGACTCCCACAGGCTTCAGTGTTAATCAGTGAGATTCCCATAGGGTTCAGTGTTAATCAGTGAGACTCCCATAGGGTTCATTGTTAATCAGTGAGACTCCCATAGGGTTCAGCGTTAATATGTGAGACTCCCATAGGGTTCAGTGTTAATCAGTGAGAATCCCACAGGGTTCAGTGTTAATCAGTGAGACTCCCACAGGGTTCATGTGTTAATCATTGAGACTCCCATAGGGTTCAGTGTTAATCAGTGAGACTCCCACAGGGTTCAGTGTTAATCAGTGAGACTCCCATAGGGTTCAGTGTTAATCAATGAGACTCCCATATGGTTCAGTGTTAATCAGTGAGACTCCCACAGGGTTCAGTGTTAATCAGTGAGACTCCCACAGGGTTCAGTGTTAATCAGTGAGACTCCCTCAGGGTTCATGTGTTATTCAGTGAGACTCCCATAGGGTTCAGTGTTAATCAGTGAGACTCCCACAGGGTTCAGTGTTAATCAGTGAGACTCCCATAGGGTTCAGTGTTAATCAGTGAGACTCCCACAGGGTTCATTGTTAATCAGTGAGACTCCCACAGGGTTCAGTATTAATCAGTGAGACTCCCATAGGGTTCAGTGTTAATCAGTGAGATTCCCATAGGGTTCAGTGTTAATCAGTGAGACTCCCACATTGTTCAGTGTTAATCAGTGAGACTCCCATAGGGTTCAGCGTTAATCTGTGAGACTCCCATATGGTTCAGTGTTAATCAGTGAGACTCCCACAGGGTTCAGTGTTAATCAGTGAGACTCCCACAGGGTTCAGTGTTAATCAGTGAGACTCCCTCAGGGTTCATGTGTTATTCAGTGAGACTCCCATAGGGTTCAGTGTTAATCAGTGAGACTCCCACAGGGTTCAGTGTTAATCAGTGAGACTCCCATAGGGTTCAGTGTTAATCAGTGAGACTCCCATAGGGTTCAGTGTTAATCAGTGAGATTCCCATAGGGTTCAGTGTTAATCAGTGAGACTCCCACATTGTTCAGTGTTAATCAGTGAGACTCCCATAGGGTTCAGCGTTAATCTGTGAGACTCCCATAGGGTTCAGTGTTAATCAGTGAGACTCCCACAGGGTTCAGTGTTAATCAGTGAGACTCCCTAAGGGTTCAGTGTTAATCAGTGAGACTCCCACAGGGTTCAGTGTTAATCAGTGAGACTCCCATAGGGTTAAGTGTTAATCAGTGAGACTCCCACAGTGTTCAATGTTAATCTGTGAGACTCCCATAGGGTTCAGTGTTAATCAGTGAGACTCCCACAGGGTTCAGTGTTAATCAGTGAGACTCCCACAGGGTTCAGTGTTAATCAGTGAGACTCCCATAGGGTTCAGTGTTAATCAGTGAGACTCCCACAGGGTTCAGTGTTAATCAGTGAGACTCCCGCAGGGTTCATGTGTTAATCAGTGAGACTCCCACAGTGTTCAGTGTTAATCAGTGAGACTCTCATAGGGTTCAGTGTTAATCAGTGAGACTCCCACAGGGTTCAGTGTTAATCATTGAGAATCCCAGAGAGTTCAGTGTTAATCAGTGAGACTCCCATAGGGTTCATTGTTAATCAGTGAGACTTCCATAGGGTTCAGTGTTAATCAGTGAGACTCCGATAGGTTTCAGTGTTAATCAGTGAGACTTCCACAGGGTTCAGTGTTAATCAGTGAGACTCCCATAGGGTTCAGTGTTAATCAGTGAGACTCCCTCAGGGTTCAGTGTTAATTAGTGAGACTCCCATAGGGTTAAGTGTTAATCAGTGAGACTCCCATAGGGTTCAGTGTTAATCAGTGAGACTCCCACAGGGTTCATTGTTAATCAGTGAAACTCCCACAGGGTTCAGTGTTAATCAGTGAGACTCCCATAGGGTTCAGTGTTAATCAGTGAGGCTCCCACAGGGTTCAGTGTTAATCAGTGAGACTCCCACAGGGTTCATGTGTTAATCAGTGAGACTCCCACAGGGTTCAGTGTTAATCAGTGAGACTCCCATAGAGTTCAGTGTTAATCAGTGAGACTCCCATAGGGTTCATTGTTAATCAGTGAGACTCCCATAGGGGTCAGTGTTAATCAGTGAGACTCTCATAGGGTTCAGTGTTAATCAGTGAGACTCCCACAGGGTTCAGTGTTAATCAATGAGACTCCCATATGGTTCAGTGTTAATAAGTGAGACTCCCACAGGGTTCAGTGTTAATCAGTGAGACTCCCACAGGGTTCAGTGTTAATCAGTGAGACTCCCACAGGGTTCATGTGTTAATCATTGAGACTCCCATAGGGTTCAGTGTTAATCAGTGAGACTCCCACAGGGTTCAGTGTTAATCAGTGAGACTCCCATAGGGTTCAGTGTTAATCAATGAGACTCCCATATGGTTCAGTGTTAATCAGTGAGACTCCCACAGGGTTCAGTGTTAATCAGTGAGACTCCCACAGGGTTCAGTGTTAATCAGTGAGACTCCCTCAGGGTTCATGTGTTATTCAGTGAGACTCCCATAGGGTTCAGTGTTAATCAGTGAGACTCCCACAGGGTTCAGTGTTAATCAGTGAGACTCCCATAGGGTTCAGTGTTAATCAGTGAGACTCCCACAGGGTTCATTGTTAATCAGTGAGACTCCCACAGGGTTCAGTATTAATCAGTGAGACTCCCATAGGGTTCAGTGTTAATCAGTGAGATTCCCATAGGGTTCAGTGTTAATCAGTGAGACTCCCACATTGTTCAGTGTTAATCAGTGAGACTCCCATAGGGTTCAGCGTTAATCTGTGAGACTCCCATATGGTTCAGTGTTAATCAGTGAGACTCCCACAGGGTTCAGTGTTAATCAGTGAGACTCCCACAGGGTTCAGTGTTAATCAGTGAGACTCCCTCAGGGTGCATGTGTTATTCAGTGAGACTCCCATAGGGTTCAGTGTTAATCAGTGAGACTCCCACAGGGTTCAGTGTTAATCAGTGAGACTCCCATAGGGTTCAGTGTTAATCAGTGAGACTCCCATAGGGTTCAGTGTTAATCAGTGAGATTCCCATAGGGTTCAGTGTTAATCAGTGAGACTCCCACATTGTTCAGTGTTAATCAGTGAGACTCCCATAGGGTTCAGCGTTAATCTGTGAGACTCCCATAGGGTTCAGTGTTAATCAGTGAGACTCCCACAGGGTTCAGTGTTAATCAGTGAGACTCCCTAAGGGTTCAGTGTTAATCAGTGAGACTCCCACAGGGTTCAGTGTTAATCAGTGAGACTCCCATAGGGTTAAGTGTTAATCAGTGAGACTCCCACAGTGTTCAATGTTAATCTGTGAGACTCCCATAGGGTTCAGTGTTAATCAGTGAGACTCCCACAGGGTTCAGTGTTAATCAGTGAGACTCCCACAGGGTTCAGTGTTAATCAGTGAGACTCCCATAGGGTTCAGTGTTAATCAGTGAGACTCCCACAGGGTTCAGTGTTAATCAGTGAGACTCCCGCAGGGTTCATGTGTTAATCAGTGAGACTCCCACAGTGTTCAGTGTTAATCAGTGAGACTCTCATAGGGTTCAGTGTTAATCAGTGAGACTCCCACAGGGTTCAGTGTTAATCATTGAGAATCCCAGAGAGTTCAGTGTTAATCAGTGAGACTCCCATAGGGTTCATTGTTAATCAGTGAGACTTCCATAGGGTTCAGTGTTAATCAGTGAGACTCCGATAGGTTTCAGTGTTAATCAGTGAGACTTCCACAGGGTTCAGTGTTAATCAGTGAGACTCCCATAGGGTTCAGTGTTAATCAGTGAGACTCCCTCAGGGTTCAGTGTTAATTAGTGAGACTCCCATAGGGTTAAGTGTTAATCAGTGAGACTCCCATAGGGTTCAGTGTTAATCAGTGAGACTCCCACAGGGTTCATTGTTAATCAGTGAAACTCCCACAGGGTTCAGTGTTAATCAGTGAGACTCCCATAGGGTTCAGTGTTAATCAGTGAGGCTCCCACAGGGTTCAGTGTTAATCAGTGAGACTCCCACAGGGTTCATGTGTTAATCAGTGAGACTCCCACAGGGTTCAGTGTTAATCAGTGAGACTCCCATAGAGTTCAGTGTTAATCAGTGAGACTCCCATAGGGTTCATTGTTAATCAGTGAGACTCCCATAGGGGTCAGTGTTAATCAGTGAGACTCTCATAGGGTTCAGTGTTAATCAGTGAGACTCCCACAGGGTTCAGTGTTAATCAATGAGACTCCCATATGGTTCAGTGTTAATAAGTGAGACTCCCACAGGGTTCAGTGTTAATCAGTGAGACTCCCACAGGGTTCAGTGTTAATCAGTGAGACTCCCTCAGGGTTCATGTGTTAATCAGTGAGACTCCCATAGGGTTCAGTGTTAATCAGTGAGACTCCCACAGGGTTCAGTGTTAATCAGTGAGACTCCCATAGGGTTCAGTGTTAATCAGTGAGACTCCCACAGGGTTCAGTGTTAATCAGTGAGACTCCCGCAGGGTTCATGTGTTAATCAGTGAGACTCCCACAGTGTTCAGTGTTAATCAGTGAGACTCCCTAAGGGTTCAGTGTTAATCAGTGAGACTCCCACAGGGTTCAGTGTTAATCATTGAGAATCCCAGAGAGTTCAGTGTTAATCAGTGAGACTCCCACAGGGTTCAGTGTTAATCAGTGAGACTCCCACAGGGTTCAGTGTTAATCAGTGAGACTCCCACAGGGTTCAGTGTTAATCAGTGAGACTCCCACAGGGTTCAGTGTTAATCAGTGAGACTCCCACAGGGTTCAGTGTTAATCAGTGAGAATCCCACAGGGTTCAGTGTTAATCATTGAGAATCCCATAGAGTTCAGTGTTAATCAGTGAGACTCCCATAGGGTTCATTGTTAATCAGTGAGACTTCCATAGGGTTCAGTGTTAATCAGTGAGACTCCGATAGGTTTCAGTGTTAATCAGTGAGACTTCCACAGGGTTCAGTGTTAATCAGTGAGACTCCCATAGGGTTCAGTGTTAATCAGTGAGACTCCCTCAGGGTTCAGTGTTAATTAGTGAGACTCCCATAGGGTTAAGTGTTAATCAGTGAGACTCCCATAGGGTTCAGTGTTAATCAGTGAGACTCCCACAGGGTTCATTGTTAATCAGTGAAACTCCCACAGGGTTCAGTGTTAATCAGTGAGACTCCCATAGGGTTCAGTCTTAATCAGTGAGGCTCCCAAAGGGTTCAGTGTTAATCAGTGAGACTCCCACAGGGTTCATGTGTTAATCAGTGAGACACCCCCACAGGGTTCAGTGTTAATCAGTGAGACTCCCATAGAGTTCAGTGTTAATCAGTGAGACTCCCATAGGGTTCATTGTTAATCAGTGAGACTCCCATAGGGGTCAGTGTTAATCAGTGAGACTCTCATAGGTTTCAGTGTTAATCAGTGAGACTCCCACAGGGTTCTGTGTTAATCAGTGAGACTCCCATAGGGTTCAGTGTTAATCAGTGAGAATCCCTCAGGGTTCAGTGTTAAATAGTGAGACTCCCATAGGGTTAAGTGTTAATCAGTGAGACTCACATAGGGTTCAGTGTTAATCAGTGAGACTCCCACAGGGTTCAGTGTTAATCAGTGAGACTCCCACAGGGTTCAGTGTTAATCAGTGAGACTCCGACAGGGTTCAGTGTTAATCAGTGAGACTCCCTCAGGGTTCATGTGTTAATCAGTGAGACTCCCATAGGGTTCAGTGTTAATCAGTGAGACTCCCACAGGGTTCAGTGTTAATCAGTGAGACTCCCACAGTGTTCAGTGTTAATCAGTGACACTCCCTCAGGGTTCAGTGTTAATCACTGAGACTCCCACAGGCATCAGTGTTAATCAGTGAGATTCCCATAGGGTTCAGTGTTAATCAGTGAGACTCCCATAGGGTTCATTGTTAATCAGTGAGACTCCCATAGGGTTCAGCGTTAATCTGTGAGACTCCCATAGGGTTCAGTGTTAATCAGTGAGGCTCCCACAGGGTTCAGTGTTAATCAGTGAAACTCCCATAGGGTTCAGTGTTAATCAGTGAGACTCCCACAGGGTTCAGTGTTAATCAGTGAGACTCCCATACGGTTCAGTGTTAATAAGTGAGACTCCCACAGGGTTCAGTGTTAATCAGTGAGACTCCCACAGGGTTCAGTGTTAATCAGTGAGACTCCCACAGGGTTCATGTGTTAATCAGTGAGACTCCCATAGGGTTCAGTGTTAATCAGTGAGACTCCCACAGGGTTCAGTGTTAATCAGTGAGACTCCCATAGGGTTCAGTGTTAATCAATGAGACTCCCATATGGTTCAGTGTTAATCAGTGAGACTCCCACAGGGTTCAGTGTTAATCATTGAGACTCCCACAGGGTTCAGTGTTAATCAGTGAGACTCCCTCAGGGTTCATGTGTTATTCAGTGAGACTCCCGTAGGGTTCAGTGTTAATCAGTGAGACTCCCACAGGGTTCAGTGTTAATCAGTGAGACTCCCACAGGGTTCAGTGTTAATCAGTGAGACTCCCATAGGGTTCAGTGTTAATCAGTGAGATTCCCATAGGGTTCAGTGTTAATCAGTGAGACTCCCACAGTGTTCAGTGTTAATCAGTGAGTCTCCCATAGGGTTCAGCGTTAATCTGTGAGACTCCCATAGGGTTCAGTGTTAATCAGTGAGACTCCCACAGGGTTCAGTGTTAATCAGTGAGACTCCCACAGTGTTCAGTGTTAATCAGTGACACTCCCTCAGGGTTCAGTGTTAATCACTGAGACTCCCACAGGCTTCAGTGTTAATCAGTGAGATTCCCATAGGGTTCAGTGTTAATCAGTGAGACTCCCATAGGGTTCATTGTTAATCAGTGAGACTCCCATAGGGTTCAGTGTTAATCAGTGAGACTCCCTCAGGGTTCATGTGTTATTCAGTGAGACTCCCATAAGGTTCAGTGTTAATCAGTGAGACTCCCACAGGGTTCAGTGTTAATCAGTGAGACTCCCACAGGGTTCAGTGTTAATCAGTGAGACTCCCATAGGGTTCAGTGTTAATCAGTGAGATTCCCGTAGGGTTCAGTGTTAATCAGTGAGACTCCCACAGTGTTCAGTGTTAATCAGTGAGACTCCCATAGGGTTCAGCGTTAATCTGTGAGACTCCCATAGGGTTCAGTGTTAATCAGTGAGACTCCCACGGGGTTCAGTGTTAATTAGTGAGACTCCCACAGTGGTCAGTGTTAATCAGTGACACTCCCTCAGGGTTCAGTGTTAATCACTGAGACTCCCACAGGCTTCAGTGTTAATCAGTGAGATTCCCATAGGGTTCAGTGTTAATCAGTGAGATTCCCATAGGGTTCAGTGTTAATCACTGAGACTCCCACAGTGTTCAGTGTTAATCAGTGAGACTCCCATAGGGTTCAGCGTTAATCTGTGAGACTCCCATAGGGTTCAGTGTTAATCAGTGAGACTCCCACAGGGTTCAGTGTTAATCAGTGAGACTCCCTAACGGTTCAGTGTTAATCAGTGAGACTCCCACAGGGTTCAGTGTTAATCAGTGAGACTCCCATATGGTTCAGTGTTAATGAGTGAGACTCCCACAGTGTTCAGTGTTAATCAGTGAGACTCCCACAGGGTTCATTGTTAATCAGTGAAACTCCCACAGGGTTCAGTGTTAATCAGTGAGACTCCCATAGGGTTCAGTGTTAATCAGTGAGGCTCCCACAGGGTTCAGTGTTAATCAGTGAGACTCCCACAGGGTTCATGTGTTAATCAGTGAGACTCCCACAGGGTTCAGTGTTAATCAGTGAGACTCCCATAGAGTTCAGTGTTAATCAGTGAGACTCCCATAGGGTTCATTGTTAATCAGTGAGACTCCCATAGGGGTCAGTGTTAATCAGTGAGACTCTCATAGGTTTCAGTCTTAATCAGTGAGACTCCCACAGGGTTCTGTGTTAATCAGTGAGACTCCCATAGGGTTCAGTGTTAATCAGTGAGAATCCCTCAGGGTTCAGTGTTAAATAGTGAGACTCCCATAGGGTTAAGTGTTAATCAGTGAGACTCACATAGGGTTCAGTGTTAATCAGTGAGACTCCCACAGGGTTCAGTGTTAATCAGTGAGACTCCCACAGGGTTCAGTGTTAATCAGTGAGACTCCCACAGGGTTCAGTGTTAATCAGTGAGACTCCCTCAGGGTTCATGTGTTAATCAGTGAGACTCCCATAGGGTTCAGTGTTAATCAGTGAGACTCCCACAGGGTTCAGTGTTAATCAGTGAGACTCCCACAGTGTTCAGTGTTAATCAGTGACACTCCCTCAGGGTTCAGTGTTAATCACTGAGACTCCCACAGGCATCAGTGTTAATCAGTGAGATTCCCATAGGGTTCAGTGTTAATCAGTGAGACTCCCATAGGGTTCATTGTTAATCAGTGAGACTCCCATAGGGTTCAGCGTTAATCTGTGAGACTCCCATAGGGTTCAGTGTTAATCAGTGAGACTCCCACAGGGTTCAGTGTTAATCAGTGAAACTCCCATAGGGTTCAGTGTTAATCAGTGAGACTCCCACAGGGTTCAGTGTTAATCAGTGAGACTCCCATAGGGTTCAGTGTTAATCAGTGAGACTCCCACAGGGTTCAGTGTTAATCAGTGAGACTCCCACAGGGTTCAGTGTTAATCAGTGAGACTCCCACAGGGTTCATGTGTTAATCAGTGAGACTCCCATAGGGTTCAGTGTTAATCAGTGAGACTCCCACAGGGTTCAGTGTTAATCAGTGAGACTCCCATAGGGTTCAGTGTTAATCAGTGAGAATCCCTCAGGGTTCAGTGTTAAATAGTGAGACTCCCATAGGGTTAAGTGTTAATCAGTGAGACTTACATAGGGTTCAGTGTTAATCAGTGAGACTCCCACAGGGTTCAGTGTTAATCAGTGAGACTCCCACAGGGTTCAGTGTTAATCAGTGAGACTCCGACAGGGTTCAGTGTTAATCAGTGAGACTCCCTCAGGGTTCATGTGTTAATCAGTGAGACTCCCATAGGGTTCAGTGTTAATCAGTGAGACTCCCACAGGGTTCAGTGTTAATCAGTGAGACTCCCACAGTGTTCAGTGTTAATCAGTGACACTCCCTCAGGGTTCAGTGTTAATCACTGAGACTCCCACAGGCATCAGTGTTAATCAGTGAGATTCCCATAGGGTTCAGTGTTAATCAGTGAGACTCCCATAGGGTTCATTGTTAATCAGTGAGACTCCCATAGGGTTCAGCGTTAATCTGTGAGACTCCCATAGGGTTCAGTGTTAATCAGTGAGGCTCCCACAGGGTTCAGTGTTAATCAGTGAAACTCCCATAGGGTTCAGTGTTAATCAGTGAGACTCCCACAGGGTTCAGTGTTAATCAGTGAGACTCCCATACGGTTCAGTGTTAATAAGTGAGACTCCCACAGGGTTCAGTGTTAATCAGTGAGACTCCCACAGGGTTCAGTGTTAATCAGTGAGACTCCCACAGGGTTCATGTGTTAATCAGTGAGACTCCCATAGGGTTCAGTGTTAATCAGTGAGACTCCCACAGGGTTCAGTGTTAATCAGTGAGACTCCCATAGGGTTCAGTGTTAATCAATGAGACTCCCATATGGTTCAGTGTTAATCAGTGAGACTCCCACAGGGTTCAGTGTTAATCATTGAGACTCCCACAGGGTTCAGTGTTAATCAGTGAGACTCCCTCAGGGTTCATGTGTTATTCAGTGAGACTCCCATAGGGTTCAGTGTTAATCAGTGAGACTCCCACAGGGTTCAGTGTTAATCAGTGAGACTCCCACAGGGTTCAGTGTTAATCAGTGAGACTCCCATAGGGTTCAGTGTTAATCAGTGAGATTCCCATAGGGTTCAGTGTTAATCAGTGAGACTCCCACAGTGTTCAGTGTTAATCAGTGAGTCTCCCATAGGGTTCAGCGTTAATCTGTGAGACTCCCATAGGGTTCAGTGTTAATCAGTGAGACTCCCACAGGGTTCAGTGTTAATCAGTGAGACTCCCACAGTGTTCAGTGTTAATCAGTGACACTCCCTCAGGGTTCAGTGTTAATCACTGAGACTCCCACAGGCTTCAGTGTTAATCAGTGAGATTCCCATAGGGTTCAGTGTTAATCAGTGAGACTCCCATAGGGTTCATTGTTAATCAGTGAGACTCCCATAGGGTTCAGTGTTAATCAGTGAGACTCCCTCAGGGTTCATGTGTTATTCAGTGAGACTCCCATAAGGTTCAGTGTTAATCAGTGAGACTCCCACAGGGTTCAGTGTTAATCAGTGAGACTCCCACAGGGTTCAGTGTTAATCAGTGAGACTCCCATAGGGTTCAGTGTTAATCAGTGAGATTCCCGTAGGGTTCAGTGTTAATCAGTGAGACTCCCACAGTGTTCAGTGTTATTCAGTGAGACTCCCATAGGGTTCAGCGTTAATCTGTGAGACTCCCATAGGGTTCAGTGTTAATCAGTGAGACTCCCACAGGGTTCAGTGTTAATTAGTGAGACTCCCACAGTGGTCAGTGTTAATCAGTGACACTCCCTCAGGGTTCAGTGTTAATCACTGAGACTCCCACAGGCTTCAGTGTTAATCAGTGAGATTCCCATAGGGTTCAGTGTTAATCAGTGAGATTCCCATAGGGTTCAGTGTTAATCACTGAGACTCCCACAGTGTTCAGTGTTAATCACTGAGACTCCCACAGTGTTCAGTGTTAATCAGTGAGAGTCCCATAGTGTTCAGCGTTAATCTGTGAGACTCCCATAGGGTTCAGTGTTAATCAGTGAGACTCCCACAGGGTTCAGTGTTAATCAGTGAGACTCCCTAAGGGTTCAGTGTTAATCAGTGAGACTCCCACAGGGTTCAGTGTTAATCAGTGAGACTCCCATATGGTTCAGTGTTAATCAGTGAGACTCCCACAGTGTTCAGTGTTAATCAGTGAGACTCCCACAGGGTTCATTGTTAATCAGTGAAACTCCCACAGGGTTCAGTGTTAATCAGTGAGACTCCCATAGGGTTCAGTGTTAATCAGTGAGGCTACCACAGGGTTCAGTGTTAATCAGTGAGACTCCCACAGGGTTCATGTGTTAATCAGTGAGACTCCCACAGGGTTCAGTGTTAATCAGTGAGACTCCCATAGAGTTCAGTGTTAATCAGTCAGACTCCCATAGGGTTCATTGTTAATCAGTGAGACTCCCATAGGGGTCAGTGTTAATCAGTGAGACTCTCATAGGTTTCAGTGTTAATCAGTGAGACTCCCACAGGGTTCTGTGTTAATCAGTGAGACTCCCATAGGGTTCAGTGTTAATCAGTGAGAATCCCTCAGGGTTCAGTGTTAAATAGTGAGACTCCCATAGGGTTAAGTGTTAATCAGTGAGACTCACATAGGGTTCAGTGTTAATCAGTGAGACTCCCACAGGGTTCAGTGTTAATCAGTGAGACTCCCACAGGGTTCAGTGTTAATCAGTGAGACTCCCACAGGGTTCAGTGTTAATCAGTGAGACTCCCTCAGGGTTCATGTGTTAATCAGTGAGACTCCCATAGGGTTCAGTGTTAATCAGTGAGACTCCCACAGGGTTCAGTGTTAATCAGTGAGACTCCTACAGTGTTCAGTGTTAATCAGTGACACTCCCTCAGGGTTCAGTGTTAATCACTGAGACTCCCACAGGCATCAGTGTTAATCAGTGAGATTCCCATAGGGTTCAGTGTTAATCAGTGAGACTCCCATAGGGTTCATTGTTAATCAGTGAGACTCCCATAGGGTTCAGCGTTAATCTGTGAGACTCCCATAGGGTTCAGTGTTAATCAGTGAGACTCCCACAGGGTTCAGTGTTAATCAGTGAAACTCCCATAGGGTTCAGTGTTAATCAGTGAGACTCCCACAGGGTTCAGTGTTAATCAGTGAGACTCCCATAGGGTTCAGTGTTAATCAGTGAGACTCCCACAGGGTTCAGTGTTAATCAGTGAGACTCCCACAGGGTTCAGTGTTAATCAGTGAGACTCCCACAGGGTTCATGTGTTAATCAGTGAGACTCCCATAGGGTTCAGTGTTAATCAGTGAGACTCCCACAGGGTTCAGTGTTAATCAGTGAGACTCCCATAGGGTTCAGTGTTAATCAATGAGACTCCCATATGGTTCAGTGTTAATCAGTGAGACTCCCACAGGGTTCATTGTTAATCATTGAGACTCCCACAGGGTTCAGTGTTAATCAGTGAAACTCCCTCAGGGTTCATGTGTTATTCAGTGAGACTCCCATAGGGTTCAGTTAATCAGTGAGACTCCCACAGGGTTCAGTGTTAATCAGTGAGACTCCCACAGGGTTCAGTGTTAATCAGTGAGACTCCCATAGGGTTCAGTGTTAATCAGTGAGATTCCCATAGGGTTCAGTGTTAATCAGTGAGACTCCCACAGTGTTCAGTGTTAATCAGTGAGTCTCCCATAGGGTTCAGCGTTAATCTGTGAGACTCCCATAGGGTTCAGTGTTAATCAGTGAGACTCCCACAGGGTTCAGTGTTAATCAGTGAGACTCCCACAGTGTTCAGTGTTAATCAGTGACACTCCCTCAGGGTTCAGTGTTAATCACTGAGACTCCCACAGGCTTCAGTGTTAATCAGTGAGATTCCCATAGGGTTCAGTGTTAATCAGTGAGACTCCCATAGGGTTCATTGTTAATCAGTGAGACTCCCATAGGGTTCAGTGTTAATCAGTGAGAATCCCTCAGGGTTCAATGTTAAATAGTGAGACTCCCATAGGGTTAAGTGTTAATCAGTGAGACTCACATAGGGTTCAGTGTTAATCAGTGAGACTCCCACAGGGTTCAGTGTTAATCAGTGAGACTCCCACAGGGTTCAGTTTTAATCAGTGAGACTCCCACAGGGTTCAGTGTTAATCAGTGAGACTCCCTCAGGGTTCATGTGTTAATCAGTGAGACTCCCATAGGGTTCAGTGTTAATCAGTGAGACTCCCACAGTGTTCAGTGTTAACCAGTGACACTCCCTCAGGGTTCAGTGTTAATCACTGAGACTCCCACAGGCATCAGTCTTAATCAGTGAGATTCCCATAGGGTTCATTGTTAATCAGTGAGACTCCCATAGGGTTCAGTGTTAATCAGTGAGACTCCCTCAGGGTTCATGTGTTATTCAGTGAGACTCCCATAAGGTTCAGTGTTAATCAGTGAGACTCCCACAGGGTTCAGTGTTAATCAGTGAGACTCCCACAGGGTTCAGTGTTAATCAGTGAGACTCCCATAGGGTTCAGTGTTAATCAGTGAGATTCCCGTAGGGTTCAGTGTTAATCAGTGAGACTCCCACAGTGTTCAGTGTTAATCAGTGAGACTCCCATAGGGTTCAGCGTTAATCTGTGAGACTCCCATAGGGTTCAGTGTTAATCAGTGAGACTCCCACAGGGTTCAGTGTTAATTAGTGAGACTCCCACAGTGGTCAGTGTTAATCAGTGACACTCCCTCAGGGTTCAGTGTTAATCACTGAGACTCCCACAGGCTTCAGTGTTAATCAGTGAGATTCCCATAGGGTTCAGTGTTAATCAGTGAGATTCCCATAGGGTTCAGTGTTAATCACTGAGACTCCCACAGTGTTCAGTGTTAATCAGTGAGACTCCCATAGGGTTCAGCGTTAATCTGTGAGACTCTCATAGGGTTCAGTGTTAATCAGTGAGACTCCCACAGGGTTCAGTGTTAATCAGTGAGACTCCCTAAGGGTTCAGTGTTAATCAGTGAGACTCCCACAGGGTTCAGTGTTAATCAGTGAGACTCCCATAGGGTTCAGTGTTAATCAGTGAGACTCCCACAGTGTTCAGTGTTAATCAGTGAGACTCCCACAGGGTTCATTGTTAATCAGTGAAACTCCCACAGGGTTCAGTGTTAATCAGTGAGACTCCCATAGGGTTCAGTGTTAATCAGTGAGGCTCCCACAGGGTTCAGTGTTAATCAGTGAGACTCCCACAGGGTTCATGTGTTAATCAGTGAGACTCCCACAGGGTTCAGTGTTAATCAGTGAGACTCCCATAGAGTTCAGTGTTAATCAGTGAGACTCCCATAGGGTTCATTGTTAATCAGTGAGACTCCCATAGGGGTCAGTGTTAATCAGTGAGACTCTCATAGGTTTCAGTGTTAATCAGTGAGACTCCCACAGGGTTCTGTGTTAATCAGTGAGACTCCCATAGGGTTCAGTGTTAATCAGTGAGAATCCCTCAGGGTTCAGTGTTAAATAGTGAGACTCCCATAGGGTTCAGTGTTAATCAGTGAGACTCCCACAGGGTTCAGTGTTAATCAGTGAGACTCCCACAGGGTTCAGTGTTAATCAGTGAGACTCCCACAGGGTTCAGTGTTAATCAGTGAGACTCCCTCAGGGTTCATGTGTTAATCAGTGAGACTCCCATAGGGTTCAGTGTTAATCAGTGAGACTCCCACAGGGTTCAGTGTTAATCAGTGAGACTCCCACAGTGTTCAGTGTTAATCAATGACACTCCCTCAGGGTTCAGTGTTAATCACTGAGACTCCCACAGGCATCAGTGTTAATCAGTGAGATTCCCATAGGGTTCAGTGTTAATCAGTGAGACTCCCATAGGGTTCATTGTTAATCAGTGAGACTCCCATAGGGTTCAACGTTAATCTGTGAGACTCCCATAGGGTTCAGTGTTAATCAGTGAGACTCCCACAGGGTTCAGTGTTAATCAGTGAAACTCCCATAGGGTTCAGTGTTAATCAGTGAGACTCCCACAGGGTTCAGTGTTAATCAGTGAGACTCCCATAGGGTTCAGTGTTAATCAGTGAGACTCCCACAGGGTTCAGTGTTAATCAGTGAGACTCCCACAGGGTTCAGTGTTAATCAGTGAGACTCCCACAGGGTTCATGTGTTAATCAGTGAGACTCCCATAGGGTTCAGTGTTAATCAGTGAGACTCCCACAGGGTTCAGTGCTAATCAGTGAGACTCCCATAGGGTTCAGTGTTAATCAATGAGACTCCCATATGGTTCAGTGTTAATCAGTGAGACTCCCACAGGGTTCATTGTTAATCATTGAGACTCCCACAGGGTTCAGTGTTAATCAGTGAAACTCCCTCAGGGTTCATGTGTTATTCAGTGAGACTCCCATAGGGTTCAGTTAATCAGTGAGACTCCCACAGGGTTCAGTGTTAATCAGTGAGACTCCCACAGGGTTCAGTGTTAATCAGTGAGACTCCCATAGGGTTCAGTGTTAATCAGTGAGATTCCCATAGGGTTCAGTGTTAATCAGTGAGACTCCCACAGTGTTCAGTGTTAATCAGTGAGTCTCCCATAGGGTTCAGCGTTAATCTGTGAGACTCCCATAGGGTTCAGTGTTAATCAGTGAGACTCCCACAGGGTTCAGTGTTAATCAGTGAGACTCCCACAGTGTTCAGTGTTAATCAGTGACACTCCCTCAGGGTTCAGTGTTAATCACTGAGACTCCCACAGGCTTGAGTGTTAATCAGTGAGATTCCCATAGGGTTCAGTGTTAATCAGTGAGACTCCCATAGGGTTCATTGTTAATCAGTGAGACTCCCATAGGGTTCAGTGTTAATCAGTGAGAATCCCTCAGGGTTCAGTGTTAAATAGTGAGACTCCCATAGGGTTAAGTGTTAATCAGTGAGACTCACATAGGGTTCAGTGTTAATCAGTGAGACTCCCACAGGGTTCAGTGTTAATCAGTGAGACTCCCACAGGGGTCAGTGTTAATCAGTGAGACTCCCACAGGGTTCAGTGTTAATCAGTGAGACTCCCTCAGGGTTCATGTGTTAATCAGTGAGACTCCCATAGGGTTCAGTGTTAATCAGTGAGACTCCCACAGGGTTCAGTGTTAATCAGTGAGACTCCCACAGTGTTCAGTGTTAATCAGTGACACTCCCTCAGGGTTCAGTGTTAATCACTGAGACTCCCACAGGCATCAGTGTTAATCAGTGAGATTCCCATAGGGTTCAGTGTTAATCAGTGAGACTCCCATAGGGTTCATTGTTAATCAGTGAGACTCCCATAGGGTTCAGCGTTAATCTGTGAGACTCCCATAAGGTTCAGTGTTAATCAGTGAGACTCCCACAGGGTTCAGTGTTAATCAGTGAAACTCCCATAGGGTTCAGTGTTAATCAGTGAGACTCCCACAGGGTTCAGTGTTAATCAGTGAGACTCCCATAGGGTTCAGTGTTAATCAGTGAGACTCCCACAGGGTTCAGTGTTACTCAGTGAGACTCCCACAGGGTTCAGTGTTAATCAGTGAGACTCCCACAGGGTTCATGTGTTAATCAGTGAGACTCCCATAGGGTTCAGTGTTAATCAGTGAGACTCCCACAGGGTTCAGTGTTAATCAGTGAGACTCCCATAGGGTTCAGTGTTAATCAATGAGACTCCCTTATGGTTCAGTGTTAATCAGTGAGACTCCCACAGGGTTCATTGTTAATCATTGAGACTCCCACAGGGTTCAGTGTTAATCAGTGAAACTCCTTCAGGGTTCATGTGTTATTCAGTGAGACTCCCATAGGGTTCAGTTAATCAGTGAGACTCCCACAGGGTTCAGTGTTAATCAGTGAGACTCCCACAGGGTTCAGTGTTAATCAGTGAGACTCCCATAGGGTTCAGTGTTAATCAGTGAGATTCCCATAGGGTTCAGTGTTAATCAGTGAGACTCCCACAGTGTTCAGTGTTAATCAGTGAGTCTCCCATAGGGTTCAGCGTTAATCTGTGAGACTCCCATAGGGTTCAGTGTTAATCAGTGAGACTCCCACAGGGTTCAGTGTTAATCAGTGAGACTCCCACAGTGTTCAGTGTTAATCAGTGACACTCCCTCAGGGTTCAGTGTTAATCACTGAGACTCCCACAGGCTTCAGTGTTAATCAGTGAGATTCCCATAGGGTTCAGTGTTAATCAGTGAGACTCCCATAGGGTTCATTGTTAATCAGTGAGACTCCCATAGGGTTCAGTGTTAATCAGTGAGACTCCCTCAGGGTTCATGTGTTATTCAGTGAGATTCCCATAGGGTTCAGTGTTAATCAGTGAGACTCCCACAGTGTTCAGTGTTAATCAGTGAGACTCCCATAGGGTTCAGCGTTAATCTGTGAGACTCCCATAGGGTTCAGTGTTAATCAGTGAGACTCCCACAGGGTTCAGTGTTAATTATTGAGACTCCCACAGTGTTCAGTGTTAATCAGTGACACTCCCTCAGGGTTCAGTGTTAATCACTGAGACTCCCACAGGCTTCAGTGTTAATCAGTGAGATTCCCATAGGGTTCAGTGTTAATCAGTGAGATTCCCATAGGGTTCAGTGTTAATCAGTGAGACTCCCACAGTGTTCAGTGTTAATCAGTGAGACTCCCATAGGGTTCAGCGTTAATCTGTGAGACTCCCATAGGGTTCAGTGTTAATCAGTGAGACTCCCACAGGGTTCAGTGTTAATCAGTGAGACTCCCTAAGGGTTCAGTGTTAATCAGTGAGACTCCCACAGGGTTCAGTGTTAATCAGTGAGACTCCCATAGGGTTCAGTGTTAATCAGTGAGACTCCCACAGTGTTCAATGTTAATCAGTGAGACTCCCATAGGGTTCAGTGTTAATCAGTGAGACTCCCACAGGGTTCAGTGTTAATCAGTGAGACTCCCACAGGGTTCAGTGTTAATCAGTGAGACTCCCATAGGGTTCAGTGTTAATCAGTGAGACTCCCACAGGGTTCAGTGTTAATCAGTGAGACTCCCGCAGGGTTCATATGTTAATCAGTGAGACTCCCACAGTGTTCAGTGTTAATCAGTGAGACTCCCATAGGGTTCAGTGTTAATCAGTGAGACTCCCACAGGGTTCAGTGTTAATCATTGAGAATCCCAGAGAGTTCAGTGTTAATCAGTGAGACTCCCACAGTGTTCAGTGTTAATCAGTGAGACACCCACAGGGTTCAGTGTTAATCAGTGAGACTCCCACAGGGTTCAGTGTTAATCAGTGAGACTCCCACAGGGTTCAGTGTTAATCAGTGAGACTCCCATAGGGTTCAGTGTTAATCAGTGAGACTCCCACAGTGTTCAGTGTTAATCAGTGAGACTCCCACAGGGTTCATTGTTAATCAGTGAAACTCCCACAGGGTTCAGTGTTAATCAGTGAGACTCCCATAGGGTTCAGTGTTAATCAGTGAGACTCCCACAGGGTTCAGTGTTAATCAGTGAGACTCCCACAGGGTTCATGTGTTAATCAGTGAGACTCCCACAGGGTTCAGTGTTAATCAGTGAGACTCCCATAGAGTTCAGTGTTAATCAGTGAGACTCCCATAGGGTTCATTGTTAATCAGTGAGACTCCCATAGGGGTCAGTGTTAATCAGTGAGCCTCTCATAGGTTTCAGTGTTAATCAGTGAGACTCCCACAGGGTTCTGTGTTAATCAGTGAGACTCCCATAGGGTTCAGTGTTAATCAGTGAGAATCCCTCAGGGTTCAGTGTTAAATAGTGAGACTCCCATAGGGTTAAGTGTTAATCAGTGAGACTCACATAGGGTTCAGTGTTAATCAGTGAGACTCCCACAGGGTTCAGTGTTAATCAGTGAGACTCCCACAGGGTTCAGTGTTAATCAGTGAGACTCCCACAGGGTTCAGTGTTAATCAGTGAGACTCCCTCAGGGTTCATGTGTTAATCAGTGAGACTCCCATAGGGTTCAGTGTTAATCAGTGAGACTCCCACAGGGTTCAGTGTTAATCAGTGAGACTCCCACAGTGTTCAGTGTTAATCAGTGACACTCCCTCAGGGTTCAGTGTTAATCACTGAGACTCCCACAGGCATCAGTGTTAATCAGTGAGATTCCCATAGGGTTCAGTGTTAATCAGTGAGACTCCCATATGGTTCATTGTTAATCAGTGAGACTCCCATAGGGTTCAGCGTTAATCTGTGAGACTCCCATAGGGTTCAGTGTTAATCAGTGAGACTCCCACAGGGTTCAGTGTTAATCAGTGAAACTCCCATAGGGTTCAGTGTTAATCAGTGAGACTCCCACAGGGTTCAGTGTTAATCAGTGAGACTCCCATAGGGTTCAGTGTTAATCAGTGAGACTCCCACAGGGTTCAGTGTTAATCAGTGAGACTCCCACAGGGTTCAGTGTTAATCAGTGAGACTCCCACAGGGTTCATGTGTTAATCAGTGAGACTCCCATAGGGTTCAGTGTTAATCAGTGAGACTCCCACAGTGTTCAGTGTTAATCAGTGAGACTCCCACAGGGTTCATTGTTAATCAGTGAAACTCCCACAGTGTTCAGTGTTAATCAGTGAGACTCCCATAGGGTTCAGTGTTAATCAGTGAGGCTCCCACAGGGTTCAGTGTTAATCAGTGAGACTCCCACAGGGTTCATGTGTTAATCAGTGAGACTCCCACAGGGTTCAGTGTTAATCAGTGAGACTCCCATAGAGTTCAGTGTTAATCAGTGAGACTCCCATAGGGTTCATTGTTAATCAGTGAGACTCCCATAGGGGTCAGTGTTAATCAGTGAGACTCCCATAGGGGTCAGTGTTAATCAGTGAGACTCTCATAGGTTTCAGTGTTAATCAGTGAGACTCCCACAGGGTTCTGTGTTAATCAGTGAGACTCCCATAGGGTTCAGTGTTAATCAGTGAGAATCCCTCAGGGTTCAGTGTTAAATAGTGAGACTCCCATAGGGTTAAGTGTTAATCAGTGACACTCACATAGGGTTCAGTGTTAATCAGTGAGACTCCCACAGTGTTCAGTGTTAATCAGTGAGACTCCCATAGGGTTCAGCGTTAATCTGTGAGACTCCCATAGGGTTCAGTGTTAATCAGTGAGACTCCCACAAGGTTCAGTGTTAATCAGTGAGACTCCCTAAGGGTTCAGTGTTAATCAGTGAGACTCCCACAGGGTTCAGTGTTAATCAGTGAGACTCCCATAGGGTTCAGTGTTAATCAGTGAGACTCCCACAGTGTTCAATGTTAATCTGTGAGACTCCCATAGGGTTCAGTGTTAATCAGTGAGACTCCCACAGGGTTCAGTGTTAATCAGTGAGACTCTCTAAGGGTTCAGTGTTAATCAGTGAGACTCCCACAGGGTTCAGTGTTAATCAGTGAGACTCCCATAGGGTTCAGTGTTAATCAGTGAGACTCTCACAGTGTTCAATGTTAATCTGTGAGACTCCCATAGGGTTCAGTGTTAATCAGTGAGACTTCCACAGGGTTCAGTGTTAATCAGTGAGACTCCCACAGGGTTCAGTGTTAATCAGTGAGACTCCCACAGGGTTCAGTGTTAATCAGTGAGACTCCCACAGGGTTCAGTGTTAATCAGTGAGACTCCCACAGGGTTCAGTGTTAATCAGTGAGACTCCCTCAGGGTTCATGTGTTAATCAGTGAGACTCCCATAGGGTTCAGTGTTAATCAGTGAGACTCCCACAGGGTTCAGTGTTAATCAGTGAGACTCCCACAGTGTTCAGTGTTAATCAGTGACACTCCCTCAGGGTTCAGTGTTAATCACTGAGACTCCCACAGGCATCAGTGTTAATCAGTGAGATTCCCATAGGGTTCAGTGTTAATCAGTGAGACTCCCATAGGGTTCATTGTTAATCAGTGAGACTCCCATAGGGTTCAGCGTTAATCTGTGAGACTCCCATAGGGTTCAGTGTTAATCAGTGAGACTCCCACAGGGTTCAGTGTTAATCAGTAAAACTCCCATAGGGTTCAGTGTTAATCAGTGAGACTCCCACAGGGTTCAGTGTTAATCAGTGAGACTCCCATAGGGTTCAGTGTTAATCAGTGAGACTCCCACAGGGTTCAGTGTTAATCAGTGAGACTCCCACAGGGTTCATGTGTTAATCAGTGAGACTCCCATAGGGTTCAGTGTTAATCAGTGAGACTCCCACAGGGTTCAGTGTTAATCAGTGAGACTCCCATAGGGTTCAGTGTTAATCAATGAGACTCCCATATGGTTCAGTGTTAATCAGTGAGACTCCCACAGGGTTCAGTGTTAATCATTGAGACTCCCACAGGGTTGAGTGTTAATCAGTGAGACTCCCTCAGGGTTCATGTGTTATTCAGTGAGACTCCCATAGGGTTCAGTTAATCAGTGAGACTCCCACAGGGTTCAGTGTTAATCAGTGAGACTCCCACAGGGTTCAGTGTTAATCAGTGAGACTCCCATAGGGTTCAGTGTTAATCAGTGAGATTCCCATAGGGTTCAGTGTTAATCAGTGAGACTCCCACAGTGTTCAGTGTTAATCAGTGAGTCTCCCATAGGGTTCAGCGTTAATCTGTGAGACTCCCATAGGGTTCAGTGTTAATCAGTGAGACTCCCACAGGGTTCAGTGTTAATCAGTGAGACTCCCACAGTGTTCAGTGTTAATCAGTGGCACTCCCTCAGGGTTCAGTGTTAATCACTGAGACTCCCACAGGCTTCAGTGTTAATCAGTGAGATTCTCATAGGGTTCAGTGTTAATCAGTGAGACTCCCATAGGGTTCATTGTTAATCAGTGAGACTCCCATAGGGTTCAGTGTTAATCAGTGAGACTCCCTCAGGGTTCATGTGTTATTCAGTGAGACTCCCATAAGGTTCAGTGTTAATCAGTGAGACTCCCACAGGGTTCAGTGTTAATCAGTGAGACTCCCACAGGGTTCAGTGTTAATCAGTGAGACTCCCATAGGGTTCAGTGTTAATCAGTGAGATTCCCATAGGGTTCAGTGTTAATCAGTGAGACTCCCACAGTGTTCAGTGTTAATCAGTGAGACTCCCATAGGGTTCAGCGTTAATCTGTGAGACTCCCATAGGGTTCAGTGTTAATCAGTGAGACTCCCACAGGGTTCAGTGTTAATTAGTGAGACTCCCACAGTGTTCAGTGTTAATCAGTGACACTCCCTCAGGGTTCAGTGTTAATCACTGAGACTCCCACAGGCTTCAGTGTTAATCAGTGAGATTCCCATAGGGTTCAGTGTTAATCAGTGAGATTCCCATAGGGTTCAGTGTTAATCAGTGAGACTCCCACAGTGTTCAGTGTTAATCAGTGAGACTCCCATAGGGTTCAGCGTTAATCTGTGAGACTCCCATAGGGTTCAGTGTTAATCAGTGAGACTCCCACAGGGTTCAGTGTTAATCAGTGAGACTCCCTAAGGGTTCAGTGTTAATCAGTGAGACTCCCACAGGGTTCAGTGTTAATCAGTGAGACTCCCATAGGGTTCAGTGTTAATCAGTGAGACTCCCACAGTGTTCAATGTTAATCTGTGAGACTCCCTTAGGGTTCAGTGTTAATCAGTGAGACTCCCACAGGGTTCAGTGTTAATCAGTGAGACTCCCTAAGGGTTCAGTGTTAATCAGTGAGACTCCCACAGGGTTCAGTGTTAATCAGTGAGACTCCCATAGGGTTCAGTGTTAATCAGTGAGACTCTCACAGTGTTCAATGTTAATCTGTGAGACTCCCATAGGGTTCAGTGTTAATCAGTGAGACTCCCACAGGGTTCAGTGTTAATCAGTGAGACTCCCACAGGGTTCAGTGTTAATCAGTGAGACTCCCATAGGGTTCAGTGTTAATCAGTGAGACTCCCACAGGGTTCAGTGTTAATCAGTGAGACTCCCGCAGGGTTCATGTGTTAACCAGTGAGACTCCCACAGTGTTCAGTGTTAATCAGTGAGACTCCCTCAGGGTTCAGTGTTAATCACTGAGACTCCCACAGGCTTCAGTGTTAATCAGTGAGATTCCCATAGGGTTCAGTGTTAATCAGTGAGACTCCCATAGGGTTAATTGTTAATCAGTGAGACTCCCATAGGGTTCAGTGTTAATCAGTGAGACTCCCTCAGGGTTCATGTGTTATTCAGTGAGACTCCCATAAGGTTCAGTGTTAATCAGTGAGACTCCCACAGGGTTCAGTGTTAATCAGTGAGACTCCCACAGGGTTCAGTGTTAATCAGTGAGACTCCCATAGGGTTCAGTGTTAATCAGTGAGATTCCCATAGGGTTCAGTGTTAATCAGTGAGACTCCCACAGTGTTCAGTGTTAATCAGTGAGACTCCCATAGGGTTCAGCGTTAATCTGTGAGACTCCCATAGGGTTCAGTGTTAATCAGTGAGACTCCCACAGGGTTCAGTGTTAATTAGTGAGACTCCCACAGTGTTCAGTGTTAATCAGTGACACTCCCTCAGGGTTCAGTGTTAATCACTGAGACTCCCACAGGCTTCAGTGTTAATCAGTGAGATTCCCATAGGGTTCAGTGTTAATCAGTGAGATTCCCATAGGGTTCAGTGTTAATCAGTGAGACTCCCACAGTGTTCAGTGTTAATCAGTGAGACTCCCATAGGGTTCAGCGTTAATCTGTGAGACTCCCATAGGGTTCAGTGTTAATCAGTCAGACTCCCACAGGGTTCAGTGTTAATCAGTGAGACTCCCACAGGGTTCAGTGTTAATCAGTGAGACTCCCACAGGGTTCAGTGTTAATCAGTGAGACTCCCATAGGGTTCAGTGTTAATCAGTGAGACTCCCACAGGGTTCAGTGTTAATCAGTGAGACTCCCGCAGGGTTCATGTGTTAATCAGTGAGACTCCCACAGTGTTCAGTGTTAATCAGTGAGACTCCCTCAGGGTTCAGTGTTAATCACTGAGACTCCCACAGGCTTCAGTGTTAATCAGTGAGATTCCCATAGGGTTCAGTGTTAATCAGTGAGACTCCCATAGGGTTCATTGTTAATCAGTGAGACTCCCATAGGGTTCAGTGTTAATCAGTGAGACTCCCTCAGGGTTCATGTGTTATTCAGTGAGACTCCCATAAGGTTCAGTGTTAATCAGTGAGACTCCCACAGGGTTCAGTGTTAATCAGTGAGACTCCCACAGGGTTCAGTGTTAATCAGTGAGATTCCCATAGGGTTCAGTGTTAATCAGTGAGACTCCCACAGTGTTCAGTGTTAATCAGTGAGACTCCCATAGGGTTCAGCGTTAATCTGTGAGACTCCCATAGGGTTCAGTGTTAATCAGTGAGACTCCCACAGGGTTCAGTGTTAATTAGTGAGACTCCCACAGTGTTCAGTGTTAATCAGTGACACTCCCTCAGGGTTCAGTGTTAATCACTGAGACTCCCACAGGCTTCAGTGTTAATCAGTGAGATTCCCATAGGGTTCAGTGTTAATCAGTGAGATTCCCATAGGGTTCAGTGTTAATCAGTGAGACTCCCACAGTGTTCAGTGTTAATCAGTGAGACTCCCATAGGGTTCAGCATTAATCTGTGAGACTCCCATAGGGTTCAGTGTTAATCAGTGAGACTCCCACAGGGTTCAGTGTTAATCAGTGAGACTCCCTAAGGGTTCAGTGTTAATCAGTGAGACTCCCACAGGGTTCAGTGTTAATCAGTGAGACTCCCATAGGGTTCAGTGTTAATCAGTGAGACTCCCACAGTGTTCAATGTTAATCTGTGAGACTCCCATAGGGTTCAGTGTTAATCAGTGAGACTCCCACAGGGTTCAGTGTTAATCATTGAGACTCCCACAGGGTTCAGTGTTAATCAGTGAGACTCCCATAGGGTTCAGTGTTAATCAGTGAGACTCCCACAGGGTTCAGTGTTAATCAGTGAGACTCCCGCAGGGTTCATGTGTTAATCAGTGAGACTCCCACAGTGTTCAGTGTTAATCAGTGAGACTCCCATAGGGTTCAGTGTTAATCAGTGAGAATCCCACAGGGTTCAGTGTTAATCATTGAGAATCCCAGAGAGTTCAGTGTTAATCAGTGAGACTCCCACAGTGTTCAGTGTTAATCAGTGAGACACCCACAGGGATCAGTGTTAATCACTGAGACTCCCACAGGGTTCAGTGTTAATCAGTGAGACTCCCACAGGGTTCAGTGTTAATCAGTGAGACTTCCATAGGGTTCAGTGTTAATCAGTGAGACTCCGATAGGTTTCAGTGTTAATCAGTGAGACTTCCACAGGGTTCATTGTTAATCAGTGAAACTCCCACAGGGTTCAGTGTTAATCAGTGAGACTCCCTCAGGGTTCAGTGTTAATTAGTGAGGCTCCCACAGGGTTCAGTGTTAATCAGTGAGACTCCCACAGGGTTCATGTGTTAATCAGTGAGACTCCCACAGGGTTCAGTGTTAATCAGTGAGACTCCCATAGAGTTCAGTGTTAATCAGTGAGACTCCCATAGGGTTCATTGTTAATCAGTGAGACTCCCATAGGGGTCAGTGTTAATCAGTGAGACTCTCATAGGTTTCAGTGTTAATCAGTGAGACTCCCACAGGGTTCTGTGTTAATCAGTGAGACTCCCATAAGGTTCAGTGTTAATCAGTGAGACTCCCACAGGGTTCAGTGTTAATCAGTGAGACTCCCACAGTGTTCAGTGTTAATCAGTGACACTCCCTCAGGGTTCAGTGTTAATCACTGAGACTCCCACAGGCTTCAGTGTTAATCAGTGAGATTCCCATAGGGTTCAGTGTTAATCAGTGAGATTCCCATAGGGTTCAGTGTTAATCAGTGAGACTCCCACAGTGTTCAGTGTTAATCAGTGAGACTCCCATAGGGTTCAGCGTTAATCTGTGAGACTCCCATAGGGTTCAGTGTTAATCAGTGAGACTCCCACAGGGTTCAGTGTTAATCAGTGAGACTCCCTAAGGGTTCAGTGTTAATCAGTGAGACTCCCACAGGGTTCAGTGTTAATCAGTGAGACTCCCATAGGGTTCAGTGTTAATCAGTGAGACTCCCACAGTGTTCAATGTTAATCTGTGAGACTCCCATAGGGTTCAGTGTTAATCAGTGAGACTCCCACAGGGTTCAGTGTTAATCAGTGAGACTCCCTAAGGGTTCAGTGTTAATCAGTGAGACTCCCACAGGGTTCAGTGTTAATCAGTGAGACTCCCATAGGGTTCAGTGTTAATCAGTGAGACTCTCACAGTGTTCAATGTTAATCTGTGAGACTCCCATAGGGTTCAGTGTTAATCAGTGAGACTCCCACAGGGTTCAGTGTTAATCAGTGAGACTCCCACAGGGTTCAGTGTTAATCAGTGAGACTCCCATAGGGTTCAGTGTTAATCAGTGAGACTCCCACAGGGTTCAGTGTTAATCAGTGAGACTCCCTCAGGGTTCATGTGTTAACCAGTGAGACTCCCACAGTGTTCAGTGTTAATCAGTGAGACTCCCTCAGGGTTCAGTGTTAATCACTGAGACTCCCACAGGCTTCAGTGTTAATCAGTGAGATTCCCATAGGGTTCAGTGTTAATCAGTGAGACTCCCATAGGGTTAATTGTTAATCAGTGAGACTCCCATAGGGTTCAGTGTTAATCAGTGAGACTCCCTCAGGGTTCATGTGTTATTCAGTGAGACTCCCATAAGGTTCAGTGTTAATCAGTGAGACTCCCACAGGGTTCAGTGTTAATCAGTGAGACTCCCACAGGGTTCAGTGTTAATCAGTGAGACTCCCATAGGGTTCAGTGTTAATCAGTGAGATTCCCATAGGGTTCAGTGTTAATCAGTGAGACTCCCACAGTGTTCAGTGTTAATCAGTGAGACTCCCATAGGGTTCAGCGTTAATCTGTGAGACTCCCATAGGGTTCAGTGTTAATCAGTGAGACTCCCACAGGGTTCAGTGTTAATTAGTGAGACTCCCACAGTGTTCAGTGTTAATCAGTGACACTCCCTCAGGGTTCAGTGTTAATCACTGAGACTCCCACAGGCTTCAGTGTTAATCAGTGAGATTCCCATAGGGTTCAGTGTTAATCAGTGAGATTCCCATAGGGTTCAGTGTTAATCAGTGAGACTCCCACAGTGTTCAGTGTTAATCAGTGAGACTCCCATAGGGTTCAGCGTTAATCTGTGAGACTCCCATAGGGTTCAGTGTTAATCAGTCAGACTCCCACAGGGTTCAGTGTTAATCAGTGAGACTCCCACAGGGTTCAGTGTTAATCAGTGAGACTCCCACAGGGTTCAGTGTTAATCAGTGAGACTCCCATAGGGTTCAGTGTTAATCAGTGAGACTCCCACAGGGTTCAGTGTTAATCAGTGAGACTCCCGCAGGGTTCATGTGTTAATCAGTGAGACTCCCACAGTGTTCAGTGTTAATCAGTGAGACTCCCTCAGGGTTCAGTGTTAATCACTGAGACTCCCACAGGCTTCAGTGTTAATCAGTGAGATTCCCATAGGGTTCAGTGTTAATCAGTGAGACTCCCATAGGGTTCATTGTTAATCAGTGAGACTCCCATAGGGTTCAGTGTTAATCAGTGAGACTCCCTCAGGGTTCATGTGTTATTCAGTGAGACTCCCATAAGGATCAGTGTTAATCAGTGAGACTCCCACAGGGTTCAGTGTTAATCAGTGAGACTCCCACAGGGTTCAGTGTTAATCAGTGAGATTCCCATAGGGTTCAGTGTTAATCAGTGAGACTCCCACAGTGTTCAGTGTTAATCAGTGAGACTCCCATAGGGTTCAGCGTTAATCTGTGAGACTCCCATAGGGTTCAGTGTTAATCAGTGAGACTCCCACAGGGTTCAGTGTTAATTAGTGAGACTCCCACAGTGTTCAGTGTTAATCAGTGACACTCCCTCAGGGTTCAGTGTTAATCACTGAGACTCCCACAGGCTTCAGTGTTAATCAGTGAGATTCCCATAGGGTTCAGTGTTAATCAGTGAGATTCCCATAGGGTTCAGTGTTAATCAGTGAGACTCCCACAGTGTTCAGTGTTAATCAGTGAGACTCCCATAGGGTTCAGCATTAATCTGTGAGACTCCCATAGGGTTCAGTGTTAATCAGTGAGACTCCCACAGGGTTCAGTGTTAATCAGTGAGACTCCCTAAGGGTTCAGTGTTAATCAGTGAGACTCCCACAGGGTTCAGTGTTAATCAGTGAGACTCCCATAGGGTTCAGTGTTAATCAGTGAGACTCCCACAGTGTTCAATGTTAATCTGTGAGACTCCCATAGGGTTCAGTGTTAATCAGTGAGACTCCCACAGGGTTCAGTGTTAATCATTGAGACTCCCACAGGGTTCAGTGTTAATCAGTGAGACTCCCATAGGGTTCAGTGTTAATCAGTGAGACTCCCACAGGGTTCAGTGTTAATCAGTGAGACTCCCGCAGGGTTCATGTGTTAATCAGTGAGACTCCCACAGTGTTCAGTGTTAATCAGTGAGACTCCCATAGGGTTCAGTGTTAATCAGTGAGACTCACACAGGGTTCAGTGTTAATCATTGAGAATCCCAGAGAGTTCAGTGTTAATCACTGAGACTCCCACAGTGTTCAGTGTTAATCAGTGAGACACCCACAGGGATCAGTGTTAATCACTGAGACTCCCACAGGGTTCAGTGTTAATCAGTGAGACTCCCACAGGGTTCAGTGTTAATCAGTGAGACTTCCATAGGGTTCAGTGTTAATCAGTGAGACTCCGATAGGTTTCAGTGTTAATCAGTGAGACTTCCACAGGGTTCAGTGTTAATCAGTGAGATTCCCATAGGGTTCAGTGTTAATCAGTGAGACTCCCATAGGGTTCATTGTTAATCAGTGAGACTCCCATAGGGTTCAGCGTTAATCTGTGAGACTCCCACAGGGTTCAGTGTTAATCAGTGAGACTCCCACAGGGTTCAGTGTTAATCAGTGAGACTCCCACAGGGTTCTGTGTTAATCAGTGAGACTCCCATAGGGTTCAGTGTTAATCAGTGAGGCTCCCACAGGGTTCAGTGTTAATTAGTGAGACTCCCATAGGGTTCAGTGTTAATCAGTGAGACTCCCACAGGGTTCAGTGTTAATCAGTGAGACTCCCATAGAGTTCAGTGTTAATCAGTGAGACTCCCTCAGGGTTCATGTGTTAATCAGTGAGGCTCCCACAGGGTTCAGTGTTAATCAGTGAGACTCCCATAGGGTTCAGTGTTAATCAGTGAGACTGCCACAGGGTTCAGTGTTAATCAGTGAGACTCCCACAGGGTTCAGTGTTAATCAGTGAGACTCCCATAGGGTTCAGTGTTAATCAGTGAGATTCCCATAGGGTGCAGTGTTAATCAGTGAGACTCCCACAGTGTTCAGTGTTAATCAGTGAGACTCCCATAGGGTTCAGTGTTAATCTGTGAGACTCCCATAGGGTTCAGTGTTAATCAGTGAGGCTCCAAAAGGGTTCAGTGTTAATCAGTGAGACTCCCATAGGGTTCAGTGTTAATCAGTGAGACTCCCACAGGGTTCAGTGTTAATCAGTGAGACTCCCATAGGGTTCAGTGTTAATCAGTGAGACTCCCACAGTGTTCAATGTTAATCTGTGAGACTCCCATAGGGTTCAGTGTTAATCAGTGAGACTCCCACAGTGTTCAGTGTTAATCAGTGAGACTCCCATAGGGTTCAGTGTTAATCAGTGAGCCTCCCACAGGGTTCAGTGTTAATCAGTGAGACTCCCACAGGGTTCATGTGTTAATCAGTGAGACTCCCATAGGGTTCAGTGTTAATCAGTGAGACTCCCACAGGGTTCAGTGTTAATCAGTGAGACTCCCATAGGGTTCAGTGTTAATCAATGAGACTCCCATATGGTTCAGTGTTAATCAGTGAGACTCCCACAGGGTTCAGTGTTAATCAGTGAGACTCCCACAGGGTTCAGTGTTAATCAGTGAGACTCCCTCAGGGTTCATGTGTTAATCAGTGAGACTCCCATAGGGTTCAGTGTTAATCAGTGAGGCTCCCACAGGGTTCAGTGTTAATCAGTGAGACTCCCATAGGGTTCAGTGTTAATCAGTGAGACTGCCACAGGGTTCAGTGTTAATCAGTGAGACTCCCACAGGGTTCAGTTTTAATCAGTGAGACTCCCATAGGGTTCAGTGTTAATCAGTGAGATTCCCATAGGGTTCAGTGTTAATCAGTGAGACTCCCACAGTGTTCAGTGTTAATCAGTGAGACTCCCATAGGGTTCAGTGTTAATCTGTGAGACTCCCATAGGGTTCAGTGTTAATCAGTGAGACTCCAAAAGGGTTCAGTGTTAATCAGTGAGACTCCCATAGGGTTCAGTGTTAATCAGTGAGACTCCCACAGGGTTCAGTGTTAATCAGTGAGACTCCCATAGGGTTCAGTGTTAATCAGTGAGACTCCCACAGTGTTCAATGTTAATCTGTGAGACTCCCATAGGGTTCAGTGTTAATCAGTGAGACTCCCACAGGGTTCAGTGTTAATCAGTGAGACTCCCACAGGGTTCAGTGTTAATCAGTGAGACTCCCATAGGGTTCAGTGTTAATCAGTGAGACTCCCACAGGGTTCAGTTTTAATCAGTGAGACTCCACAGGGTTCATGTGTTAATCAGTGAGACTCCCACAGTGTTCAGTGTTAATCAGTGAGACTCCCATAGGGTTCAGTCTTAATCAGTGAGATTCCCACAGGGTTCAGTGTTAATCATTGAGAATCCCATAGAGTTCAGTGTTAATCAGTGAGACTCCCACAGGGTTCAGTGTTAATCAGTGAGACTCCCACAGGGTTCAGTGTTAATCAGTGAGACTCCCACAGGGTTCAGTGTTAATCAGTGAGACTCCCACAGGGTTCAGTGTTAATCAGTGAGATTCCCACAGGGTTCATGTGTTAATCAGTGAGACTCCCACAGTGTTCAGTGTTAATCAGTGAGACTACCATAGGTTTCAGTGTTAATCAGTGAGATTCCCACAGGGTTCAGTGTTAATCATTGAGAATCCCATAGAGTTCAGTGTTAATCAGTGAGACTCCCATAGGGTTCATTGTTAATCAGTGAGACTTCCATAGGGTTCAGTGTTAATCAGTGAGACTCCGATAGGTTTCAGTGTTAATCAGTGAGACTTCCATAGGGTTCAGTGTTAATCAGTGAGACTCCCATAGGGTTCAGTGTTAATCAGTGAGACTCCCTCAGGGTTCAGTGTTAATTAGTGAGACTCCCATAGGGTTAAGTGTTAATCAGTGAGACTCCCATAGGGTTCAGTGTTAATCAGTGAGACTCCCACAGGGTTCATTGTTAATCAATGAGACTCCCACAGGGTTCAGTGTTAATCAGTGAGACTCCCATAGGGTTCAGTGTTAATCAGTGAGGCTCCCACAGGGTTCAGTGTTAATCAGTGAGACTCCCACAGGGTTCAGTGTTAATCAGTGAGACTCCCACAGGGTTCAGTGTTAATCAGTGAGACTCCCACAGGGTTCATGTGTTAATCAGTGAGACTCCCACAGGGTTCAGTGTTAATCAGTGAGACTCCGATAGGTTTCAGTGTTAATCAGTGAGACTTCCATAGGGTTCAGTGTTAATCAGTGAGACTCCCATAGGGTTCAGTGTTAATCAGTGAGACTCCCTCAGGGTTCAGTGTTAATTAGTGAGACTCCCATAGGGTTAAGTGTTAATCAGTGAGACTCCCATAGGGTTCAGTGTTAATCAGTGAGACTCCCACAGGGTTCATTGTTAATCAGTGAGACTCCCACAGGGTTCAGTGTTAATCAGTGAGACTCCCATAGGGTTTAGTGTTAATCAGTGAGGCTCCCACAGGGTTCAGTGTTAATCAGTAAGACTCCCACAGGGTTCAGTGTTAATCAGTGAGACTCCCACAGGGTTCAGTGTTAATCAGTGAGACTCCCACAGGGTTCATGTGTTAATCAGTGAGACTCCCACAGTGTTCAGTGTTAATCAGTGAGACTCCCATAGGGTTCAGTGTTAATCAGTGAGACTCCCACAGGGTTCAGTGTTAATCAGTGAGACTCCCACAGGGTTCATGTGTTAATCAGTGAGACTCCCATAGGGTTCAGTGTTAATCAGTGAGACTCCCACAGGGTTCAGTGTTAATCACTGAGACTCCCATAGGGTTCAGTGTTAATCAATGAGACTCCCATATGGTTCAGTGTTAATCAGTGAGACTCCCACAGGGTTCAGTGTTAATCAGTGAGACTCCCACAGGGTTCAGTGTTAATCAGTGAGACTCGCTCAGGGTTCATGTGTTAATCAGTGAGACTCCCATAGGGTTCAGTGTTAATCAGTGAGACTCCCACAGGGTTCAGTGTTAATCAGTGAGACTCCCACAGGGTTCAGTGTTAATCAGTGAGACTCCCATAGGGTTCAGTGTTAATCAGTGAGATTCCCATAGGGTTCAGTGTTAATCAGTGAGACTCCCACAGTGTTCAGTGTTAATCAGTGAGACTCCCATAGGGTTCAGCGTTAATCTGTGAGACTCCAATAGGGTTCAGTGTTAATCAGTGAGACTCCCACAGGGTTCAGTGTTAATCAGTGAGACTCCCATAGGGTTCAGTGTTAGTCAGTGAGACTCCCACAGGGTTCAGTGTTAATCAGTGAGACTCCCATAGGGTTCAGTGTTAATCAGTGAGACTCCCACAGTGTTCAATGTTAATCTGTGAGACTCCCATAGGGTTCAGTGTTAATCAGTGAGACTCCCACAGGGTTCAGTGTTAATCAGTGTTAATCAGTGAGACTCCCATAGGGTTCAGTGTTAATCAGTGAGACTCCTACAGGGTTCAGTGTTAATCAGTGAGACTCCCACAGGGTTCATGTGTTAATCAGTGAGACTCCCACAGTGTTCAGTGTTAATCAGTGAGACTCCCATAGGGTTCAGTGTTAATCAGTGAGACTCCCACAGGGTTCAGTGTTAATCATTGAGAATCCCATAGAGTTCAGTGTTAATCAGTGAGACTCCCACAGGGTTCAGTGTTATTCAGTGAGACTCCCACAGGGTTCAGTGTTAATCAGTGAGACTCCCACAGGGTTCAGTGTTAATCAGTGAGACTCCCACAGGGTTCAGTGTTAATCAGTGAGACTCCCACAGGGTTCAGTGTTAATCAGTGAGAATCCCACAGGGTTCAGTGTTAATCATTGAGAATCCCATAGAGTTCAGTGTTAATCAGTGAGACTCCCATAGGGTTCAGTGTTAATCAGTGAGGCTCCCACAGGGTTCAGTGTTAATCAGTGAGACTCCCACAGGGTTCAGTGTTAATCAGTGAGACTCCCACAGGGTTCAGTGTTAATCAGTGAGACTCCCACAGGGTTCATGTGTTAATCAGTGAGACTCCCACAGTGTTCAGTGTTAATCAGTGAGACTCCCATAGGGTTCAGTGTTAATCAGTGAGACTCCCACAGGGTTCAGTGTTAATCAGTGAGACTCCCACTGGGTTTATGTGTTAATCAGTGAGACTCCCATAGGGTTCAGTGTTAATCAGTGAGACTCCCACAGGGTTCAGTGTTAATCAGTGAGACTCCCATAGGGTTCAGTGTTAATCAATGAGACTCCCATATGGTTCAGTGTTAATCAGTGAGACTCCCACAGGGTTCAGTGTTAATCAGTGAGACTCCCACAGGGTTCAGTGTTAATCAGTGAGACTCCCTCAGGGTTCATGTGTTAATCAGTGAGACTCCCATAGGGTTCAGTGTTAATCAGTGAGACTCCCACAGGGTTCAGTGTTAATCAGTGAGACTCCCACAGGGTTCAGTGTTAATCAGTGAGACTCACATAGGGTTCAGTGTTAATCAGTGAGATTCCCATAGGGTTCAGTGTTAATCAGTGAGACTCCCACAGTGTTCAGTGTTAATCAGTGAGACTCCCATAGGGTTCAGCGTTAATCTGTGAGACTCTAATAGGGTTCAGTGTTAATCAGTGAGCCTCCCACAGGGTTCAGTGTTAATCAGTGAGACTCCCACAGGGTTCATGTGTTAATCAGTGAGACTCCCATAGGGTTCAGTGTTAATCAGTGAGACTCCCACAGGGTTCAGTGTTAATCAGTGAGACTCCCATAGGGTTCAGTGTTAATCAATGAGACTCCCATATGGTTCAGTGTTAATCAGTGAGACTCCCACAGGGTTCAGTGTTAATCAGTGAGACTCCCACAGGGTTCAGTGTTAATCATTGAGACTCCCTCAGGGTTCATGTGTTAATCAGTGAGACTCCCATAGGGTTCAGTGTTAATCAGTGAGGCTCCCACAGGGTTCAGTGTTAATCAGTGAGACTCCCATAGGGTTCAGTGTTAATCAGTGAGACTGCCACAGGGTTCAGTGTTAATCAGTGAGACTCCCACAGGGTTCAGTGTTAATCAGTGAGACTCCCATAGGGTTCAGTGTTAATCAGTGAGATTCCCATAGGGTTCAGTGTTAATCAGTGAGACTCCCACAGTGTTCAGTGTTAATCAGTGAGACTCCCATAGGGTTCAGTGTTAATCTGTGAGACTCCCATAGGGTTCAGTGTTAATCAGTGAGACTCCAAAAGGGTTCAGTGTTAATCAGTGAGACTCCCATAGGGTTCAGTGTTAATCAGTGAGACTCCCACAGGGTCCAGTGTTAATCAGTGAGACTCCCATAGGGTTCAGTGTTAATCAGTGAGACTCCCACAGTGTTCAATGTTAATCTGTGAGACTCCCATAGGGTTCAGTGTTAATCAGTGAGACTCCCACAGGGTTCAGTGTTAATCAGTGAGACTCCCACAGGGTTCAGTGTTAATCAGTGAGACTCCCATAGGGTTCAGTGTTGATCAGTGAGACTCCCACAGGGTTCAGCTTTAATCAGTGAGACTCCACAGGGTTCATGTGTTAATAGTGAGACTCCCACAGTGTTCAGTGTTAATCAGTGAGACTCCCATAGGGTTCAGTGTTAATCAGTGAAACTCCCAAAGGGTTCAGTGTTAATCATTGAGAATCCCATAGAGTTCAGTGTTAATCAGTGAGACTCCCACAGGGTTCAGTGTTAATCAGTGAGACTCCCACAGGGTTCAGTGTTAATCAGTGAGACTCCCACAGGGTTCAGTGTTAATCAGTGAGACTCCCACAGGGTTCAGTGTTAATCAGTGAGACTCCCACAGGGTTCAGTGTTAATCAGTGAGAATCCCACAGGGTTCAGTGTTAATCATTGAGAATCCCATAGAGTTCAGTGTTAATCAGTGAGACTCCCATAGGGTTCATTGTTAATCAGTGAGACTTCCATAGGGTTCAGTGTTAATCAGTGAGACTCCCACAGTGTTCAGTGTTAATCAGTGAGACTCCCATAGGGTTCATTGTTAATCAGTGAGACTCCCACAGGGTTCATGTGTTAATCAGTGAGACTCCCACAGTGTTCAGTGTTAATCAGTGAGACTCCCATAGGGTTCAGTGTTAATTAGTGAGACTCCCACAGGGTTCAGTGTTAATCATTGAGAATCCCATAGAGTTCAGTGTTAATCAGTGAGACTCCCACAGGGTTCAGTGTTAATTAGTGAGACTCCCACAGGGTTCAGTGTTAATCAGTGAGACTCCCACAGGGTTCATGTGTTAATCAGTGAGACTCCCACAGTGTTCAGTGTTAATCAGTGAGACTCCCATAGGGTTCAGTGTTAATCAGTGAGACTCCCACAGGGTTCAGTGTTAATCAGTGAGACTCCCACAGGGTTCATGTGTTAATCAGTGAGACTCCCATAGGGTTCAGTGTTAATCAGTGAGACTCCCACAGGGTTCAGTGTTAATCAGTGAGACTCCCATAGGGTTCAGTGTTAATCAATGAGACTCCCATATGGTTCAGTGTTAATCAGTGAGACTCCCACAGGGTTCAGTGTTAATCAGTGAGACTCCCACAGGGTTCAGTGTTAATCAGTGAGACTCCCTCAGGGTTCATGTGTTAATCAGTGAGACTCCCATGGGGTTCCGTGTTAATCAGTGAGACTCCCACAGGGTTCAGTGTTAATCAGTGAGACTCCCACAGGGTTCAGTGTTAATCAGTGAGACTCCCATAGGGTTCAGTGTTAATCAGTGAGATTCCCATAGGGTTCAGTGTTAATCAGTGAGACTCCCACAGTGTTCAGTGTTAATCAGTGAGACTCCCATAGGGTTCAGCGTTAATCTGTGAGACTCCAATAGGGTTCAGTGTTAATCAGTGAGCCTCCCACAGGGTTCAGTGTTAATCAGTGAGACTCCCACATGGTTCATGTGTTAATCAGTGAGACTCCCATAGGGTTCAGTGTTAATCAGTGAGACTCCCACAGGGTTCAGTGTTAATCAGTGAGACTCCCATAGGGTTCAGTGTTAATCAATGAGACTCCCATATGGTTCAGTGTTAATCAGTGAGACTCCCACAGGGTTCAGTGTTAATCAGTGAGACTCCCACAGGGTTCAGTGTTAATCAGTGAGACTCCCTCAGGGTTCATGTGTTAATCAGTGAGACTCCCATAGGGTTCAGTGTTAATCAGTGAGGCTCCCACAGGGTTCAGTGTTAATCAGTGAGACTCCCATAGGGTTCAGTGTTAATCAGTGAGACTGCCACAGGGTTCAGTGTTAATCAGTGAGACTCCCACAGGGTTCAGTGTTAATCAGTGAGACTCCCATAGGGTTCAGTGTTAATCAGTGAGATTCCCATAGGCTTCAGTGTTAATCAGTGAGACTCCCACAGTGTTCAGTGTTAATCAGTGAGACTCCCATAGGGTTCAGTGTTAATCTGTGAGACTCCCATAGGGTTCAGTGTTAATCAGTGAGACTCCAAAAGGGTTCAGTGTTAATCAGTGAGACTCCCATAGGGTTCAGTGTTAATCAGTGAGACTCCCACAGGGTTCAGTGTTAATCAGTGAGACTCCCATAGGGTTCAGTGTTAATCAGTGAGACTCCACAGGGTTCAGTGTTAATCAGTGAGACTCCCACAGGGTTCAGTGTTAATCAGTGATACTCACGTAGGGATCAGTGTTAATCAGTGAGACTCCCACAGGGTTCAGTGTTAATCAGTGAGACTCCCACAGGGTTCGGTGTTAATCAGTGAGACTCCCACAGGGTTCAGTGTTAATCAGTGAGACTCCCATGGGGTTCAGTGTTAATCAGTGAGACTCCCATAGGGTTCAGTGTTAATCAGTGAGACTCCCATAGGGTTCAGTGTTAATCAGTGAGACTCCCACAGGGTTCAGTGTTAATCAATTAGACTACCACAGGTTTCAGTGTTAATCAGTGAGACTCCAAAAGGGTTCAGTGTTAATCAGTGAGACTCCCACAGGGTTCAGTGTTAATCAGTGAGACTCCAAAAGGGTTCAGTGTTAATCAATGAGACTCCCATAGGGTTCAGTGTTCATCAGTGAGACTCCCAAAGGGTTCAGTTTTAATCAGTGAGACTCCCACAGGGTTCAGTGTTAATCAGTGAGACTCCCACAGGGTTCAGTGTTAATCAGTGAGACTCCCACAGGGTTCAGTGTTAATCACTGAGACTCCCACAGGGTTCAGTGTTAATCAGTGAGACTCCCATAGGGTTCAGTGTTAATCAGTGAGACTCCCACAGGGTTCAGTGTTAATCACTGAGACTACCATAGGGTTCAGTGTTAATCAGTGAGACTCCCACAGGGTTCAGTGTTAATCAGTGAGACTCCCATAGTGTTCAGTGTTAATCAGTGAGACTCCCAAAGGGTTCAGTGTTAATCAGTGAGACTCCCACAGGGTTCAGTGTTAATCAGTGAGACTCCCACAGGGTTCAGTGTTAATCAGTGAGACTCCCACAGGGTTCGGTGTTAATCAGTGAAACTTCCACAGGGTTCAGTGTTAATCAGTGAGACTCCCATAGGGTTCAGTGTTAATCACTGAGACTCCCACAGGGTTCAGTGTTAATCAGTGAGGCTCCCACAGGGTTCAGTGTTAATCAGTGAGACTCCCACAGGGTTCAGTGTTAATCAGTGAGACTCCCACAGGGTTCAGTGTTAATCAGTGAGACTACCACAGGTTTCAGTGTTAATCAGTGAGACTCCCACAGGGTTCAGTGTTAATGAGTGAGACTCCGAAAGGGTTCAGTGTTAATCAGTGAGACTCCCACAGGGTTCAGTGTTAATCAGTGAGACTCCCACAGGGTTCGGTGTTAATCAGTGAAACTTCCACAGGGTTCAGTGTTAATCAGTGAGACTCCCATAGGGTTCAGTGTTAATCACTGAGACTACCATAGGGTTCAGTGTTAATCAGTGAGACTCCACAGGGTTCAGTGTTAATCAGTGAGACTCCCACAGGGTTCAGTGTTAATCAGTGATACTCACGTAGGGATCAGTGTTAATCAGTGAGACTCCCACAGGGTTCAGTGTTAATCAGTGAGACTCCCACAGGGTTCGGTGTTAATCAGTGAGACTCCCACAGGGTTCAGTGTTAATCAGTGAGACTCCCATGGGGTTCAGTGTTAATCAGTGAGACTCCCATAGGGTTCAGTGTTAATCAGTGAGACTCCCATAGGGTTCAGTGTTAATCAGTGAGACTCCCACAGGGTTCAGTGTTAATCAATTAGACTACCACAGGTTTCAGTGTTAATCAGTGAGACTCCAAAAGGGTTCAGTGTTAATCAGTGAGACTCCCACAGGGTTCAGTGTTAATCAGTGAGACTCCAAAAGGGTTCAGTGTTAATCAATGAGACTCCCATAGGGTTCAGTGTTCATCAGTGAGACTCCCAAAGGGTTCAGTTTTAATCAGTGAGACTTCCACAGGGTTCAGTGTTAATCAGTGAGACTCCCACAGGGTTCAGTGTTAATCAGTGAGACTCCCACAGGGTTCAGTGTTAATCACTGAGACTCCCACAGGGTTCAGTGTTAATCAGTGAGACTCCCATAGGGTTCAGTGTTAATCAGTGAGACTCCCACAGGGTTCAGTGTTAATCACTGAGACTACCATAGGGTTCAGTGTTAATCAGTGAGACTCCCACAGGGTTCAGTGTTAATCAGTGAGACTCCCATAGTGTTCAGTGTTAATCAGTGAGACTCCCAAAGGGTTCAGTGTTAATCAGTGAGACTCCCACAGGGTTCAGTGTTAATCAGTGAGACTCCCACAGGGTTCAGTGTTAATCAGTGAGACTCCCACAGGGTTCGGTGTTAATCAGTGAAACTTCCACAGGGTTCAGTGTTAATCAGTGAGACTCCCATAGGGTTCAGTGTTAATCACTGAGACTCCCACAGGGTTCAGTGTTAATCAGTGAGGCTCCCACAGGGTTCAGTGTTAATCAGTGAGACTCCCACAGGGTTCAGTGTTAATCAGTGAGACTCCCACAGGGTTCAGTGTTAATCAGTGAGACTACCACAGGTTTCAGTGTTAATCAGTGAGACTCCCACAGGGTTCAGTGTTAATGAGTGAGACTCCGAAAGGGTTCAGTGTTAATCAGTGAGACTCCCACAGGGTTCAGTGTTAATCAGTGAGACTCCCACAGGGTTCGGTGTTAATCAGTGAAACTTCCACAGGGTTCAGTGTTAATCAGTGAGACTCCCATAGGGTTCAGTGTTAATCACTGAGACTCCCACAGGGTTCAGTGTTAATCAGTGAGGCTCCCACAGGGTTCAGTGTTAATCAGTGAGACTCCCACAGGGTTCAGTGTTAATCAGTGAGACTCCCACAGGGTTCAGTGTTAATCAGTGAGACTACCACAGGTTTCAGTGTTAATCAGTGAGACTCCCACAGGGTTCAGTGTTAATGAGTGAGACTCCGAAAGGGTTCAGTGTTAATCAATGAGACTCCCATAGGGTTCAGTGTTCATCAGTGAGACTCCCAAAGGGTTCAGTTTTAATCAGTGAGACTCCCACAGGGTTCAGTGTTAATCACTGAGACTCCCACAGGGTTCAGTGTTAATCAGTGAGACTCCCATAGGGTTCAGTGTTAATCAGTGAGACTCCCACAGGGTTCAGTGTTAATCAGTGAGACTACCATAGGGTTCAGTGTTAATCAGTGAGACTCCCAAAGGGTTCAGTGTTAATCAGTGAGACTCCCACAGGGTTCAGTGTTAATCAGTGAGACTCCCACAGGGTTCAGTGTTAATCAGTGAGACTCCCACAGGGTTCAGTGTTAATCAGTGAGACTCCCACAGGGTTCAGTGTTAATCAGTGAGACTCCCATAGGGTTCAGTGTTAATCAGTGAGACTCCCACAGGGTTCAGTGTTAATCACTGAGACTACCATAGGGTTCAGTGTTAATCAGTGAGACTCCCACAGGGTTCAGTGTTAATCAGTGAGACTCCCATAGTGTTCAGTGTTAATCAGTGAGACTCCCAAAGGGTTCAGTGTTAATCAGTGAGACTCCCACAGGGTTCAGTGTTAATCAGTGAGACTCCCACAGGGTTCAGTGTTAATCAGTGAGACTCCCACAGGGTTCAGTGTTAATCAGTGAGACTCCCACAGGGTTCGGTGTTAATCAGTGAAACTTCCACAGGGTTCAGTGTTAATCAGTGAGACTCCCATAGGGTTCAGTGTTAATCACTGAGACTCCCACAGGGTTCAGTGTTAATCAGTGAGGCTCCCACAGGGTTCAGTGTTAATCAGTGAGACTCCCACAGGGTTCAGTGTTAATCAGTGAGACTCCCACAGGGTTCAGTGTTAATCAGTGAGACTACCACAGGTTTCAGTGTTAATCAGTGAGACTCCCACAGGGTTCAGTGTTAATCAGTGAGACTCCAACAGGGTTCAGTGTTAATCAGTGAGACTCCTATAGGGTTCAGTGTTAATCAATGAGACTCCCACAGGGTTCAGTGTTAATCAGTGAGACTCCCACAGGGTTCAGTGTTAATCAGTGAGACTCCCACAGGGTTCAGTGTTAATCAGTGAGACTCCCACAGGGTTCAGTGTTAATCAGTGAGACTCCCACAGGGTTCAGTGTTAATCAGTTAGACTCCCACAGGGTTCAGTGTTAATCAGTGAGACTCCCACAGGGTTCAGTGTTAATCAGTGAGACTCCCACTGGGTTCAGTGTTAATCAGTGAGACTCCCATAGGGTTCAGTGTTAATCAGTGAGACTCCCACAGGGCTCAGTGTTAATCACTGAGACTCCCACAGGGTTCAGTGTTAATCAGTGAGGCTCCAACAGGGTTCAGTGTTAATCAGTGAGACTCCCACAGGGTTCAGTGTTAATCAGTTAGGCTCCCACAGGGTTCAGTGTTATTCAGTGAGACTCCCACAGGGTTCAGTGTTAATCAGTGAGACTCCCACAGGGTTCAGTGTTAATCAGTGAGACTCCAACAGCGTTCAGTGTTAATCAGTGAGACTCCACAGGGTTCAGTGTTAATCAGTGAGACTCCCACAGGGTTCAGTGTTAATCAGTGATACTCACGTAGGGATCAGTGTTAATCAGTGAGACTCCCACAGGGTTCAGTGTTAATCAGTGAGACTCCCACAGGGTTCGGTGTTAATCAGTGAGACTCCCACAGGGTTCAGTGTTAATCAGTGAGACTCCCATGGGGTTCAGTGTTAATCAGTGAAACTCCCATAGGGTTCAGTGTTAATCAGTGAGACTCCCATAGGGTTCAGTGTTAATCAGTGAGACTCCCACAGGGTTCAGTGTTAATCAATTAGACTACCACAGGTTTCAGTGTTAATCAGTGAGACTCCAAAAGGGTTCAGTGTTAATCAGTGAGACTCCCACAGGGTTCAGTGTTAATCAGTGAGACTCCAAAAGGGTTCAGTGTTAATCAATGAGACTCCCATAGGGTTCAGTGTTCATCAGTGAGACTCCCAAAGGGTTCAGTTTTAATCAGTGAGACTCCCACAGGGTTCAGTGTTAATCAGTGAGACTCCCACAGGGTTCAGTGTTAATCAGTGAGACTCCCACAGGGTTCAGTGTTAATCACTGAGACTCCCACAGGGTTCAGTGTTAATCAGTGAGACTCCCATAGGGTTCAGTGTTAATCAGTGAGACTCCCACAGGGTTCAGTGTTAATCACTGAGACTACCATAGGGTTCAGTGTTAATCAGTGAGACTCCCACAGGGTTCAGTGTTAATCAGTGAGACTCCCATAGTGTTCAGTGTTAATCAGTGAGACTCCCAAAGGGTTCAGTGTTAATCAGTGAGACTCCCACAGGGTTCAGTGTTAATCAGTGAGACTCCCACAGGGTTCAGTGTTAATCAGTGAGACTCCCACAGGGTTCAGTGTTAATCAGTGAGACTCCCACAGGGTTCGGTGTTAATCAGTGAAACTTCCACAGGGTTCAGTGTTAATCAGTGAGACTCCCATAGGGTTCAGTGTTAATCACTGAGACTCCCACAGGGTTCAGTGTTAATCAGTGAGGCTCCCACAGGGTTCAGTGTTAATCAGTGAGACTCCCACAGGGTTCAGTGTTAATCAGTGAGACTCCCACAGGGTTCAGTGTTAATCAATGAGACTACCACAGGTTTCAGTGTTAATCAGTGAGACTCCCACAGGGTTCAGTGTTAATGAGTGAGACTCCGAAAGGGTTCAGTGTTAATCAATGAGACTCCCATAGGGTTCAGTGTTCATCAGTGAGACTCCCAAAGGGTTCAGTTTTAATCAGTGAGACTCCCACAGGGTTCAGTGTTAATCAGTGAGACTCCCATAGGGTTCAGTGTTAGTCAGTGAGACTCCCACAGGGTTCAGTGTTAATCAGTGAGACTCCCATAGGGTTCAGTGTTAATCAGTGAGACTCCCACAGTGTTCAATGTTAATCTGTGAGACTCCCATAGGGTTCAGTGTTAATCAGTGAGACTCCCACAGGGTTCAGTGTTAATCAGTGTTAATCAGTGAGACTCCCATAGGGTTCAGTGTTAATCAGTGAGACTCCCACAGGGTTCAGTGTTAATCAGTGAGACTCCCACAGGGTTCATGTGTTAATCAGTGAGACTCCCAAAAGGTTCAGTGTTAATCACTGAGACTCCCACAGGGTTCAGTGTTAATCAGTGAGACTCCCACAGGGTTCGGTGTTAATCAGTGAGACTCCAACAGGGTTCAGTGTTAAACAGTGAGACTCCTATAGGGTTCAGTGTTAATCAATGAGACTCCCACAGGGTTCAGTGTTAATCAGTGAGACTCCCACAGGGTTCAGTGTTAATCAGTGAGACTCCCACAGGGTTCAGTGTTAATCAGTGAGACTCCCACAGGGTTCAGTGTTAATCAGTGAGACTCCCACAGGGTTCAGTGTTAATCAGTTAGACTCCCACAGGGTTCAGTGTTAATCAGTGAGACTCCCACAGGGTTCAGTGTTAATCAGTGAGACTCCCACTGGGTTCAGTGTTAATCAGTGAGACTCCCATAGGGTTCAGTGTTAATCAGTGAGACTCCCACAGGGCTCAGTGTTAATCACTGAGACTCCCACAGGGTTCAGTGTTAATCAGTGAGGCTCCAACAGGGTTCAGTGTTAATCAGTGAGACTCCCACAGGGTTCAGTGTTAATCAGTTAGGCTCCCACAGGGTTCAGTGTTATTCAGTGAGACTCCCACAGGGTTCAGTGTTAATCAGTGAGACTCCCACAGGGTTCAGTGTTAATCAGTGAGACTCCAACAGCGTTCAGTGTTAATCAGTGAGACTCCACAGGGTTCAGTGTTAATCAGTGAGACTCCCACAGGGTTCAGTGTTAATCAGTGATACTCACGTAGGGATCAGTGTTAATCAGTGAGACTCCCACAGGGTTCAGTGTTAATCAGTGAGACTCCCACAGGGTTCGGTGTTAATCAGTGAGACTCCCACAGGGTTCAGTGTTAATCAGTGAGACTCCCATGGGGTTCAGTGTTAATCAGTGAGACTCCCATAGGGTTCAGTGTTAATCAGTGAGACTCCCATAGGGTTCAGTGTTAATCAGTGAGACTCCCACAGGGTTCAGTGTTAATCAATTAGACTACCACAGGTTTCAGTGTTAATCAGTGAGACTCCAAAAGGGTTCAGTGTTAATCAGTGAGACTCCCACAGGGTTCAGTGTTAATCAGTGAGACTCCAAAAGGGTTCAGTGTTAATCAATGAGACTCCCATAGGGTTCAGTGTTCATCAGTGAGACTCCCAAAGGGTTCAGTTTTAATCAGTGAGACTCCCACAGGGTTCAGTGTTAATCAGTGAGACTCCCACAGGGTTCAGTGTTAATCAGTGAGACTCCCACAGGGTTCAGTGTTAATCACTGAGACTCCCACAGGGTTCAGTGTTTATCAGTGAGACTCCCATAGGGTTCAGTGTTAATCAGTGAGACTCCCACAGGGTTCAGTGTTAATCACTGAGACTACCATAGGGTTCAGTGTTAATCAGTGAGACTCCCACAGGGTTCAGTGTTAATCAGTGAGACTCCCATAGTGTTCAGTGTTAATCAGTGAGACTCCCAAAGGGTTCAGTGTTAATCAGTGAGACTCCCACAGGGTTCAGTGTTAATCAGTGAGACTCCCACAGGGTTCAGTGTTAATCAGTGAGACTCCCACAGGGTTCGGTGTTAATCAGTGAAACTTCCACAGGGTTCAGTGTTAATCAGTGAGACTCCCATAGGGTTCAGTGTTAATCACTGAGACTCCCACAGGGTTCAGTGTTAATCAGTGAGGCTCCCACAGGGTTCAGTGTTAATCAGTGAGACTCCCACAGGGTTCAGTGTTAATCAGTGAGACTCCCACAGGGTTCAGTGTTAATCAGTGAGACTACCACAGGTTTCAGTGTTAATCAGTGAGACTCCCACAGGGTTCAGTGTTAATGAGTGAGACTCCGAAAGGGTTCAGTGTTAATCAGTGAGACTCCCACAGGGTTCAGTGTTAATCAGTGAGACTCCCACAGGGTTCGGTGTTAATCAGTGAAACTTCCACAGGGTTCAGTGTTAATCAGTGAGACTCCCATAGGGTTCAGTGTTAATCACTGAGACTCCCACAGGGTTCAGTGTTAATCAGTGAGGCTCCCACAGGGTTCAGTGTTAATCAGTGAGACTCCCACAGGGTTCAGTGTTAATCAGTGAGACTCCCACAGGGTTCAGTGTTAATCAGTGAGACTACCACAGGGTTCAGTGTTAATCAGTGAGGCTCCCACAGGGTTCAGTGTTAATCAGTGAGACTCCCACAGGGTTCAGTGTTAATCAGTGAGACTCCCACAGGGTTCAGTGTTAATCAGTGAGACTACCACAGGTTTCAGTGTTAATCAGTGAGACTCCCACAGGGTTCAGTGTTAATGAGTGAGACTCCGAAAGGGTTCAGTGTTAATCAATGAGACTCCCATAGGGTTCAGTGTTCATCAGTGAGACTCCCAAAGGGTTCAGTTTTAATCAGTGAGACTCCCACAGGGTTCAGTGTTAATCAGTGAGACTCCCACAGGGTTCAGTGTTAATCAGTGAGACTCCCACAGGGTTCAGTGTTAATCACTGAGACTCCCACAGGGTTCAGTGTTAATCAGTGAGACTCCCATAGGGTTCAGTGTTAATCAGTGAGACTCCCACAGGGTTCAGTGTTAATCAGTGAGACTACCATAGGGTTCAGTGTTAATCAGTGAGACTCCCAAAGGGTTCAGTGTTAATCAGTGAGACTCCCACAGGGTTCAGTGTTAATCAGTGAGACTCCCACAGGGTTCAGTGTTAATCAGTGAGACTCCCACAGGGTTCAGTGTTAATCAGTGAGACTCCCACAGGGTTCAGTGTTAATCAGTGAGACTCCCATAGGGTTCAGTGTTAATCAGTGAGACTCCCACAGGGTTCAGTGTTAATCACTGAGACTACCATAGGGTTCAGTGTTAATCAGTGAGACTCCCACAGGGTTCAGTGTTAATCAGTGAGACTCCCATAGTGTTCAGTGTTAATCAGTGAGACTCCCAAAGGGTTCAGTGTTAATCAGTGAGACTCCCACAGGGTTCAGTGTTAATCAGTGAGACTCCCACAGGGTTCAGTGTTAATCAGTGAGACTCCCACAGGGTTCAGTGTTAATCAGTGAGACTCCCACAGGGTTCGGTGTTAATCAGTGAAACTTCCACAGGGTTCAGTGTTAATCAGTGAGACTCCCATAGGGTTCAGTGTTAATCACTGAGACTCCCACAGGGTTCAGTGTTAATCAGTGAGGCTCCCACAGGGTTCAGTGTTAATCAGTGAGACTCCCACAGGGTTCAGTGTTAATCAGTGAGACTCCCACAGGGTTCAGTGTTAATCAGTGAGACTACCACAGGTTTCAGTGTTAATCAGTGAGACTCCCACAGGGTTCAGTGTTAATCAGTGAGACTCCAACAGGGTTCAGTGTTAATCAGTGAGACTCCTATAGGGTTCAGTGTTAATCAATGAGACTCCCACAGGGTTCAGTGTTAATCAGTGAGACTCCCACAGGGTTCAGTGTTAATCAGTGAGACTCCCACAGGGTTCAGTGTTAATCAGTGAGACTCCCACAGGGTTCAGTGTTAATCAGTGAGACTCCCACAGGGTTCAGTGTTAATCAGTTAGACTCCCACAGGGTTCAGTGTTAATCAGTGAGACTCCCACAGGGTTCAGTGTTAATCAGTGAGACTCCCACTGGGTTCAGTGTTAATCAGTGAGACTCCCATAGGGTTCAGTGTTAATCAGTGAGACTCCCACAGGGCTCAGTGTTAATCACTGAGACTCCCACAGGGTTCAGTGTTAATCAGTGAGGCTCCAACAGGGTTCAGTGTTAATCAGTGAGACTCCCACAGGGTTCAGTGTTAATCAGTTAGGCTCCCACAGGGTTCAGTGTTATTCAGTGAGACTCCCACAGGGTTCAGTGTTAATCAGTGAGACTCCCACAGGGTTCAGTGTTAATCAGTGAGACTCCAACAGCGTTCAGTGTTAATCAGTGAGACTCCACAGGGTTCAGTGTTAATCAGTGAGACTCCCACAGGGTTCAGTGTTAATCAGTGATACTCACGTAGGGATCAGTGTTAATCAGTGAGACTCCCACAGGGTTCAGTGTTAATCAGTGAGACTCCCACAGGGTTCGGTGTTAATCAGTGAGACTCCCACAGGGTTCAGTGTTAATCAGTGAGACTCCCATGGGGTTCAGTGTTAATCAGTGAAACTCCCATAGGGTTCAGTGTTAATCAGTGAGACTCCCATAGGGTTCAGTGTTAATCAGTGAGACTCCCACAGGGTTCAGTGTTAATCAATTAGACTACCACAGGTTTCAGTGTTAATCAGTGAGACTCCAAAAGGGTTCAGTGTTAATCAGTGAGACTCCCACAGGGTTCAGTGTTAATCAGTGAGACTCCAAAAGGGTTCAGTGTTAATCAATGAGACTCCCATAGGGTTCAGTGTTCATCAGTGAGACTCCCAAAGGGTTCAGTTTTAATCAGTGAGACTCCCACAGGGTTCAGTGTTAATCAGTGAGACTCCCACAGGGTTCAGTGTTAATCAGTGAGACTCCCACAGGGTTCAGTGTTAATCACTGAGACTCCCACAGGGTTCAGTGTTAATCAGTGAGACTCCCATAGGGTTCAGTGTTAATCAGTGAGACTCCCACAGGGTTCAGTGTTAATCACTGAGACTACCATAGGGTTCAGTGTTAATCAGTGAGACTCCCACAGGGTTCAGTGTTAATCAGTGAGACTCCCATAGTGTTCAGTGTTAATCAGTGAGACTCCCAAAGGGTTCAGTGTTAATCAGTGAGACTCCCACAGGGTTCAGTGTTAATCAGTGAGACTCCCACAGGGTTCAGTGTTAATCAGTGAGACTCCCACAGGGTTCAGTGTTAATCAGTGAGACTCCCACAGGGTTCGGTGTTAATCAGTGAAACTTCCACAGGGTTCAGTGTTAATCAGTGAGACTCCCATAGGGTTCAGTGTTAATCACTGAGACTCCCACAGGGTTCAGTGTTAATCAGTGAGGCTCCCACAGGGTTCAGTGTTAATCAGTGAGACTCCCACAGGGTTCAGTGTTAATCAGTGAGACTCCCACAGGGTTCAGTGTTAATCAGTGAGACTACCACAGGTTTCAGTGTTAATCAGTGAGACTCCCACAGGGTTCAGTGTTAATGAGTGAGACTCCGAAAGGGTTCAGTGTTAATCAATGAGACTCCCATAGGGTTCAGTGTTCATCAGTGAGACTCCCAAAGGGTTCAGTTTTAATCAGTGAGACTCCCACAGGGTTCAGTGTTAATCAGTGAGACTCCCACAGGGTTCAGTGTTAATCAGTGAGACTCCCACAGGGTTCAGTGTTAATCACTGAGACTCCCACAGGGTTCAGTGTTAATCAGTGAGACTCCCATAGGGTTCAGTGTTAATCAGTGAGACTCCCACAGGGTTCAGTGTTAATCAGTGAGACTACCATAGGGTTCAGTGTTAATCAGTGAGACTCCCAAAGAGTTCAGTGTTAATCAGTGAGACTCCCACAGGGTTCAGTGTTAATCAGTGAGACTCCCACAGGGTTCAGTGTTAATCAGTGAGACTCCCACAGGGTTCAGTGTTAATCAGTGAGACTCCCACAGGGTTCAGTGTTAATCAGTGAGACTCCCATAGGGTTCAGTGCTAATCAGTGAGACTCCCACAGGGTTCAGTGTTAATCACTGAGACTACCATAGGGTTCAGTGTTAATCAGTGAGACTCCCACAGGGTTCAGTGTTAATCAGTGAGACTCCCATAGTGTTCAGTGTTAATCAGTGAGACTCCCAAAGGGTTCAGTGTTAATCAGTGAGACTCCCACAGGGTTCAGTGTTAATCAGTGAGACTCCCACAGGGTTCAGTGTTAATCAGTGAGACTCCCACAGGGTTCAGTGTTAATCAGTGAGACTCCCACAGGGTTCGGTGTTAATCAGTGAAACTTCCACAGGGTTCAGTGTTAATCAGTGAGACTCCCATAGGGTTCAGTGTTAATCACTGAGACTCCCACAGGGTTCAGTGTTAATCAGTGAGGCTCCCACAGGGTTCAGTGTTAATCAGTGAGACTCCCACAGGGTTCAGTGTTAATCAGTGAGACTCCCACAGGGTTCAGTGTTAATCAGTGAGACTACCACAGGTTTCAGTGTTAATCAGTGAGACTCCCACAGGGTTCAGTGTTAATCAGTGAGACTCCGAAAGGGTTCAGTGTTAATCAATGAGACTCCCATAGGGTTCAGTGTTCATCAGTGAGACTCCCAAAGGGTTCAGTTTTAATCAGTGAGACTCCCACAGGGTTCAGTGTTAATCAGTGAGACTCCCACAGGGTTCAGTGTTAATCAGTGAGACTCCCATAGGGTTCAGTGTTAATCAGTGAGACTCCCACAGGGTTCAGTGTTAATCAGTGAGACTACCATAGGGTTCAGTGTTAATCAGTGAGACTCCCAAAGGGTTCAGTGTTAATCAGTGAGACTCCCACAGGGTTCAGTGTTAATCAGTGAGACTCCCACAGGGTTCAGTGTTAATCAGTGAGACTCCCACAGGGTTCAGTGTTAATCAGTGAGACTCCCACAGGGTTCAGTGTTAATCAGTGAGACTCCCATAGGGTTCAGTGTTAATCAGTGAGACTCCCACAGGGTTCAGTGTTAATCACTGAGACTACCATAGGGTTCAGTGTTAATCAGTGAGACTCCCACAGGGTTCAGTGTTAATCAGTGAGACTCCCATAGTGTTCAGTGTTAATCAGTGAGACTCCCAAAGGGTTCAGTGTTAATCAGTGAGACTCCCACAGGGTTCAGTGTTAATCAGTGAGACTCCCACAGGGTTCAGTGTTAATCAGTGAGACTCCCACAGGGTTCAGTGTTAATCAGTGAGACTCCCACAGGGTTCGGTGTTAATCAGTGAAACTTCCACAGGGTTCAGTGTTAATCAGTGAGACTCCCATAGGGTTCAGTGTTAATCACTGAGACTCCCACAGGGTTCAGTGTTAATCAGTGAGGCTCCCACAGGGTTCAGTGTTAATCAGTGAGACTCCCACAGGGTTCAGTGTTAATCAGTGAGACTCCCACAGGGTTCAGTGTTAATCAGTGAGACTACCACAGGTTTCAGTGTTAATCAGTGAGACTCCCACAGGGTTCAGTGTTAATCAGTGAGACTCCGAAAGGGTTCAGTGTTAATCAATGAGACTCCCATAGGGTTCAGTGTTCATCAGTGAGACTCCCAAAGGGTTCAGTTTTAATCAGTGAGACTCCCACAGGGTTCAGTGTTAATCAGTGAGACTCCCACAGGGTTCAGTGTTAATCAGTGAGACTCCCATAGGGTTCAGTGTTAATCACTGAGACTCCCACAGGGTTCAGTGTTAATCAGTGAGACTCCCATAGGGTTCAGTGTTAATCACTGAGACTCCCACAGGGTTCAGTGTTAATCAGTGAGACTACCATAGGGTTCAGTGTTAATCAGTGAGACTCCCAAAGGGTTCAGTGTTAATCAGTGAGACTCCCACAGGGTTCAGTGTTAATCAGTGAGACTCCCACAGGGTTCAGTGTTAATCAGTGAGACTCCCACAGGGTTCAGTGTTAATCAGTGAGACTCCCACAGGGTTCAGTGTTAATCAGTGAGACTACCACAGGTTTCAGTGTTAATCAGTGAGACTCCCACAGGGTTCAGTGTTAATCAGTGAGACTCCGAAAGGGTTCAGTGTTAATCAATGAGACTCCCATAGGGTTCAGTGTTCATCAGTGAGACTCCCAAAGGGTTCAGTTTTAATCAGTGAGACTCCCACAGGGTTCAGTGTTAATCAGTGAGACTCCCACAGGGTTCAGTGTTAATCAGTGAGACTCCCACAGGGTTCAGTGTTAATCACTGAGACTCCCGCAGGGTTCAGTGTTAATCAGTGAGACTCCCATAGGGTTCAGTGTTAATCAGTGAGACTCCCACAGGGTTCAGTGTTAATCAGTGAGACTACCATAGGGTTCAGTGTTAATCAGTGAGACTACCATAGGGTTCAGTGTTAATCAGTGAGACTCCCAAAGGGTTCAGTGTTAATCACTGAGACTCCCACAGGGTTCAGTGTTAATCACTGAGACTCCCACAGGGTTCAGTGTTAATCAGTGAGACTCCCATAGGGTCCAGTGTTAATCAGTGAGACTCCCAAAGGGTTCAGTGTTAATCAGTGAGACTCCCACAGGGTTCAGTGTTAATCAGTGAGACTCCCACAGGGTTCAGTGTTAATCAGTGAGACTCCCACAGGGTTCAGTGTTAATCAGTTAGACTCCCACAGGGTTTAGTGTTAATCAGTGAGACTCCCGTAGGGATCAGTGTTAATCAGTGAGGCTCCCACAGGGTTCAGTGTTAATCATTGAGACTCCCACAGGGTTCAGTGTTAATCAGTGAGACTCCCACAGGGTTTGGTGTTAATCAGTGAGACTCCCACAGGGTTCAGTGTTAATCACTGAGACTCCCATAGGGTTCAGTGTTAATCAGTGAGACTCCCACAGGGCTCAGTGTTAATCACTGAGACTCCCACAGGGTTCAGTGTTAATCAGTGAGGCTCCAACAGGGTTCAGTGTTAATCAGTGAGACTCCCACAGAGTTCAGTGTTAATCAGTGAGGCTCCCACAGGGTTCAGTGTTAATCAGTGAGACTCCCACAGGGTTCAGTGTTAATCAGTGAGACTCCCACAGGGTTCAGTGTTAATCAGTGAGACTCCCACAGGTTTCAGTGTTAATCAGTGAGACTCCCACAGGGTTCGGTGTTAATCAGTGAGACTCCAACAGGGTTCAGTGTTAATCAGTGAGACTCCTATAGGGTTCAGTGTTAATCAATGAGACTCCCACAGGGTTCAGTGTTAATCAGTGAGACTCCCACAGGGTTCAGTGTTAATCAGTGAGACTCCCACAGGGTTCAGTGTTAATCAGTGAGACTCCCACAGGGTTCAGTGTTAATCAGTTAGACTCCCACAGGGTTCAGTGTTAATCAGTGAGACTCCCACAGGGTTCAGTGTTAATCAGTGAGGCTCCCACAGGGTTCAGTGTTAATCAGTGAGACTCCCACAGGGTTCAGTGTTAATCAGTGAGACTCACACAGGATTTGGTGTTAATCAGTGAGACTCCCACTGGGTTCAGTGTTAATCAGTGAGACTCCCATAGGGTTCAGTGTTAATCAGTGAGACTCCCACAGGGCTCAGTGTTAATCACTGAGACTCCCACAGGGTTCAGTGTTAATCAGTGAGGCTCCAACAGGGTTCAGTGTTAATCAGTGAGACTCCCACAGGGTTCAGTGTTAATCAGTTAGGCTCCCACAGGGTTCAGTGTTATTCAGTGAGACTCCCACAGGGTTCAGTGTTAATCAGTGAGACTCCCACAGGGTTCAGTGTTATTCATAATAAAGGTTTTTGGGTTAGATTGCGTTTATTTATAAATGTGTCGTAACCCTCCACCACCCGACACGGCCAATCAGCAAAGAAAAGTGTCACGTTGACAAAAGACAAATAATTCACTACTTCAGCCCACCGGTGTGTTGAAGATATTAAACTTACTCCTGATGATATTCTGGTAAGCTTTGATGTGATTTCTCTATTCACTAAGGTTCCAGTGGACGAATCGCTTAAATTACTTGATACACTAGTAAAGAATACCGGTTTACAAAAAGATATTCCGAAACTTGCTGGCCATTGCTTAAATAACACTTTCTTCTTATGGAGAGGGGATTTCTTTAAACAAAAGGAAGGAGCAGCAATGGGTTCTCCTTTATCCCCTGCTATAGCAAATTTGTACATGGAAAACTTTGAAATAAGAGTACTTGCCTCGAGCACATTAAAACCATCCTTTTGGTTTAGGTATGTGGATGACACTTTGGTTGTCTGGCCACATGGTAAAGATACACTTAATGATTTTCTAAATCATCTCAATGCACAAAACCCGGCCATCCAGTTCACCATGGAAATGGAGGTGAATAACACACTCCCATTCCTAGATATTTTGCTTGGACATGGCCTAAACGGTAAAATAACACACAGCGTTTACAGAAAGCAAACGCACACTGATGCCTATCTGAATGCAGAATCACATCATCATCCAGCTCAAAAATCCTCTCTTATCAAGACGCTCGTACATCGGGCGAAAACAGTGTCAGATGGTGAGAGTCTAGTGAGAGAGATTAAACACGTTAAAGACGCACTACGACAGAATGGCTACAATAATGCTCAAATTAACAGAGCACTGAATGCCAAATCACGATCGCAAAGCAATACTACTGAAAGCGACCAGATTGTTAAAACAATAAAAATTCCATATATCTCAGGAGTAACTGACAAATTAGCCCGCGTTTTGCAAAAGCAAAACATTACAGTAAGATTTGGTGCAGTACACAAAATTCAAAAACTAGTATCTTGCACTAAAGACGCATTACCTAAACTATCAACAGAAGGTGTATATCGGATTAATTGTTCATGTGGCAGCTGCTACATTGGGCAGACGGGACGTAACATCAGCGTAAGACTAAAAGAACATCAGAGAAATATTAAATTATCTCAAACACAACTGTCGGCAGTGGCAGAACATGCTTGTCAACAAGGACACTCAATTGATTTTGACAATGTTGCAGTGGTGTGTAAAACTAATTATTACTGGCAAAGACTAATTAGAGAATCCATTGAAATTGAGAGGAACAAGAATAACTTTAATCGCTCTGACAGCTACCGGCTTAGTGTGGCCTGGAAGCGTATTATTAAATAATACACATTACATTTTGATTTAAAGAATTACTAATCTACAACTCATTACTAATCATAACCAATGACTGATTACTAATCGATTATATAATTACATTACCCCCCCTCCGCCTCTAATCACTGCACCTGATGAGTTAAGTGATGACATCACTCTTCTGCTCTATATAAAACCGGGAGCAAGCGAGGGCTTTACCATTCTGGCGAATTGCCCGATGATGCTGGAAGTATTTACCAGCGAAACGTCGTACTCAAACTGTAAATGTGGATTAACTCTTCAACACACCGGTGGGCTGAAGTAGTGAATTATTTGTCTTTTGTCAACGTGACACTTTTCTTTGCTGATTGGCCGTGTCGGGTGGTGGAGGGTTACGACACATTTATAAATAAACGCGATCTAACCCAAAAACCTTTATTATGAATAATATTGGTCGCGAAAGCCTACGTGTTAAACAGGGTTCAGTGTTAATCAGTGAGACTCCAACAGGGTTCAGTGTTAATCAGTGAGACTCCCACAGGGTTCAGTGTTAATCAATGACACTCCCATAGGGTTCAGTGTTAATGAGACCCCCACAGGGTTCAGTGTTCCTCAGTGAGACTCCCATAGGTTTCAGTATTAATCAGTGAGACTCCCACAGGGTTCAGTGTTAATCAGTGAGACTCCCACAGGGTTCAGTGTTCATCAGTGATACTCCCTTAGGGTTCAGTGTTAATCAGTGAGACTCCCATTGGGTTCGGTGTTAATCAGTGAGACTCCCATAGGGTTCAGTGTTAATCAGTGAGACTCCCATAGGGTTCATTGTTAATCAGTGAGACTCCCATAGGGTTCAGTGTTAATCAGTGAGACTCCCAAAGGGTTCAGTGTTAATCAGTGAGACTCCCACAGGGATCAGTGTTAATCAGTGAGGCTCCCACAGGGTTCGGTGTTAATCAATGAGACTCCAACAGGGTTCAGTGTTAATCAGTGAGACTCCTATAGGGTTCAGTGTTAATCAATGAGACTCCCACAGGGTTCAGTGTTAATCAGTGAGACTCCCACAGGGTTCAGTGTTAATCAATGAGACTCCCACAGGGTTCAGTGTTAATCAGTGAGACTCCCACAGGATTCAGTGTTAATCAGTGAGACTCCCACAGGGTTCGGTGTTAATCAGTGAGACTCCCACAGGGTTCAGTGATAATCAGTGAGACTACCATAGGGTTCAGTGTTAATCAGTGAGACTCCCACAGGGTTCAGTGTTAATCAGTGAGACTCCCAAAGGGTTCAGTGTTAATCAGTGAGACTCGCACAGGGTTCAGTGTTAATCAGTGAGACTCCCACAGGGTTCAGTGTTAATCAGTGAGACTCCCACAGGGTTCAGTGTTAATCAGTGAGACTCCCACAGGGTTCAGTGTTAATCAGTGAGACTCCCACAGGGTTCAGTGTTAATCAGTGAGACTCCCACAGGGTTCAGTGTTAATCAGTGAGACTCCCACAGGGTTCAGTGTTAATCAGTGAGACTCCCGTAGGGATCAGTGTTAATCAGTGAGGCTCCCACAGGGTTCAGTGTTAATCAGTGAGACTCCCACAGGGTTCAGTGTTAATCAGTGAGACTCCCCCAGGGTTTGGTGTTAATCAGTGAGACTCCCACAGGGTTCAGTGTTAATCAGTGAGACTCCCATAGGGTTCAGTGTTAATCAGTGAGACTCCCACAGGGTTCAGTGTTAATCACTGAGACTCCCACAGGGTTCAGTGTTATTCAGTGAGGCTCCAACAGGGTTCAGTGTTAATCAGTGAGACTCCCACAGGGTTCAGTGTTAATCAGTGAGGCTCCCACAGGGTTCAGTGTTATTCAGTGAGATTCCCACAGGGTTCAGTGTTAATCAGTGAGACTCCCACAGGGTTCAGTGTTAATCAGTGAGACTCCAACAGGGTTCAGTGTTAATCAGTGAGACTCCCACAGGGTTCAGTGTTAATCAGTGAGACTCCCACAGGGATCAGTGTTAATCAGTGATACTCACGTAGGGATCAGTGTTAATCAGTGAGACTCCCACAGGGTTCAGTGTTAATCAGTGAGACTCCCACAGGGTTCGGTGTTAATCAGTGAGACTCCCACAGGGTTCAGTGTTAATCAGTGAGACTCCCATGGGGTTCAGTGTTAATCAGTGAGACTCCCATAGGGTTCATTGTTAATCAGTGAGACTCCCATAGGGTTCAGTGTTAATCAGTGAGACTCCCAAAGGGTTCAGTGTTAATCACTGAGACTCCCACAGGGTTAAGTGTTAATCAGTGAGACTCCCACAGGGTTCGGTGTTAATCAGTGAGACTCCAACAGGGTTCAGTGTTAATCAGTGAGACTCCTATAGGGTTCAGTGTTAATCAATGAGACTCCCACAGGGTTCAGTGTTAATCAGTGAGACTCCCACAGGGTTCAGTGTTAATCAGTGAGACTCCCACAGGGTTCAGTGTTAATCAGTGAGACTCCCACAGGGTTCAGTGTTAATCAGTGAGACTCCCACAGGGTTCAGTGTTAATCAGTGAGACTCCCACAGGTTTCAGTGTTAATCAGTGAGACTCCCACAGGGTTCAGTGTTAATCAGTGAGACTCCCACAGGGTTCAGTGTTAATCAATGAGACTCCCATAGGATTCAGTGTTAATCAGTGAGACTCCCATGGGGTTCAGTGTTAATCAGTGAGACTCCCATAGGGTTCAGTGTTAATCAGTGAGACTCCCACAGGGTTCAGTGTTAATCAGTGAGACTCCCAAAGGGTTCAGTGTTAATCACTGAGACTCCCACAGGGTTCAGTGTTAATCAGTGAGACTCCCACAGGGTTCGGTGTTAATCAGTGAGACTCCAACAGGGTTCAGTGTTAATCAGTGAGACTCCTATAGGGTTCAGTGTTAATCAATGAGACTCCCACAGGGTTCAGTGTTAATCAGTGAGACTCCCACAGGATTCAGTGTTAATCAGTGAGACTCCCACAGGGTTCGGTGTTAATCAGTGAGACTCCCACAGGGTTCAGTGATAATCAGTGAGACTACCATAGGGTTCAGTGTTAATCAGTGAGACTCCCACAGGGTTCAGTGTTAATCAGTGAGACTCCCATAGGGTTCAGTGTTAATCAGTGAGACTCCCATAGGGTTCAGTGTTAATCAGTGAGACTCGCACAGGGTTCAGTGTTAATCAGTGAGACTCGCACAGGGTTCAGTGTTAATCAGTGAGACTCCCACAGGGTTCAGTGTTAATCAGTGAGACTCCCACAGGGTTCAGTGTTAATCAGTGAGACTCCCACAGGGTTCAGTGTTAATCAGTGAGACTCCCACAGGGTTCAGTGTTAATCAGTGAGACTCCAACAGGGTTCAGTGTTAATCAGTGAGACTCCACAGGGTTCAGTGTTAATCAGTGAGACTCCCACAGGGTTCAGTGTTAATCAGTGATACTCACGTAGGGATCAGTGTTAATCAGTGAGACTCCCACAGGGTTCAGTGTTAATCAGTGAAACTCCCACAGGGTTCAGTGTTAATCAGTGAGACTACCATAGGGTTCAGTGTTAATCAGTGAGACTCCCACAGGGTTCAGTGTTAATCAGTGAGACTCCCATAGGGTTCAGTGTTAATCAGTGAGACTCCCAAAGGGTTCAGTGTTAATCAATGAGACTCGCACAGTGTTCAGTGTTAATCAGTGAGACTCCCACAGGGTTCAGTGTTAATCAGTGAGACTCCCACAGGGTTCAGTGTTAATCAGTGAGTCTCCCACAGGGTTCAGTGTTAATCAGTGAGACTCCCACAGGGTTCAGTGTTAATCAGTGAAACTCCCACAGGGGTCAGTGTTAATCAGTGAGACTACCATAGGGTTCAGTGTTAATCAGTGAGACTCCCACAGGGTTCAGTGTTAATCAGTGAGACTCTCATAGGGTTCAGTGTTAATCAGTGAGACTCCCACAGGGTTCAGTGTTAATCAGTGAGACTCCCACAGGGTTCAGTGTTAATCAGTGAGACTCCCATAGGGTTCAGTGTTAATCAGTGAGTATCCCACAGGGTTCAGTGTTAATCAGTGAGACTCCAACAAGGTTCAGTGTTAATCAGTGAGACTCCACAGGGTTCAGTGTTAATCAGTGAGACTCCCACAGGGTTCAGTGTTAATCAGTGATACTCACGTAGGGATCAGTGTTAATCAGTGAGACTCCCACAGGGTTCAGTGTTAATCAGTGAGACTCCCACAGGGTTCGGTGTTAATCAGTGAGACTCCCACAGCGTTCAGTGTTAATCATTGAAACTCCCATGGGGTTCAGTGTTAATCAGTGAGACTCCCACAGGGTTCAGTGTTAATCAGTTAGACTACCACAGGTTTCAGTGTTAATCAGTGAGACTCCAAAAGGGTTCAGTGTTAATCAGTGAGACTCCCACAGGGTTCAGTGTTAATCAGTGAGACTCCAAAAGGGTTCAGTGTTAATCAATGAGACTCCCATAGGGTTCAGTGTTCATCAGTGAGACTCTCAAAGGGTTCAGTGTTAATCAGTGAGACTCCCACAGGGTTCGGTGTTAATCAGTGAGACTCCCACAGGGTTCAGTGATAATCAGTGAGACTACCATAGGGTTCAGTGTTAATCAGTGAGACTCCCACAGGGTTCAGTGTTAATCAGTGAGACTCCCATAGGGTTCAGTGTTAATCAGTGAGACTCCCATAGGGTTCAGTGTTAATCAGTGAGACTCGCACAGGGTTCAGTGTTAATCAGTGAGACTCGCACAGGGTTCAGTGTTAATCAGTGAGACTCCCACAGGGTTCAGTGTTAATCAGTGAGACTCCCACAGGGTTCAGTGTTAATCAGTGAGACTCCCACAGGGTTCAGTGTTAATCAGTGAGACTCCCACAGGGTTCAGTGTTAATCAGTGAGACTCCAACAGGGTTCAGTGTTAATCAGTGAGACTCCACAGGGTTCAGTGTTAATCAGTGAGACTCCCACAGGGTTCAGTGTTAATCAGTGATACTCACGTAGGGATCAGTGTTAATCAGTGAGACTCCCACAGGGTTCAGTGTTAATCAGTGAAACTCCCACAGGGTTCAGTGTTAATCAGTGAGACTACCATAGGGTTCAGTGTTAATCAGTGAGACTCCCACAGGGTTCAGTGTTAATCAGTGAGACTCCCATAGGGTTCAGTGTTAATCAGTGAGACTCCCAAAGGGTTCAGTGTTAATCAATGAGACTCGCACAGGGTTCAGTGTTAATCAGTGAGACTCCCACAGGGTTCAGTGTTAATCAGTGAGACTCCCACAGGGTTCAGTGTTAATCAGTGAGTCTCCCACAGGGTTCAGTGTTAATCAGTGAGACTCCCACAGGGTTCAGTGTTAATCAGTGAAACTCCCACAGGGGTCAGTGTTAATCAGTGAGACTACCATAGGGTTCAGTGTTAATCAGTGAGACTCCCACAGGGTTCAGTGTTAATCAGTGAGACTCTCATAGGGTTCAGTGTTAATCAGTGAGACTCCCACAGGGTTCAGTGTTAATCAGTGAGACTCCCACAGGGTTCAGTGTTAATCAGTGAGACTCCCATAGGGTTCAGTGTTAATCAGTGAGTATCCCACAGGGTTCAGTGTTAATCAGTGAGACTCCAACAAGGTTCAGTGTTAATCAGTGAGACTCCACAGGGTTCAGTGTTAATCAGTGAGACTCCCACAGGGTTCAGTGTTAATCAGTGATACTCACGTAGGGATCAGTGTTAATCAGTGAGACTCCCACAGGGTTCAGTGTTAATCAGTGAGACTCCCACAGGGTTCGGTGTTAATCAGTGAGACTCCCACAGCGTTCAGTGTTAATCATTGAAACTCCCATGGGGTTCAGTGTTAATCAGTGAGACTACCACAGGTTTCAGTGTTAATCAGTGAGACTCCAAAAGGGTTCAGTGTTAATCAGTGAGACTCCCACAGGGTTCAGTGTTAATCAGTGAGACTCCAAAAGGGTTCAGTGTTAATCAATGAGACTCCCATAGGGTTCAGTGTTCATCAGTGAGACTCTCAAAGGGTTCAGTTTTAATCAGTGAGACTCCCACAGGGTTCAGTGTTAATCAGTGAGACTCCCACAGGGTTCAGTGTTAATCAGTGAGACTCCCACAGGGTTCAGTGTTAATCACTGAGACTCCCACAGGGTTCAGTGTTAATCAGTGAGACTCCCATAGGGTTCAGTGTTAATGAGTGAGACTCCCACAGGGTTCAGTGTTAATCACTGAGACTACTATAGGGTTCAGTGTTGATCAGTGAGACTCCCACAGGGTTCAGTGTTAATCAGTGAGACTCCCCCAGGGTTCAGTGTTAATCAGTGATACTCACGTAGGGATCAGTGTTAATCAGTGAGACTCCCACAGGCTTCAGTGTTAATCAGTGAGACTCCCACAGGGTTCGGTGTTAATCAGTGAGACTCCCACAGGGTTCAGTGTTAATCAGTGAGACTCCCGTAGGGATCAGTGTTAATCAGTGAGGCTCCCACAGGGTTCAGTGTTAATCAGTGAGACTCCCACAGGGTTCAGTGTTAATCAGTGAGACTCCCCCAGGGTTTGGTGTTAATCAGTGAGACTCCCACAGGGTTCAGTGTTAATCAGTGAGACTCCCATAGGGTTCAGTGTTAATCAGTGAGACTCCCACAGGGTTCAGTGTTAATCACTGAGACTCCCACAGGGTTCAGTGTTAATCAGTGAGGCTCCAACAGGGTTCAGTGTTAATCAGTGAGACTCCCACAGGGTTCAGTGTTAATCAGTGAGGCTCCCACAGGGTTCAGTGTTATTCAGTGAGACTCCCACAGGGTTCAGTGTTAATCAGTGAGACTCCCACAGGGTTCAGTGTTAATCAGTGAGACTCCAACAGGGTTCAGTGTTAATCAGTGAGACTCCCACAGGGTTCAGTGTTAATCAGTGAGACTCCCACAGGGATCAGTGTTAATCAGTGATACTCACGTAGGGATCAGTGTTAATCAGTGAGACTCCCACAGGGTTCAGTGTTATTCAGTGAGACTCCCACAGGGTTCGGTGTTAATCAGTGAGACTCCCACAGGGTTCAGTGTTAATCAGTGAGACTCCCATGGGGTTCAGTGTTAATCAGTGAGACTCCCATAGGGTTCATTGTTAATCAGTGAGACTCCCATAGGGTTCAGTGTTAATCAGTGAGACTCCCAAAGGGTTCAGTGTTAATCACTGAGACTCCCACAGGGTTAAGTGTTAATCAGTGAGACTCCCACAGGGTTCGGTGTTAATCAGTGAGACTCCAACAGGGTTCAGTGTTAATCAGTGAGACTCCTATAGGGTTCAGTGTTAATCAATGAGACTCCCACAGGGTTCAGTGTTAATCAGTGAGACTCCCACAGGGTTCAGTGTTAATCAGTGAGACTCCCACAGGGTTCAGTGTTAATCAGTGAGACTCCCACAGGGTTCAGTGTTAATCAGTGAGACTCCCACAGGTTTCAGTGTTAATCAGTGAGACTCCCACAGGGTTCAGTGTTAATCAGTGAGACTCCCACAGGGTTCAGTGTTAATCAATGAGACTCCCATAGGATTCAGTGTTAATCAGTGAGACTCCCATGGGGTTCAGTGTTAATCAGTGAGACTCCCATAGGGTTCAGTGTTAATCAGTGAGACTCCCACAGGGTTCAGTGTTAATCAGTGAGACTCCCAAAGGGTTCAGTGTTAATCACTGAGACTCCCACAGGGTTCAGTGTTAATCAGTGAGACTCCCACAGGGTTCGGTGTTAATCAGTGAGACTCCAACAGGGTTCAGTGTTAATCAGTGAGACTCCTATAGGGTTCAGTGTTAATCAATGAGACTCCCACAGGGTTCAGTGTTAATCAGTGAGACTCCCACAGGATTCAGTGTTAATCAGTGAGACTCCCACAGGGTTCGGTGTTAATCAGTGAGACTCCCACAGGGTTCAGTGATAATCAGTGAGACTACCATAGGGTTCAGTGTTAATCAGTGAGACTCCCACAGGGTTCAGTGTTAATCAGTGAGACTCCCATAGGGTTCAGTGTTAATCAGTGAGACTCCCAAAGGGTTCAGTGTTAATCAGTGAGACTCGCACAGGGTTCAGTGTTAATCAGTGAGACTCCCACAGGGTTCAGTGTTAATCAGTGAGACTCCCACAGGGTTCAGTGTTAATCAGTGAGACTCCCACAGGGTTCAGTGTTAATCAGTGAGACTCCCACAGGGTTCAGTGTTAATCAGTGAGACTCCCACAGGGTTCAGTGTTAATCAGTTAGACTCCCACAGGGTTCAGTGTTAATCAGTGAGACTCCCACAGGGTTCAGTGTTAATCAGTGAGACTCCCGTAGGGATCAGTGTTAATCAGTGAGGCTCCTACAGGGTTCAGTGTTAATCAGTGAGACTCCCACAGGGTTCAGTGTTAATCAGTGAGACTCCCCCAGGGTTTGGTGTTAATCAGTGAGACTCCCACAGGGTTCAGTGTTAATCAGTGAGACTCCCATAGGGTTCAGTGTTAATCAGTGAGACTCCCACAGGGTTCAGTGTTAATCACTGAGACTCCCACAGGGTTCAGTGTTAATCAGTGAGGCTCCAACAGGGTTCAGTGTTAATCAGTGAGACTCCCACAGGGTTCAGTGTTAATCAGTGAGTCTCCCACAGGGTTCAGTGTTATTCAGTGAGACTCCCACAGGGTTCAGTGTTAATCAGTGAGACTCCCACAGGGTTCAGTGTTAATCAGTGAGACTCCAACAGGGTTCAGTGTTAATCAGTGAGACTCCCACAGGGTTCAGTGTTAATCAGTGAGTATCCCACAGGGTTCAGTGTTAATCAGTGAGACTCCAACAGGGTTCAGTGTTAATCAGTGAGACTCCACAGGGTTCAGTGTTAATCAGTGAGACTCCCACAGGGTTCAGTGTTAATCAGTGATACTCACGTAGGGATCAGTGTTAATCAGTGAGACTCCCACAGGGTTCAGTGTTAATCAGTGAAACTCCCACAGGGTTCAGTGTTAATCAGTGAGACTACCATAGGGTTCAGTGTTAATCAGTGAGACTCCCACAGGGTTCAGTGTTAATCAGTGAGACTCCCATAGGGTTCAGTGTTAATCAGTGAGACTCCCAAAGGGTTCAGTGTTAATCAATGAGACTCGCACAGGGTTCAGTGTTAATCAGTGAGACTCCCACAGGGTTCAGTGTTAATCAGTGAGACTCCCACAGGGTTCAGTGTTAATCAGTGAGTCTCCCACAGGGTTCAGTGTTAATCAGTGAGACTCCCACAGGGTTCAGTGTTAATCAGTGAAACTCCCACAGGGGTCAGTGTTAATCAGTGAGACTACCATAGGGTTCAGTGTTAATCAGTGAGACTCCCACAGGGTTCAGTGTTAATCAGTGAGACTCTCATAGGGTTCAGTGTTAATCAGTGAGACTCCCACAGGGTTCAGTGTTAATCAGTGAGACTCCCACAGGGTTCAGTGTTAATCAGTGAGACTCCCATAGGGTTCAGTGTTAATCAGTGAGTATCCCACAGGGTTCAGTGTTAATCAGTGAGACTCCAACAGGGTTCAGTGTTAATCAGTGAGACTCCACAGGGTTCAGTGTTAATCAGTGAGACTCCCACAGGGTTCAGTGTTAATCAGTGATACTCACGTAGGGATCAGTGTTAATCAGTGAGACTCCCACAGGGTTCAGTGTTAATCAGTGAGACTCCCACAGGGTTCGGTGTTAATCAGTGAGACTCCCACAGCGTTCAGTGTTAATCATTGAGACTCCCATGGGGTTCAGTGTTAATCAGTGAGACTCCCACAGGGTTCAGTGTTAATCAGTTAGACTACCACAGGTTTCAGTGTTAATCAGTGAGACTCCAAAAGGGTTCAGTGTTAATCAGTGAGACTCCCACAGGGTTCAGTGTTAATCAGTGAGACTCCAAAAGGGTTCAGTGTTAATCAATGAGACTCCCATAGGGTTCAGTGTTCATCAGTGAGACTCCCAAAGGGTTCAGTTTTAATCAGTGAGACTCCCACAGGGTGCAGTGTTAATCAGTGAGACTCCCACAGGGTTCAGTGTTAATCAGTGAGACTCCCACAGGGTTCAGTGTTAATCACTGAGACTCCCACAGGGTTCAGTGTTAATCAGTGAGACTCCCATAGGGTTCAGTGTTAATGAGTGAGACTCCCACAGGGTTCAGTGTTAATCACTGAGACTACTATAGGGTTCAGTGTTGATCAGTGAGACTCCCACAGGGTTCAGTGTTAATCAGTGAGACTCCCACAGGGTTCAGTGTTAATCAGTGAGACTCCCATAGGGTTCAGTGTTAATCAGTGAGACTCCCAAAGGGTTCAGTGTTAATCAATGAGACTCGCACAGGGTTCAGTGTTAATCAGTGAGACTCCCACAGGGTTCAGTGTTAATCAGTGAGACTCCCACAGGGTTCAGTGTTAATCAGTGAGTCTCCCACAGGGTTCAGTGTTAATCAGTGAGACTCCCACAGGGTTCAGTGTTAATCAGTGAAACTCCCACAGGGGTCAGTGTTAATCAGTGAGACTACCATAGGGTTCAGTGTTAATCAGTGAGACTCCCACAGGGTTCAGTGTTAATCAGTGAGACTCTCATAGGGTTCAGTGTTAATCAGTGAGACTCCCACAGGGTTCAGTGTTAATCAGTGAGACTCCCACAGGGTTCAGTGTTAATCAGTGAGACTCCCATAGGGTTCAGTGTTAATCAGTGAGTATCCCACAGGGTTCAGTGTTAATCAGTGAGACTCCAACAGGGTTCAGTGTTAATCAGTGAGACTCCACAGGGTTCAGTGTTAATCAGTGAGACTCCCACAGGGTTCAGTGTTAATCAGTGATACTCACGTAGGGATCAGTGTTAATCAGTGAGACTCCCACAGGGTTCAGTGTTAATCAGTGAGACTCCCACAGGGTTCGGTGTTAATCAGTGAGACTCCCACAGCGTTCAGTGTTAATCATTGAGACTCCCATGGGGTTCAGTGTTAATCAGTGAGACTCCCACAGGGTTCAGTGTTAATCAGTTAGACTACCACAGGTTTCAGTGTTAATCAGTGAGACTCCAAAAGGGTTCAGTGTTAATCAGTGAGACTCCCACAGGGTTCAGTGTTAATCAGTGAGACTCCAAAAGGGTTCAGTGTTAATCAATGAGACTCCCATAGGGTTCAGTGTTCATCAGTGAGACTCCCAAAGGGTTCAGTTTTAATCAGTGAGACTCCCACAGGGTGCAGTGTTAATCAGTGAGACTCCCACAGGGTTCAGTGTTAATCAGTGAGACTCCCACAGGGTTCAGTGTTAATCACTGAGACTCCCACAGGGTTCAGTGTTAATCAGTGAGACTCCCATAGGGTTCAGTGTTAATGAGTGAGACTCCCACAGGGTTCAGTGTTAATCACTGAGACTACTATAGGGTTCAGTGTTGATCAGTGAGACTCCCACAGGGTTCAGTGTTAATCAGTGAGACTCCCACAGGGTTCAGTGTTAATCAGTGATACTCACGTAGGGATCAGTGTTAATCAGTGAGACTCCCACAGGCTTCAGTGTTAATCAGTGAGACTCCCACAGGGTTCGGTGTTAATCAGTGAGACTCCCACAGGGTTCAGTGTTAATCAGTGAGACTCCCATGGGGTTCAGTGTTAATCAGTGAGACTCCCATAGGGTTCATTGTTAATCAGTGAGACTCCCATAGGGTTCAGTGTTAATCAGTGAGACTCCCAAAGGGTTCAGTGTTAATCACTGAGACTCCCACAGGGTTCAGTGTTAATCAGTGAGACTCCCACAGGGTTCGGTGTTAATCAGTGAGACTCCAACAGGGTTCAGTGTTAATCAGTGAGACTCCTGTAGGGTTCAGTGTTAATCAATGAGACTCCCACAGGGTTCAGTGTTAATCAGTGAGACTCCCACAGGGTTCAGTGTTAATCAGTGAGACTCCCACAGGGTTCAGTGTTAATCAATGAGACTCCCATAGTGTTCAGTGTTAATCAGTGAGACTCCCAAAGGGTTCAGTGTTAATCAGTGAGACTCCCACAGGGTTCAGTGTTAATCAGTGAGACTCCCACAGGGTTCAGTGTTAATCAGTGAGACTCCCATAGGGTCCAGTGTTAATCAGTGAGACTCCCACAGGGTTCAGTGTTAATCAGTGATACTCACGTAGGGATCAGTGTTAATCAGTGAGACTCCCACAGGGTTCAGTGTTAATCAGTGAGACTCCCACAGGGTTCGGTGTTAATCAGTGAGACTCCCACAGGGTTCAGTGTTAATCAGTGAGACTCCCACAGGGTTCAGTGTTAATCAGTGAGACTCCCACAGGGTTCAGTGTTAATCAGTGAGACTCCCACAGGGTTCAGTGTTAATCAGTGAGACTCCCACAGGGTTCAGTGTTAATCAGTGAGACTCCCACAGGGTTCAGTGTTAATCAGTGAGACTCCCACAGGGTTCAGTGTTAATCAGTGAGACTCCCACAGGGTTCAGTGTTAATCAGTGAGACTCCCGTAGGGATCAGTGTTAATCAGTGAGGCTCCCACAGGGTTCAGTGTTAATCAGTGAGACTCCCACAGGGTTCAGTGTTAATCAGTGAGACTCCCCCAGGGTTTGGTGTTAATCAGTGAGACTCCCACAGGGTTCAGTGTTAATCAGTGAGACTCCCATAGGGTTCAGTGTTAATCAGTGAGACTCCCACAGGGTTCAGTGTTAATCACTGAGACTCCCACAGGGTTCAGTGTTAATCAGTGAGGCTCCAACAGGGTTCAGTGTTAATCAGTGAGACTCCCACAGGGTTCAGTGTTAATCAGTGAGGCTCCCACAGGGTTCAGTGTTATTCAGTGAGACTCCCACAGGGTTCAGTGTTAATCAGTGAGACTCCCACAGGGTTCAGTGTTAATCAGTGAGACTCCAACAGGGTTCAGTGTTAATCAGTGAGACTCCCACAGGGTTCAGTGTTAATCAGTGAGACTCCCACAGGGTTCAGTGTTAATCAGTGAGACTCCCACAGGGTTCGGTGTTAATCAGTGAGACTCCCACAGGGTTCAGTGTTAATCAGTGAGACTCCCATGGGGTTCAGTGTTAATCAGTGAGACTCCCATAGGGTTCATTGTTAATCAGTGAGACTCCCATAGGGTTCAGTGTTAATCAGTGAGACTCCCAAAGGGTTCAGTGTTAATCACTGAGACTCCCACAGGGTTAAGTGTTAATCAGTGAGACTCCCACAGGGTTCGGTGTTAATCAGTGAGACTCCAACAGGGTTCAGTGTTAATCAGTGAGACTCCTATAGGGTTCAGTGTTAATCAATGAGACTCCCACAGGGTTCAGTGTTAATCAGTGAGACTCCCACAGGGTTCAGTGTTAATCAGTGAGACTCCCACAGGGTTCAATGTTAATCAGTGAGACTCCCACAGGGTTCAGTGTTAATCAGTGAGACTCCCACAGGTTTCAGTGTTAATCAGTGAGACTCCCACAGGGTTCAGTGTTAATCAGTGAGACTCCCACAGGGTTCAGTGTTAATCAATGAGACTCCCATAGGATTCAGTGTTAATCAGTGAGACTCCCATGGGGTTCAGTGTTAATCAGTGAGACTCCCATAGGGTTCAGTGTTAATCAGTGAGACTCCCACAGGGTTCAGTGTTAATCAGTGAGACTCCCAAAGGGTTCAGTGTTAATCACTGAGACTCCCACAGGGTTCAGTGTTAATCAGTGAGACTCCCACAGGGTTCGGTGTTAATCAGTGAGACTCCAACAGGGTTCAGTGTTAATCAGTGAGACTCCTATAGGGTTCAGTGTTAATCAATGAGACTCCCACAGGGTTCAGTGTTAATCAGTGAGACTCCCACAGGATTCAGTGTTAATCAGTGAGACTCCCACAGGGTTCAGTGTTAATCAGTGAGACTCCCATAGGGTTCAGTGTTAATCAGTGAGACTCCCAAAGGGTTCAGTGTTAATCAGTGAGACTCGCACAGGGTTCAGTGTTAATCAGTGAGACTCCCACAGGGTTCAGTGTTAATCAGTGAGACTCCCACAGGGTTCAGTGTTAATCAGTGAGACTCCCACAGGGTTCAGTGTTAATCAGTGAGACTCCCACAGGGTTCAGTGTTAATCAGTGAGACTCCCACAGGGTTCAGTGTTAATCAGTTAGACTCCCACAGGGTTCAGTGTTAATCAGTGAGACTCCCACAGGGTTCAGTGTTAATCAGTGAGACTCCCGTAGGGATCAGTGTTAATCAGTGAGGCTCCCACAGGGTTCAGTGTTAATCAGTGAGACTCCCACAGGGTTCAGTGTTAATCAGTGAGACTCCCCCAGGGTTTGGTGTTAATCAGTGAGACTCCCACAGGGTTCAGTGTTAATCAGTGAGACTCCCATAGGGTTCAGTGTTAATCAGTGAGACTCCCACAGGGTTCAGTGTTAATCACTGAGACTCCCACAGGGTTCAGTGTTAATCAGTGAGGCTCCAACAGGGTTCAGTGTTAATCAGTGAGACTCCCACAGGGTTCAGTGTTAAACAGTGAGGCTCCCACAGGGTTCAGTGTTATTCAGTGAGACTCCCACAGGGTTCAGTGTTAATCAGTGAGACTCCCACAGGGTTCAGTGTTAATCAGTGAGACTCCAACAGGGTTCAGTGTTAATCAGTGAGACTCCCACAGGGTTCAGTGTTAATCAGTGAGTATCCCACAGGGTTCAGTGTTAATCAGTGAGACTCCCACAGGGTTCAGTGTTAATCAGTGAGACTCCCATAGGGTTCAGTGTTAATCAGTGAGACTCCCAAAGGGTTCAGTGTTAATCAATGAGACTCGCACAGGGTTCAGTGTTAATCAGTGAGACTCCCACAGGGTTCAGTGTTAATCAGTGAGACTCCCACAGGGTTCAGTGTTAATCAGTGAGTCTCCCACAGGGTTCAGTGTTAATCAGTGAGACTCCCACAGGGTTCAGTGTTAATCAGTGAAACTCCCACAGGGGTCAGTGTTAATCAGTGAGACTACCATAGGGTTCAGTGTTAATCAGTGAGACTCCCACAGGGTTCAGTGTTAATCAGTGAGACTCTCATAGGGTTCAGTGTTAATCAGTGAGACTCCCACAGGGTTCAGTGTTAATCAGTGAGACTCCCACAGGGTTCAGTGTTAATCAGTGAGACTCCCATAGGGTTCAGTGTTAATCAGTGAGTATCCCACAGGGTTCAGTGTTAATCAGTGAGACTCCAACAGGGTTCAGTGTTAATCAGTGAGACTCCACAGGGTTCAGTGTTAATCAGTGAGACTCCCACAGGGTTCAGTGTTAATCAGTGATACTCACGTAGGGATCAGTGTTAATCAGTGAGACTCCCACAGGGTTCAGTGTTAAACAGTGAGACTCCCACAGGGTTCGGTGTTAATCAGTGAGACTCCCACAGCGTTCAGTGTTAATCAGTGAGACTCCCATGGGGTTCAGTGTTAATCAGTGAGACTCCCACAGGGTTCAGTGTTAATCAGTTAGACTACCACAGGTTTCAGTGTTAATCAGTGAGACTCCAAAAGGGTTCAGTGTTAATCAGTGAGACTCCCACAGGGTTCAGTGTTAATCAGTGAGACTCCAAAAGGGTTCAGTGTTAATCAATGAGGCTCCCATAGGGTTCAGTGTTCATCAGTGAGACTCCCAAAGGGTTCAGTTTTAATCAGTGAGACTCCCACAGGGTTCAGTGTTAATCAGTGAGACTCCCACAGGGTTCAGTGTTAATCAGTGAGACTCCCACAAGGTTCAGTGTTAATCACTGAGACTCCCACAGGGTTCAGTGTTAATCAGTCAGACTCCCATAGGGTTCAGTGTTAATGAGTGAGACTCCCACATGGTTCAGTGTTAATCACTGAGACTACTATAGGGTTCAGTGTTGATCAGTGAGACTCCCACAGGGTTCAGTGTTAATCAGTGAGACTCCCACAGGGTTCAGTGTTAATCAGTGATACTCACGTAGGGATCAGTGTTAATCAGTGAGACTCCCACAGGCTTCAGTGTTAATCAGTGAGACTCCCACAGGGTTCGGTGTTAATCAGTGAGACTCCCACAGGGTTCAGTGTTAATCAGTGAGACTCCCATGGGGTTCAGTGTTAATCAGTGAGACTCCCATAGGGTTCATTGTTAATCAGTGAGACTCCCATAGGGTTCAGTGTTAATCAGTGAGACTCCCAAAGGGTTCAGTGTTAATCACTGACACTCCCACAGGGTTCAGTGTTAATCAGTGAGACTCCCACAGGGTTCGGTGTTAATCAGTGAGACTCCAACAGGGTTCAGTGTTAATCAGTGAGACTCCTGTAGGGTTCAGTGTTAATCAATGAGACTCCCACAGGGTTCAGTGTTAATCAGTGAGACTCCCACAGGGTTCAGTGTTAATCAGTGAGACTCCCACAGGGTTCAGTGTTAATCAGTGAGACTCCCATAGTGTTCAGTGTTAATCAGTGAGACTCCCAAAGGGTTCATTGTTAATCAGTGAGACTCCCACAGGGTTCAGTGTTAATCAGTGAGACTCCCATAGGGTCCAGTGTTAATCAGTGAGACTCCCACAGGGTTCAGTGTTAATCAGTGATACTCACGTAGGGATCAGTGTTAATCAGTGAGACTCCCACAGGGTTCAGTGTTAATCAGTGAGACTCCCACAGGGTTCGGTGTTAATCAATGAGACTCCCACAGGGTTCAGTGTTAATCAGTGAGACTCCCATGGGGTTCAGTGTTTATCAGTGAGACTCCAATAGGGTTCATTGTTAATCAGTGAGACTCCCATAGGGTTCAGTGTTAATCAGTGAGACTCCCAAAGGGTTCAGTGTTAATCACTGAGACTCCCACAGGGTTCAGTGTTAATCAGTGAGACTCCCACAGGGTTCGGTGTTAATCAGTGAGACTCCAACAGGGTTCAGTGTTAATCAGTGAGACTCCTATAGGGTTCAGTGTTAATCAATGAGACTCCCACAGGGTTCAGTGTTAATCAGTGAGACTCCCACAGGGTTCAGTGTTAATCAGTGAGACTCCCACAGGGTTCAGTGTTAATCAGTGAGACTCCCACAGGGTTCAGTGTTAATCAGTTAGACTCCCACAGGGTTTAGTGTTAATCAGTGAGACTCCCGTAGGGATCAGTGTTAATCAGTGAGGCTCCCACAGGGTTCAGTGTTAATCATTGAGACTCCCACAGGGTTCAGTGTTAATCAGTGAGACTCCCACAGGGTTTGGTGTTAATCAGTGAGACTCCCACAGGGTTCAGTGTTAATCACTGAGACTCCCATAGGGTTCATTGTTAATCAGTGAGACTCCCATAGGGTTCAGTGTTAATCAGTGAGACTCTCAAAGGGTTCAGTGTTAATCACTGAGACTGCCACAGGGTTCAGTGTTAATCAGTGAGACTCCCACAGGGTTCGGTGTTCATCAGTGAGACTCCAACAGGGTTCAGTGTTAATCAGTGAGACTCCTATAGGGTTCAGTGTTAATCAATGAGACTCCCACAGGGTTCAGTGTTAATCAGTGAGACTCCCACAGGGTTCATTGTTAATCAGTGAGACTCCCATAGGGTTAAGTGTTAATCAGTGAGACTCCCAAAGGGTTCAGTGTTAATCACTGAGACTGCCACAGGGTTCAGTGTTAATCAGTGAGACTCCCACAGGGTTCGGTGTTCATCAGTGAGACTCCAACAGGGTTCAGTGTTAATCAGTGAGACTCCTATAGGGTTCAGTGTTAATCAGTGAGACTCCCATGGGGTTCAGTGTTAATCAGTGAGACTCCCATAGGGTTCATTGTTAATCAGTGAGACTCCCATAGGGTTCAGTGTTAATCAGTGAGACTCCCAAAGGGTTCAGTGTTAATCACTGAGACTCCCACAGGGTTCAGTGTTAATCAGTGAGACTCCCACAGGGTTCGGTGTTAATCAATGAGACTCCAACAGGGTTCAGTGTTAATCAGTGAGACTCCTATAGGGTTCAGTGTTAATCAATGAGACTCCCACAGGGTTCAGTGTTAATCAGTGAGACTCCCACAGGGTTCAGTGTTAATCAGTGAGACTCCCACAGGGTTCAGTGTTAATCAGTGAGACTCCCACAGGGTTCAGTGTTAATCAGTGAGACTCCCACAGGTTTCAGTGTCAATCAGTGAGACTCCCACAGGGTTCAGTGTTAATCAGTGAGACTCCCACAGGGTTCAGTGTTAATCAATGAGACTCCCATAGGGTTCAGTGTTAATCAGTGAGACTCCCATGGGGTTCAGTGTTAATCAGTGAGACTCCCATAGGGTTCAGTGTTAATCAGTGAGACTCCCACAGGGTTCAGTGTTAATCAGTGAGACTCCCAAAGGGTTCAGTGTTAATCACTGAGACTCCCACAGGGTTCAGTGTTAATCAGTGAGACTCCCACAGGGTTTGGTGTTAATCAGTGAGACTCCAACAGGGTTCAGTGTTAATCAGTGAGACTCCTATAGGGTTCAGTGTTAATCAATGAGACTCCCACAGGGTTCAGTGTTAATCAGTGAGACTCCCACAGGATTCAGTGTTAATCAGTGAGACTCCCACAGGGTTCGGTGTTAATCAGTGAGACTCCCACAGGGTTCAGTGATAATCAGTGAGACTACCATAGGGTTCAGTGTTAATCAGTGAGACTCCCCCAGGGTTTGGTGTTAATCAGTGAGACTCCCACAGGGTTCAGTGTTAATCAGTGAGACTCCCATAGGGTTCAGTGTTAATCAGTGAGACTCCCACAGGGTTCAGTGTTAATCACTGAGACTCCCACAGGGTTCAGTGTTAATCAGTGAGGCTCCAACAGGGTTCAGTGTTAATCAGTGAGACTCCCACAGGGTTCAGTGTTAATCAGTGAGGCTCCCACAGGGTTCAGTGTTATTCAGTGAGACTCCCACAGGGTTCAGTGTTAATCAGTGAGACTCCCACAGGGTTCAGTGTTAATCAGTGAGACTCCAACAGGGTTCAGTGTTAATCAGTGAGACTCCCACAGGGTTCAGTGTTAATCAGTGAGTATCCCACAGGGTTCAGTGTTAATCAGTGAGACTCCAACAGGGTTCAGTGTTAATCAGTGAGACTCCACAGGGTTCAGTGTTAATCAGTGAGACTCCCACAGGGTTCAGTGTTAATCAGTGATACTCACGTAGGGATCAGTGTTAATCAGTGAGACTCCCACAGGGTTCAGTGTTAATCAGTGAAACTCCCACAGGGTTCAGTGTTAATCAGTGAGACTCCCATAGGGTTCAGTGTTAATCAGTGAGACTCTCAAAGGGTTCAGTGTTAATCACTGAGACTGCCACAGGGTTCAGTGTTAATCAGTGAGACTCCCACAGGGTTCGGTGTTCATCAGTGAGACTCCAACAGGGTTCAGTGTTAATCAGTGAGACTCCTATAGGGTTCAGTGTTAATCAATGAGACTCCCACAGGGTTCAGTGTTAATCAGTGAGACTCCCACAGGGTTCAGTGTTAATCAGTGAGACTCCCACAGGGTTCAGTGTTAATCAGTGAGACTCCCATGGGGTTCAGTGTTAATCAGTGAGACTCCCATAGGGTTCATTGTTAATCAGTGAGACTCCCATAGGGTTCAGTGTTAATCAGTGAGACTCCCAAAGGGTTCAGTGTTAATCACTGAGACTCCCACAGGGTTCAGTGTTAATCAGTGAGACTCCCACAGGGTTCGGTGTTAATCAATGAGACTCCAACAGGGTTCAGTGTTAATCAGTGAGACTCCTATAGGGTTCAGTGTTAATCAATGAGACTCCCACAGGGTTCAGTGTTAATCAGTGAGACTCCCACAGGGTTCAGTGTTAATCAGTGAGACTCCCACAGGGTTCAGTGTTAATCAGTGAGACTCCCACAGGGTTCAGTGTTAATCAGTGAGACTCCCACAGGTTTCAGTGTTAATCAGTGAGACTCCCACAGGGTTCAGTGTTAATCAGTGAGACTCCCACAGGGTTCAGTGTTAATCAATGAGACTCCCATATTGTTCAGTGTTAATCAGTGAGACTCCCATGGGGTTCAGTGTTAATCAGTGAGACTCCCATAGGGTTCAGTGTTAATCAGTGAGACTCCCACAGGGTTCAGTGTTAATCAGTGAGACTCCCAAAGGGTTCAGTGTTAATCACTGAGACTCCCACAGGGTTCAGTGTTAATCAGTGAGACTCCCACAGGGTTCGGTGTTAATCAGTGAGACTCCAACAGGGTTCAGTGTTAATCAGTGAGACTCCTATAGGGTTCAGTGTTAATCAATGAGACTCCCACAGGGTTCAGTGTTAATCAGTGAGACTCCCACAGGATTCAGTGTTAATCAGTGAGACTCCCACAGGGTTCGGTGTTAATCAGTGAGACTCCCACAGGGTTCAGTGATAATCAGTGAGACTACCATAGGGTTCAGTGTTAATCAGTGAGACTCCCCCAGGGTTTGGTGTTAATCAGTGAGACTCCCACAGGGTTCAGTGTTAATCAGTGAGACTCCCATAGGGTTCAGTGTTAATCAGTGAGACTCCCACAGGGTTCAGTGTTAATCACTGAGACTCCCACAGGGTTCAGTGTTAATCAGTGAGGCTCCAACAGGGTTCAGTGTTAATCAGTGAGACTCCCACAGGGTTCAGTGTTAATCAGTGAGGCTCCCACAGGGTTCAGTGTTATTCAGTGAGACTCCCACAGGGTTCAGTGTTAATCAGTGAGACTCCCACAGGGTTCAGTGTTAATCAGTGAGACTCCAACAGGGTTCAGTGTTAATCAGTGAGACTCCCACAGGGTTCAGTGTTAATCAGTGAGTATCCCACAGGGTTCAGTGTTAATCAGTGAGACTCCAACAGGGTTCAGTGTTAATCAGTGAGACTCCACAGGGTTCAGTGTTAATCAGTGAGACTCCCACAGGGTTCAGTGTTAATCAGTGATACTCACGTAGGGATCAGTGTTAATCAGTGAGACTCCCACAGGGTTCAGTGTTAATCAGTGAGACTCCCACAGGGTTCGGTGTTAATCAGTGAGACTCCCACAGCGTTCAGTGTTAATCAGTGAGACTCCCATGGGGTTCAGTGTTAATCAGTGAGACTCCCACAGGGTTCAGTGTTAATCAGTTAGACTACCACAGGTTTCAGTGTTAATCAGTGAGACTCCAAAAGGGTTCAGTGTTAATCAGTGAGACTCCCACAGGGTTCAGTGTTAATCAGTGAGACTCCAAAAGGGTTCAGTGTTAATCAATGAGGCTCCCATAGGGTTCAGTGTTCATCAGTGAGACTCCCAAAGGGTTCAGTTTTAATCAGTGAGACTCCCACAGGGTTCAGTGTTAATCAGTGAGACTCCCACAGGGTTCAGTGTTAATCAGTGAGACTCCCACAAGGTTCAGTGTTAATCACTGAGACTCCCACAGGGTTCAGTGTTAATCAGTCAGACTCCCATAGGGTTCAGTGTTAATGAGTGAGACTCCCACATGGTTCAGTGTTAATCACTGAGACTACTATAGGGTTCAGTGTTGATCAGTGAGACTCCCACAGGGTTCAGTGTTAATCAGTGAGACTCCCACAGGGTTCAGTGTTAATCAGTGAGACTCCCACAGGATTCAGTGTTAATCAGTGAGACTCCCACAGGGTTCGGTGTTAATCAGTGAGACTCCCACAGGGTTCAGTGATAATCAGTGAGACTACCATAGGGTTCAGTGTTAATCAGTGAGACTCCCCCAGGGTTTGGTGTTAATCAGTGAGACTCCCACAGGGTTCAGTGTTAATCAGTGAGACTCCCATAGGGTTCAGTGTTAATCAGTGAGACTCCCACAGGGTTCAGTGTTAATCACTGAGACTCCCACAGGGTTCAGTGTTAATCAGTGAGGCTCCAACAGGGTTCAGTGTTAATCAGTGAGACTCCCACAGGGTTCAGTGTTAATCAGTGAGGCTCCCACAGGGTTCAGTGTTATTCAGTGAGACTCCCACAGGGTTCAGTGTTAATCAGTGAGACTCCCACAGGGTTCAGTGTTAATCAGTGAGACTCCAACAGGGTTCAGTGTTAATCAGTGAGACTCCCACAGGGTTCAGTGTTAATCAGTGAGTATCCCACAGGGTTCAGTGTTAATCAGTGAGACTCCAACAGGGTTCAGTGTTAATCAGTGAGACTCCACAGGGTTCAGTGTTAATCAGTGAGACTCCCACAGGGTTCAGTGTTAATCAGTGATACTCACGTAGGGATCAGTGTTAATCAGTGAGACTCCCACAGGGTTCAGTGTTAATCAGTGAAACTCCCACAGGGTTCAGTGTTAATCAGTGAGACTCCCATAGGGTTCAGTGTTAATCAGTGAGACTCTCAAAGGGTTCAGTGTTAATCACTGAGACTGCCACAGGGTTCAGTGTTAATCAGTGAGACTCCCACAGGGTTCGGTGTTCATCAGTGAGACTCCAACAGGGTTCAGTGTTAATCAGTGAGACTCCTATAGGGTTCAGTGTTAATCAATGAGACTCCCACAGGGTTCAGTGTTAATCAGTGAGACTCCCACAGGGTTCAGTGTTAATCAGTGAGACTCCCACAGGGTTCAGTGTTAATCAGTGAGACTCCCATGGGGTTCAGTGTTAATCAGTGAGACTCCCATAGGGTTCATTGTTAATCAGTGAGACTCCCATAGGGTTCAGTGTTAATCAGTGAGACTCCCAAAGGGTTCAGTGTTAATCACTGAGACTCCCACAGGGTTCAGTGTTAATCAGTGAGACTCCCACAGGGTTCGGTGTTAATCAATGAGACTCCAACAGGGTTCAGTGTTAATCAGTGAGACTCCTATAGGGTTCAGTGTTAATCAATGAGACTCCCACAGGGTTCAGTGTTAATCAGTGAGACTCCCACAGGGTTCAGTGTTAATCAGTGAGACTCCCACAGGGTTCAGTGTTAATCAGTGAGACTCCCACAGGGTTCAGTGTTAATCAGTGAGACTCCCACAGGTTTCAGTGTTAATCAGTGAGACTCCCACAGGGTTCAGTGTTAATCAGTGAGACTCCCACAGGGTTCAGTGTTAATCAATGAGACTCCCATATTGTTCAGTGTTAATCAGTGAGACTCCCATGGGGTTCAGTGTTAATCAGTGAGACTCCCATAGGGTTCAGTGTTAATCAGTGAGACTCCCACAGGGTTCAGTGTTAATCAGTGAGACTCCCAAAGGGTTCAGTGTTAATCACTGAGACTCCCACAGGGTTCAGTGTTAATCAGTGAGACTCCCACAGGGTTCGGTGTTAATCAGTGAGACTCCAACAGGGTTCAGTGTTAATCAGTGAGACTCCTATAGGGTTCAGTGTTAATCAATGAGACTCCCACAGGGTTCAGTGTTAATCAGTGAGACTCCCACAGGATTCAGTGTTAATCAGTGAGACTCCCACAGGGTTCGGTGTTAATCAGTGAGACTCCCACAGGGTTCAGTGATAATCAGTGAGACTACCATAGGGTTCAGTGTTAATCAGTGAGACTCCCCCAGGGTTTGGTGTTAATCAGTGAGACTCCCACAGGGTTCAGTGTTAATCAGTGAGACTCCCATAGGGTTCAGTGTTAATCAGTGAGACTCCCACAGGGTTCAGTGTTAATCACTGAGACTCCCACAGGGTTCAGTGTTAATCAGTGAGGCTCCAACAGGGTTCAGTGTTAATCAGTGAGACTCCCACAGGGTTCAGTGTTAATCAGTGAGGCTCCCACAGGGTTCAGTGTTATTCAGTGAGACTCCCACAGGGTTCAGTGTTAATCAGTGAGACTCCCACAGGGTTCAGTGTTAATCAGTGAGACTCCAACAGGGTTCAGTGTTAATCAGTGAGACTCCCACAGGGTTCAGTGTTAATCAGTGAGTATCCCACAGGGTTCAGTGTTAATCAGTGAGACTCCAACAGGGTTCAGTGTTAATCAGTGAGACTCCACAGGGTTCAGTGTTAATCATTGAGACTCCCACAGGGTTCAGTGTTAATCAGTGATACTCACGTAGGGATCAGTGTTAATCAGTGAGACTCCCACAGGGTTCAGTGTTAATCAGTGAGACTCCCACAGGGTTCGGTGTTAATCAGTGAGACTCCCACAGCGTTCAGTGTTAATCAGTGAGACTCCCATGGGGTTCAGTGTTAATCAGTGAGACTCCCACAGGGTTCAGTGTTAATCAGTTAGACTACCACAGGTTTCAGTGTTAATCAGTGAGACTCCAAAAGGGTTCAGTGTTAATCAGTGAGACTCCCACAGGGTTCAGTGTTAATCAGTGAGACTCCAAAAGGGTTCAGTGTTAATCAATGAGGCTCCCATAGGGTTCAGTGTTCATCAGTGAGACTCCCAAAGGGTTCAGTTTTAATCAGTGAGACTCCCACAGGGTTCAGTGTTAATCAGTGAGACTCCCACAGGGTTCAGTGTTAATCAGTGAGACTCCCACAAGGTTCAGTGTTAATCACTGAGACTCCCACAGGGTTCAGTGTTAATCAGTCAGACTCCCATAGGGTTCAGTGTTAATGAGTGAGACTCCCACATGGTTCAGTGTTAATCACTGAGACTACTATAGGGTTCAGTGTTGATCAGTGAGACTCCCACAGGGTTCAGTGTTAATCAGTGAGACTCCCACAGGGTTCAGTGTTAATCAGTGATACTCACGTAGGGATCAGTGTTAATCAGTGAGACTCCCACAGGCTTCAGTGTTAATCAGTGAGACTCCCACAGGGTTCGGTGTTAATCAGTGAGACTCCCACAGGGTTCAGTGTTAATCAGTGAGACTCCCATGGGGTTCAGTGTTAATCAGTGAGACTCCCATAGGGTTCATTGTTAATCAGTGAGACTCCCATAGGGTTCAGTGTTAATCAGTGAGACTCCCAAAGGGTTCAGTGTTAATCACTGAGACTCCCACAGGGTTCAGTGTTAATCAGTGAGACTCCCACAGGGTTCGGTGTTAATCAGTGAGACTCCAACAGGGTTCAGTGTTAATCAGTGAGACTCCTGTAGGGTTCAGTGTTAATCAATGAGACTCCCACAGGGTTCAGTGTTAATCAGTGAGACTCCCACAGGGTTCAGTGTTAATCAGTGAGACTCCCACAGGGTTCAGTGTTAATCAGTGAGACTCCCATAGTGTTCAGTGTTAATCAGTGAGACTCCCAAAGGGTTCAGTGTTAATCAGTGAGACTCCCACAGGGTTCAGTGTTAATCAGTGAGACTCCCATAGGGTCCAGTGTTAATCAGTGAGACTCCCACAGGGTTCAGTGTTAATCAGTGATACTCACGTAGGGATCAGTGTTAATCAGTGAGACTCCCACAGGGTTCAGTGTTAATCAGTGAGACTCCCACAGGGTTCGGTGTTAATCAGTGAGACTCCCACAGGGTTCAGTGTTAATCAGTGAGACTCCCATGGGGTTCAGTGTTAATCAGTGAGACTCCCATAGGGTTCATTGTTAATCAGTGAGACTCCCATAGGGTTCAGTGTTAATCAGTGAGACTCTCAAAGGGTTCAGTGTTAATCACTGAGACTGCCACAGGGTTCAGTGTTAATCAGTGAGACTCCCACAGGGTTCGGTGTTCATCAGTGAGACTCCAACAGGGTTCAGTGTTAATCAGTGAGACTCCTATAGGGTTCAGTGTTAATCAATGAGACTCCCACAGGGTTCAGTGTTAATCAGTGAGACTCCCACAGGGTTCATTGTTAATCAGTGAGACTCCCATAGGGTTCAGTGTTAATCAGTGAGACTCCCAAAGGGTTCAGTGTTAATCACTGAGACTGCCACAGGGTTCAGTGTTAATCAGTGAGACTCCCACAGGGTTCGGTGTTCATCAGTGAGACTCCAACAGGGTTCAGTGTTAATCAGTGAGACTCCTATAGGGTTCAGTGTTAATCAGTGAGACTCCCATGGGGTTCAGTGTTAATCAGTGAGACTCCCATAGGGTTCATTGTTAATCAGTGAGACTCCCATAGGGTTCAGTGTTAATCAGTGAGACTCCCAAAGGGTTCAGTGTTAATCACTGAGACTCCCACAGGGTTCAGTGTTAATCAGTGAGACTCCCACAGGGTTCGGTGTTAATCAATGAGACTCCAACAGGGTTCAGTGTTAATCAGTGAGACTCCTATAGGGTTCAGTGTTAATCAATGAGACTCCCACAGGGTTCAGTGTTAATCAGTGAGACTCCCACAGGGTTCAGTGTTAATCAGTGAGACTCCCACAGGGTTCAGTGTTAATCAGTGAGACTCCCACAGGGTTCAGTGTTAATCAGTGAGGCTCCCACAGGGTTCAGTGTTATTCAGTGAGACTCCCACAGGGTTCAGTGTTAATCAGTGAGACTCCCACAGGGTTCAGTGTTAATCAGTGAGACTCCAACAGGGTTCAGTGTTAATCAGTGAGACTCCCACAGGGTTCAGTGTTAATCAGTGAGTATCCCACAGGGTTCAGTGTTAATCAGTGAGACTCCAACAGGGTTCAGTGTTAATCAGTGAGACTCCACAGGGTTCAGTGTTAATCAGTGAGACTCCCACAGGGTTCAGTGTTAATCAGTGATACTCACGTAGGGATCAGTGTTAATCAGTGAGACTCCCACAGGGTTCAGTGTTAATCAGTGAAACTCCCACAGGGTTCAGTGTTAATCAGTGAGACTCCCATAGGGTTCAGTGTTAATCAGTGAGACTCTCAAAGGGTTCAGTGTTAATCACTGAGACTGCCACAGGGTTCAGTGTTAATCAGTGAGACTCCCACAGGGTTCGGTGTTCATCAGTGAGACTCCAACAGGGTTCAGTGTTAATCAGTGAGACTCCTATAGGGTTCAGTGTTAATCAATGAGACTCCCACAGGGTTCAGTGTTAATCAGTGAGACTCCCACAGGGTTCAGTGTTAATCAGTGAGACTCCCACAGGGTTCAGTGTTAATCAGTGAGACTCCCATGGGGTTCAGTGTTAATCAGTGAGACTCCCATAGGGTTCATTGTTAATCAGTGAGACTCCCATAGGGTTCAGTGTTAATCAGTGAGACTCCCAAAGGGTTCAGTGTTAATCACTGAGACTCCCACAGGGTTCAGTGTTAATCAGTGAGACTCCCACAGGGTTCGGTGTTAATCAATGAGACTCCAACAGGGTTCAGTGTTAATCAGTGAGACTCCTATAGGGTTCAGTGTTAATCAATGAGACTCCCACAGGGTTCAGTGTTAATCAGTGAGACTCCCAAAGGGTTCAGTGTTAATCAATGAGACTCGCACAGGGTTCAGTGTTAATCAGTGAGACTCCCACAGGGTTCAGTGTTAATCAGTGAGACTCCCACAGGTTTCAGTGTTAATCAGTGAGACTCCCACAGGGTTCAGTGTTAATCAGTGAGACTCCCACAGGGTTCAGTGTTAATCAATGAGACTCCCATAGGGTTCAGTGTTAATCAGTGAGACTCCCATGGGGTTCAGTGTTAATCAGTGAGACTCCCATAGGGTTCAGTGTTAATCAGTGAGACTCCCACAGGGTTCAGTGTTAATCAGTGAGACTCCCAAAGGGTTCAGTGTTAATCACTGAGACTCCCACAGGGTTCAGTGTTAATCAGTGAGACTCCCACAGGGTTCGGTGTTAATCAGTGAGACTCCAACAGGGTTCAGTGTTAATCAGTGAGACTCCTATAGGGTTCAGTGTTAATCAATGAGACTCCCACAGGGTTCAGTGTTAATCAGTGAGACTCCCACAGGATTCAGTGTTAATCAGTGAGACTCCCACAGGGTTCGGTGTTAATCAGTGAGACTCCCACAGGGTTCAGTGATAATCAGTGAGACTACCATAGGGTTCAGTGTTAATCAGTGAGACTCCCCCAGGGTTTGGTGTTAATCAGTGAGACTCCCACAGGGTTCAGTGTTAATCAGTGAGACTCCCATAGGGTTCAGTGTTAATCAGTGAGACTCCCACAGGGTTCAGTGTTAATCACTGAGACTCCCACAGGGTTCAGTGTTAATCAGTGAGGCTCCAACAGGGTTCAGTGTTAATCAGTGAGACTCCCACAGGGTTCAGTGTTAATCAGTGAGGCTCCCACAGGGTTCAGTGTTATTCAGTGAGACTCCCACAGGGTTCAGTGTTAATCAGTGAGACTCCCACAGGGTTCAGTGTTAATCAGTGAGACTCCAACAGGGTTCAGTGTTAATCAGTGAGACTCCCACAGGGTTCAGTGTTAATCAGTGAGTATCCCACAGGGTTCAGTGTTAATCAGTGAGACTCCAACAGGGTTCAGTGTTAATCAGTGATACTCACGTAGGGATCAGTGTTAATCAGTGAAACTCCCACAGGGTTCAGTGTTAATCAGTGAAACTCCCACAGGGTTCAGTGTTAATCAGTGAGACTACCATAGGGTACAGTGTTAATCAGTGAGACTCCCATATGGTTCAGTGTTAATCAGTGAGACTCCCAAAGGGTTCAGTGTTAATCAATGAGACTCGCACAGGGTTCAGTGTTAATCAGTGAGACTCCCACAGGGTTCAGTGTTAATCAGTGAGACTCCCACAGGGTTCAGTGTTAATCAGTGAGTCTCCCACAGGGTTCAGTGTTAATCAGTGAGACTCCCACAGGGTTCAGTGTTAATCAGTGAAACTCCCACAGGGGTCAGTGTTAATCAGTGAGACTACCATAGGGTTCAGTGTTAATCAGTGAGACTCCCACAGGGTTCAGTGTTAATCAGTGAGACTCTCATAGGGTTCAGTGTTAATCAGTGAGACTCCCACAGGGTTCAGTGTTAATCAGTGAGACTCCCACAGGGTTCAGTGTTAATCAGTGAGACTCCCATAGGGTTCAGTGTTAATCAGTGAGTATCCCACAGGGTTCAGTGTTAATCAGTGAGACTCCAACAGGGTTCAGTGTTAATCAGTGAGACTCCACAGGGTTCAGTGTTAATCAGTGAGACTCCCACAGGGTTCAGTGTTAATCAGTGAGACTCCCATGGGGTTCAGTGTTAATCAGTGAGACTCCCATAGGGTTCATTGTTAATCAGTGAGACTCCCATAGGGTTCAGTGTTAATCAGTGAGACTCCCAAAGGGTTCAGTGTTAATCACTGAGACTCCCACAGGGTTCAATGTTAATCAGTGAGACTCCCACAGGGTTCAGTGTTAATCAGTGAGACTCCCACAGGGTTCAGTGTTAATCAGTGAGACTCCCATAGTGTTCAGTGTTAATCAGTGAGACTCCCAAAGGGTTCAGTGTTAATCAGTGAGACTCCCACAGGGTTCAGTGTTAATCAGTGATACTCATGTAGGGATCAGTGTTAATCAGTGAGACTCCCACAGGGTTCAGTGTTAATCAGTGAGACTCCCACAGGGTTCGGTGTTAATCAGTGAGACTCCCACAGGGTTCAGTGTTAATCAGTGAGACTCCCATGGGGTTCAGTGTTAATCAGTGAGACTCCCATAGGGTTCATTGTTAATCAGTGAGCATCCCATAGGGTTCAGTGTTAATCAGTGAGACTCTCAAAGGGTTCAGTGTTAATCACTGAGACTCCCACAGGGTTCAGTGTTAATCAGTGAGACTCCCACAGGGTTCGGTGTTAATCAGTGAGACTCCAACAGGGTTCAGTGTTAATCAGTGAGACTCCTATAGGGTTCAGTGTTAATCAATGAGACTCCCACAGGGTTCAGTGTTAATCAGTGAGACTCCCACAGGGTTCAGTGTTAATCAGTGAGACTCCCACAGGGTTCAGTGTTAATCAGTGAGACTCCCATGGGGTTCAGTGTTAATCAGTGAGACTCCCATAGGGTTCATTGTTAATCAGTGAGACTCCCATAGGGTTCAGTGTTAATCAGTGAGACTCCCAAAGGGTTCAGTGTTAATCACTGAGACTCCCACAGGGTTCAGTGTTAATCAGTGAGACTCCCACAGGGTTCGGTGTTAATCAATGAGACTCCAACAGGGTTCAGTGTTAATCAGTGAGACTCCTATAGGGTTCAGTGTTAATCAATGAGACTCCCACAGGGTTCAGTGTTAATCAGTGAGACTCCCACAGGGTTCAGTGTTAATCAGTGAGACTCCCACAGGGTTCGGTGTTAATCAGTGAGACTCCCACAGGGTTCAGTGATAATCAGTGAGACTACCATAGGGTTCAGTGTTAATCAGTGAGACTCCCCCAGGGTTTGGTGTTAATCAGTGAGACTCCCACAGGGTTCAGTGTTAATCAGTGAGACTCCCATAGGGTTCAGTGTTAATCAGTGAGACTCCCACAGGGTTCAGTGTTAATCACTGAGACTCCCACAGGGTTCAGTGTTAATCAGTGAGGCTCCAACAGGGTTCAGTGTTAATCAGTGAGACTCCCACAGGGTTCAGTGTTAATCAGTGAGGCTCCCACAGGGTTCAGTGTTATTCAGTGAGACTCCCACAGGGTTCAGTGTTAATCAGTGAGACTCCCACAGGGTTCAGTGTTAATCAGTGAGACTCCAACAGGGTTCAGTGTTAATCAGTGAGACTCCCACAGGGTTCAGTGTTAATCAGTGAGTATCCCACAGGGTTCAGTGTTAATCAGTGAGACTCCAACAGGGTTCAGTGTTAATCAGTGAGACTCCACAGGGTTCAGTGTTAATCAGTGAGACTCCCACAGGGTTCAGTGTTAATCAGTGATACTCACGTAGGGATCAGTGTTAATCAGTGAGACTCCCACAGGGTTCAGTGTTAATCAGTGAAACTCCCACAGGGTTCAGTGTTAATCAGTGAGACTACCATAGGGTTCAGTGTTAATCAGTGAGACTCCCACAGGGTTCAGTGTTAATCAGTGAGACTCCCATAGGGTTCAGTGTTAATCAGTGAGACTCCCAAAGGGTTCAGTGTTAATCAATGAGACTCGCACAGGGTTCAGTGTTAATCAGTGAGACTCCCACAGGGTTCAGTGTTAATCAGTGAGACTCCCACAGGGTTCAGTGTTAATCAGTGAGTCTCCCACAGGGTTCAGTGTTAATCAGTGAGACTCCCACAGGGTTCAGTGTTAATCAGTGAAACTCCCACAGGGGTCAGTATTAATCAGTGAGACTACCATAGGGTTCAGTGTTAATCAGTGAGACTCCCACAGGGTTCAGTGTTAATCAGTGAGACTCTCATAGGGTTCAGTGTTAATCAGTGAGACTCCCACACGGTTCAGTGTTAATCAGTGAGACTCCCACAGGGTTCAGTGTTAATCAGTGAGACTCCCATAGGGTTCAGTGTTAATCAGTGAGTATCCCACAGGGTTCAGTGTTAATCAGTGAGACTCCAACAGGGTTCAGTGTTAATCAGTGAGACTCCACAGGGTTCAGTGTTAATCAGTGAGACTCCCACAGGGTTCAGTGTTAATCAGTGAGACTCCCATGGAGTTCAGTGTTAATCAGTGAGACTCCCATAGGGTTCATTGTTAATCAGTGAGACTCCCATAGGGTTCAGTGTTAATCAGTGAGACTCCCAAAGAGTTCAGTGTTAATCACTGAGACTCCCACAGGGTTCAATGTTAATCAGTGAGACTCCCACAGGGTTCGGTGTTAATCAGTGAGACTCCAACAGGGTTCAGTGTTAATCAGTGAGACTCCTGTAGGGTTCAGTGTTAATCAATGAGACTCCCACAGGGTTCAGTGTTAATCAGTGAGACTCCCACAGGGTTCAGTGTTAATCAGTGAGACTCCCACAGGGTTCAGTGTTAATCAGTGAGACTCCCATAGTGTTCAGTGTTAATCAGTGAGACTCCCAAAGGGTTCAGTGTTAATCAGTGAGACTCCCACAGGGTTCAGTGTTAATCAGTGAGACTCCCACAGGGTTCAGTGTTAATCAGTGAGACTCCCATAGGGTCCAGTGTTAATCAGTGAGACTCCCACAGGGTTCAGTGTTAATCAGTGATACTCATGTAGGGATCAGTGTTAATCAGTGAGACTCCCACAGGGTTCAGTGTTAATCAGTGAGACTCCCACAGGGTTCGGTGTTAATCAGTGAGACTCCCACAGGGTTCAGTGTTAATCAGTGAGACTCCCATGGGGTTCAGTGTTAATCAGTGAGACTCCCATAGGGTTCATTGTTAATCAGTGAGACTCCCATAGGGTTCAGTGTTAATCAGTGAGACTCTCAAAGGGTTCAGTGTTAATCACTGAGACTCCCACAGGGTTCAGTGTTAATCAGTGAGACTCCCACAGGGTTCGGTGTTAATCAGTGAGACTCCAACAGGGTTCAGTGTTAATCAGTGAGACTCCTATAGGGTTCAGTGTTAATCAATGAGACTCCCACAGGGTTCAGTGTTAATCAGTGAGACTCCCACAGGGTTCAGTGTTAATCAGTGAGACTCCCACAGGGTTCAGTGTTAATCAGTGAGACTCCCATGGGGTTCAGTGTTAATCAGTGAGACTCCCATAGGGTTCATTGTTAATCAGTGAGACTCCCATAGGGTTCAGTGTTAATCAGTGAGACTCCCAAAGGGTTCAGTGTTAATCACTGAGACTCCCACAGGGTTCAGTGTTAATCAGTGAGACTCCCACAGGGTTCGGTGTTAATCAATGAGACTCCAACAGGGTTCAGTGTTAATCAGTGAGACTCCTATAGGGTTCAGTGTTAATCAATGAGACTCCCACAGGGTTCAGTGTTAATCAGTGAGACTCCCACAGGGTTCAGTGTTAATCAGTGAGACTCCCACAGGGTTCAGTGTTAATCAGTGAGACTCCCACAGGGTTCAGTGTTAATCAGTGAGACTCCCACAGGTTTCAGTGTTAATCAGTGAGACTCCCACAGGGTTCAGTGTTAATCAGTGAGACTCCCACAGGGTTCAGTGTTAATCAATGAGACTCCCATAGGGTTCAGTGTTAATCAGTGAGACTCCCATGGGGTTCAGTGTTAATCAGTGAGACTCCCATAGGGTTCAGTGTTAATCAGTGAGACTCCCGCAGGGTTCAGTGTTAATCAGTGAGACTCCCAAAGGGTTCAGTGTTAATCACTGAGACTCCCACAGGGTTCAGTGTTAATCAGTGAGACTCCCACAGGGTTCGGTGTTAATCAGTGAGACTCCAACAGGGTTCAGTGTTAATCAGTGAGACTCCTATAGGGTTCAGTGTTAATCAATGAGACTCCCACAGGGTTCAGTGTTAATCAGTGAGACTCCCACAGGATTCAGTGTTAATCAGTGAGACTCCCACAGGGTTCGGTGTTAATCAGTGAGACTCCCACAGGGTTCAGTGATAATCAGTGAGACTACCATAGGGTTCAGTGTTAATCAGTGAGACTCCCCCAGGGTTTGGTGTTAATCAGTGAGACTCCCACAGGGTTCAGTGTTAATCAGTGAGACTCCCATAGGGTTCAGTGTTAATCAGTGAGACTCCCACAGGGTTCAGTGTTAATCACTGAGACTCCCACAGGGTTCAGTGTTAATCAGTGAGGCTCCAACAGGGTTCAGTGTTAATCAGTGAGACTCCCACAGGGTTCAGTGTTAATCAGTGAGGCTCCCACAGGGTTCAGTGTTATTCAGTGAGACTCCCACAGGGTTCAGTGTTAATCAGTGAGACTCCCACAGGGTTCAGTGTTAATCAGTGAGACTCCAACAGGGTTCAGTGTTAATCAGTGAGACTCCCACAGGGTTCAGTGTTAATCAGTGAGTATCCCACAGGGTTCAGTGTTAATCAGTGAGACTCCAACAGGGTTCAGTGTTAATCAGTGAGACTCCACAGGGTTCAGTGTTAATCAGTGAGACTCCCACAGGGTTCAGTGTTCATCAGTGATACTCACGTAAGGATCAGTGTTAATCAGTGAGACTCCCACAGGGTTCAGTGTTAATCAGTGAAACTCCCACAGGGTTCAGTGTTAATCAGTGAGACTACCATAGGGTTCAGTGTTAATCAGTGAGACTCCCACAGGGTTCAGTGTTAATCAGTGAGACTCCCATAGGGTTCAGTGTTAATCAGTGAGACTCCCAAAGGGTTCAGTGTTAATCAATGAGACTCGCACAGGGTTCAGTGTTAATCAGTGAGACTCCCACAGGGTTCAGAGTTAATCAGTGAGACTCCCACAGGGTTCAGTGTTAATCAGTGAGTCTCCCACAGGGTTCAGTGTTAATCAGTGAGACTCCCACAGGGTTCAGTGTTAATCAGTGAAACTCCCACAGGGGTCAGTGTTAATCAGTGAGACTACCATAGGGTTCAGTGTTAATCAGTGAGACTCCCACAGGGTTCAGTGTTAATCAGTGAGACTCTCATAGGGTTCAGTGTTAATCAGTGAGACTCCCACAGGGTTCAGTGTTAATCAGTGAGACTCCCACAGGGTTCAGTGTTAATCAGTGAGACTCCCATAGGGTTCAGTGTTAATCAGTGAGTATCCCACAGGGTTCAGTGTTAATCAGTGAGACTCCAACAGGGTTCAGTGTTAATCAGTGAGACTCCACAGGGTTCAGTGTTAATCAGTGAGACTCCCACAGGGTTCAGTGTTAATCAGTGATACTCACGTAGGGATCAGTGTTAATCAGTGAGACTCCCACAGGGTTCAGTGTTAATCAGTGAGACTCCCACAGGGTTCGGTGTTAATCAGTGAGACTCCCACAGCGTTCAGTGTTAATCAGTGAGACTCCCATGGGGTTCAGTGTTAATCAGTGAGACTCCCACAGGGTTCAGTGTTAATCAGTTAGACTACCACAGGTTTCAGTGTTAATCAGTGAGACTCCAAAAGGGTTCAGTGTTAATCAGTGAGACTCCCACAGGGTTCAGTGTTAATCAGTGAGACTCCAAAAGGGTTCAGTGTTAATCAATGAGACTCCCATAGGGTTCAGTGTTCATCAGTGAGACTCCCAAAGGGTTCAGTTTTAATCAGTGAGACTCCCACAGGGTTCAGTGTTAATCAGTGAGACTCCCACAGGGTTCAGTGTTAATCAGTGAGACTCCCACAGGGTTCAGTGTTAATCACTGAGACTCCCACAGGGTTCAGTGTTAATCAGTGAGACTCCCACAGGGTTCAGTGTTAATCACTGAGACTCCCACAGGGTTCAGTGTTAATCAGTGAGACTCCCACAGGGTTCAGTGTTAATCAGTGAGACTCCCACAGGGTTCAGTGTTAATCAGTGAGTCTCCCACAGGGTTCAGTGTTAATCAGTGAGACTCCCACAGGGTTCAGTGTTAATCAGTGAAACTCCCACAGGGGTCAGTGTTAATCAGTGAGACTACCATAGGGTTCAGTGTTAATCAGTGAGACTCCCACAGGGTTCAGTGTTAATCAGTGAGACTCTCATAGGGTTCAGTGTTAATCAGTGAGACTCCCACAGGGTTCAGTGTTAATCAGTGAGACTCCCACAGGGTTCAGTGTTAATCAGTGAGACTCCCATAGGGTTCAGTGTTAATCAGTGAGTATCCCACAGGGTTCAGTGTTAATCAGTGAGACTCCAACAGGGTTCAGTGTTAATCAGTGAGACTCCACAGGGTTCAGTGTTAATCAGTGAGACTCCCACAGGGTTCAGTGTTAATCAGTGATACTCACGTAGGGATCAGTGTTAATCAGTGAGACTCCCACAGGGTTCAGTGTTAATCAGTGAGACTCCCACAGGGTTCGGTGTTAATCAGTGAGACTCCCACAGCGTTCAGTGTTAATCAGTGAGACTCCCATGGGGTTCAGTGTTAATCAGTGAGACTCCCACAGGGTTCAGTGTTAATCAGTTAGACTACCACAGGTTTCAGTGTTAATCAGTGAGACTCCAAAAGGGTTCAGTGTTAATCAGTGAGACTCCCACAGGGTTCAGTGTTAATCAGTGAGACTCCAAAAGGGTTCAGTGTTAATCAATGAGACTCCCATAGGGTTCAGTGTTCATCAGTGAGACTCCCAAAGGGTTCAGTTTTAATCAGTGAGACTCCCACAGGGTTCAGTGTTAATCAGTGAGACTCCCAAAGGGTTCAGTGTTAATCAGTGAGACTCCCACAGGGTTCAGTGTTAATCACTGAGACTCCCACAGGGTTCAGTGTTAATCAGTGAGACTCCCATAGGGTTCAGTGTTAATGAGTGAGACTCCCACAGGGTTCAGTGTAATCACTGAGACTACTATAGGGTTCAGTGTTGATCAGTGAGACTCCCACAGGGTTCAGTGTTAATCAGTGATACTCACGTAGGGATCAGTGTTAATCAGTGAGACTCCCACAGGCTTCAGTGTTAATCAGTGAGACTCCCACAGGGTTCGGTGTTAATCAGTGAGACTCCCACAGGGTTCAGTGTTAATCAGTGAGACTCCCATGGGGTTCAGTGTTAATCAGTGAGACTCCCATAGGGTTCATTGTTAATCAGTGAGACTCCCATAGGGTTCAGTGTTAATCAGTGAGACTCCCAAAGGGTTCAGTGTTAATCACTGAGACTCCCACAGGGTTCAGTGTTAATCAGTGAGACTCCCACAGGGTTCGGTGTTAATCAGTGAGACTCCAACAGGGTTCAGTGTTAATCAGTGAGACTCCTGTAGGGTTCAGTGTTAATCAATGAGACTCCCACAGGGTTCAGTGTTAATCAGTGAGACTCCCACAGGGTTCAGTGTTAATCAGTGAGACTCCCACAGGGTTCAGTGTTAATCAGTGAGACTCCCATAGTGTTCAGTGTTAATCAGTGAGACTCCCAAAGGGTTCAGTGTTAATCAGTGAGACTCCCACAGGGTTCAGTGTTAATCAGTGAGACTCCCACAGGGTTCAGTGTTAATCAGTGAGACTCCCATAGGGTCCAGTGTTAATCAGTGAGACTCCCACAGGGTTCAGTGTTAATCAGTGATACTCACATAGGGATCAGTGTTAATCAGTGAGACTCCCACAGGGTTCAGTGTTAATCAGTGAGACTCCCACAGGGTTCGGTGTTAATCAGTGAGACTCCCACAGGGTTCAGTGTTAATCAGTGAGACTCCCATGGGGTTCAGTGTTAATCAGTGAGACTCCCATAGGGTTCATTGTTAATCAGTGAGACTCCCATAGGGTTCAGTGTTAATCAGTGAGACTCCCAAAGGGTTCAGTGTTAATCACTGAGACTCCCACAGGGTTCAGTGTTAATCAGTGAGACTCCCACAGGGTTCGGTGTTAATCAGTGAGACTCCAACAGGGTTCAGTGTTAATCAGTGAGACTCCTATAGGGTTCAGTGTTAATCAATGAGACTCCCACAGGGTTCAGTGTTAATCAGTGAGACTCCCACAGGGTTCAGTGTTAATCAGTGAGACTCCCACAGGGTTCAGTGTTAATCAGTGAGACTCCCATGGGGTTCAGTGTTAATCAGTGAGACTCCCATAGGGTTCATTGTTAATCAGTGAGACTCCCATAGGGTTCAGTGTTAATCAGTGAGACTCCCAAAGGGTTCAGTGTTAATCACTGAGACTCCCACAGGGTTCAGTGTTAATCAGTGAGACTCCCACAGGGTTCGGTGTTAATCAGTGAGACTCCAACAGGGTTCAGTGTTAATCAGTGAGACTCCTATAGGGTTCAGTGTTAATCAATGAGACTCCCACAGGGTTCAGTGTTAATCAGTGAGACTCCCACAGGGTTCAGTGTTAATCAGTGAGACTCCCACAGGGTTCAGTGTTAATCAGTGAGACTCCCACAGGGTTCAGTGTTAATCATTGAGACTCCCACAGGTTTCAGTGTTAATCAGTGAGACTCCCACAGGGTTCAGTGTTAATCAGTGAGATTCCCACAGGGTTCAGTGTTAATCAATGAGACTCCCATAGGGTTCAGTGTTAATCAGTGAGACTCCCATGGGGTTCAGTGTTAATCAGTGAGACTCCCATAGGGTTCAGTGTTAATCAGTGAGACTCCCACAAGGTTCAGTGTTAATCAGTGAGACTCCCACAGGGTTCAGTGTTAATCAGTGAGACTCCCACAGGGTTCGGTGTTAATCAGTGAGACTCCCACAGGGTTCAGTGATAATCAGTGAGACTACCATAGGGTTCAGTGTTAATCAGTGAGACTCCCACAGGGTTCAGTGTTAATCAGTGAGACTCCCATGGGGTTCAGTGTTAATCAGTGAGACTCCCATAGGGTTCATTGTTAATCAGTGAGACTCCCATAGGGTTCAGTGTTAATCAGTGAGACTCCCAAAGGGTTCAGTGTTAATCACTGAGACTCCCACAGGGTTCAGTGTTAATCAGTGAGACTCCCACAGGGTTCGGTGTTAATCAGTGAGACTCCAACAGGGTTCAGTGTTAATCAGTGAGACTCCTGTAGGGTTCAGTGTTAATCAATGAGACTCCCACAGGGTTCAGTGTTAATCAGTGAGACTCCCACAGGGTTCAGTGTTAATCAGTGAGACTCCCACAGGGTTCAGTGTTAATCAGTGAGACTCCCATAGTGTTCAGTGTTAATCAGTGAGACTCCCAAAGGGTTCAGTGTTAATCAGTGAGACTCCCACAGGGTTCAGTGTTAATCAGTGAGACTCCCACAGGGTTCAGTGTTAATCAGTGAGACTCCCATAGGGTCCAGTGTTAATCAGTGAGACTCCCACAGGGTTCAGTGTTAATCAGTGATACTCACATAGGGATCAGTGTTAATCAGTGAGACTCCCACAGGGTTCAGTGTTAATCAGTGAGACTCCCACAGGGTTCGGTGTTAATCAGTGAGACTCCCACAGGGTTCAGTGTTAATCAGTGAGACTCCCATGGGGTTCAGTGTTAATCAGTGAGACTCCCATAGGGTTCATTGTTAATCAGTGAGACTCCCATAGGGTTCAGTGTTAATCAGTGAGACTCCCAAAGGGTTCAGTGTTAATCACTGAGACTCCCACAGGGTTCAGTGTTAATCAGTGAGACTCCCACAGGGTTCGGTGTTAATCAGTGAGACTCCAACAGGGTTCAGTGTTAATCAGTGAGACTCCTATAGGGTTCAGTGTTAATCAATGAGACTCCCACAGGGTTCAGTGTTAATCAGTGAGACTCCCACAGGGTTCAGTGTTAATCAGTGAGACTCCCACAGGGTTCAGTGTTAATCAGTGAGACTCCCATGGGGTTCAGTGTTAATCAGTGAGACTCCCATAGGGTTCATTGTTAATCAGTGAGACTCCCATAGGGTTCAGTGTTAATCAGTGAGACTCCCAAAGGGTTCAGTGTTAATCACTGAGACTCCCACAGGGTTCAGTGTTAATCAGTGAGACTCCCACAGGGTTCGGTGTTAATCAGTGAGACTCCAACAGGGTTCAGTGTTAATCAGTGAGACTCCTATAGGGTTCAGTGTTAATCAATGAGACTCCCACAGGGTTCAGTGTTAATCAGTGAGACTCCCACAGGGTTCAGTGTTAATCAGTGAGACTCCCACAGGGTTCAGTGTTAATCAGTGAGACTCCCACAGGGTTCAGTGTTAATCATTGAGACTCCCACAGGTTTCAGTGTTAATCAGTGAGACTCCCACAGGGTTCAGTGTTAATCAGTGAGATTCCCACAGGGTTCAGTGTTAATCAATGAGACTCCCATAGGGTTCAGTGTTAATCAGTGAGACTCCCATGGGGTTCAGTGTTAATCAGTGAGACTCCCATAGGGTTCAGTGTTAATCAGTGAGACTCCCACAAGGTTCAGTGTTAATCAGTGAGACTCCCACAGGGTTCAGTGTTAATCAGTGAGACTCCCACAGGGTTCGGTGTTAATCAGTGAGACTCCCACAGGGTTCAGTGATAATCAGTGAGACTACCATAGGGTTCAGTGTTAATCAGTGAGACTCCCACAGGGTTCAGTGTTAATCAGTGAGACTCCCATAGGGTTCAGTGTTAATCAGTGAGACTCCCAAAGGGTTCAGTGTTAATCAGTGAGACTCGCACAGGGTTCAGTGTTAATCAGTGAGACTCCCACAGGGTTCAGTGTTAATCAGTGAGACTCCCACAGGGTTCAGTGTTAATCAGTGAGACTCCCACAGGGTTCAGTGTTAATCAGTGAGACTCCCACAGGGTTCAGTGTTAATCAGTGAGACTCCCACAGGGTTCAGTGTTAATCAGTGAGACTCCCACAGGGTTCAGTGTTAATCAGTGAGACTCCCGTAGGGATCAGTGTTAATCAGTGAGGCTCCCACAGGGTTCAGTGTTAATCAGTGAGACTCCCACAGGGTTCAGTGTTAATCAGTGAGACTCCCCCAGGGTTTGGTGTTAATCAGTGAGACTCCCACAGGGTTCAGTGTTAATCAGTGAGACTCCCATAGGGTTCAGTGTTAATCAGTGAGACTCCCACAGGGTTCAGTGTTAATCACTGAGACTCCCACAGGGTTCAGTGTTAATCAGTGAGGCTCCAACAGGGTTCAGTGTTAATCAGTGAGACTCCCACAGGGTTCAGTGTTAATCAGTGAGGCTCCCACAGGGTTCAGTGTTATTCAGTGAGACTCCCACAGGGTTCAGTGTTAATCAGTGAGACTCCCACAGGGTTCAGTGTTAATCAGTGAGACTCCAACAGGGTTCAGTGTTAATCAGTGAGACTCCCACAGGGTTCAGTGTTAATCAGTGAGACTCCCACAGGGATCAGTGTTAATCAGTGATACTCACGTAGGGATCAGTGTTAATCAGTGAGACTCCCACAGGGTTCAGTGTTAATCAGTGAGACTCCCACAGGGTTCGGTGTTAATCAGTGAGACTCCCACAGGGTTCAGTGTTAATCAGTGAGACTCCCATGGGGTTCAGTGTTAATCAGTGAGACTCCGATAGGGTTCATTGTTAATCAGTGAGACTCCCATAGGGTTCAGTGTTAATCAGTGAGACTCCCAAAGGGTTCAGTGTTAATCAGTGAGACTCCCACAGGGATCAGTGTTAATCAGTGAGGCTCCCACAGGGTTCGGTGTTAATCATTGAGACTCCAACAGGGTTCAGTGTTAATCAGTGAGACTCCTATAGGGTTCAGTGTTAATCAATGAGACTCCCACAGGGTTCAGTGTTAATCAGTGAGACTCCCACAGGGTTCAGTGTTAATCAATGAGACTCCCACAGGGTTCAGTGTTAATCAGTGAGACTCCCACAGGATTCAGTGTTAATCAGTGAGACTCCCACAGGGTTCGGTGTTAATCAGTGAGACTCCCACAGGGTTCAGTGATAATCAGTGAGACTACCATAGGGTTCAGTGTTAATCAGTGAGACTCCCACAGGGTTCAGTGTTAATCAGTGAGACTCCCATAGGGTTCAGTGTTAATCAGTGAGACTCCCACAGGGTTCAGTGTTAATCACTGAGACTCCCACAGGGTTCAGTGTTAATCAGTGAGGCTCCAACAGGGTTCAGTGTTAATCAGTGAGACTCCCACAGGGTTCAGTGTTAATCAGTGAGGCTCCCACAGGGTTCAGTGTTATTCAGTGAGACTCCCACAGGGTTCAGTGTTAATCAGTGAGACTCCCACAGGGTTCAGTGTTAATCAGTGAGACTCCAACAGGGTTCAGTGTTAATCAGTGAGACTCCCACAGGGTTCAGTGTTAATCAGTGAGTATCCCACAGGGTTCAGTGTTAATCAGTGAGACTCCAACAGGGTTCAGTGTTAATCAGTGAGACTCCACAGGGTTCAGTGTTAATCAGTGAGACTCCCACAGGGTTCAGTGTTAATCAGTGATACTCACGTAAGGATCAGTGTTAATCAGTGAGACTCCCACAGGGTTCAGTGTTAATCAGTGAAACTCCCACAGGGTTCAGTGTTAATCAGTGAGACTACCATAGGGTTCAGTGTTAATCAGTGAGACTCCCACAGGGTTCAGTGTTAATCAGTGAGACTCCCATAGGGTTCAGTGTTAATCAGTGAGACTCCCAAAGGGTTCAGTGTTAATCAATGAGACTCGCACAGGGTTCAGTGTTAATCAGTGAGACTCCCACAGGGTTCAGTGTTAATCAGTGAGACTCCCACAGGGTTCAGTGTTAATCAGTGAGTCTCCCACAGGGTTCAGTGTTAATCAGTGAGACTCCCACAGGGTTCAGTGTTAATCAGTGAAACTCCCACAGGGGTCAGTGTTAATCAGTGAGACTACCATAGGGTTCAGTGTTAATCAGTGAGACTCCCACAGGGTTCAGTGTTAATCAGTGAGACTCTCATAGGGTTCAGTGTTAATCAGTGAGACTCCCACAGGGTTCAGTGTTAATCAGTGAGACTCCCACAGGGTTCAGTGTTAATCAGTGAGACTCCCATAGGGTTCAGTGTTAATCAGTGAGTATCCCACAGGGTTCAGTGTTAATCAGTGAGACTCCAACAGGGTTCAGTGTTAATCAGTGAGACTCCACAGGGTTCAGTGTTAATCAGTGAGACTCCCACAGGGTTCAGTGTTAATCAGTGATACTCACGTAGGGATCAGTGTTAATCAGTGAGACTCCCACAGGGTTCAGTGTTAATCAGTGAGACTCCCACAGGGTTCGGTGTTAATCAGTGAGACTCCCACAGCGTTCAGTGTTAATCAGTGAGACTCCCATGGGGTTCAGTGTTAATCAGTGAGACTCCCACAGGGTTCAGTGTTAATCAGTTAGACTACCACAGGTTTCAGTGTTAATCAGTGAGACTCCAAAAGGGTTCAGTGTTAATCAGTGAGACTCCCACAGGGTTCAGTGTTAATCAGTGAGACTCCAAAAGGGTTCAGTGTTAATCAATGAGACTCCCATAGGGTTCAGTGTTCATCAGTGAGACTCCCAAAGGGTTCAGTTTTAATCAGTGAGACTCCCACAGGGTTCACTGTTAATCAGTGAGACTCCCACAGGGTTCAGTGTTAATCACTGAGACTCCCACAGGGTTCAGTGTTAATCAGTGAGACTCCCACAGGGTTCAGTGTTAATCACTGAGACTCCCACAGGGTTCAGTGTTAATCAGTGAGACTCCCACAGGGTTCAGTGTTAATCAGTGAGACTCCCACAGGGTTCAGTGTTAATCAGTGAGTCTCCCACAGGGTTCAGTGTTAATCAGTGAGACTCCCACAGGGTTCAGTGTTAATCAGTGAAACTCCCACAGGGGTCAGTGTTAATCAGTGAGACTACCATAGGGTTCAGTATTAATCAGTGAGACTCCCACAGGGTTCAGTGTTAATCAGTGAGACTCTCATAGGGTTCAGTGTTAATCAGTGAGACTCCCACAGGGTTCAGTGTTAATCAGTGAGACTCCCACAGGGTTCAGTGTTAATCAGTGAGACTCCCATAGGGTTCAGTGTTAATCAGTGAGTATCCCACAGGGTTCAGTGTTAATCAGTGAGACTCCAACAGGGTTCAGTGTTAATCAGTGAGACTCCACAGGGTTCAGTGTTAATCAGTGAGACTCCCACAGGGTTCAGTGTTAATCAGTGATACTCACGTAGGGATCAGTGTTAATCAGTGAGACTCCCACAGGGTTCAGTGTTAATCAGTGAGACTCCCACAGGGTTCGGTGTTAATCAGTGAGACTCCCACAGCGTTCAGTGTTAATCAGTGAGACTCCCATGGGGTTCAGTGTTAATCAGTGAGACTCCCACAGGGTTCAGTGTTAATCAGTTAGACTACCACAGGTTTCAGTGTTAATCAGTGAGACTCCAAAAGGGTTCAGTGTTAATCAGTGAGACTCCCACAGGGTTCAGTGTTAATCAGTGAGACTCCAAAAGGGTTCAGTGTTAATCAATGAGACTCCCATAGGGTTCAGTGTTCATCAGTGAGACTCCCAAAGGGTTCAGTTTTAATCAGTGAGACTCCCACAGGGTTCAGTGTTAATCAGTGAGACTCCCAAAGGGTTCAGTGTTAATCAGTGAGACTCCCACAGGGTTCAGTGTTAATCACTGAGACTCCCACAGGGATCAGTGTTAATCAGTGAGACTCCCATAGGGTTCAGTTTTAATGAGTGAGACTCCCACAGGGTTCAGTGTAATCACTGAGACTACTATAGGGTTCAGTGTTGATCAGTGAGACTCCCACAGGGTTCAGTGTTAATCAGTGAGACTCCCACAGGGTTCAGTGTTAATCAGTGATACTCACGTAGGGATCAGTGTTAATCAGTGAGACTCCCACAGGCTTCAGTGTTAATCAGTGAGACTCCCACAGGGTTCGGTGTTAATCAGTGAGACTCCCACAGGGTTCAGTGTTAATCAGTGAGACTCCCATGGGGTTCAGTGTTAATCAGTGAGACTCCCATAGGGTTCATTGTTAATCAGTGAGACTCCCATAGGGTTCAGTGTTAATCAGTGAGACTCCCAAAGGGTTCAGTGTTAATCACTGAGACTCCCACAGGGTTCAGTGTTAATCAGTGAGACTCCCACAGGGTTCGGTGTTAATCAGTGAGACTCCCACAGGGTTCAGTGTTAATCAGTGAGACTCCCATAGTGTTCAGTGTTAATCAGTGAGACTCCCAAAGGGTTCAGTGTTAATCAGTGAGACTCCCACAGGGTTCAGTGTTAATCAGTGAGACTCCCACAGGGTTCAGTGTTAATCAGTGAGACTCCCATAGGGTCCAGTGTTAATCAGTGAGACTCCCACAGGGTTCAGTGTTAATCAGTGATACTCACATAGGGATCAGTGTTAATCAGTGAGACTCCCACAGGGTTCAGTGTTAATCAGTGAGACTCCCATGGGGTTCAGTGTTAATCAGTGAGACTCCCATAGGGTTCATTGTTAATCAGTGAGACTCCCATAGGGTTCAGTGTTAATCAGTGAGACTCCCATGGGGTTCAGTGTTAATCAGTGAGACTCCCATAGGGTTCATTGTTAATCAGTGAGACTCCCATAGGGTTCAGTGTTAATCAGTGAGACTCCCAAAGGGTTCAGTGTTAATCACTGAGACTCCCACAGGGTTCAGTGTTAATCAGTGAGACTCCTATAGGGTTCAGTGTTAATCAATGAGACTCCAACAGGGTTCAGTGTTAATCAGTGAGACTCCTATAGGGTTCAGTGTTAATCAATGAGACTCCCACAGGGTTCAGTGTTAATCAGTGAGACTCCCACAGGGTTCAGTGTTAATCAGTGAGACTCCCACAGGGTTCAGTGTTAATCAGTGAGACTCCCACAGGGTTCAGTGTTAATCAGTGAGACTCCCACAGGTTTCAGTGTTAATCAGTGAGACTCCCACAGGGTTCAGTGTTAATCAGTGAGATTCCCACAGGGTTCAGTGTTAATCAATGAGACTCCCATAGGGTTCAGTGTTAATCAGTGAGACTCCCATGGGGTTCAGTGTTAATCAGTGAGACTCCCATAGGGTTCAGTGTTAATCAGTGAGACTCCCACAGGGTTCAGTGTTAATCAGTGAGACTCCCAAAGGGTTCAGTGTTAATCACTGAGACTCCCACAGGGTTCAGTGTTAATCAGTGAGACTCCCACAGGGTTCGGTGTTAATCAGTGAGACTCCCACAGGGTTCAGTGATAATCAGTGAGACTACCATAGGGTTCAGTGTTAATCAGTGAGACTCCCACAGGGTTCAGTGTTAATCAGTGAGACTCCCATAGGGTTCAGTGTTAATCAGTGAGACTCCCAAAGGGTTCAGTGTTAATCAGTGAGACTCGCACAGGGTTCAGTGTTAATCAGTGAGACTCCCACAGGGTTCAGTGTTAATCACTGAGACTCCCACAGGGTTCAGTGTTAATCAGTGAGACTCCCACAGGGTTCAGTGTTAATCAGTGAGACTCCCACAGGGTTCAGTGTTAATCAGTGAGACTCCCACAGGGTTCAGTGTTAATCAGTGAGACTCCCACAGGGTTCAGTGTTAATCAGTGAGACTCCCACAGGGTTCAGTGTTAATCAGCGAGACTCCCACAGGGTTCAGTGTTAATCAGTGAGACTCCCGTAGGGATCAGTGTTAATCAGTGAGACTCCAACAGGGTTCAGTGTTAATCAGTGAGACTCCCACAGGGTTCAGTGTTAATCAGTGAGACTCCCACAGGGATCAGTGTTAATCAGTGATACTCACGTAGGGATCAGTGTTAATCAGTGAGACTCCCACAGGGTTCAGTGTTAATCAGTGAGACTCCCACAGGGTTTGGTGTTAATCAGTGAGACTCCCACAGGGTTCAGTGTTAATCAGTGAGACTCCCATGGGGTTCAGTGTTAATCAGTGAGACTCCGATAGGGTTCATTGTTAATCAGTGAGACTCCCATAGGGTTCAGTGTTAATCAGTGAGACTCCCAAAGGGTTCAGTGTTAATCAGTGAGACTCCCACAGGGATCAGTGTTAATCAGTGAGGCTCCCACAGGGTTCGGTGTTAATCATTGAGACTCCAACAGGGTTCAGTGTTAATCAGTGAGACTCCTATAGGGTTCAGTGTTAATCAATGAGACTCCCACAGGGTTCAGTGTTAATCAGTGAGACTCCCACAGGGTTCAGTGTTAATCAATGACACTCCCACAGGGTTCAGTGTTAATCAGTGAGACTCCCACAGGATTCAGTGTTAATCAGTGAGACTCCCACAGGGTTCGGTGTTAATCAGTGAGACTCCCACAGGGTTCAGTGATAATCAGTGAGACTACCATAGGGTTCAGTGTTAATCAGTGAGACTCCCACAGGGTTCAGTGTTAATCAGTGAGACTCCCATAGGGTTCAGTGTTAATCAGTGAGACTCCCAAAGGGTTCAGTGTTAATCAGTGAGACTCGCACAGGGTTCAGTGTTAATCAGTGAGACTCCCACAGGGTTCAGTGTTAATCAGTGAGACTCCCACAGGGTTCAGTGTTAATCAGTGAGACTCCCACAGGGTTCAGTGTTAATCAGTGAGACTCCCACAGGGTTCAGTGTTAATCAGTGAGACTCCCACAGGGTTCAGTGTTAATCAGTGAGACTCCCACAGGGTTCAGTGTTAATCAGTGAGACTCCCGTAGGGATCAGTGTTAATCAGTGAGGCTCCCACAGGGTTCAGTGTTAATCAGTGAGACTCCCACAGGGTTCAGTGTTAATCAGTGAGACTCCCCCAGGGTTTGGTGTTAATCAGTGAGACTCCCACAGGGTTCAGTGTTAATCAGTGAGACTCCCATAGGGTTCAGTGTTAATCAGTGAGACTCCCACAGGGTTCAGTGTTAATCACTGAGACTCCCACAGGGTTCAGTGTTAATCAGTGAGGCTCCAACAGGGTTCAGTGTTAATCAGTGAGACTCCCACAGGGTTCAGTGTTAATCAGTGAGGCTCCCACAGGGTTCAGTGTTATTCAGTGAGACTCCCACAGGGTTCAGTGTTAATCAGTGAGACTCCCACAGGGTTCAGTGTTAATCAGTGAGACTCCAACAGGGTTCAGTGTTAATCAGTGAGACTCCCACAGGGTTCAGTGTTAATCAGTGAGACTCCCACAGGGATCAGTGTTAATCAGTGATACTCACGTAGGGATCAGTGTTAATCAGTGAGACTCCCACAGGGTTCAGTGTTAATCAGTGAGACTCCCACAGGGTTCGGTGTTAATCAGTGAGACTCCCACAGGGTTCAGTGTTAATCAGTGAGACTCCCATGGGGTTCAGTGTTAATCAGTGAGACTCCCATAGGGTTCATTGTTAATCAGTGAGACTCCCATAGGGTTCAGTGTTAATCAGTGAGACTCCCAAAGGGTTCAGTGTTAATCACTGAGACTCCCACAGGGTTAAGTGTTAATCAGTGAGACTCCCACAGGGTTCAGTGTTAATCAGTGAGACTCCCACAGGGTTCAGTGTTAATCAGTGAGACTCCCACAGGGTTCAGTGTTAATCAGTGAGACTCCCACAGGTTTCAGTGTTAATCAGTGAGACTCCCACAGGGTTCAGTGTTAATCAGTGAGACTCCCACAGGGTTCAGTGTTAATCAATGAGACTCCCATAGGATTCAGTGTTAATCAGTGAGACTCCCATGGGGTTCAGTGTTAATCAGTGAGACTCCCATAGGGTTCAGTGTTAATCAGTGAGACTCCCACAGGGTTCAGTGTTAATCAGTGAGACTCCCAAAGGGTTCAGTGTTAATCACTGAGACTCCCACAGGGTTCAGTGTTAATCAGTGAGACTCCCACAGGGTTCGGTGTTAATCAGTGAGACTCCAACAGGGTTCAGTGTTAATCAGTGAGACTCCTATAGGGTTCAGTGTTAATCAATGAGACTCCCACAGGGTTCAGTGTTAATCAGTGAGACTCCCACAGGATTCAGTGTTAATCAGTGAGACTCCCACAGGGTTCGGTGTTAATCAGTGAGACTCCCACAGGGTTCAGTGATAATCAGTGAGACTACCATAGGGTTCAGTGTTAATCAGTGAGACTCCCACAGGGTTCAGTGTTAATCAGTGAGACTCCCATAGGGTTCAGTGTTAATCAGTGAGACTCCCAAAGGGTTCAGTGTTAATCAGTGAGACTCGCACAGGGTTCAGTGTTAATCAGTGAGACTCCCACAGGGTTCAGTGTTAATCAGTGAGACTCCCACAGGGTTCAGTGTTAATCAGTGAGACTCCCACAGGGTTCAGTGTTAATCAGTGAGACTCCCACAGGGTTCAGTGTTAATCAGTGAGACTCCCACAGGGTTCAGTGTTAATCAGTTAGACTCCCACAGGGTTCAGTGTTAATCAGTGAGACTCCCACAGGGTTCAGTTTTAATCAGTGAGACTCCCGTAGGGATCAGTGTTAATCAGTGAGGCTCCCACAGGGTTCAGTGTTAATCAGTGAGACTCCCACAGGGTTCAGTGTTAATCAGTGAGACTCCCCCAGGGTTTGGTGTTAATCAGTGAGACTCCCATAGGGTTCAGTGTTAATCAGTGAGACTCCTATAGGGTTCAGTGTTAATCAGTGAGACTCCCACAGGGTTCAGTGTTAATCACTGCGACTCCCACAGGGTTCAGTGTTAATCAGTGAGGCTCCAACAGGGTTCAGTGTTAATCAGTGAGACTCCCACAGGGTTCAGTGTTAATCAGTGAGGCTCCCACAGGGTTCAGTGTTATTCAGTGAGACTCCCACAGGGTTCAGTGTTAATCAGTGAGACTCCCACAAGGTTCAGTGTTAATCAGTGAGACTCCAACAGGGTTCAGTGTTAATCAGTGAGACTCCCACAGGGTTCAGTGTTAATCAGTGAGACTCCTATAGGGTTCAGTGTTAATCAATGAGACTCCCACAGGGTTCAGTGTTAATCACTGAGACTCCACAGGGTTCAGTGTTAATCAGTGAGACTCCCACAGGGTTCGGTGTTAATCAGTGAGACTCCCACAGGGTTAAGTGATAATCAGTGAGACTCCCACAGGGTTCAGTGTTAATCAGTGAAACTCCCACAGGGTTCAGTGTTAATCAGTGAGACTCCCATAGGGTTCAGTGTTAATCAGTGAGACTCCCAAAGGGTTCAGTGTTAATCAGTGAGACTCGCACAGGGTTCAGTGTTAATCAGTGAGACTCCCACAGGGTTCAGTGTTAATCAGTGAGACTCGCACAGGGTTCAGTGTTAATCAGTGAGACTCCCACAGGGTTCAGTGTTAATCAGTGAGACTCCCACAGGGTTCAGTGTTAATCAGTGAGACTCCCACAGGGTTCAGTGTTAATCAGTTAGACTCCCACAGGGTTCAGTGTTAATCAGTGAGACTCCCACAGGGTTCAGTGTTAATCAGTGAGACTCCCGTAGGGATCAGTGTTAATCAGTGAGACTCCCACAGGGTTCAGTGTTAATCAGTGAGACTCCCACAGGGTTCAGTGTTAATCAGTGAGACTCCCACAGGGTTCGGTGTTAATCAGTGAGACTCCCCCAGGGTTTGGTGTTAATCAGTGAGACTCCCACAGGGTTCAGTGTTAATCACTGAGACTCCCACAGGGTTCAGTGTTAATCAGTGAGGCTCCAACAGGGTTCAGTGTTAATCAGTGAGACTCCCACAGGGTTCAGTGTTAATCGGTGAGGCTCCCACAGGGTTCAGTGTTATTCAGTGAGACTCCCACAGGGTTCAGTGTTAATCAGTGAGACTCCCACAGGGTTCGGTGTTAATCAGTGAGACTCCCACAGCGTTCAGTGTTAATCAGTGAGACTCCCACAGGGTTCAGTGTTAATCAGTGAGTATCCAACAGGGTTCAGTGTTAATCAGTGAGACTCCAACAGGGTTCAGTGTTAATCAGTGAGACTCCACAGGGTTCAGTGTTAATCAGTGAGACTCCCACAGGGTTCAGTGTTAATCAGTGATACTCACGTAGGGATCAGTGTTAATCAGTGAGACTCCCACAGGGTTCAGTGTTAATCAGTGAAACTCCCACAGGGTTCAGTCTTAATCAGTGAGACTACCATAGGGTTCAGTGTTAATCAGTGAGACTCCCACAGGGTTCAGTGTTAATCAGTGAGACTCCCATAGGGTTCAGTGTTAATCAGTGAGACTCCCAAAGGGTTCAGTGTTAATCAGTGAGACTCGCGCAGGGTTCAGTGTTAATCAGTGAGACTCCCACAGGGTTCAGTGTTAATCATTGAGACTCCCACAGGGTTCAGTGTTAATCAGTGAGTCTCCCACAGGGTTCAGTGTTAATCAGTGAGACTCCCACAGGGTTCAGTGTTAATCAGTGAAACTCCCACAGGGGTCAGTGTTAATCAGTGAGACTACCATAGGGTTCAGTGTTAATCAGTGAGACTCCCACAGGGTTCAGTGTTAATCAGTGAGACTCTCATAGGGTTCAGTGTTAATCAGTGAGACTCCCACAGGGTTCAGTGTTAATCAGTGAGACTCCCACAGGGTTCAGTGTTAATCAGTGAGACTCCCATAGGGTTCAGTGTTAATCAGTGAGTATCCCACAGGGTTCAGTGTTAATCAGTGAGACTCCAACAGGGTTCAGTGTTAATCAGTGAGACTCCACAGGGTTCAGTGTTAATCAGTGAGACTCCCACAGGGTTCAGTGATAATCAGTGATACTCACGTAGGGATCAGTGTTAATCAGTGAGACTCCCACAGGGTTCAGTGTTAATCAGTGAGACTCCCACAGGGTTCGGTATTAATCAGTGAGACTTCCACAGCGTTCAGTGTTAATCAGTGAGACTCCCATGGGGTTCAGTGTTAATCAGTGAGACTCCCACAGGGTTCAGTGTTAATCAGTGAGACTCCCACAGGTTTCAGTGTTAATCAGTGAGACTCCAAAAGGGTTCAGTGTTAATCAGTGAGACTCCCACAGGGTTCAGTGTTAATCAGTGAGACTCCAAAAGGGTTCAGTGTTAATCAATGAGACTCCCACAGGTTTCAGTGTTAATCAGTGAGACTCCAAAAGGGTTCAGTGTTAATCAGTGAGACTCCCACAGGGTTCAGTGTTAATCAGTGAGACTCCCACAGGGTTCAGTGTTAATCAGTGAGACTCCCACAGGGTTCAGTGTTAATCACTGAGACTCCCACAGGGTTCAGTGTTAATCAGTGAGACTCCCATAGGGTTCAGTGTTAATGAGTGAGACTCCCACAGGGTTCAGTGTTAATCACTGAGACTACTATAGGGTTCAGTGTTGATCAGTGAGACTCCCACAGGGTTCAGTGTTAATCAGTGAGACTCCCACAGGGTTCAGTGTTAATCAGTGATACTCACGTAGGGATCAGTGTTAATCAGTGAGACTCCCACAGGGTTCAGTGTTAATCAGTGAGACTCCCACAGGGTTCGGTGTTAATCAGTGAGACTCCCACAGGGTTCAGTGTTAATCAGTGAGACTCCCATGGGGTTCAGTGTTAATCAGTGAGACTCCCATAGGGTTCATTGTTAATCAGTGAGACTCCCATAGGGTTCAGTGTTAATCAGTGAGACTCCCAAAGGGTTCAGTGTTAATCACTGAGACTCCCACAGGGTTCAGTGTTAATCAGTGAGACTCCCACAGGGTTCGGTGTTAATCAGTGAGACTCCAACAGGGTTCAGTGTTAATCAGTGAGACTCCTGTAGGGTTCAGTGTTAATCAATGAGACTCCCACAGGGTTCAGTGTTAATCAGTGAGACTCCCACAGGGTTCAGTGTTAATCAGTGAGACTCCCACAGGGTTCAGTGTTAATCAGTGAGACTGCCATAGTGTTCAGTGTTAATCAGTGAGACTCCCAAAGGGTTCAGTGTTAATCAGTGAGACTCCCACAGGGTTCAGTGTTAATCAGTGAGACTCCCACAGGGTTCAGTGTTAATCAGTGAGACTCCCATAGGGTCCAGTGTTAATCAGTGAGACTCCCACAGGGTTCAGTGTTAATCAGTGATACTCACGTAGGGATCAGTGTTAATCAGTGAGACTCCCACAGGGTTCAGTGTTAATCAGTGAGACTCCCACAGGGTTCGGTGTTAATCAGTGAGACACCCACAGGGTTCAGTGTTAATCAGTGAGACTCCCATGGGGTTCAGTGTTAATCAGTGAGACTCCCATAGGGTTCATTGTTAATCAGTGAGACTCCCATAGGGTTCAGTGTTAATCAGTGAGACTCCCAAAGGGTTCAGTGTTAATCACTGAGACTCCCACAGGGTTCAGTGTTAATCAGTGAGACTCCCACAGGGTTCGGTGTTAATCAGTGAGACTCCAACAGGGTTCAGTGTTAATCAGTGAGACTCCTATAGGGTTCAGTGTTAATCAATGAGACTCCCACAGGGTTCAGTATTAATCAGTGAGACTCCCACAGGGTTCAGTGTTAATCAGTGAGACTCCCACAGGGTTCAGTGTTAATCAGTGAGTCTCCCACAGGGTTCAGTGTTAATCAGTGAGACTCCCACAGGGTTCAGTGTTAATCAGTGAGACTCCCACAGGTTTCAGTGTTAATCAGTGAGACTCCCACAGGGTTCAGTGTTAATCAGTGAGACTCCCACAGGGTTCAGTGTTAATCAATGAGACTCCCATAGGGTTCAGTGTTAATCAGTGAGACTCCCATGGGGTTCAGTTTTAATCAGTGAGACTCCCATAGGGTTCAGTGTTAATCAGTGAGACTCCCACAGGGTTCAGTGTTAATCAGTGAGACTCCCAAAGGGTTCAGTGTTAATCACTGAGACTCCCACAGGGTTCAGTGTTAATCAGTGAGACTCCCACAGGGTTCGGTGTTAATCAGTGAGACTCCAACAGGGTTCAGTGTTAATCAGTGACACTCCTATAGGGTTCAGTGTTAATCAATGAGACTCCCACAGGGTTCAGTGTTAATCAGTGAGACTCCCACAGGATTCAGTGTTAATCAGTGAGACTCCCACAGGGTTCGGTGTTAATCAGTGAGACTCCCACAGGGTTCAGTGTTAATCAGTGAGACTACCATAGGGTTCAGTGTTAATCAGTGAGACTCCCACAGGGTTCAGTGTTAATCAGTGAGACTCCCATAGGGTTCAGTGTTAATCAGTGAGACTCCCAAAGGGTTCAGTGTTAATCAGTGAGACTCGCACAGGGTTCAGTGTTAATCAGTGAGACTCCCACAGGGTTCAGTGTTAATCACTGAGACTCCCACAGGGTTCAGTGTTAATCAGTGAGACTCCCACAGGGTTCAGTGTTAATCAGTGAGACTCCCACAGGGTTCAGTGTTAATCAGTGAGACTCCCATAGTGTTCAGTGTTAATCAGTGAGACTCCCAAAGGGTTCAGTGTTAATCAGTGAGACTCCCACAGGGTTCAGTGTTAATCAGTGAGACTCCCACAGGGTTCAGTGTTAATCAGTGAGACTCCCATAGGGTCCAGTGTTAATCAGTGAGACTCCCACAGGGATCAGTGTTAATCAGTGATACTCACGTAGGGATCAGTGTTAATCAGTGAGACTCCCACAGGGTTCAGTGTTAATCAGTGAGACTCCCACAGGGTTCGGTGTTAATCAGTGAGACTCCCACAGGGTTCAGTGTTAATCAGTGAGACTCCCATGGGGTTCAGTGTTAATCAGTGAGACTCCCATAGGGTTCATTGTTAATCAGTGAGACTCCCATAGGGTTCAGTGTTAATCAGTGAGACTCCCAAAGGGTTCAGTGCTAATCACTGAGACTCCCACAGGGTTCAGTGTTAATCAGTGAGACTCCCACAGGGTTCGGTGTTAATCAGTGAGACTCCAACAGGGTTCAGTGTTAATCAGCGAGACTCCTATAGGGTTCAGTGTTAATCAATGAGACTCCCACAGGGTTCAGTGTTAATCAGTGAGACTCCCACAGGGTTCAGTGTTAATCAGTGAGACTCCCACAGGGTTCAGTGTTAATCAGTGAGACTCCCACAGGGTTCAGTGTTAATCAGTGAGACTCCCACAGGTTTCAGTGTTAATCAGTGAGACTTCCACAGGGTTCAGTGTTAATCAGTGAGACTCCCACAGGGTTCAGTGTTAATCAATGAGACTCCCATAGGGTTCAGTGTTAATCAGTGAGACTCCCATGGGGTTCAGTGTTAATCAGTGAGACTCCCATAGGGTTCAGTGTTAATCAGTGAGACTCCCAAAGGGTTCAGTGTTAATCACTGAGACTCCCACAGGGTTCAGTGTTAATCAGTGAGACTCCCACAGGGTTCGGTGTTAATCAGTGAGACTCCAACAGGGTTCAGTGTTAATCAGTGAGACTCCTATAGGGTTCAGTGTTAATCAATGAGACTCCCACAGGGTTCAGTGTTAATCAGTGAGACTCCCACAGGATTCAGTGTTAATCAGTGAGACTCCCACAGGGTTCGGTGTTAATCAGTGAGACTCCCACAGGGTTCAGTGATAATCAGTGAGACTACCATAGGGTTCAGTGTTAATCAGTGAGACTCCCACAGGGTTCAGTGTTAATCAGTGAGACTCCCATAGGGTTCAGTGTTAATCAGTGAGACTCCCAAAGGGTTCAGTGTTAATCAGTGAGACTCCCACAGGGTTCAGTGTTAATCACTGAGACTCCCACAGGGTTCAGTGTTAATCAGTGAGACTCCCACAGGGTTCAGTGTTAATCAGTGAGACTCCCACAGGGTTCAGTGTTAATCAGTGAGACTCCCACAGGGTTCAGTGTTAATCAGTGAGACTCCCACAGGGTTCAGTGTTAATCAGTGAGACTCCCACAGGGTTCAGTGTTAATCAGTGAGACTCCCACAGGGTTCAGTGTTAATCAGTGAGACTCCCACAGGGTTCAGTGTTAATCAGTGAGACTCCCGTAGGGATCAGTGTTAATCAGTGAGGCTCCCACAGGGTTCAGTGTTAATCAGTGAGACTCCCACAGGGTTCAGTGTTAATCAGTGAGACTCCCCCAGGGTTTGGTGTTAATCAGTGAGACTCCCACAGGGTTCAGTGTTAATCAGTGAGACTCCCATAGGGTTCAGTGTTAATCAGTGAGACTCCCACAGGGTTCAGTGTTAATCACTGAGACTCCCACAGGGTTCAGTGTTAATCAGTGAGGCTCCAACAGGGTTCAGTGTTAATCAGTGAGACTTCCACAGGGTTCAGTGTTAATCAGTGAGGCTCCCACAGGATTCAGTGTTATTCAGTGAGACTCCCACAGGGTTCAGTGTTAATCAGTGAGACTCCCACAGGGTTCAGTGTTAATCAGTGAAACTCCAACAGGGTTCAGTGTTAATCAGTGAGACTCCCACAGGGTTCAGTGTTAATCAGTGAGACTCCCACAGGGATCAGTGTTAATCAGTGATACTCACGTAGGGATCAGTGTTAATCAGTGAGACTCCCACAGGGTTCAGTGTTAATCAGTGAGACTCCCACAGGGTTCGGTGTTAATCAGTGAGACTCCCACACGGTTCAGTGTTAATCAGTGAGACTCCCATGGGGTTCAGTGTTAATTAGTGAGACTCCCACAGGGTTAAGTGTTAATCAGTGAGACTCCCACAGGGTTCGGTGTTGATCAGTGAGACTCCAACAGGGTTCAGTGTTAATCAGTGAGACTCCTATAGGGTTCAGTGTTAATCAATGAGACTCCCACAGGGTTCAGTGTTAATCAGTGAGACTCCCACAGGGTTCAGTGTTAATCAGTGAGACTCCCACAGGGTTCAGTGTTAATCAGTGAGACTCCCATGGGGTTCAGTGTTAATCAGTGAGACTCCCACAGGGTTCAGTGTTAATCAGTGAGACTCCCATAGGGTTCAGTGTTAATCAGTGAGACTCCCAAAGGGTTCAGTGTTAATCAGTGAGACTCGCACAGGGTTCAGTGTTAATCAGTGAGACTCCCACAGGGTTCAGTGTTAATCACTGAGACTCCCACAGGGTTCAGTGTTAATCAGTGAGACTCCCACAGGGTTCAGTGTTAATCAGTGAGACTCCCACAGGGTTCAGTGTTAATCAGTGAGACTCCCACAGGGTTCGGTGTTAATCAGTGAGACTCCCACAGGGTTCAGTGTTAATCAGTGAGACTCCCATGGGGTTCAGTGTTAATCAGTGAGACTCCCATAGGGTTCATTGTTAATCAGTGAGACTCCCATAGGGTTCAGTGTTAATCAGTGAGACTCCCAAAGGGTTCAGTGTTAATCAGTGAGACTCGCACAGGGTTCAGTGTTAATCACTGAGACTCCCACAGGGTTCAGTGTTAATCAGTGAGACTCCCACAGGGATCGGTGTTAATCAGTGAGACTCCCACAGGGTTCATTGTTAATCAGTGAGACTCCCACAGGGTTCAGTGTTAATCAGTGAGACTCCCACAGGGTTCGGTGTTAATCAGTGAGACTCCCACAGGGTTCAGTGTTAATCAGTGAGACTCCCATGGGGTTCAGTGTTAATCAGTGAGACTCCCATAGGGTTCATTGTTAATCAGTGAGACTCCCATAGGGTTCAGTGTTAATCAGTGAGACTCCCAAAGGGTTCAGTGCTAATCACTGAGACTCCCACAGGGTTCAGTGTTAATCAGTGAGACTCCCACAGGGTTCGGTGTTAATCAGTGAGACTCCAACAGGGTTCAGTGTTAATCAGCGAGACTCCTATAGGGTTCAGTGTTAATCAATGAGACTCCCACAGGGTTCAGTGTTAATCAGTGAGACTCCCACAGGGTTCAGTGTTAATCAGTGAGACTCCCACAGGGTTCAGTGTTAATCAGTGAGACTCCCACAGGGTTCAGTGTTAATCAGTGAGACTCCCACAGGTTTCAGTGTTAATCAGTGAGACTTCCACAGGGTTCAGTGTTAATCAGTGAGACTCCCACAGGGTTCAGTGTTAATCAATGAGACTCCCATAGGGTTCAGTGTTAATCAGTGAGACTCCCATGGGGTTCAGTGTTAATCAGTGAGACTCCCATAGGGTTCAGTGTTAATCAGTGAGACTCCCACAGGGTTCAGTGTTAATCAGTGAGACTCCCAAAGGGTTCAGTGTTAATCACTGAGACTCCCACAGGGTTCAGTGTTAATCAGTGAGACTCCCACAGGGTTCGGTGTTAATCAGTGAGACTCCAACAGGGTTCAGTGTTAATCAGTGAGACTCCTATAGGGTTCAGTGTTAATCAATGAGACTCCCACAGGGTTCAGTGATAATCAGTGAGACTACCATAGGGTTCAGTGTTAATCAGTGAGACTCCCACAGGGTTCAGTGTTAATCAGTGAGACTCCCATAGGGTTCAGTGTTAATCAGTGAGACTCCCAAAGGGTTCAGTGTTAATCAGTGAGACTCCCACAGGGTTCAGTGTTAATCACTGAGACTCCCACAGGGTTCAGTGTTAATCAGTGAGACTCCCACAGGGTTCAGTGTTAATCAGTGAGACTCCCACAGGGTTCAGTGTTAATCAGTGAGACTCCCACAGGGTTCAGTGTTAATCAGTGAGACTCCCACAGGGTTCAGTGTTAATCAGTGAGACTCCCACAGGGTTCAGTGTTAATCAGTGAGACTCCCACAGGGTTCAGTGTTAATCAGTGAGACTCCCACAGGGTTCAGTGTTAATCAGTGAGACTCCCGTAGGGATCAGTGTTAATCAGTGAGGCTCCCACAGGGTTCAGTGTTAATCAGTGAGACTCCCACAGGGTTCAGTGTTAATCAGTGAGACTCCCCCAGGGTTTGGTGTTAATCAGTGAGACTCCCACAGGGTTCAGTGTTAATCAGTGAGACTCCCATAGGGTTCAGTGTTAATCAGTGAGACTCCCACAGGGTTCAGTGTTAATCACTGAGACTCCCACAGGGTTCAGTGTTAATCAGTGAGGCTCCAACAGGGTTCAGTGTTAATCAGTGAGACTCCCACAGGGTTCAGTGTTAATCAGTGAGGCTCCCACAGGATTCAGTGTTATTCAGTGAGACTCCCACAGGGTTCAGTGTTAATCAGTGAGACTCCCACAGGGTTCAGTGTTAATCAGTGAAACTCCAACAGGGTTCAGTGTTAATCAGTGAGACTCCCACAGGGTTCAGTGTTAATCAGTGAGACTCCCACAGGGATCAGTGTTAATCAGTGATACTCACGTAGGGATCAGTGTTAATCAGTGAGACTCCCACAGGGTTCAGTGTTAATCAGTGAGACTCCCACAGGGTTCGGTGTTAATCAGTGAGACTCCCACACGGTTCAGTGTTAATCAGTGAGACTCCCATGGGGTTCAGTGTTAATCAGTGAGACTCCCACAGGGTTAAGTGTTAATCAGTGAGACTCCTATAGGGTTCAGTGTTAATCAATGAGACTCCCACAGGGTTCAGTGTTAATCAGTGAGACTCCCACAGGGTTCAGTGTTAATCAGTGAGACTCCCACAGGGTTCAGTGTTAATCAGTGAGACTCCCACAGGGTTCAGTGTTAATCAGTGAGACTCCCATGGGGTTCAGTGTTAATCAGTGAGACTCCCATAGGGTTCAGTGTTAATCAGTGAGACTCCCACAGGGTTCAGTGTTAATCAGTGAGACTCCCAAAGGGTTCAGTGTTAATCACTGAGACTCCCACAGGGTTCAGTGTTAATCAGTGAGACTCCCACAGGGTTCGGTGTTAATCAGTGAGCCTCCAACAGGGTTCAGTGTTAATCAGTGAGACTCCTATAGGGTTCAGTGTTAATCAATGAGACTCCCACAGGGTTCAGTGTTAATCAGTGAGACTCCCACAGGATTCAGTGTTAATCAGTGAGACTCCCACAGGGTTCGGTGTTAATCAGTGAGACTCCCACAGGGTTCAGTGATAATCAGTGAGACTACCATAGGGTTCAGTGTTAATCAGTGAGACTCCCACAGGGTTCAGTGTTAATCAGTGAGACTCCCATAGGGTTCAGTGTTAATCAGTGAGACTCCCAAAGGGTTCAGTGTTAATCAGTGAGACTCGCACAGGGTTCAGTGTTAATCAGTGAGACTCCCACAGGGTTCATTGTTAATCAGTGAGACTCCCACAGGGTTCAGTGTTAATCAGTGAGACTCCCACAGGGTTCATTGTTAATCAGTGAGACTCCCACAGGGTTCAGTGTTAATCAGTGAGACTCCCACAGGGTTCAGTGTTAATCAGTTAGACTCCCACAGGGTTCAGTGTTAATCAGTGAGACTCCCACAGGGTTCAGTGTTAATCAGTGAGACTCCCGTAGGGATCAGTGTTAATCAGTGAGGCTCCCACAGGGTTCAGTGTTAATCAGTGAGACTCCCACAGGGTTCAGTGTTAATGAGTGAGACTCCCCCAGGGTTTGGTGTTAATCAGTGAGACTCCCACAGGGTTCAGTGTTAATCAGTGAGACTTCCATAGGGTTCAGTGTTAATCAGTGAGACTCCCACAGGGTTCAGTGTTAATCACTGAGACTCCCACAGGGTTCAGTGTTAATCAGTGAGGCTCCAACAGGGTTCAGTGTTAATCAGTGAGACTCCCACAGGGTTCAGTGTTAATCAGTGAGGCTCCCACAGGGTTCAGTGTTATTCAGTGAGACTCCCACAGGGTTCAGTGTTAATCAGTGAGACTCCCACAGGGTTCAGTGTTAATCAGTGAGACTCCAACAGGGTTCAGTGTTAATCAGTGAGACTCCCAAAGGGTTCAGTGTTAATCAGTGAGACTCCCACAGGGTTCAGTGTTAATCAGTGATACTCACGTAGGGATCAGTGTTAATCAGTGAGACTCCCACAGGGTTCAGTGTTAATCAGTGAGACTCCCACAGGGTTCGGTGTTAATCAGTGAGACTCCCACAGGGTTCAGTGTTAATCAGTGAGACTCCCATGGGGTTCAGTGTTTATCAGTGAGACTCCAATAGGGTTCATTGTTAATCAGTGAGACTCCCATAGGGTTCAGTGTTAATCAGTGAGACTCCCAAAGGGTTCAGTGTTAATCACTGAGACTCCCACAGGGTTCAGTGTTAATCAGTGAGACTCCCAAAGGGTTCAGTGTTAATCACTGAGACTCCCACAGGGTTCAGTGTTAATCAGTGAGACTCCCATAGGGTTCAGTGTTAATCAGTGAGACTCCCAAAGGGTTCAGTGTTAATCAGTGAGACTCCCACAGGGTTCGGTGTTAATCAGTGAGACTCCCACAGGGTTCAGTGATAATCAGTGAGACTACCATAGGGTTCAGTGTTAATCAGTGAGACTCCCACAGGGTTCAGTGTTAATCAGTGAGACTCCCATAGGGTTCAGTGTTAATCAGTGAGACTCCCAAAGGGTTCAGTGTTAATCAGTGAGACTCGCACAGGGTTCAGTGTTAATCAGTGAGACTCCCACAGGGTTCAGTGTTAATCACTGAGACTCCCACAGGGTTCAGTGTTAATCAGTGAGACTCCCACTGGGTTCAGTGTTAATCAGTGAGACTCCCACAGGGTTCAGTGTTAATCAGTGAGACTCCCACAGGGTTCAGTGTTAATCAGTGAGACTCCCACAGGGTTCAGTGTTAATCAGTGAGACTCCCACAGGGTTCAGTGTTAATCAGTGAGACTCCCACAGGGTTCAGTGTTAATCAGTGAGACTCCCGTAGGGATCAGTGTTAATCAGTGAGGCTCCCACAGGGTTCAGTGTTAATCAGTGAGACTCCCACAGGGTTCAGTGTTAATCAGTGAGACTCCCCCAGGGTTTGGTGTTAATCAGTGAGACTCCCACAGGGTTCAGTGTTAATCAGTGAGACTACCATAGGGTTCAGTGTTAATCAGTGAGACTCCCACAGGGTTCAGTGTTAATCACTGAGACTCCCACAGGGTTCAGTGTTAATCAGTGAGGCTCCAACAGGGTTCAGTGTTAATCAGTGAGACTCCCACAGGGTTCAGTGTTAATCAGTGAGGCTCCCACAGGGTTCAGTGTTATTCAGTGAGACTCCCACAGGGTTCAGTGTTAATCAGTGAGACTCCCACAGGGTTCAGTGTTAATCAGTGAAACTCCAACAGGGTTCAGTGTTAATCAGTGAGACTCCCACAGGGTTCAGTGTTAATCAGTGAGACTCCCACAGGGATCAGTGTTAATCAGTGATACTCACTTAGGGATCAGTGTTAATCAGTGAGACTCCCACAGGGTTCAGTGTTAATCAGTGAGACTCCCACAGGGTTCGGTGTTAATCAGTGAGACTCCCACACGGTTCAGTGTTAATCAGTGAGACTCCCATGGGGTTCAGTGTTAATCAGTGAGACTCCCATAGGGTTCATTGTTAATCAGTGAGACTCCCATAGGGTGCAGTGTTAATCAGTGAGACTCCCAAAGGGTTCAGTGTTAATCACTGAGACTCCCACAGGGTTAAGTGTTAATCAGTGAGACTCCCACAGGGTTCGGTGTTAATCAGTGAGACTCCAACAGGGTTCAGTGTTAATCAGTGAGACTCCTATAGGGTTCAGTGTTAATCAATGAGACTCCCACAGGGTTCAGTGTTAATCAGTGAGACTCCCACAGGGTTCAGTGTTAATCAGTGAGACTCCCACAGGGTTCAGTGTTAATCAGTGAGACTCCCACAGGGTTCAGTGTTAATCAGTGAGACTCCCATGGGGTTCAGTGTTAATCAGTGAGACTCCCATAGGGTTCAGTGTTAATCAGTGAGACTCCCACAGGGTTCAGTGTTAATCAGTGAGACTCCCAAAGGGTTCAGTGTTAATCACTGAGACTCCCACAGGGTTCAGTGTTAATCAGTGAGACTCCCACAGGGTTCGGTGTTAATCAGTGAGCCTCCAACAGGGTTCAGTGTTAATCAGTGAGACTCCTATAGGGTTCAGTGTTAATCAATGAGACTCCCACAGGGTTCAGTGTTAATCAGTGAGACTCCCATAGGGTTCAGTGTTAATCAGTGAGACTCCCAAAGGGTTCAGTGTTAATCAGTGAGACTCGCACAGGGTTCAGTGTTAATCAGTGAGACTCCCACAGGGTTCAGTGTTAATCAGTGAGACTCCCACAGGGTTCATTGTTAATCAGTGAGACTCCCACAGGGTTCAGTGTTAATCAGTGAGACTCCCACAGGGTTCAGTGTTAATCAGTTAGACTCCCACAGGGTTCAGTGTTAATCAGTGAGACTCCCACAGGGTTCAGTGTTAATCAGTGAGACTCCCGTAGGGATCAGTGTTAATCAGTGAGGCTCCCACAGGGTTCAGTGTTAATCAGTGAGACTCCCCCAGGGTTCAGTGTTAATCAGTGAGACTCCCATAGGGTTCAGTGTTAATCAGTGAGACTCCCAAAGGGTTCAGTGTTAATCAGTGAGACTCGCACAGGGTTCAGTGTTAATCAGTGAGACTCCCACAGGGTTCATTGTTAATCAGTGAGACTCCCACAGGGTTCAGTGTTAATCAGTGAGACTCCCACAGGGTTCAGTGTTAATCACTGAGACTCCCACAGGGTTCAGTGTTAATCAGTGAGGCTCCAACAGGGTTCAGTGTTAATCAGTGAGACTCCCACAGGGTTCAGTGTTAATCAGTGAGGCTCCCACAGGGTTCAGTGTTATTCAGTGAGACTCCCACAGGGTTCAGTGTTAATCAGTGAGACTCCCACAGGGTTCAGTGTTAATCAGTGAGACTCCAACAGGGTTCAGTGTTAATCAGTGAGACTCCCACAGGGTTCAGTGTTAATCAGTGAGACTCCCACAGGGTTCAGTGTTAATCAGTGATACTCACGTAGGGATCAGTGTTAATCAGTGAGACTCCCACAGGGTTCAGTGTTAATCAGTGAGATTCCCACAGGGTTCGGTGTTAATCAGTGAGACTCCCACAGGGTTCAGTGTTAATCAGTGAGACTCCCATGGGGTTCAGTGTTTATCAGTGAGACTCCAATAGGGTTCATTGTTAATCAGTGAGACTCCCATAGGGTTCAGTGTTAATCAGTGAGACTCCCAAAGGGTTCAGTGTTAATCACTGAGACTCCCACAGGGTTCAGTGTTAATCAGTGAGACTCCCACAGGGTTCGGTGTTAATCAGTGAGACACCAACAGGGTTCAGTGTTAATCAGTGAGACTCCTATAGGGTTCAGTGTTAATCAATGAGACTCCCACAGGGTTCAGTGTTAATCAGTGAGACTCCCACAGGGTTCAGTGTTAATCAGTGAGACTCCCACAGGGTTCAGTGTTAATCAGTGAGACTCCCACAGGGTTCAGTGTTAATCAGTGAGACTCCCACAGGTTTCAGTGTTAATCAGTGAGACTCCCACAGGGTTCAGTGTTAATCAGTGAGACTCCCACAGGGTTCAGTGTTAATCAATGAGACTCCCATATGGTTCAGTGTTAATCAGTGAGACTCCCATGGGGTTCAGTGTTAATCAGTGAGACTCCCATAGGGTTCAGTGTTAATCAGTGAGACTCCCACAGGGTTCAGTGTTAATCAGTGAGACTCCCAAAGGGTTCATTGTTAATCACTGAGACTCCCACAGGGTTCAGTGTTAATCAGTGAGACTCCCACAGGGTTCGGTGTTAATCAGTGAGACTCCCATGGGGTTCAGTGTTAATCAGTGAGACTCCCATAGGGTTCAGTGTTAATCAGTGAGACTCCCACAGGGTTCAGTGTTAATCAGTGAGACTCCCAAAGGGTTCAGTGTTAATCACTGAGACTCCCACAGGGTTCAGTGTTAATCAGTGAGACTCCCACAGGGTTCGGTGTTAATCAGTGAGCCTCCAACAGGGTTCAGTGTTATTCAGTGAGACTCCTATAGGGTTCAGTGTTAATCAATGAGACTCCCACAGGGTTCAGTGTTAATCAGTGAGACTCCCACAGGATTCAGTGTTAATCAGTGAGACTCCCACAGGGTTCGGTGTTAATCAGTGAGACTCCCACAGGGTTCAGTGATAATCAGTGAGACTACCATAGGGTTCAGTGTTAATCAGTGAGACTCCCACAGGGTTCAGTGTTAATCAGTGAGACTCCCATAGGGTTCAGTGTTAATCAGTGAGACTCCCAAAGGGTTCAGTGTTAATCAGTGCAACTCGCACAGGGTTCAGTGTTAATCAGTGAGACTCCCACAGGGTTCATTGTTAATCAGTGAGACTCCCACAGGGTTCAGTGTTAATCAGTGAGACTCCCACAGGGTTCATTGTTAATCAGTGAGACTCCCACAGGGTTCAGTGTTAATCAGTGAGACTCCCACAGGGTTCAGTGTTAATCAGTTAGACTCCCACAGGGGTCAGTGTTAATCAGTGAGACTCCCACAGGGTTCAGTATTAATCAGTGAGACTCCCGTAGGGATCAGTGTTAATCAGTGAGGCTCCCACAGGGTTCAGTGTTAATCAGTGAGACTCCCACAGGGTTCAATGTTAATCAGTGAGACTCCCATAGGGTTCAGTGTTAATCAGTGAGACTCCCAAAGGGTTCAGTGTTAATCAGTGAGACTCGCACAGGGTTCAGTGTTAATCAGTGAGACTCCCACGGGGTTCATTGTTAATCAGTGAGACTCCCACAGGGTTCAGTGTTAATCAGTGAGACTCCCACAGGGTTCAGTGTTAATCACTGAGACTCCCACAGGGTTCAGTGTTAATCAGTGAGGCTCCAACAGGGTTCAGTGTTAATCAGTGAGACTCCCACAGGGTTCAGTGTTAATCAGTGAGGCTCCCACAGGGTTCAGTGTTATTCAGTGAGACTCCCACAGGGTTCAGTGTTAATCAGTGAGACTCTCACAGGGTTCAGTGTTAATCAGTGAGACTTCAACAGGGTTCAGTGTTAATCAGTGAGACTCCCACAGGGTTCAGTGTTAATCAGTGATTCTCACGTAGGGATCAGTGTTAATCAGTGAGACTCCCACAGGGTTCAGTGTTAATCAGTGAGACTCCCACAGGGTTCGGTGTTAATCAGTGAGTCTCCCACAGGGTCCAGTGTTAATCAGTGAGACTCCCATGGGGTTCAGTGTTTATCAGTGAGACTCCAATAGGGTTCATTGTTAATCAGTGAGACTCCCATAGGGTTCAGTGTTAATCAGTGAGACTCCCAAAGGGTTCAGTGTTAATCACTGAGACTCCCACAGGGTTCAGTGTTAATCAGTGAGACTCCCACAGGGTTCGGTGTTAATCAGTGAGACTCCAACAGGGTTCAGTGTTAATCAGTGAGACTCCTATAGGGTTCAGTGTTAATCAATGAGACTCCCACAGGGTTCAGTGTTAATCAGTGAGACTCCCACAGGGTTCAGTGTTAATCAGTGAGACTCCCACAGGGTTCAGTGTTAATCAGTGAGACTCCCACAGGGTTCAGTGTTAATCAGTGAGACTCCCACAGGTTTCAGTGTTAATCAGTGAGACTCCCACAGGGTTCAGTGTTAATCAGTGAGACTCCCACAGGGTTCAGTGTTAATCAATGAGACTCCCATATGGTTCAGTGTTAATCAGTGAGACTCCCATGGGGTTCAGTGTTAATCAGTGAGACTCCCATAGGGTTCAGTGTTAATCAGTGAGACTCCCACAGGGTTCAGTGTTAATCAGTGAGACTCCCAAAGGGTTCATTGTTAATCACTGAGACTCCCACAGGGTTCAGTGTTAATCAGTGAGACTCCCACAGGGTTCGGTGTTAATCAGTGAGACTCCAACAGGGTTCAGTGTTAATCAGTGAGACTCCTATAGGGTTCAGTGTTAATCAATGAGACTCCCACAGGGTTCAGTGTTAATCAGTGAGACTCCCACAGGATTCAGTGTTAATCAGTGAGACTCCCACAGGGTTCGGTGTTAATCAGTGAGACTCCCACAGGGTTCAGTGTTAATCAGTGAGACTACCATAGGGTTCAGTGTTAATCAGTGAGACTCCCACAGGGTTCAGTGTTAATCAGTGAGACTCCCATATGGTTCAGTGTTAATAAGTGAGACTCCCAAAGGGTTCAGTGTTAATCAGTGAGACTCGCACAGGGTTCAGTGTTAATCAGTGAGACTCCCACAGGGTTCAGTGTTAATCAGTGAGACTCCCACAGGGTTCAGTTTTAATCAGTGAGACTCCCACAGGGTTCAGTGTAAATGAGTGAGACTCCCACTGGGTTCAGTGTTAATCAGTGAAACTCCCACAGGGTTCAGTGTTAATCAGTGAGACTACCATAGGGTTCAGTGTTAATCAGTGAGACTCCCACAGGGTTCAGTGTTAATCAGTGAGACTCCCATAGGGTTCAGTGTTAATCAGTGAGACTACCAAAGGGTTCAGTGTTAATCAGTGAGACTCGCACAGGGTTCAGTGTTAATCAGTGAGACTCCCACAGGGTTCAGTGTTAATCAGTGAGACTCCCACAGGGTTCAGTGTTAATCAGTGAGTCTCCCACAGGGTTCAGTGTTAATCAGTGAGACTCCCACAGGGTTCAGTGTTAATCAGTGAAACTCCCACAGGGTTCAGTGTTAATCAGTGAGACTACCATAGGGTTCAGTGTTAATCAGTGAGACTCCCACAGGGTTCAGTGTTAATCAGTGAGACTCTCATAGGGTTCAGTGTTAATCAGTGAGACTCCCACAGGGTTCAGTGTTAATCAGTGAGACTCCCACAGGGTTCAGTGTTAATCAGTGAGACTCCCATAGGGTTCAGTGTTAATCAGTGAGTATCCCACAGGGTTCAGTGTTAATCAGTGAGACTCCAACAGGGTTCAGTGTTAATCTGTGAGACTCCACAGGGTTCAGTGTTAATCAGTGAGACTCCCACAGGGTTCAGTGTTAATCAGTGATACTCACGTAGGGATCAGTGTTAATCAGTGAGACTCCCACAGGGTTCATTGTTAATCAGTGAGACTCCCACAGGGTTCGGTGTTAATCAGTGAGACTTCCACAGGGTTCAGTGTTAATCAGTGAGACTCCCATGGGGTTCAGTGTTAATCAGTGAGACTCCCACAGAGTTCAGTGTTAATCAGTTAGACTACCACAGGTTTCAGTGTTAATCAGTGAGACTCCAAAAGGGTTCAGTGTTAATCAGTGAGACTCCCACAGGGTTCAGTGTTAATCAGTGAGACTCCAAAAGGGTTCAGTGTTAATCAATGAGACTCCCATAGGGTTCAGTGTTCATCAGTGAGACTCCCAAAGGGTTCAGTTTTAATCAGTGAGACTCCCACAGGGTTCAGTGTTAATCAGTGAGACTCCCACAGCGTTCAGTGTTAATCAGTGAGACTCCCACAGGGTTCAGTGTTAATCACTGAGACTCCCACAGGGTTCAGTGTTAATCAGTGAGACTCCCATAGGGTTCAGTGTTAATGAGTGAGACTCCCACAGGGTTCAGTGTTAATCACTGAGACTACTATAGGGTTCAGTGTTGATCAGTGAGACTCCCACAGGGTTCAGTGTTAATCAGTGAGACTCCCATAGTGTTCAGTGTTAATCAGTGAGACTCCCAAAGGGTTCAGTGTTAATCAGTGAGACTCCCACAGGGTTCAGTGTTAATCAGTGAGACTCCCAAAGGGTTCAGTGTTAATCAGTGAGACTCCCACAGGGTTCAGTGTTAATCAGTGAGACTCCCAAAGGGTTCAGTGTTAATCAGTGAGACTCGCACAGGGTTCAGTGTTAATCAGTGAGACTCCCACAGGGTTCATTGTTAATCAGTGAGACTCCCACAGGGTTCAGTGTTAATCAGTGAGACTCCCACAGGGTTCATTGTTAATCAGTGAGACTCCCACAGGGTTCAGTGTTAATCAGTGAGACTCCCACAGGGTTCAGTGTTAATCAGTTAGACTCCCACAGGGGTCAGTGTTAATCAGTGAGACTCCCACAGGGTTCAGTGTTAATCAGTGAGACTCCCGTAGGGATCAGTGTTAATCAGTGAGGCTCCCACAGGGTTCAGTGTTAATCAGTGAGACTCCCACAGGGTTCAGTGTTAATCAGTGAGACTCCCATAGGGTTCAGTGTTAATCAGTGAGACTCCCAAAGGGTTCAGTGTTAATCAGTGAGACTCGCACAGGGTTCAGTGTTAATCAGTGAGACTCCCACAGGGTTCATTGTTAATCAGTGAGACTCCCACAGGGTTCAGTGTTAATCAGTGAGACTCCCACAGGGTTCAGTGTTAATCACTGAGACTCCCACAGGGTTCAGTGTTAATCAGTGAGGCTCCAACAGGGTTCAGTGTTAATCAGTGAGACTCGCACAGGGTTCAGTGTTAATCAGTGAGGCTCCCACAGGGTTCAGTGTTATTCAGTGAGACTCCCACAGGGTTCAGTGTTAATCAGTGAGACTCCCACAGGGTTCAGTGTTAATCAGTGAGACTTCAACAGGGTTCAGTGTTAATCAGTGAGACTCCCACAGGGTTCAGTGTTAATCAGTCAGACTCCCACAGGGTTCAGTGTTAATCAGTGATTCTCACGTAGGGATCAGTGTTAATCAGTGAGACTCCCACAGGGTTCAGTGTTAATCAGTGAGACTCCCACAGGGTTCGGTGTTAATCAGTGAGACTCCCACAGGGTTCAGTGTTAATCAGTGAGACTCCCATGGGGTTCAGTGTTTATCAGTGAGACTCCAATAGGGTTCATTGTTAATCAGTGAGACTCCCATAGGGTTCAGTGTTAATCAGTGAGACTCCCAAAGGGTTCAGTGTTAATCACTGAGACTCCCACAGGGTTCGGTGTTAATCAGTGAGACTCCCACAGGGTTCGGTGTTAATCAGTGAGACTCCAACAGGGTTCAGTGTTAATCAGTGAGACTCCTATAGGGTTCAGTGTTAATCAATGAGACTCCCACAGGGTTCAGTGTTAATCAGTGAGACTCCCACAGGGTTCAGTGTTAATCAGTGAGACTCCCACAGGGTTCAGTGTTAATCAGTGAGACTCCCACAGGGTTCAGTGTTAATCAGTGAGACTCCCACAGGTTTCAGTGTTAATCAGTGAGACTCCCACAGGGTTCAGTGTTAATCAGTGAGACTCCCACAGGGTTCAGTGTTAATCAATGAGACTCCCATATGGTTCAGTGTTAATCAGTGAGACTCCCATGGGGTGCAGTGTTAATCAGTGAGACTCCCATAGGGTTCAGTGTTAATCAGTGAGACTCCCACAGGGTTCAGTGTTAATCAGTGAGACTCCCAAAGGGTTCATTGTTAATCACTGAGACTCCCACAGGGTTCAGTGTTAATCAGTGAGACTCCCACAGGGTTCGGTGTTAATCAGTGAGACTCCAACAGGGTTCAGTGTTAATCAGTGAGACTCCAAAAGGGTTCAGTGTTAATCAATGAGACTCCCATAGGGTTCAGTGTTCATCAGTGAGACTCCCAAAGGGTTCAGTTTTAATCAGTGAGACTCCCACAGGGTTCAGTGTTAATCAGTGAGACTCCCACAGCGTTCAGTGTTAATCAGTGAGACTCCCACAGGGTTCAGTGTTAAACACTGAGACTCCCACAGGGTTCAGTGTTAATCAGTGAGACTCCCATAGGGTTCAGTGTTAATGAGTGAGACTCCCACAGGGTTCAGTGTTAATCAGTGAGACTCCCAAAGGGTTCAGTGTTAATCAGTGAGACTCCCACAGGGTTCAGTGTTAATCAGTGAGACTCCCACAGGGTTCAGTGTTAATCAGTGAGACTCCCATAGGGTCCAGTGTTAATCAGTGAGACTCCCACAGGGTTCAGTGTTAATCAGTGATACTCACGTAGGGATCAGTGTTAATCAGTGAGACTCCCACAGGGTTCAGTGTTAATCAGTGAGACTCCCACAGGGTTCGGTGTTAATCAGTGAGACTCCCACAGGGTTCAGTGTTAATCAGTGAGACTCCCATGGGGTTCAGTGTTAATCAGTGAAACTCCCATAGGGTTCATTGTTAATCAGTGAGACTCCCATAGGGTTCAGTGTTAATCAGTGAGACTCCCAAAGGGTTCAGTGTTAATCACTGAGACTCCCGCAGGGTTCAGTGTTAATCAGTGAGACTCCCACAGGGTTCGGTGTTAATCAGTGAGACTCCAACAGGGTTCAGTGTTAATCAGTGAGACTCCTATAGGGTTCAGTGTTAATCAATGAGACTCCCACAGGGTTCAGTGTTAATCAGTGAGACTCCCACAGGGTTCAGTATTAATCAGTGAGACTCCCACAGGGTTCAGTGTTAATCAGTGAGACTCCCATAGTGTTCAGTGTTAATCAGTGAGACTCCCAAAGGGTTCAGTGTTAATCAGTGAGACTCCCACAGGGTTCAGTGTTAATCAGTGAGACTCCCACAGGGTTCAGTGTTAATCAGTGAGACTCCCATAGGGTCCAGTGTTAATCAGTGAGACTCCCACAGGGTTCAGTGTTAATCAGTGATACTCACGTAGGGATCAGTGTTAATCAGTGAGACTCCCACAGGGTTCAGTGTTAATCAGTGAGTATCCCACAGGGTTCAGTGTTAATCAGTGAGACTCCCACAGGGTTCAGTGTTAATCAGTGAGACTCCACAGGGTTCAGTGTTAATCAGTGAGACTCCCACAGGGTTCAGTGTTAATCAGTGATACTCACGTAGGGATCAGTGTTAATCAGTGAGACTCCCACAGGGTTCATTGTTAATCAGTGAGACTCCCACAGGGTTCGGTGTTAATCAGTGAGACTCCCACAGGGTTCAGTGTTAATCAGTGAGACTCCCATGGGGTTCAGTGTTAATCAGTGAGACTCCCACAGGGTTCAGTGTTAATCAGTTAGACTACCACAGGTTTCAGTGTTAATCAGTGAGACTCCAAAAGGGTTCAGTGTTAATCAGTGAGACTCCAAAAGGGTTCAGTGTTAATCAATGAGACTCCCATAGGGTTCAGTGTTCATCAGTGAGACTCCCAAAGGGTTCAGTGTTAATCAGTGAGACTCCAAAAGGGTTCAGTGTTAATCAATGAGACTCCCATAGGGTTCAGTGTTCATCAGTGAGACTCCCAAAGGGTTCAGTTTTAATCAGTGAGACTCCCACAGGGTTCAGTGTTAATCAGTGAGACTCCCACAGCGTTCAGTGTTAATCAGTGAGACTCCCACAGGGTTCAGTGTTAATCACTGAGACTCCCACAGGGTTCAGTGTTAATCAGTGAGACTCCCATAGGGTTCAGTGTTAATGAGTGAGACTCCCACAGGGTTCAGTGTTAATCACTGAGACTACTATAGGGTTCAGTGTTGATCAGTGAGACTCCCACAGGGTTCAGTGTTAATCAGTGAGACTCCCATAGTGTTCAGTGTTAATCAGTG